>NW_028227259.1:47172716-47902716 GCF_978045245.1 Mus caroli | reverse complement strand
TGCTTTGAGATTTACTAAAGTATCTTTAATGAATGTGGCTGCCTTTGTATTTGGAGCATAGATATTCAGGATTGATAGTTCCTCTTGGAGGATTTTACCTTTGATGAGTATGAAGTGTCCCTCCCTGTCTTTTTTAATGACTTTGGGTTGGAAGTCAATCTTATCAGATATTAGAATGGCTACTCCAGCTTGTTTCTTCATACCATTTGCTTGGAAAATTGTTTTCCAGCCTTTCATTCTGAGGTAGTGTCTATCTTTTTCTCTGAGATGAGTTTCCCATTTTCCCCTTTTTATCCAAATAAAAAGATCTTAACTCTAACAAATCGACCGCTAGTTGTGTAACACTCATCCTGTGAACTTCTGCATATGCAAAGCCTAACAAGATTGGTCCTCTTTATGAGCTCAGTGTTTCAACATTGATGGATGAGGAAAGGGCAAGTTACCAAATGTAGCAGGAACAGTGGGGGCCACCTCTATATAAATGCTGTGGGCTGTGTCACCACAAAAGCAACTTTGGCAGGAGGACTTAACTGAGAACTGCCTAAGAGACCAAGGACTGCTGGTGTAGAAAATGCCATCCAATCAGGAACTGATGTTTAGAAGAGATGCTTTCTCAGAACCAGTTGGGGCATGGGTGCAGGGTGTTAAAGGAGCTTGCAGCAGTGTTCAGAGAGCTTGCTCCTGTGTTCCTCACCTGGTCCCACTGAGAGGTTGACTCTGCACCACCTCACATCCAACCCCCCAAGAGCAGGTAAGGTTGGGCACAGGCAACAACCAAACATGAAACGAAGTGAGACGTGTGTTGATGGAGCAAGAAACAGAAAGGTGGGACATTTGGAGAGGGTTAGATTATACAAGTCATCATGGAAGCAGAATGTCTCACATAGCAGAGATTCTACAGATGTGGAAAAAGGAAACACGCAATGTAATGTAGATGCATGGCTTTGTTCTGTCTCCTCACTCACTATAACATATGCTTCTCATGGCTACCTGGACCTACTGATAACATCTCACAGAGAGAAACCCTGAGGCACAAACTATTTCCCTACAGTACCCTGGCTAGGAACTACCAGAGAATCTTTTCTTTTTCTTTTTTTTAATTTATTTTTTTTTAACATTTTTTTAAATGTAATTTTATATGAGTACACTGTAGCTGTTACAGATTGTTGTGAGCCTTCATGTGGTTATTGGGAATTGTATTTAGGACCTCTGCTTGCTCCAGTCGTCCCTGCTTGCTCAGTCCCTGCTTGCTCTGGCCCAAAGATTTATTTATTATTATACATAAGTATACTGTAGCTGTCTTCAGACACACCAGAAGAGGGCATCAGATCTCATTACGGGTGGTTGTGAGCCACCATGTGGTTGCTGGGATTTGAACTCAGGACCTTTGGAAGAGCAGTCAGTGCTCTTAACCTCTGAGCCATCTCTCCAGCCCCCAGAGAATCTTTTCAATCAAGAATGTCTGACATCTTCTTTGGTTATCTTATCACCCCAGCTGACCTCCACCCATTATGAATATGGTTGGATTTTATAGAATGACTGAGAGTTTCTCATGTAGACAGGGCTAATGGACATTCAAGGTGGAGGAAAAGCAAGTTTTTAAAAGGTGACTCACAGAGAGGTTAGTTATGTTCAAGGAGCGAGAGTTTGAATGTTCTGGAGTATTTGTTAAAAGCCAAGGCTGCAGTTGATGAAACAAGAAATAGAAAGATTTTTTTTTTTGGTTGTTAAACCTCTTTTTCTCTCCTAGTTGCTATGTAAAAATGAAAGAAATATTGATTGGTACTGCAGAATTCGAAGTTAGTAATGAGATTCCCTCTGAAAATCCTTTAAAGTCTCCATAATTAATTTATTTGGGAGGTGAATCAAACTGTGCACGTGAAATGTGTTAAAATTATTAGGCTGCCCTGGGTCAGTTGCCTGAGGCTGCCTGGCGAGATGAAGGGTGCTGGGATTTGGGTCCACATGCTAAGTCTGCACTGCTCAAAGTCCTAGTCATCAAATCAATTATTGATCACACCTGCCCAGAGCAGGTCTAGCCCAACCCTGCTGTGGCTTCTTCCATGCTTGCTCTTGTTCTGCCTGACTCAGCCAGCTGCCAGGGGCCTGGGGAGGAGAATTAGATGCCCTGACCCCACAGAGAACCACTCTGGCTGACCTCATTCTCTTACCCTACTTCTGAGTCTATCCAGTGGAACACCTGTGATCTAGCCTGTGTCCCACAGTGTAAAGGTGTCAGAAATGATATGCTAGGTTTAGAACGAGATGTCATAAAAACCTGAACATGAATCAGAACAGTGGGTTTGTGGGGATGATGGCTGGAATATGGTCCCTGGAGGGTGCGCCTCAGATTGTGATGGTGTGCACATTTTATTGTATATCCCTTATGATATGTAAGGAATAAATGACTCTTGTCACCTATATTGCTTTTCATTGTAGAAAGGTTGCTAGCAGGGCTGTAGATATGACTGCCTGGGAAGTGTTTGTCACACAAGCACAACGATGACCAAACTTGGCTTCCAAAGTCCATGTTTTAAAAAGGTGGTGGTCTACATTTGAGTACTAGTGCTGGGGAGGTAGAGGCAGGCATATCTCCAGGGCTCACTGGCCAGACAGACTAGCCTAATTGGTGTGTCTCAGGTTCTAGAGAGAAAGCCTGTCTCAAGAAACTAGGTGGATGACACCTCAAAAATGACACCCATACTCTGATCTTCTACTACTACTACTACTACTACTACTACTACTCACACACACACACACACACAGAGAGAGAGAGAGAGAGAGAGGGAGAGAGAGAGAGGGAGAGAGAGAGAGAGAACTTGCACACATAAATAGAAGTGTTGGCAATGAGCTCTGAGTGTATTCTTAATGCTGGACATTGATGTAGGCATTTTTTTCTTTTTGAGACACGATCTCACCATGTAACCCTGGTTGGCTTGGGACTTGTTGAATAGACTGGACTGGTCTTGAACTCACAGAGATCGGCCAGTCTCTGTCTTCTACATGCTGGGATTAAAGCCATGACCACCATTCCAAGCATCCTTAATCTGCCTAACCTGAATAATTCTGCAAAGTAGATATCCTTATTAAACCCATTTTATAGACAGTTACTGATTTCTTGCCCAAGGGAGCACAGTAACAGCAAGACAGGAAGCACCTGCTGACCTTTATTCCATGTCAAGTCTTTTCTAGTTCAGGGCTCTGTGCTGTTAACCTCTTTGTTCCCAAGCTAATGGCAGCAGCACTTTCACTTGAGAGACTGGAGTAGAGCTGGCTCTCAGAGGATGGCCATGGTATTGGAGAAATGCTCTGAGCCCCAGTCCATGAGGAGTGGAACAGCCTTTGTGCTCCTCATTCTTAACTATCCTCAAATGGCAGGGCTTCCAATAAGGAAACTGTACAGATTGATGGCTTGTGAATACCCAGCATGCACCCTTGATCCACTCATCTGAGCAGCCTCTCAGGGGCCTCTCTGAGCACCAGAGATACCTCCTCCATTTTTTCTAATGTCCTGGGACTCTCAACTATCCATATCAGGATACACTTACCCTGGATTAGTGTCTTTACCAATGCTGAAATATAAATCAAGAAATGTTTTTATCAGCATGTCATAGAAAAAGCCATTCAGCTCTAGTGGCTTTACAAAATGTTTTTTTTTTTTTTTTTTTTACAAATGTCATCATTTAATCTTAACAACAGCACTGTGAGAGGGGGATTACTACTTTAGTTTGACAGCTCTAGAGAGGATAAAAGTTTTAGGAGGGCAGATGTGGAGGCAGTTTTGAAATCCAGGAGGCCTAACTCTGAACATATTGCTTGTTTTCCTGTATCAGAATGTCAAGGGCATCCTGTAAGGGAAAAAGCCCACTTAACAGAAAGGTCAAAGACCTTAATATGAAGCTTGCCAAGTATGGTTTAGCATACAAACACACTGGCTGATGCAAGTGGAAGGGAAGTGTCGAGAATGCACTCATGGGAGGAAGACCACAGACTCTGATCCCTGTTTGCATACAGCCTCCTGGGTTTTTCCATCTCTGTGACATCAGACCTTTCCTGATGAAGTAGAGCTTACAAAGATCAGAGTTGAGGTTAGAAAAGGAGCTGGTCAAGAAAGGTGCTTGGGACCAGTTCAGTCAGAGAGACAGCATGAGTCACAGCTGGCCCATGGTAGTAACTCACCATTACCCTGAGGAGGGACTGCGGGTTTCATTTGACAGAGGACTCATTGAGGCAGACTGGGTGTTGGCAATGGGTAGCTACTTTAAGGTCTTATAAATACCCCAACTCTCATGTGTATGGACTGTGACTATTTGGAGACTCAGGTGCATCATGTATATTTTGTGAATTGTGAATATTTGGTACCTGTTGATTTCCCCATTGCTTTGCATGTTCAGCACACACATGCTCGTCCATTTGAGCTGTGATAACAGCTCTCCAGAAGTTGCTACTTTAATTATACATGTAGAACAGCTAATGAATTCTGCTCCTGTCTCATGAGCTATTTGCATTTGTACCTCGTTTTACTTCTTGTTTATGTTTCTGGGTTTTCTCTAGCAGAGTTGAGTATCTTAAATAATGTGACTGACACCCTTGTAAAGAGGAGCTGTTCAGCAGATTCTCGCTGATTCTTTGTGGGCTAAGTAGAGGGGTGTGGGACTGATACTGATACTTGGGGGGATGTCAGAATGCAAGGATGTCTGTGAGAGTGTGGAATGGTCTTGCGCTTGAACCCAGTTCCACCCCGACTGCTTGTTCTGTCTCTACTAGGTAAGAAGGACACAGATGTGTCTTCCACTCATAATTCTTCAATGATTTCATATGGTACTGCCTCAAGCATGCACACAGGCTCTGGCTGGCAAGGGTAGCTCTTGATCTGTGTGGATTTTCATTTTCTTCCAGTCCTTTGTAAATTCCATTCATAACTGTCCAGAAGAGAAGCTTCAATTACTCAAGGATACATTCTTTTAGCCAGAGGATCTAGCGGAAGGGAATGTTCATGTAAGCTCAGAGCAGACATTCTACAGGCTGTGCTTCCCCTCTGTGCCCTTTTGATGCCATCAGGGGAAGAGCTCAAATGCTGGGGATGTAGCAAATGGAGGCCCTGGAAAGGCTATTTGAACAACCTTCAGTTGGAGTTGGTAGGGAAAATAGGACTTAGCTAATTAATTGGTCGAGGAAGGCCCGAAGCTCTGATTTGGGCTTGCTTATGCAAAATACAGATCCCACTTCATAGAGAATAGGAGATAGTCTATTCAGCAACCAGATATAAGTATCCAATTCTTAGGAACATAGATGCAGGTTTCCCCAAACACTATGATTGAACATGTGATAGCTTCATGAAATTTTTATAATAACAGAACAAAGAAAGTCTTGAGTCGAGATACTTTTAAGCTATGTTGGTAGGTAAATCAAGTAGCTGTCCAAAGTGAGAACATCTCTTACAAGCCTCAGATGCTATTTGGTGACATTATTAACTTTTGTGGTAGTAGGAGCTAGTGGTCTGCTTGTATATTCCAAAAGGATCTACCCAATTGTTATAAACATGTCAAGCTAGAAGCAGAGGTAATTGTCTAAAAGGGCTAAGGATAACCAAGATAAATCATTCCTGAACCTTCACATTTCAACTTTCCACAACCACAAAGGTTCTATTGGTTATGTCTTGCAGACTTTTTTCATACAGATGATGTTTTTCCACCTCTGAGAACTTCATTTTATACAAAGTAGCAATAATAAAGGTAGCAGGCTGGCCAAAGAGGGACTTGAGGATTCTAAGGATCTGTGGATACTTTCCCTGACTCTAAAGAGCCAGCTCGGAACAGGGTGACTTTTGATCACATATGGACCAGTCCAGAACTTACTAACTATGCAAAGAGAGCAATAGAGTTGCAATATAACACACACCCTGACACATATATAAAGAGGAAGAACAGCAGTGAAGTTAGATAATTGAATAAGACGTGAGAAATGTTTGAGATTTTTTGGTTATTGTAATTCTACTTAAGAAAAGAAAACATGGGAGATGATCCTAGCCTACAAATCAGACTCAGTTCAAGGAGATTCAACTTTATGCTGGGAAGGCACAGAGGCTCTGAGCGGTGTCTTCCAGGATTCTTAGTTAATGTGCACTGGGTTGAGATGACAGTGTGCAGACTTAAAGGTGGCAACAGCCTCATTTAGGAAGCAGCTTCATCCTCTCCTTCAAAAGGGATGCAGGAGGAAGATAGAACAGCAGTCAAATTCATTCTGATTTCTTCCTGTTGGAATGCATCTTTGTCTCCCTGGTCTATGCTATGCAAGTGGCCTTGTGAGTTAGAGTGGAGGTCATTTTAATGCAAATGGAAGTTTAAGAACTCTTTCCAGGAAGCTCAGCTCAAAGAAGTCCTCTGACAGGTCTGAGACTTCATTGCATTAAGTGGCTCTTCCTGGGAATGATGCAAAGGAGTCTAGTCACCTCTCACCCTGAACTCAGCTTCTTTAAGAAAGGACATGAAACTTCATTAGGAAGAGCTGAAGGCTGATTACAATCCACTTTAATGGAGCTTTTATTCAGTTGGCCATTTGCTAATTTAATAAATGTTGCATATTCCCGGTGGCTGATACTCAGAAATTTGAGAAGTCATTTCCTGAAGGGCTCATCAGAGTAGCTCCAAAGAAAGTTAAAGACGTGCTTGTAGAAAGAGTGGAGTTCCACACATAAAACCAGAGACACTGAAACTTATAGAAGAGAAAGTGGGGAAAAACCTCGAAGATATGGGCACAGGGGAAAAATTCCTGAATAGAACAGCAATGGCTTGTGCTGTAAGATCGAGAATCGACAAATAGGACCTCATAAAATTGCAAAGCTTCTGTAAGGCAAAAGACACTGTCAATAAGACAAAAAGGCCACCAACAGATTGGAAAAGGATCTTTACCAATCCTAAATCAGATAGGGGACTAATATCCAATATATATAAAGAACTCAAGAAGATGGGCTCCAGAAAATCAAATAACTCTATTAAAATGGGTTACAGAGCTAAACAAAGAATTCCCAATTGAGGAATACCGAAGGGTTGAGAAGCACCTGAAGAAATGTTCAAAATCCTTAATCATCAGGGAAATGCAAATCAAAATAACCCTGAGATTCCACCTCACATCAGTCAGAATGGCTAAGATCAAAAATTCAGGTGACAGCAGATGCTGGCAAGGATGTGGAGAAAGAGGAACACTCTTCCATTGTTGGTGGGATTACAAGCTGGTACAACCACTCTGGAAATCAGTCTGGCGGTTCCTCAGAAAACTGGACATAGTACTACTGGAGGATCCTGCAATACCTCTCCTGGGCATATATCCAGAAGATGCTCCAACCAGTAAGAAGGACACATGCTCCACTATGGTCATAGCAGCCTTATTTGTAATAGCCAGAAACTGGAAAGAACCCAGATGTCCCTTAACAGAGGAATGGATACAGAAAATGTGGTACATTTACACAATGGAGTACTACTCAGCAGTTAAATAAACAATGAATTTATGAAATTCGTAGGCAAATGGATGCATCTGGAGGATATCATCCTGAGTGACCCAATCACAAAAGAACACACGTGATATGCACTCACTGATAAGCAGATATTAGCCCAAGATACAATTTGCAAAACACATGAAACCCAAGAAGAAGGAAGACCAATGAGTGGATACTTCGTTCCTTCTTAGAATGGGGGACAAAATACTCATGGAAGGAGTTACGGAGACAAAGTTCGGAGCTGAGATGGAAGATCGGACCATCCAGAGACTGTCCCACCCGGGGACTCATCCTATATACATCCACCAAACCCAGACAGTATTGCATATACCAGCAAGATTTTGCTGAAAGGACCCTGATATAGCTGTCTCATGTGAGGCTATGCCGGTGCCTGGCAAATACAGAAGTGAGTGCTCAGAGTCATCTATTGGATGGAACACAGGGCCCCTAATGAAGAAGCTAGAGAAAGTACCCAAGGAGCTAAAGGGATCTGCAACCCTATAGGAGATCAACAATATGAACTAACCAGTACCCCCCAGAACTATGTATCTAGATGCACAGATGGATGCAGAGGATGGCCTAGTTAGCCATCAATGGGAGGAGAGGCCCTGGTCTTGTGAAGATCATATGCCCCAGTACAGGGTAATGCCAGGGCCAGGCAACGGGAGTGGGTGGGTTGGGGAGCAGGGTGGGGGGAGGGTATAGGGGGCTTTGGGGATAGCGTGACCCTCTTTAGTTCTCTGCTTCTCTGTTTTATCTTCTTAGTGTAAAGAATGGCTATAAAAAGTGTCTGTGTTCTAGAGCTGTTAATGGTGACCAGATGAAGAACATAAACTGTGAATCCAGGGCCTATTACACAATTTCTAACCTCAGGCCCATGGGAGATAGGACAGGAAGATGACTGTGTTCCAGAACCCAGTCAGTGGTTAGAATGTGCCCATGTCTGCTGTGTGGTGTGTGTACATGAGTGAATGTGTGTTACAGTGGCTTGGACAGAGTGAACAGACATCACCTCCAATTCTGGCTTTTCTGTTTTTCAAAGCACAGTTTCAGGCAATAAGGGAAGGCCTAGCAAGCATACTCATGAAACTCATTCAGAAAGAGACGTAAGAAACGGCCCTACTGCCTTTCCATGGCTGGGAGAAAGATGGTCAGAGAACTTTACTGTATGTCTTAGTTAGGGTTTCTATTGCTGTAAAGAGACATCATGACCATGGCAACTCTTAAAAAGGAAAGCATTTAATTGTGGCTGGCTTATAAGTAAAGAGGTTTAGTCCATTCTCATCATGGCAAGTAGCATGGCAGCATGCAGACAGACATGGTGCTGGAGAATGAGGCAAGAATCTACATCTGGATCAGCAGGCAGCAGGGAGAGAGAGAGAGAGAGAGATCTGGCTTGAACACTTGATACCTCAAAGCCCCCCCCCCACCTCGTGACACACTTCCCTTCAACAAGGCCACATCTACTCTAAAAGGCCACAAACCCTAATAGTGCCATTCCCTGTGAGACCATGGGAACTATTTTCATTCAAAACACCACATTATAAGACTGTTCATACTGCAGGGGTGGTTGAGAATTTCATAGCTAATGAGTGTGATAATTCCCATGTATGAGCTGACATTGTTTAGTGCTGGGTCCTCACAGAGGCCTGAGAGAGTTCTGAGTTGGGGGTAGGTCTGCAGGCATTAGGTAAATCTCTTGAATCAGGTGCATGTGGGGAGCAACTAGGGTCTGGGAAGCATAGAAGCCAACTTATACGGATAATAGAATTATACAAAAGTTAGGGGAAAAATCTGGTCAAGAGATGCATGAAATAGTGAAATTTATAACCAAGTCTAAGAAAGACTTTCAAATAATTTTATTTCAATATTCATCATGAGAAAGTAGAAAAGCTAGTAAGTAACAATAGGGAATTATGAAAAAAGAACAGGTAGACTTGAGGAAGAAACAACTCAACATTGGAGAAATTTTATTAAAAGGTGTCATCATTGAACTAACTAAATGAATAAACAAAAGAGCTCACGAAATTGAGACATATAAGTGGTTAAAGGCAGAATTAAACAAGTGGAAATGGAGCTAGGTAATGAGCTAAAATGGAGCATGCAGCTAAGAAAGAAATTATAGGAAGTGGCATATGGATTAAAACAATGAGAAATATACCCAATGACTGTGTCCAAGAAATAGAGCAGACTATCAAATTGTAAGACGGCAGACTACCAAAATACAAGAGAATAACAGAAACCTATAACAGAAAAAAAGACATGAAAATAAGACAAAAAGAATGCACGCCACTTTGAGCATGTTTGAGAGACACTTCATAAAGGAAACTGTCACATGTGATTCTACTATTATTGTTCTGGTTAGCTTCCGTTGTCAACTTGTCACAGCATAGCACCATCTGGGAAGAGGAAACTTCAATTGAAGAATTGCCTGTATCAGATTGGCTTGTGACTATGTCTGATAGAAACTGTCTTGACTGGTGACTGAGTAGAAGTAGCCTACTCCGGGCGGTGTCAATCCTAGGCAGGTAGGACAGGCTGTATAAGGAAGTGGGCTGATCATGAGGCAGAGAGTAAGGCAGTGAGCAGTCTTTCATAGTTACAATTTTCTAGCATAAATGTCACAAACATGGTGCTGTATTGTGAGTGCATCCTGATAAATGACATGTAGTTTCAATATGTCCTGTAGCCAGGGTGCTGTGTCCTTCATTCATTTGATCACTGTGGTGCTCATCGGACTTCTATATAGTAAAAATTCTCACTGTCTTTGGAATTTATAAGCATCTGATGGAGTGGTACTTTGGAGCTGTACAAAGATCTCATTCTTCTTCCTCTTTCTGTATCCACCTCTCTATAGCCAGCTCTGCTTATATCAGGTAGATTCATATTTTCCCTTTTCATTTCTTGAGTATGATTACGGTCTGTCACTAGCAGCATCTTTAGTGTTTAGATTCTCCCACATCGGCATGTTGCAGCCTCCAACAGGTCTTTCACTATTTGATTAGTTCCTTACTTTTTGGAATAACAAATATTTTCCAGACTCACCTTGTATTTTTCTTGTTCCAATACTGGAATCAACTAATTTTGTAAGGTGCTCTGGTTCTTTTTAACAAAAAAGGAATAAATAGGGACAAGAGATTAAAAACCAGTTGGCTCTGATAGTACGGCGTTGTTGCTCCTAGGCACTCTTGGTGGACAGAACAAATGGCACATATCATACCTATTTCTATTTTCAGAAACACATATATGCCATCTCTGTGTTCAGTAGCATTAACATTATCTGCCTGTGTACCAGGCATGAACTATGAGTTCATACCAATGCCTTCAGTTCCAACCTTACAACACAGAGTTTGTTTCTAGTTTTCCATCTTTAATGTTTACACATTCCTCCTGTCCCAGTGAGAAGCCTAACTTTCATTGTTTCCTTATTGATGTTTTCTTATTTGATCAACCACCCAGTACACCAACAGCCTCCCTTCTTATGGCCACTTCTCCTTGTGGAGAGCTTCCCTACATCCATCACCTACCTGATCTTCATGGAAACTCTTCAAAGGGTACCAGACACTCCCCATTGTGTGTGTTCTTTCCCTATATAATTGTATCTTTTATTGTGGTAAAATATAAATAACATGAAATAAACCATTATAAACATCTTAGGTGACAAGTCAGTGACATCAAGTACGTTTGCTTGTGCACCCACCACCACCACCATTACCTTTATAACTTTTCATCATCCACAACTGAAACTCAGTGCTCACTAAAAGTTCACTCCTTCTTCTTCCTGTCCAGGTCAAACCATTCTGTTCTGCTGAGAGTTTGACTATTCTAGGAACTTTGTACAACAAGTTTTCTTTTATTTCTGGTTTATTTTACTTAGTGTCTTGATTTCAAGATGAATGATGTTCCATGTTGCCTGTCAGAGTGTCCCCCCACTATTGATAGATTTTCTCTATGTTGGCCTTACACTTGCTGTCATCCTACCACCTCTGACTACAAGTGTTGGGCTTAGAGGCATTTGCCACCACACAGGGAATGCCATTCCTTTTCAAGTTTGGATAGTATTTTGCTGTCTATATACATGATAATTGTTTGGCTTGATTTTTCTTCTGCTTTTTTTTTTTGGTTCTGCAGTTGCAGAGTTGAATACATGTTAGGCAAGTACTCTGCCACAGGAGCCACACCCCTAGCAGTTCACTTTGAGGAATGCTGCTGTGAACACTGGTGTGTGCATGCTGGAATCCCTACTTTCAGAGCTACAGTGGGACGTCAAATTGTGAGATCATAAGGCGATTCCATCTGAAGTACTTTCCATAACTGCCATGCTGTTCACAGAGTGGATGTGCCATTTTAACATAATGAATAAGGGTTTCCCTTTCTCTAGGTTGTTGCCAACAGTATATTTTGAGAACTACCCATTCTAGCGAGGGTGAATCAGGATTTTATTTTTGTTATTCTTGGTATTTCTCTAATAATTAGTGATACTGAATCTCTTATGTTTCCATTATCCATGTATATATTTCTGGAGGACTGTCCATCAAGCTTTGTCTAATTTATAATTGTCTTGTTGTTTCCAGTGTTTATATTCTAGACATTCACCTCCTATCATTATGATATATGACTATTTTCTTTCAGTGTAGCATGTCTGTTTGTTTTATAGATAGTGTATGTTCATGCACAAAAGTTTTGACTTTGGGTGGAGTCCAGTTTATCTACTTTTACTTGGGCTGCCCATGTTTCTGATGTTAAAGCCATGAACACTTTGCCAAATCCAATGTGATGTTTCCCCTATTATGTTTTCTTCTGAGAGTTTTGTAGTTTTAATTTTTACATTTTAGATCTTCAGTCCAGTCAACTTTTTCAAACAGAGTATGTTATTTTAAGCTCTGGATGGTTCTGAATTTTTCATGTTTTAAAAGATGTGCCAAAGTTATTTTAAAAGTTACCTTACATTGGGCCTGCTTGCCTATTTTTGCTTTTGTAATTTTATTACAAAGAATCACAAGCATCCCTGAGATTTTGACTTTTCCTAGGGTTTAAATCAACAGGGAGACAGTATGGCTCACTAGGCTCAGTGAAACCAAGAGCAGAGATCCAAAGGATTGTTGCCATGGGTTGGGGGGGGGGCTGTTGTGTCTTGGCTGCAGGCCTCAAGTCTTTTTGTAGCAACAGTTAGGGAGAACCATGTTCTCACTTTCTTTTCAGTTTTCCTCTTGAGGTGAACCTATCCCTCATTTATGGGTAGCCTGTAATTTTTTTCCCTCCATAATTATTTTGTGTCCATGGTGCAGGGTATCAGTGACTGGGTGTGTACCGTTGGTTGTATTGGCTTCCAGAGGTCAAGGACACTCAAAGTTAAACTCCTTCGATCAGGGAAATTATCATTTCTAGAGAGGAAATAATGTTCATTGTGCAGTGCTACATGTTGAGCAGTGATTCCCCCACCCCCCAAATACCTCTCCCAATCACAGTTATAGTAATGCTGATTTGTGACTGCTTGCCCTGTCTGATGGATTTCAATCATGAAGAAAATTACTCAAGGTCCTCTATAAAAAGACATTACTAGATACAACCAGAGGCCACTAAGCTGTTAGAACTGGAAGGTTCTAGCTAGGTTGATGCTTTCCAAAAAATTTAGCCACTGAATTCTTAAAAATTCAAGTCCAGTCATATGACCAAGCTCACTAAGTAAAATAAATCTTAAAAGAATCCATCTTAAAAGAATCTATCTGTATAAACCTCTCTAACACTTCTGTTCAAATATCAGACCAATACCCTCACATGGAGGCCCAAAGAAAGGAACTGATGTCACCGAGCACAATTGAAACAAATGGGGCAGGACCTATGGTTCTCAATTATTAAATCAGGGATCTTTGAACATGGTATGCTTGCTATATGGGGCCTTTTGTTCCGTGAGGGTTCAGTTGAAGACAAAAGGAGGAAAGGGAGGCAGTGGTCCAAAGGGTTGGAATTTGGGATAAGATCTCTTCACTTAAAGAAAAATAATTATTTCCCAGATGATGGACTAAATAAATATTGATGGAACTGTTGCTAATTTTAATGTAAAACATTAAACAATCCCCCAGCTCATAGCCATGGGTGCTCTTGAGTCTGATTGCACTAGTTATTATATTGGACCCATATCAAACTAGATATAAATGCTAGATTTTGGTTAAATTAAGCCTTGAGTTGGCTGCTAAAGGAAGCAAAGTTTGGAATTAAAGGAGAGAGGAGGAGTGAGTTACAAAAGAGAAATAGATCAATTTAAAGGCACAGTTCAGAAGGCAGTGGTGGCACATGCCTTTAATCCCAGCTCTTGGGAGGCAGAGGCAGATGAATTTCTGAGTTCAAGCCCAGCCTGGTCTACAGAGTGAGTTCCAGGACAGCCAGGGCTACACAGAGAAACTCTGTGTCAAAACAACAACAACAACAACAACAACAACAACAACAACAACCAAGCACAGTTCAGATGGCATTTCAAAGAATAACGAAACATTAGCAATAACAACAACAAACAATAGCAGAATGTTATCAGCAGCTAAAACTTCCCGAGTCCTCCCTGTCCTGATACCACTGAAGCACTTTCTATAGCTGTCACTGAATCTTCATGACTTGGAGATAGTCATTAGGGCACAGGAAGATACAAGCTAGGGAGCAGTGGGAAATATATTTTTCATATGAGATGAGATATATCACTAATAAGTAGTTGAGAACAGCATTCATGCAATATTCAACAGGTATTTATTGAGCTCTGATTAGGCCCTAGGCAGTGTGTAACTCTACTTCATAAAAAATTCAGAGGGCTGTTGTAAGTTGGCTCTGACAATGTTTGCCTCTAATTTCCTATATTAGTCAGGTTAAGATAACTTATGCTGCATTAACAAAACACCACTCCCTCCATTCCAAATCTCAGTGGCTCAGTTCACTAGGTTTTTTTCTTTTTCTTTTTCTTTCAAGTTGAGTTCTCGATACCTTTCCAGAGGGAACATCAGTGTTGTGACATTTCCATCTCTTCAGAGGTGTAGCCTGTGTGACTAATCAGCAGGGAAAGTGATCATCCGGGACTTAGGGAACTTGTCTCATGACCCTCCCTAACTAAGAAGATGTTTTAGTGTAAGGGTTTGGTGACTTGCCAAAGAATGATACTCAAATAGAATGTAAATGCAAAGAATGTTTTATTCTGCAGAAGTCCAGCATGCTGGGCTCTCCCGTTACCAGAATAGAGAGACATCCAAGTAAGCTTGCAAGGCCTGATCTAAAGCACATTAGAGAATTCCAGGGTAGGTGACCTCTATGTTAATCTGTTGGGTCCATCTCTGCAGACATTCCTTTACCAGGGTGTGGGGGCTGGAAACTTGATGAGGAAGTGTGGAAACTGCTTTGCTGACCCATTGTCCTTGCGTCAGGCTGGGTGCTGGGGTAGCTTCTGAGGCCTGTACTTGCCTGAAATTGCCCAGTTCTTGGAAACAGAGGCCTAGTCTCCTTAATTGCCAATTTGAAGCCTGTCATGGAATCAGCCTAGCCTTTTCAAAGGAAGTGTGCTGCTTCCAGATGACAGAAAGATGGGAAACCTTTTTGTGAGTACTCAATGCACTCCCCCACTTAGCTTTAGAGTAAGGTGCTTAAGATGTAGTGACTTATTCATCCTCCCCTCTTCTCCACTCTTCCCTCTTCCTTTCCCTTTTCCTACCCGGATCATGATTTGCCTTCAGAATTTGCTCCAGACTTAGGTTTTAAGCCTTGAACCTGACTTCCAGAGATCCCTGGGTAGCTGACCTTTGTCTTAATTCTATAGTTTTTAATTCAGTGAATCTAAGAACCAACCCAGGCTGAATTAGCTAGGAGATGCTGAGGGTGATGAATGACTTTGCTCATGTTTAACTACACAGCATTGCCCCTGTTTCAATCATACCATGTATTGTGTATCTTTAAGATTGATGAGGTGTACCGGCTCTCAGTGTATTGTTCTCTAGGAGACACCCAGAACTGCTCTAGGCTGAAGCTGGGCAGCGGAGCTGCCAAAAGGTTAGACGTCTGCAACAGATCACTCAGCAACTGTGAGCTGGCTGGTAAGGCCAAGGTTCTGGGAAGAGAGTTGCTTCCTCGGAAGTGTTGCTAATCTTTCTTCAGTGAGTCCTGGAGATGCTGGTCTTCTGTTTTACTTAAATAAGATTTTGTTTATACGTCCAAGTAGTATCTTTATACTTTCGCTTTTCTCAGTTTACTGTAAGTGCGTTAATACAGTGCCTCTCTGTTTCCTCGTCACTCCTTGGTTCTCTGTTCTTCTGAGCACAGATTTGTAGATAGTGTGCTAAGTTCTAGGACCTTAAAGATATATGGGAGAGAAAAACATTTACTGAAAAGTTGTGTTACTGTTCCTCTTTTGCTGGATGTTCAGATATTCCAGGAACCTGCCCAATGTTCACAGGTAATCTGTTTCCTCATTGGACGAGAGCCTGGGGGAAAACCAGGGGTTCTGTGAGAAGACAGTAACTAGAATCCTGAGACTTCTTACTCAGACACAAGAAGTGGACTGAAGCGGGATAACAGTCTGATGGAGGAGACTGAGAATGGCAGAGCAGAGCCATCATAAAGCCTTTTTTTTTTTTAATGTTCTGCCCAAGTATATTATGTACAGCATCCCTGTTGCTTCGAGAAGGCCTTTAACTAAAGTTACTTACCAAAGGTTGTGAACCAGCACGTAAGGTGCTGGGAATGGAGCCCAGGTTCTTGTATTCTGTTGGCGGTGCTTGTTTCTCTTGCTCCTGTTCTCTTTCCTAGGTTTTCCATCTCCAGGATCCCCTCAGCTTGTGTTTTCTTTATTGCTTCTATTTCTGTTTTCAGTTCTTGGAGAGTTTTGTTCATTTCTTTCACCTGTTTGATTGTATTTCCTTGTATTTCTTTAAAGGATTTATTAATTACCAATTTAAAGGTCTTTATCCTCTTTATAAGATTGCATTTTAGATCATCTTCTTATGCTTTGGTTGTGTTAGGATATCCAGGGTTTGCTGATGCAGGATAGCTGGGCTCTGATGGTGCCATATTGCCCTGGCTTTTGTTGATCTGTGTTCTTAAGTTGTCCTTTAGCCAACTGGTTTTCCCTGGTGTTGTCTGGATGATCCTGATATCAGCAGGACATCTCAAGAAGGCAGGGAGAGCTGTCTGCTGGTTTTGTCCTAGGCAGACCAGACTGGGAAGGGATTGGTGCAGCAGGGTTCTAAGTTGGTTGTTCTTGAGGCCCCTGAAGGTCTCCATGGGAAATCAGGACACTCTTGGGATCCTACAAGGCTCCTCTGGATGGCAGAGCAAGCCCAGAGTCAGACAATGGATATCAGGGGACCTCATACTCAACTCACCTTTGGAACCCATGTTCTTTAGGAAAGCAGCAAGTACACTTGTGAATCATCTCTCCATCCCTAAATACCAATAACAGAATATCAATAACAGAATTTCTGAGTCCCATACAACATGGCAGGTAACAAGAGAAGCTCTCCTCTCAGGAAGTACAAAGGTTACAGTAGCTATTTTTTCAGTCTAGAAATTGAATCACCTAGAAAGTTTGCCAGGAAGTAGAATTCAAGGCTTTCATGGGATGGCCAGAGTTTCCTATGTATGACTTCTAGTCAGTTCTTCATTTTTGTGGCTTTGAAGTGATACCTTCTCTGGGCATCTTGGTGATGTCTTTATTGATAGAAGAGGGTCTATTTATCTTTCTGCCTTTGCTCAACTTGTTTCAAATTAGATTCGTGCACAGTCCTGTAGAATCACACAAAGAAGGAACAGAGATACAAGACTATTCTAAGCACGTCAAAGCATTGCATCCATGTTCATCCACCAGGAGGTGGTCTAGATACTTGAAACCATGTGATTTTATTTCCTTTCATTAGGACTCTATTGACAGAATAAAAAAATCTGGCTTATGCGCTCAGACCTAGGTTAGATCAGGATTCGGCTACTCACTACCTGTGCTACTCCAGGGAAATAATAGCTCATTGAGCCTTGATTTTTCTCATCTACAAATGGAGGAAATGCCAGTTTGATCTCAGGGAGTTGCTGTGATGGAGTACACCAGTGGGTAGGAAGTACTTAGTGTGGAGTCTGATGTTTACTAAATGCCCAGTTCCCACTGATATTTTTTATCATTTATGATCTCTGTACTGTGCATAGGGATGTCCAGTGTCCATTTGAGGCTCTAAAGAAAAGCTGTTGGAATAACCAAAATATAAATTTTTGTTTCATAAACAGTATTTGTTCATTTGGATTTATCAAAACACAGAGCCCAAATAGATATCATGATTGCTTTGTGGTCATGAAGCACAGGTTAAGAATGGCTTCCTGTACAGAGAACAGAGATCACAATCTCAGCGTGGCCTCCAGAGGACAGCTTTTGTTTTTGCTGCAGTTTTTTTTCCCAATAAATTCTAAATTGTTCTTTTATTGTTCTCTATTGTTCTTTATCATATGTCTCTTGGTTATGGTTGTACCATTTTCTTTGCACAGGGTACTCTTTTACTTATGCCTTTTTATTATTTTTTTTATCTATTCTATTAGTCCTTTTTATTTAAAACAATTCATTTTAACATAGTAATGTGCTTCTGCTATTTTGGATTTCCATATCATGGATATTGAAGGTAAGAAAAAGTGAAGTTGTGTCATCTTTGCTTATCCTGGTAGGTACTTAGCACTCATTCCCCTTAATTATCTGGAGAGATGCCGCTTTATAGCCCTTCAGGCCTTTCCGTCAATACCTGTTCCTGTGCTCGCCTCCCCTGCCTCACCACATCAGTCTCACATGCTGAGATCTTGGGGTCAGAGGTCATGTTTCATTGTCTTTGTGAGTTTCCCATGGACTCCTGGAATGATCTTTACTGTGACTGATGCCTGGAAAACACTGAACAAAGCTGGAGGACAACAAAGCCTTGGAGAAGCTCCATTCTTTGTTTCCTCTTTTGGGTGCTGGAGATTGTTTCTGTTCCCTTGAGTTCAAAGCTGTTAACCATTTGATACATACAGTTTGAATTGGAAGTGGCTTCAAAGGCCATGAGTTGAAGTCTCTGTCTACAGCCTGTGGTGATATCGGGAGATGGCAGAACCAACCTTTAGGAAGTGGGGTCTGATGGAAAGAATAATTTCTTCTTATTAAATGTGTGCCCTTTAAGGAGATATTGGGACTTTGTTTCCTTCTCTCATTTCAACAATCCCTGGTCATCATAAGGTGAGTTGCTTTGTTCTTTGTTCCACCATGCACTTGACCCCATGGACCACAAGAATCAAAGAGAATGGATAATAGATTGAAACCTCAGAAAATCCAAAATAAACCTCTCTTCCTTTTAAGTTGATTTCCTCAGTTATTTTGTTACTTTTTTTTTTTTTTTTTGACATGAAGGCCATTTATTTACTGGCCAACTCCAAAGGATGAAAGACAGATATGGCCAAGCATATACAAAAATGGGTGGAGAGAATTGAATTCTTAGGAATCTTTCATTTCTCATCTCTTTTTTTTTTTAAATTGTTGTGTAGTGTTCTTTTAATCTTTATTTTATTTCCTGATTTTTTTCTATTTTTTATTAGATATGTTCTTTATTTACATTTCCATGTTATCCCTTTCCTGGTATCCGCTCTGAAACCCCTGTCCCCTCCCTCCTCCCCCTGCTATATAACCCACCCACTCCTGCTTCCTGGCCCTGGCATTCCCCTACACTGGGGCATAGAACCTTCACAGGACTAAGAGCCTCTCCTTCCATTAATGACTGACAATGCCATCCTCTGCTACACATGCGGCTGTAGCCATGGCTCCCTCCATGTGTACTCTGATTGGTGGTTAAGTCTTTGGGAGCTCTGGGGGTACTGGTTGGTTCATATTGTTGTTTGTCCTATGGGACTGCAAACCCTTCCAGCTCCTTGGATCCTTTCTCTAGCTCCTCCATTGGGGACCTTGTGCTCAGTCCAATGGTTGGCTGAAAGCATCCACCTCTGTATTTGTCAGGTACTGGTAGAACCTCTCAGGAGACAGATATATCAGACTCCTGTCAGCAAGATCTTGTTGGCATACACAATAGTGTCTGGGTTTGATGACTGTATATGGGATGGATCCCCAGGTGGAGCAGTCTCTGGATGGCCTTTCCTTCAATCTCTGCTCCACACTTTGTCTCTGTATTTCCTCCCATGGGTATTTTGTTTCCTGTTCTAAGAAGGACTGAAGTATCCACATTTTGGTCTTCCTTCTTCTTGAGCTTCATGTGATCTGTGAATTGTATCTTGGTTATTCTGAACTTCTGGGCTAATATCCACTTATCATTGAGTGTATACCATGTGTGTCCTTTTGTGATTGGGTCACCTCACTCAGAATAATATTTTCTAGTTCCTTCCATTTACCTAAGAATTTTATAAGTTCATTGTTTTTAATAGCTGAGTAGTACTCCATTGTG
The DNA here is from genome assembly GCF_978045245.1 of Mus caroli. NCBI lineage: Eukaryota > Metazoa > Chordata > Mammalia > Rodentia > Muridae > Mus > Mus caroli. The sequence continues at coordinate 47,882,796 of NW_028227259.1, read as the reverse complement.
TAAATGTACCACATTTTCTGTATCCATTCCTCTGTTGAGAGACATCTGGGTTCTTTCCAGCTTCTGGCTATTATAATAAGGCTGCTATGAACATAGTGGAGCATGTGTTCTTATTCCATGTTGGAGCATGTTCTGGCTATATACTCAGGATGGTATTGCTGCATCCTTAATGACCAATTTTCTGAGGAACCACCAAACTGATTTCCAGAGTGGTTGTACCAGCTTGCAATCCCACCAGCAGTGGAGGAGTGTTCCTCTTTCTCCACATTCTCACCAGCATATGCTGTCACCTGAGTTTTTGATCTTAGCCATTCTGACTGGTGTGAGGTGGAATCTCAGGGTTGTTTTGATTTGCATTTCCTGATGACTAAAGATGTTGAACATTGTTTTTTTTTTTTTTTTTTTTTTTTTTCAGGTGCTTCTCAGCCATTCAGTATTCCTCAGTTGAGAGTTCTGGATGCCCTTGCATTTGAAGCATTGATGTTCAGAATTGAGAGTTCATCTTGGTAGATTTTTTCCTTTGATGAGTATGAAGTGTCCTTCCTTATTATTTTTGATGACTTTTGGTTGAAAGTCAATTTTATCCGATATTAGAATGGCTACTCTCACTTGTTTATTGGGACCATTTGCTTGGAAAATTGTTTTCCAGCCCTTTACTCTGAGGTAGTGTCTGTCTTCGACATTGAGGTGCTTTCCTTGTATGCAGCAAAATGATGGGTCCTGTTTACATATCCAGTCTGTTAGTTTGTGTCTTTTAATTGGGGAATTGAGTCCATTGATATTAAGAGATATTAAGGAATAGTGATTATTGCTCCCTGATTTTTATTGATGTTATTTTTATGTTTGTGTGGTTATCTTCTATTGTGTTTGCTCAAAGAAGGTTACTTTGTTACTTTTTGTAGGCTATATTCTCCCTCCTTGTGTTGACATTTTCCATCTATTTTCCTTTGTAGGGCTGGATTATGTTTGTGTGGGTTTGTTGAAAGATTATTTTCTTGCTTCTTCTAGGGTGTAGTTTCACTCCTTGTGTTGGTGTTTTCCATCTATTATCTTTTGTAGGACTGGATTTGTTGAAAGATATTGTGTAAATTTCATTTTGTCATGGAATATCTGAGTTTCTCCATCTATGGTAGTTGAGAGTTTTGCTGGGTATAGTAGTCTGGGTTGGCAATTGTGTTCTCTTAGGGTCTATATGAGATCTTCCCAGGATCTTCTAGCTTTCATAGTTTCTGGTGAGAAGTCTGGTGTAATTCTGATAGGTCTGCCATTATATGTTACTTAACCTTTTCCCCTTAATTCTTTTAATATTCTTTCTTTGTTTAGTGCATTTGGTATTTTGATTCTTATGTGATGGGAGGAATCTCTTTTGTGGTCCAATCTATTTGGAGTTCTGTAGACTTCTTGTATGTTCATGGATATCTCTTTCTTTAGGTATGGGAAGTTTTCTTCTATAATTTTGTTGAAGATATTTACTGGTCCTTCAAGTTGGGAATCTTCACTCTCATCTATACCTATTAACCTTAGGTTTGGTCTTCTCATTGTGTCCTGGATTTCCTTCAATTTTTTAGGTTAGGAGCCTTTTGCTTTTTGTGTTTTCTTTGCCTGTTGTGTCAATGTTTTCTATGTTATCTTCTGCACCTGAGATTCTCTCTTTTATCTCTTGTATTCTGTTAGTGATGCTTGTGTCTATGACTCCTGGTTTCTTTCCTAGGTTTTCTATCTTCAGTGTTATCCCCCTTTGTGATTTCTTTATTGTTTCTATTTCCATTTTTAGGTCCTGGAAGGTTTTATTCAATTCCTTTACTGTTTGGATGTGTTTTCCTGTAATTCTTTAAGGAATTTTTATGTTTCCCCTTTAAGGTCTTCTACCTGTTTACTCGTGTTCTCTCGTATTTCTTTAAGGTATTTATTTATGTCCTTCTTAAATTCCTGTATCATTATCATGAGATGTGATTTTAAATCAGAGTCTTGCTTTTCTGGTATGTTGGTGTTACCAAGGTTTACTGTGATGAGCAACTGGGTTCTGATGATGCCAAGTAGTCTTTATTTCTGTTGCTTATGTTCTTGTGCTTGCCTTTCACCAACTGGTTATCTCTGGTGTTATCTCGTCTTGCTGTCTCTGACTTTGGCTTGTCCCTTCTGCAAGCCTGTGTGTCAGTACTCCCGGGAGACCAGTTTTCTTCAGGAGGAATTTGGGTATGAAGAGCTGTGGTGCAGGGTCATCTCTGGGGTGCAGACAGAGACCAGAAGGATCCTGTCCCTAGTTGATGCTTAGTTCCTGTGTCCTGATGGCTCTGTGAGTGTCCTTCTTCTGCCAGGAATTTGAAGAGAAGTGGTGCTCACAGGAGTGTAGGCACTACTGGGAGACCAGTTCTCTCTTGGCAGTATTTGTGTATGCAGCTTTGTGGCACAGGATCAGCTCTGGGTGCAGACAGAGACCAGAAGACTCCTGTCTCAGGAAGCCCCTTGGTTCCGGTGTCCTCAGGGTTCCAGGTGGTTCCTCTGAGCATTAGTGTTGTTCCTACCTGCACTCACAGTCCTGTCTGCACCCTGGGAGGTTCCCTCCCTCCCAGTGCTATTTGGGTATAGAGCCCTCTTGCTGCAGACCATTTTCATTTAGCTATTAATGTTTAAGAACCAAGAGGTTTTCTCATAAAAATAAATATCTCCTCCTGGACTTATATCTGGCCTGCTTTACTGTTTTATGTACTTACCCTATGATACCTAGAATAATGGTCCCCCAATGATATCCATATCATGATTCCTGGGACCTCTGAATGTACTTGGTAACAAACCAGAAGGATATCAGTTGTTCATGGGATAGCTATAAATGACTCAAGATAAGGAGATGATAAGGGTCCTCACAAGTAGAGGAGAGAGGTCAAGGAAGAAAATATGGTTTAATAGAAATTGCCAGAGTGAGGCTTTGAAGATGAAGGAAGGATCCACCTGTCAAAGAGGTTATGGGAAAGGCAAGCATTCCTGGTTATACCTCGATTTCTGCTCAGTGAGACCTATCTGTACTTCTAATCTACAGGGCTAAAAGATAATATATTTGAATTATTTATAACTTGATGGTAACTTTTTACAGTGGCAGTAATAAGCCTTACCCAGTTGCCTAAACTCTCCTTGGCTTCTTAATAAAGCATGCCAATTAACAAATGTTGCTTCTTAAGTCTGCTACCACGGGGTTGCTATTTATAAAGGACTTTAGCCACCTACAAGAGTGGCATTTGTAATAAAGATCGAAAGTGATGATAATTACTGTGGAAGTCTTACAGTCTGTGCTGTTAGCATGAGGTTTTCACATGGCTAGACTGGTCCAGCATTCCCCTACATCCCAAATGCCTGGATCACTCTAGCCATCCACAAAGAAGAGGAGGAAGTGAGCCTTCATTTGTTTGTGCACAAATCATACAGGAATACTGGGGAGGATCTAGAATCAAGAATATGCTAAATGAAATAAATCAGTTACAAACGGGCCAGTTCTGGCTGTATTCATATGAGGAACCTAGAGTAGGCAAAATTCAGATGTAAACCAAAGTATCCATTGACAGAGAGAGTGGGGAGAGGGAGAAGAGAGGAATGGAAGTTATATGCAATGGGCAATGAGTTTCAGTTTGGAACATGAAAGGATGTTGAGATTGGATGGTAGTGATAGCTGCACATCAATGTGAACTGAGTGTGCTTAGCACAATTAATGTGAACTGAGTATGCATACACAATCTATGTGAATTGAATGTGCTTAGCCACCACTCAGTGTGCTTAGCCCCACCAATGCGAACTAAATTTACTTAGTATCCCCAATGTGAACTGTGTGTGCTTAGCATCACCAATGTGAACTGTGTGTGCTTAGCATCACCATTGTGAACTGTGTGTGCTTAGCACCATCAATGTGAATTGAGTATGTTTAGCACTGGCAGACTCTGCACTTTAAAATTATTAAAATAGTATATTTTTATCCTGAGCATATTTTACCAAGTTAAATACAAGAAGGCAAAAAGTAAAATGGTGGTCACAGTTCTTTTTCTTTTAGAGTTGATAATGTGATGCAGATGTTAGGCCACCGAGGACCTTCCTTCTCTTTAACCTCTTGCTTCCTGCACAGAATAAAGGTGAATCTCTGAAGTTCATCCTGGTGGATGAGCAGAAAGTATAACCCCTGTACAGAGGCACAGCTGGACGTACGCACTCCTCCCTCATCAAACTCTCTAATCAGATGAGCTGTCTGCTCTCTCTCCTGGACCAGGCAGTGAAGGAAGCAAAGGAAGAAGACTGATACCTTCTGGGATGTCCACCTGGGGCAAATGCAGTAGAAACTCAGTCCTTGCCAGAGAGATGGGAGGAGTGGAGAACATGGCTGCCCACCTTTTCTATCTCTTAAGCTATGAGGTTGGCCTCTGCAAAAATATCCTGTACGACAGTAGTTCTCAACCTGTGGGTCATGACTCCCACCTTTGTGGGAGTTCAAACAACCTTTACCCAGGTGTTCCCTAAGACTATAGGAAAATATAGACACTTATATTATGACTCATAACAGCAGCAAAATTATAATTATGAAGTAGTAACAAACTAATTTTATGGTTGGGGGTTACCATAACACGAGAAACTGTATTAAAAGGTCACAGCAGTAGACAGGTTGATAACTGCTACTTCAGAAAAACATCACCCCCTCCAAAAAAATCACAGACAACAAGAACATGAAACCTCTAACAGAGGTCTCTCTATGAGATGATACTCCAGATTTCTGTTTATTTTTGGTATTCTTTTGGAGTCAAGATCTTATGTAGCCTAGGTTGGCCTTGAACTTGCTATGTAGCTGAGGAAGGCCGTGAACTTCTGATCCTCCTGCTTCTACCTGCTTCTAAGTGCTGGTAGTATGGGTATGTACCATCACGTGTGGTTTGTGTGGTGCTTGGGTTGAATCCAGAGCCTTGTAGAGGCTAGACAAGCAGTCTATCAACTCAATTACATCCTTTAATCTTAATTTTGAATAAATTGTGATAGAGATGCCACCTCAGAATAAATAGAGCTTTGATCTGTTTCACAGTTCACTCTTGATTCACTTATGCTGGCCCATGTTCTTCTCATCACATGTGTGTGTGTGTGTGTGTGTGTGTGTGTGTGTGTGAGAGAGAGAGAGAGAGAGAGAGAGAGAGAGAGAGAGAGAGAGAGAGAGAGAGAGAGAGAGAGAGATGTCAGTGAATATATCAAGAGGGGAAGATGCTAATATGTGGAGGGAAGTCCACTTTCCAGGCTGCTTTTCCTCCCAGTCCACCTTGTTGTCTGCCCTCTCTTGGTTGCTGACCCTCCTGACTTGGATTTTTTTTTTTTTTGAGGTAGTATCTCATTACGTAGCCCAGGCTAACCTTAAACTCGTAGCAAACCTCCTATCCCAGCTTCCCAAGTTCTGGGATTACTATAGTTCTAGACTCTGAAGAATGGCAGCAGCACTACAGAACTTCTCAAAGCAGAGGCTTTCCTTAGCAGAGATGGTTCCAAACTTCTCTTGAAGTTCTTTTGAGATTTTGGCTTAATGATGCTGTACAAACAACACATAGTATAAACCACGCTTCCACTCTGAAGTCTGAGCCCTTTCCCAGGCTATTCACTTGAGGTATGGCACTCATGGAAATAAGTGGTGCCAGCTTCCCTCATGTAGGTGGTCACCAAGGGAAACAAATGGCACCCAGCAGTGTTTTGGGGACACTGTATTCAGCAAGTCAGTCACATGGTATCTCACACCTTCATATAAGATGAAATTACGTTAGATGACTTTGCCCAACTATATAAGGCAGTCTGAGTTCTCTGGTCATATGTAAGGTAGGCCAGATACTTTGGTATTTGGCAGTATTAAGTGCTTTTTGATTTATATTTTCAGCTTATGATGGGGTTACTGGGACATAACCACATCATAGGTAGGGGAGCCGCTCTATTTTTATTTCTTCATTGCCAAGATTTAAGGCTTGGGAGTACTAAAGCTCTCCAAACACAGGATCTCCTATGTTAATGCTTTGACTGATATCAGATTCTCGAGTTGAAAAGTCACTCAAATGTGTACCTAATCTTGCTACTAAAAGGCACGTTGGCTAATTTGTCTATGAATTTTGAAAGCCTGTGGCTTTAAAATTCTTCCTTTTCCTTTGGCACTTGCACCATAAACTGGGCTTTCTTCTGACACTTCCAATTCCTTCCTTCAGGGTGACAAATTTTAAATGTACTTTTGTGGACACACTCTGTGGCAGCATGATCCCCAGGCAGGCTAAATAAAGAGGCTGGCTTAGTGACTAAAACATGCTTGAGCAGTGGATTCCAGAGGCTTGCTACATAAGCCCTAGTTCAAATCCATCTTGTCAGAGAGGAAACACTCAATGACTCTTTGAAGCAGAGAGCTCTCCATCCCCCATCCAAACAGCCATCTTCTTTCTTCCTTCTTGAGGTCGGTAATGCACCAGGCAGAAATGAAGAGACAGAAGGAGATGGCCTAGAATAATACTCAAACAAACATGAAAAAACAAACAAAGGAAAGTCTGACAATCGTTACACTTACTCAGTCTGAACTGACCTGAGATCTCTGGGTAGAAAGAGGGGATTCAGATGAAAAGAGGATGTTGCCAAAATGAGATTTGGAAACGAATTCAAAAGCTGGGCTTGATGCAGCAGATTTATGCATGCTGTCTGCTTCTCAGCAATTTAATTATTGTCGATCTCTGCCTTGAGCCCCTGGTTTCTGGGAACCAGCTTAGACTATTTCCAACTTCGTGACCTTTATTGCCACATGTTTCATACCCCAAATTCTTCAATCCCTCTCTGTCCCCCACTAGATCTTATGTTTAAGCAACACCTCCAGTCTTGTTTCCAATTATTAGCATATCAGGGGACAAAGGTTCTTTTTAACAGTATCATGTTGAGGGAAATTTCTGCATCTTAGCCAGATGAGAAATTGCTGACTGGTTTGGATCCCAGCAAACATTTTCAGGCTGCACCAAAACAGGAGCACTGGTATGTCAACAGGCCTCTGTGGTGACCCTGGGAGCCATGCTTTGCATTCACAAATGCATCATCCTGGGGATGCATTGCTGGAAAAGACCCCTGTCTTTCTCTTGTCCTGAATTAGTTGCTGCTTGGTTCTCAGGCATGTTTTTCAAATCCTGAATTGAAGAAGCTCTACAAAGTGGGATTCTACAGATGAGTAATAGCTGGTGAGTTTCCAGGTTTCATAGGTAGAAAGCAGTGATGGATAGATATAGAAAGCTGGCCTTCGTCCTTTCCCATCAACCCCGCTGACCTTATTTTCATCCAGTCATCAACAGTACCCTACTACCACCACTGCCATCATTATCATTAGAATCATCATTTCTAGCATCTATCAAAAAAAATGAGTCTTTCCAGGCACGGTAGGGGTATAAGCTCATATAACTCTTCTGAAATCACCATAAATAAATAAATTATTATTACACTAACATGGCAGTGTGCATGTGTGGCTCAGAGAGGTTAAGCATCTTAGGGCTGGGTGAAAAGTTAGTGATAGGCCCTGAGACTTGAACATAGAGCTGTTTGAGTTCAAAGTTTGTGGCCTTCATCCTGTCCCAAGCTGAGCAATACAGGTAACTTTTTTCTCCCTCTAAAATAGAGGTTTTGGTGTGCTTACAATCAGTGGGAATCATAAAGCTGTGTCAGATAAAACGCATCCTTCAAGCTTAATGCTAAACGAAACAGTAGACTCCCTTCCCTAATCTCCTTCTAGGTGTCAACTGCTCAGCGATTAGGGCACACTTCATTCCTGTCTGGAGTACAAATGGTTTAGAACCCAACTTCACCACATAGGCTTTTGTACTTGACTTTTGCACACCCGTAGCAAACGTCTTCAAATGACATATTTGTACTGAGTGTTCCTTCATGGAATAATTCTGTACATGGCACAAAAAATGACATTTTATTAGTCTTCCTTGTTTTCAAAAGTGAGTAATTGGGAATCCTTTTAATTCCAAAGCCACATAAACATCCATGACTAGGGAAGTTAAAAACAAGCAACAAACAAATCAAGTCCTTCAAATGGTATTGGTCATTTTCCATCTGCTAGATCAGCTACTAGAAGCTGTCGGCTGGAGATGCCTGGGTCCCTGCTGGAAACAAAGTGGTTCTGGAGCAAGGCAAGCTATTAGAGGGGATAAAATGCAACATTTGTGCCTCATACAATTTCTGTGAATTTTTTCCCCATGAACCCCATCATTGTATCTTGACATGTGACAGTGTGCTGTCATTCATTGGCTTTATAAAAGAAACACTAATTTAAGGGGTGAGGAAAAAGACATTCTGGAGAGAGGGGAGATTTGCTTAGGAAATTGTTTGGGAGAAACAATAACCTAAAGTTTTCTCTGGCTTTAGTTTTTTAAATATTGCATATTAAAAATATGAAAAAACTGCATATGAAAATAGTAAGCTTAAAAAGCATAGTCTTAAAGATAGGAATCATCTTATTAGTGAGGAGACTCTTAGTAAAACTGAATGTTAGCCAGTGAGAGCCTGCTGGTTCTAATGAAGTCTGAAATACATTTTCTATGTTGGAGAACTCTTAGATTTTCCTATATAGGGGGAGGTAGGAATTTCATTAGTGTAGAAAATAAAACTCAAGCACATATTTGAATCCTCAAGGGGACTCTGTGTTTGCAAACCTTTTGCTTTTGGTAAGTGCACAGTAGAACTAAAGATGCTCTCAGAAGCATGGGTCTACGGTCACTATTGCCTGCTTATCTCTTTATGATTCTATCCTGTGGCCTTGGACATCCCCTCCCCCAACGTTTCCTAAGACCTTTCTCTAATTTGGCCCATTATTGCTTCATTCCCAAGTTCTTTATTTTCCTATGGCTTTAAAAAATATTATAGTATTGAAGACTGGGAGGGGGGATCATCACCAAGACAACTGAATTTGTTCTCTGTGCTTTCTTTTGGTATCAACTTGACATTTTGCTCAAATTGCTCCGACTATTTGTAGAGTATTGCATCTATGAAGTACAAATGTGTTAACCCTGTAGGTGATCCAGAATGTTCCAGAACTTCCGGCATCCTGGAGGTTGATTGGTCCCTGGGATAGGAAGGGCAAAGTGCTATGAAAAGTCAGATACAAGAAAAAGAGATTCTGGTTTCCTTGATGTCTGGAGCCCATGCTCTTGGGCTTAGGTGTCGTGCATCATTTATCCCAGGCATTTTATCACTGTCTTGGCAGCATGGGTATTTGAATTTTGACATGAAATTTGTCCTTCAGATGGTCATCCCCTTTCCTCAGGATTCTAGAAACTTTATATTGCCTACTCATTTCTTTTAGATGACTCCTACCGGTTGATTAAGGTTATGAGATGATATTCACTTGTGCTTCTTACCCAGCACTGGGACATAGCCTGGTAGATGGAAGTAGTTGGCAAAGATTTGCTTAGTCGCATGTGAAAAAAAAAATCAAAACTTAGCTTTATTATTCTGAGACTTAAGCACACAATCCACCAATCAATCAGTCAATATTTATTTACCTTCTCCTATTTGTTGGGATCTGTACCCTGAGGGCCTAAAGCAGAGGCGATTTTCAAAAAGTTTGATATCTGGTGAATTACAGATGCAGAACCCTCAGGATGGAGCTAGAGCAGCCAGAGATGACTTGTAAATAGTTGGTCTACATGCAGATGTTCATTCTGGCTTCATTCTGACCCCGAGTTGAGTGATTCCAGACCTCATGCAATTTGCAGTCTGAGGGAGAGCTAATTGCAATTGAGTGATTCTGAATGTGCTGGGTATTGGAAGGATTAGGATTTCTATGGCGCTATATTGGGGAAATACTTAGCCTAATACCAGTAAAAGGCAGAAGAGATGCTATGGTTCAGATACAAAATGTACCCATAGGCTCAAGTGTTTGAACTTGGTCCTTAGCTGGTGATGCTGTTTTGGGAGGTTGTAGAAACTTGTAGAGTGAGGCAAAGCTGGAAGAAGTGAGTTGCGGGGAGAAGAAACTTAGAGTACAGTCTCTTTTTGTGTCTTGTGTGGTTAAGCCTCCATGTGTTCCCACTCCAGTGAAGGTTTCAGGAGCATCTCCACATCTTCCTCAGCATAGTGGACTGAATCATCTTAAACCTTGAGCTGAAGTAAATCCGCCTTTTAACTGGAGTTTTCTTGAACACTTATGGTAAGGCTTTTGTAGACTGATTGATTAGATCTCCCATAATGTGTAGAGTTGGACTGTGTTACAAATCTTGAGACAAAATTTTCTTTAGCTCCCCCTTTTTACTTTAATATTCCGCTGTCTTGCAGCTGTGCATCTGATCAAATGGCCCTTCAATTATCAGGTACGATGTTTGGAATGCATTGACCCAATAGACTCATCAATACAAAAGCCGAGTTTGTCATTAGATAACATTCATAGCCAATAGCGGAGACTTCCCTGTTTGGCTGTCACCACCTGCCCAATGCTCCCACCAATGTATCTGGTGAATGCATTAATTTATAAATTTCTCTTGTTTTGCTGTGACCATAAAAACTCATGTAACTGCTTCCACAGTGTATCTACTCATTCAGGATAACCTGACTCCATATTCTTGAAACTTGGTCACTTATAACACAATATGCCTTATTTTCTGTGAAACAAGAGCTATGTTCTACACCAGCACTCACTTAAGGTGCTTCTTGTCCAGTACTTGGTCACAGTGACAGAAGTAATTAATACACTAGAAAGCTATTTATGAAGAAGATGTCTCCATTCTTAGCCCAAGTGTTTATTCCCAAGGCCCCATATATTAACACAGGCATTATCTCCCTCCTCTCTGAAAAGACAGGATTTAAATTTGGCTTTTCCCTGCTCACAATGCCTTGAAGACTCTCAAGCCTTACATTCAGGTTTTTAGAGATGTCGTGAAAATTGCCATGAACTGGTCAACTTAAACAGCAGAAATTGACTTGACATAGTTATAAAGGCTGAAAGGTCAAAGTTAAGCTATTAATAGGTTTGCTTTCTTCAGAGATCTTTCTTTCTTCAGTCCTCAGCACTGACCTAAGATACATGCAATTTGGAAAAAGCCCAATGGCAGCCTATGATGATAGAATATTTTCTCATAATCATTTATCAAAGTATGAAATAGAGACATAAGACGTAGACGGCTACCCTCTTGGGGTTTCCTCTCATGGTCATTTGTCTGTGAGGTTATACCCTTAGAATTTCCCCTCTATGTTCTCTTTTTATAGAGTAGCAAGTCAGATTTTGTTGGGCTGCCATTTTTTTCCCTAGTAATTTCTGTTTAGAGCCTGTTACTCTACATAGTACATTATCTATTCTGAATTACTTAGGGTCATGGCTACAACATAGGAAATTCAGGGAGAACATGATTTAGTCTACAATGTCCCTCTCAGCTGAAGAGTGACTAATGTTATCTGAGAAGATAACATTGTGGACTTCTTTATGTTTTTGGAAGGGCTGGAGCATTTATAATTAAATATGCACATAGTAGGGTCATAAGATAGTGCTGTGTAACACTTTTTCTGGGTAGAAGCAATATAAAATGTCTACTCATCCGGGATAGGGAACTGACAGCAGACCAAAGTAAAGAAACTTGGTGAAGCAGTGACTTAATTGGGATTATTTACAGGAATATAGATGAGAGGTTACTAACAGGAAGAAAGATGATGCAAAGGATGGATATCTCTGAAAACATACTCCAACATGCCTGACTGTGAACCTTTCTGATGGCAGCAGACAAGTCAGAGAGTCTCTTCCAGGCTGCTGACCTTGGCTGGCCTTAGTGTCCTTAGCAGTCCTCACTACTACCCTGGGAAAGAAGGGCTTTGACAGGGTTGGTTTCAGGGCCTTCTTGAGACAAGAAAGTTACTAAATCTTAAGGAGCCTGTCTTTAGAATATTCTAAATCTTAATGTGCAGCCCTCTAGAATAGACTGTTTCAACTCAGAGCAAACTGCTATTCAACAGGTAAAATAAGATAGGGCCAAAAGAAACTAACTGATGAATAACTTCTATCCTGTAAGATCAGGAAGGACTCTTTAGTAATAGCAGATAATCATTATGAAGCAACTTTCATTATTTAACTAATATTTGTTAAGCAAATACTATATACTATATACTATATATACACCATCGGAGGTATTTTTAGACACTGCAAATAGTCAAGGGGGGAACTTCTTTGGCTTTTGCAATCTAATACCCTGACTTTCTTTATCACAGGTACTGTTTGCTTTACCTACCCTGGGACTCACCCTCCAGCTTGGCCAGTGTTGAGCTTATAGGTCAGAAGAATTTTCCTTAAGGAGTCCTGCCTTCCCTATGCTTATTCTTCCTAGTGGGGAAAGCCTACATCCAGTGACTGACACTTGGAAGTGCAAAGGACAAGTACCTTACCTCAGCTGTGAGGGAGTCATCCCAGCCCCCAAGTTTCTTGTGGGGTGTGCTGAGGTCTCTTCACGGCTGTGTGCTTGTGAAACTTCTCTTCTTGCCCATTCCTGTCTCTCATTGTCACACAGATGATGTTTTGTGAGAAAACTATGAAATTTCAACCCCCGGAATTCATTTCAGAAACTACTTTGTGGTCGTTCTCAACCTTGGCTCAACAGCCTTGACTGTCTTCGTTCATTTTGTTTTCCTATAACAGAATACTCGAAACTGGCTAGTTTATAATGAACAGAACATTTGGCTCATAATCTTGGAGGTTGGGAAGTCAAAGATAAGGAACTTGCATAGGACCAAAGAAGACATTCCCACTATTATTCTATTAGGGATGAAAGCACAGAAAGGACACAGACAGACAAACAGACAGACAGAGAGACAGAGAGAATGAACTTATCCTCTTATAAGGAGCTATTACTCATATCTCTGCTAGCCTTACCTCTCACCACTGCTACTGCTGCCCTGAATATTAAATTTCTAACACGTTCTCTTTAGAGGGTACATTTAATCCTTGGCACTGACCTAAGATACATGCAATTAAAAAAATTGACAGCCTGTGATGCTAGAATATTTTCTCATAACCTTTTATTGAAGTAGGAAATTGAAATGTAAGGGGACCAAGTGATGAACTGTAGATCACAGACCTAGTTAAAGGTTAAGCTGGGGTGTGCACCTGACTCTGACTGACCTATGAATGTTTCCCTGACCTTTTTTCTTTACCCTCTTCTCCCTCCTTTTCTCTTTTCTTCCTCTTTGTCCTCCCACCCTCAAAGTAACAAGAAACTGAGCCTTGAGAAATCAGAGCAAATCTTGGGTGAGCCTCAGCTCTGAGGATGACTTCTCTTAGCTCTCAAGAGTTAATCTGGATGTGTGCTGCCTGGATAAGAATCAAGTCATTTGTTATTGATCCTAAAAAAAAAAAAAAAAAAAAAAAAAGCCATTGTCCCTTTTCCCCTAAAGTATCACTGTAATGCAGTGTATTGATTTCAGGAAAGGCAATTTAAGCTAAGTTAAAAGAAAAAAAATCTGTGAAAATATAGGTTTTGTTAAAAACTCAAATCCATAAAGCCATTTTGATTTCTCATGATTGTGGCTTGACTGTTGGCTCCAATCAAATAAGAACATATGCTAACGAAGTACAGGAAGGGTAGATGCTATCCACATTCTTTACTTACATGAGGCTGGACTCTTTTCCTAAAATATGCAGGGTTTCTTATATACTGCCTTATTTTTTATGTGTGTTCTAGATATCAGCATTTTTCTCTGCTTATTGTCTTACCAGCTAGAAGGTTTGCATAGCCTTAATTTGTAGATAAGGAAACTAGTTAGTTTCGAAAAGGATTCAAGTGCGCCAGGTCATTGAGCAACACCACACTCAAGAACAAATGTTTTTGTCTTTCACCTTCCAATAGAAAGTGTGTGAGTAGTAGCTTGGTGGTCCTCAGAGTTAGAGTAACTTCTGATATGAAGCACAGACTCTCTGGTCTTGGAGGTTTAACATTCAATCACCTGGCCTAGGGAACACAACCAGGAGGCTTACTTTAAACTATGCTAGAGAGATAGGGGGAATAATTAGCCCTCTATTTTTCTGTTCTCGTCTTCCTATTCAGGGAGCTGCACTATCACATTGTGTGTATGTTGAGAAAGATAGAAAGTTAAGACTTTTTTTTCCCCCCAATCAACCATACTACTTCCTGAGTGAAAAAAGAAATCAAAAGGAAAAGACACGACTTCTAGGTATGATGGAGAAGAAAGTTTATTATAGATTTGTGGGAGAACATAGCCAGAGGCAGACAGATCTCAGCGAGTCGAGAGTGGTCATGATCTTGAACCATGAGTGGAGGTGGGATGGGGAGGGGGAGCCAAGTACAGCAGCCAGGAGGCCAAAATTACAAAAAGGAGGGCTGGTAACTAAAATGCCTGGATTATACAGATAAGAACCTCTGAGGAAAATGCAGTCTCTTCTCTCTGGGTTGGAGAGTTCAGGGTAGAGGATAGAGTATGCCAGCCACACCCTGTGACAGGTAGGGACTGAAGGATGCTAGGAGACACTGGAGGCCAGGTTCTTTTTGATATGTTAAATAGGCAACTAGGGGCACCTTGGCAGCTTGTCCTGGGTTTGAAACTTCCATATCAATCAGAAGGGGATTTAGGAAAACAGTCTGATTTTCACCTTCATGGAATATGCAGTTACTCATTTCTTAAATAAAATAAGATTCATGCACACATCGGTATACAAGATTTCTGAGTCAAACTGGGAAGGGACAAAGCAAGTTGTGGAAGAATGAGTTCACTTTCTGTTGCTGTAACAAAAACACTAGGGGCAACGTTAAATGCTGGCAGGTTTGTTTTGGCTTACAGTTTTAATGGCTTGTGTATGTGTCTAAGTGTGTGTATGCATTTATAGTGTGTGCATTTTTACAATCTATTTTAGTAGAGAGGAGTCAATGATAGTTGAACAGAGTGAAATAATCAATGCTTTTCCATGCTCTGAAATAGCTTTTACATTTTTTTTTCTAAGAAAACAATCATATGAAACAGGCCTAATGCTAGTTTTGTCTTACATCTTTGGCTACCTTTTAAATTTCTTCTTTAATTATTAACTTACTTAAAAATCCAAACCCAGGTAGTCTGGCTGTAGATGCAACTATCGTTATTTTAATCTGTGTGCATCATCTCTAGTTAGGCCCAGAGTCTTTCTACTAAAAGGCTAGTATTAGTTTTGTTGTAGGAATCATTTTACTTGCACAAACTTGCTCGAGTATAATCCATTTTATATTTGTGATTTTTTTTTAAATCTAAAGGGTCACTTTTCATCTTAACTAGAATCACCTGCAAAGAGTGTCAGTTGAGTAACTGTCTTTATCAGGTCAGTCTGTGGACACCACAGTGGGAGGATTGTCTTGATGAATGCAGGAGGATCCAGACAGCTGTGGCTGGTTCCATCCCTAGGCAGGTGGTCCTGGCTTATACCAGGAAGTTACTCAGGCAGTTAGGAAGCAGTATCCTCCTTGGATGCTCTGCCTTTCCCTGCTTGTGAATGAGTGTTCCTGGTGGAGGTGAGTTCCCTGCTGGAGGTAACACTGCACAGAATAACAAGGAGACCTACCTTGAGCTTCCTGCCTTGAGCTACTGCCCTGACTGACCTAATGACCTATGACCTGGAAGTGTAAGATGAAACAAACCCTTTCCTCCCTAAGTTAGAGTGTTTCATCACAGCAACAGAAAGGGAACTAGAATAATGACAGATTAGATAATATCCTATTTTACATTCACACTTCTTTTTACTTTCCATTAATTATTTTATATATTAGTACCTTTATGTTTATTTGCCTTTAATTACTTTAATTGGATCATAGGTAACTTAAACTAATAGTCACTTTAAAGATCTTTGAATGTCAATGAGGCTACATCTCAAAGACTGTGTTATATAATGCCACTATCAGTGTTACTTTTGAAAAAAATCTGTACTTTTAATCTTAATTTTTGCTTTTACTTAGAAGTAACCGAAAGATCTCTTGAGAATTTTTGAGTTGTTATTTTATGGGCTGGCACACTATCTTTTGCTATCAATTTCGAGAGTCATTGGATTGTGTGATAATTTCTATTTTGGGGCTGAGATATTTGAGTCTGACCCATATTTTAAATCTCTTGTGAATGTTTAAAAATGTCTAATCTCTGTTTATATAGCCTCTTGTTGTAAGTACTTACTTAAGTTTACCAAGGCTAAAATCCAAGTTCCTACTTTCATAGAAAATGACAATCATTTTTGACGGAATGTCTTTCACATTAACAATTCTGCTATGCCAAGGAATGATTCCCATCTGTGCCTGCTGTCTACTAACTTTATAGCTTTATGCATTTTGAAACTATTTCATGTGACTATAGGTGCTTTGTGGATTTTACTTTACGGACATAAAACGTTTCTTGTGTTTCTTTTAACGTCCTGCCTCATTGTATATTTTAAGATCTAAAATTAACATTGAAGAACAATTTCTCCTAAGGAGGGTAGGTGGAGAGCAGATGTTACCATTTGCCTGGCAGCGGTGGCCAGTGTAGTTACTTAAAAGGGCCTGTGACACCTTATTTTTAGCTTCTTAATTTCACTTTAATGTGGTTCTTATAACCAGGGCATAGGTATTCTTATTTATCTTAGCATATCATCACCAGTTTGTATGCTTCCGTGTGATGGCTATAAGGCAGGTGTTTTTGTTATGATTAGTGAAACATTTGGATCTATTATTGCTGCTATGTTTCTTGGTTTCTGGTTCTTTCTGCTCTTTGTTGAATTTGTAATGATTTTGTTTTATCTATCCTCAATTGCTGAAATACACACATACCACAGATACTACTGCTACTGTTCTAAGCATTTTCTCTTAATTATTGATATGCATTTAAATATTTTAAAAAATCAACACCTAGAGTTATTCTCTGTGTGTTTGATCTGGTATCTTGCTTGATTAAGCCTCTTCCTGTGGGGCTGTGGTTCCATGTGCCTTCATATTATGAAGCAATGATATTTCTGAAAAAAAAAAAAAAAACCATCGGTTGAGCTATGATCATCAAAGTTTGATTTATTGAGGATACTAATAAAACCCAAATCCTCAGCCAGCAAGATGTCTCAGTGGGTATATGTGCTTACCAAATAAGACTGATGACTTGAGTTTGATTTCCAGAACCCACAGGATGGAAATGGGAACTGACTCATGCAAGTGGTCTTCTGCCCTCCACACACACGGCATAGTATGTGACTGTGCACACATGTGTGTTTCTTGGCCCCCCCCCCCCATAAGTAAAATAAAACCCAACCTAATCCTACTTGTCACCTGCCATTGCCAACATACACAGCTGGT
The DNA here is from genome assembly GCF_978045245.1 of Mus caroli. Classification (NCBI taxonomy): domain Eukaryota; kingdom Metazoa; phylum Chordata; class Mammalia; order Rodentia; family Muridae; genus Mus; species Mus caroli. The sequence goes on along the minus strand of NW_028227259.1, from coordinate 47,865,511 downwards.
AAAGGATTTTAATGTCAACAGACTATGGAGGACATGTTTTGATAATCCAGGATGTTTGAAAGCATGCCCTGGCTTTGTGAACATCAGTGTCTTTGTTTTCCCCATTTTACTAGCAATACAGAGAACTTCATCATGGCCAGAGACTGAAAAGGAACGCTAGTATTTGGCAATCATTGGCTTATAGTCAGCCTTCTCTTCCTATGTTTCTTAACTATTTCAAATTTCCTTTATTCTTTCATTTTCTCTCCCCTTTACCTCTTTCTCGCTCCTGTGTATTTGTAACTACTACTGTCAGTTACTGAAATGCCTTCCAAGCTCTCTTCCACAGAGAAAACTATTTATGCAAGGGATAGATTTTTGAAGAATTTACATAATTCCAAACCTAGATAATTAAGATTAATTTCCTCACAGATCTGACAGTAGTATTTCTGATAGTGGGTATTTCTGTTTACCGGCTCAAGCAAGAGTGTGTAAACACAGCCTATAACCCACTTTGCATAACAGCATCAAGACTAAACAATTCCCGATGAATCAAACAACCTTTTTGAAACTGCATAATTTTGAATTTTGTGCATAACTTGGAGGCTTTATTAATATTTTTGTACCATATACTTTCAAATTAACTCAATGTTTCATAATATGCAATTGCCCTTCATTATCCTACCACCTCTGATTTCTCATTAGTGCTTGATTATATTTGTGATAATAATTGCAATCATTGCAGCAGGAGCCTTCACTCTTTCTCTCTCTAAGATAGGAACTGCAGCTCTGATTGGGTAGAGCACTCTGCGGGCAAAGTGAATGCTTAACTAGGAAGAGCGTAGTGCCATGGAGGGAGCATCCCCAGGGCAGCCCTGGTTGGTTTCCTTGGCATCCACATACAACACTCTCTGGATCAGGACACTTGAGCAACAGGATTCTTTACTGGGATTGCTCTCTGTACAGCCAGTTCCATGGTGGCAAGCTTCTCTTCCCCGTCCTTTGATTCTACCTTGACAGAGTATGTAGGAAAGACTTTACCTCATAGCTAGGATACAAAAGAGGAAGAGGAAGAGGACAAGGAAGAGGAGGAGGTTGCACAGTTCCCTTCAAGCATAAGCTAAGATGATCTAAAGATCTCTCACTAGGCCCTGATTGATAGTGTGTATGTGTGTGTGTGTGTGTGTATGCATGTATATGATATTTTCGAATGCGTATGGGCACACATGTATGCATTTGCATGTACATGTGGAGGCTGGCCTGAGGTCAAAGTCAGTAATCAACCTCAATAACTCTACCCCCTTAGTCATTGAGGTAGGTCTCTCAATCAAATCCAGGACTCTGATATTGCCATCTTGCTAGCTAGTTTGCTCTGAATATGGAATTATGGTCCAGGGATCATGGGGGAGGGGTTGGGAGGAGAGGCCATGCCCACTCAACACTTACATGAGTTTCTTGGAATTCCAACTCCACTCTTCAAAGCTCTCACAGCTGAGTCATCTCCCCATCCTTCCCATCCCCCAAGACCTCCATACTCTAATAGTTCAAGTCTCAGTGGCCACATTCTGGGGACCTTGTAGGGACATTCAGGAATTAAATAGCAATGCTGTCTATAAGGTACCAGATGGAACAACACTGAATGGATGGACATTATAGTCCAGCTTCTAGAAAATTATTATTTTTAAGTTTTAGTGGCCTTTCCCCAGGCAGAAGCACATTTTTTTCTTACACGTCTTTAATAAAAGGGCTTTACGACTAAGCAGTGTGTCAGGTCCTTGCTGCTGTTTCTCTGTGCAGTTCTTGAAGCCAGCCCGATACACACACTCCAGTACCCAGATGAGCTTTCCAGTTATGCTTCCTGCCACCTATTCTACTGACTGCCTGCCGTCTGCATCCCACCTTTCCTTGCTTTGAGATGAGCTTTGGGTCAGTGGCCTCCAAAGCCACATGCTGACCATCTTAAGAGTGACGCAGTCTCAGAAGTTTATATGCATTTATCTCATTGGCTAAAATAAGATATTCCTGTTTCCTATGCCTATTTCATAACATACAGTTATTACTCAAAAATATTTGGAAGGATGGTGCACAGTGAAGTAGCACTGGGAGTTAGTGTCTCACCCCTTCCCTGGAATTGGTCCCAGAGTCTCAGCTTTAAACTTGCTCAGGTCTTGCAATTCCCATTTCTGAATTTCCCTAAGCCAAGCTAGCTCCTGGCTCCACATTATACTCTGGAGATGTCAGTACCAGCCATCCTCCTTACTCACAGCCCGAGGATTCAACCATAGTAGCCTCTCTTCTTTTTACAGACTGGAGATATGTAAGTACCCTGAGGGGTTCTGGACTGGAAAACTGATCACATTCAACTACTTTATGTGTTTGCATTTATTTATTTATTTATTTATTTATTTATTTATTTACTGAATTGTAAGGCACATTTCACACTACGGTAATAATAGTTGTAAAGAACCAGTTGATTCACATGGAAAAGATGAGGTATAAGGTTAATTTTTCATCTAGGATATTATAATTTCTTTGCTCCAGGTGACTGTGCTTACAGAATCTTGGGTATTGTGGGTCTGTTCTTTCTTTCTTTCTTTCTTTCTTTCTTTCTTTCTTTCTTTCTTTCTTTCTTTCTTTTTTTTTAAAGGAATACACACACACAAACACACACACACACAAACACACACATACAAACACACACACACAAACGCACACTATTTAAAATTAATTATTTGAGAATTTCATACATGTACAAAATGCCTTTTGATTGTTTTACTTGCTACTTCCTTTAATTCCCCCTGGATCTACCCCCTCCCCTGAACACCCACCAACTTTATATTCCCCCCCTTTAAAAAATAACCTACTAAGTTCAATTTGATCTACTCTTATACTCATGATTGTTGGGCCATTCACTGAAATATAGGTAATCTACCAGGGGTCAGAACCTTAAGGACAACTCACTTCCCTCCCCTAGTTGCTGTCAATTGTTAATGGTCCTCTTTTATGGGTTGGGTCTCTGAGCCCCTGCCTTCTCCTTGCTGATATAACTGGCTTTATCTTGTTCAGGCAATCTTAGCTTCTGTAAATTCATGAATGCATTGATCCTGTCATACTCATAAGAGTGATTGAACGTGGTCCTTGCTAACCTGAGTCTCATATAATCTTTATGTTCCCTATTTCTTGATAATCCCTGAGCCTTGCGGGCCAGAGGTCATAATATAGATGTTCCATCTATGTCCGAGCACTCCATGGGAGCTTGTTGATACATTAATCAGTCATGTTCATGATCCTGTTCTTGGTCTCACCCCTGAACTAGTCATTTCATTTTAATGCTTCTTCAGACTGATTTCATTCCACAGAGGACTGGTTCCCAGCCTGCTCTCCCAGCAGATTTTTTTTTTTTGTCCTTTTTTCACCCATTTTGTTTTGCTAAGTCTTTTCTTCCTGATCTGACCTGGGTTTCTGTTGGCGAGGCTGTAGCTTTACAGCCAGGCTCACATCTTCAAGCCTGCTTGGAAGGTCTGTTAATGGGATTGAAGAGTCTTGCGCTTCTGTTTCCATCTAGAAAAGCCACCTTCAGGTGGTGTCCAACATTTTCTTCTAGTCCTCATTTTCATTTTTATAAATTTTAAATTTATGAGCCTGGGAAGACCCCAGAGTTCATGAAGTCCCACCTTTTCATTTACTAAAAAGCATGAACCATAAGCACATGACTCACTCTGAGATTTACAGGCAATTAAAGCAGAGCTGACCCCAGGCTCTGTGTACTTCAATCTGTCTTCTGGTTATCTTTTTTATTTAAACAACTTTACCAAAATGTCATTGCTGAGGAAAGAATTTCTTTTGTCAGATAAATTGAGGGACGAATGAGCTAGTTGAATTTAAATAGTTTGTATGTTATGAGATTCTTTCATTAAAATTTTTTTAATTTAATTTTTCAATAATTTTATATAGAAATACTGTATTTACATGCGCTTACCATGCCCCTGCCAATTCCTTCTGAAATTTATGATCTATTCTTTAATTATTACTTTTATGTATAACCTGCTGAGTTCATTTCGAGTTCATTTAGTGTGGCTCATATGTGAGTGTGTTTAAGGCTGATGACTTTGCGTTGGATAACCTATCAGGGTAACCTATCACTCCCGAGGAAGACAGACTCTCCCTCTGTTAGCTGCCCAAAGCTCTTCATCTAGGTATGAAGATTTATGCTACTCTTTTCTCCATCTACTTTGGTGTGCCAGCTGGTGGTGGTGTTGTACGTGTCTTATTTAGGCGACCGTATTGTTAAAGTTTTGTATGTGCGGTTCCCTGTCACATCCAGAAGACTTTATCTCACAGCAGCTGTCCTGGAGCCCTGATTCTTACCATCTTTCCACCATCTCCCTGCCCCTTTGGTGATATTCCCTGAGCCTTAGGCATCAGAAGAGTACTGATTGGGGTCTTGGCACACCAAGATCAGTTGTTTGTCAGGTTTTGAGCAATTGTAGATTTTATGTGATAGTCTCCATCTGCTGTAAGAAAAAACTTCTTTGATGAGGGGTAAGAGTTACCATTATCTTCAGCTATAAAGACAGGTATTTAGGATTAAATTGGAGATTATATTGGTTTATGAAAGTGGCAGGAGTAGGATCTTGTCCAGGGTTTATGACATCCTTAGCCCCAGGTAGTTGGCTAGGTTTCCAGCCCTATGCATGAATTCCACCTTCTTGAGTCGGCCTGAAGTCCAGTTAGATAACTACTGGTCACCTCTAACCACCTTGACATCTTGCTTAACACCTTCAGATACTATGAGAGCTAGTCCTCAGAGAGGAGCCTTCTAGGCCAGTTCTAGCTTGATTCTTCCAAGTCCCATGCTGATAGCTATGAGATGGTTTAAAAAGAGTCCTTGGGAAAGAGATTTGTGATTTTGGATTCCAGAGTTGGGTAAGGATGTACTATGTACAGCAACTAAATCATTTGAAAAAGGAATATTCTATATTCATGCAGAACTATATAAACACGGCATTATCATTTCTTTAAAGCCAGAGGTTCATATGGGAGTTCTTTTAGACTCATTAATTTTGGGGCCATCTTTCTGTAGTAAGGTCAAAATGCCAAACATTTAAAAAAGATGTGCTTGCTTGGCCTCCAATATTCCCCCCATAGGGCTTTTTGTGTAGGGCTTTTTGGCATTTGACTTTGTGTTGAAGCTGGATCCCTATTTATGAAACCTTTAGATTTTCTTTATAAATGTCAAGGTTAAATGGAGGTGAAACCAAACAGTTCTAGGAAAGCCATGAGGCAAATGCTCATCGTTAATCCAAGTCTATTCTCGGGCACTTAGCTTTTCCCAGCCATTAGCATTCAGACACTGTTATTAGCACATAGACACCCAATCACCCATGTGCATTAGCCAAATTAGATGTGTTGATTAAAGATACAAATTATGTGATATGTGTTTATATATCAAAATAAGATGGTTTTAGCTCGACAGGAGAATATTACTTTGCTCTCTCTTTCTGTGTGTGTGTGTGTGTGTGTGTGTGCGCGCGCGCGCGCGCGCCTGTGTGTACATGCTCTTGCTTTTACACAAGAGACATAGAGAGTAATATAAGCTAGCAGAAAAGTATGTTTTTAATTTTTTCTAAAGAAAGTCTGTGGCAAAAAAATCTATTTTCTCCTATTTGTCATGGCATTGCAAGGAGATTTAAAAATATTAGTGTGACTACAATATGAAATTCCTAATATGTAAGTGTGAAATCAGCCAAGACATCAAATAAATTAAACATTTAAATAGCCAAGTGGGACATTGGTTGTAGTGTGTTTATGAGCAGTAGAGATTTCCAGTTCCTGTGATGTATGTAGCAAAGTATGATTCTAGCTGGTATCGCATCACGCTTAAGCAGCAAGTCTCATTTAGTAAGGAGATGTCTTCAGTGGAAGTGATAAACCGCTGATCACCTTTCCAAATACAGCTACAGACACTGGTGGCCATTGGGCAAAAGAGGGAGTTATATAGGTTTTGCAAAATAGCTGTATTTTTGTCTTTTGTAAAACTCACAAGACAGGTTAGAAGCCGTGAGAGATGATCTGCAGTAGAAAGCATCAGAGCACAGTGAAGAAGCACAGAGTGTTTCCCTGTGGCCACTGCAGCCTGTGCCCTCATCACAAGGCTGTCAAAGTCAGCCTGGCTGGACTCAGGTTCCTCAACTATTCACACCGGGCTTCCAGAGGTAGAAAGGAGCTTCTTTCTAGGCTACTTGCAACCTTTAATTTTTAATTACATGCTGCAGAAGAGATTAACACAATCTTCAGGCAGGTAGACTTTATACTGTCTGATATTTCCTCCACAGGAAAAAAATGCATAGACAATAATTGGTTTTTCTTTGACCCTGTGACCTTATTTCATCAAATCTAGATCAGTATGGATTACAAAATACACCACTGTTAATATGTGCACAGAAAGATGCTTCTGCTTAGACATTGATGTGCTGTGGTTTATAAGGTGTATTTTGTGTAGTGCACTCAGATGCAGAATCCTGAAGCAAACCATGCCTCTTGAATGAAACATAGACAGGTGATTCTTGGCCCTGTGGTTCCTTCTGTCTGCGACGTAGTTCCTGTGCTGTTTAGATGATTGCTTGCCTCTCAGATGTCACAGTTGGTGATATGTGTGAGTGAGTTTTTCCTTTTCTGTAATTATGCATTACTTACAATCATTAAACTTTTTCTTCATGTAGAATTTATCTTCTCAATTTAGTTAATGGCGTTTTTTTGTGGTGGTTGTTACTAGTTTTTCTGATCTAGCACATAGCAGTGACACTTCCAACTAGCAGGTATCAATAGCCCCCCACCCCTTTTTGACCCATTTGTGTAGCCATTCAATAAATGAATGAGCATATTTAACACCTACTGTGTGCCAGATAGAAAATTAATATAGCAGAAGGTCCCTTTTCAAGCCATTTAGATGCAGGATAAAAAGTGATCACAGGGTTTAAAGGAGTACAAAGAATGTTTCCTAATTAAGTCTCTGTCAGGGAAGGCTTCATGGAGGTATCGAAATGAATGACTGTTATCTGGGGATATAAGTTGGAGGTTGAGATATGTTTTTAAGTGTAAGGATCTGTGTAGTCATTTGTCTTGAGATTGAGCCAACAAACATTTAGAGAAAAAGAACAATAATATGGGGTGCATATAGCACCAAGCATTGGTCTAATAGCTTAAAAGCTACTTAATATTTGTGACAGACTAACAGGTGAGTATTATTTTTTCAATCTTATTTTTCATGTTGTATTGGGTACAAAGTGGTTAGCAAGTTGCCTGAAATCCCACAGGTTTTAAATGGAATTAAAGTCCATAAATTCTGTCCTGGTAATCCCGCTTCACATCACTACACTTCCTCACTACAGTGGCGGCAGGCAAATCCTGCTCTTTTTTGTTTTCCATTAATTAATTAATTAATTAATTAACTTACTTTACATCCTGATTGCTGACCTCCCTCCTCCAGGTCCCCCTAACCCCTAGTCACATAGCCCATGCCCCTATTCCTTCCCGCTGTCTCCTCTGATGTAGGCAGCCAATGCCTAAAAGATGGCACCAGTTTCTGGTACACCGTGGCCGTAAACAACACCACTGCGCAGGCGCTAGCCCAAATCTGGCACCAACCCCTCCCAAGCAGGTGCATGCTAATGAAGTGTCGACAGGCTGACCAATCCCAGGAGGACACATAGCCCTCCCCAGTGCTGGGGTGTATATAAGCAGTCCTCCCTGGGTGCCCAGGGTTCCCGTAGCATCGAGGCTTTCCTGCAATAAAGCTGTTGAGAAGAATCCGACCATGTTGCATTTTCCTTGCCAGCCGAGGTGTGCGCAACACTCTGAGAAGGAAGAGCACCCCCCTAACCCACCCTGGCACTTCAAGTCACTGCAGAACTAGGAACATACTCTCTCACTGAGGCCAGACCAGACAGCCCAGTTAGGGGAACAGGATCCACAGGCAGACAACAGAGTCAGGGACAGCCCCTGCTCCAGTTGTTGGAGTCTGAGCTACATATGTGTGGGGAACCTAGGTCTAGCCTGTGTATGCTCTTTAGTTGGTGATTCAGTCTCTGAGAGCCCTCAAGGGTCAATGTTAGTTGACTCTGTTGGTCTTCTTGTGGATTTCCTATCCCCTCTGGGTCTCTCCATCCTTCCCCCAACTATTTCACAAGACCCCTCAAGCTTCACCTAACGTTTGGCTGTGGGTCTCTACATCTGTTTCAGTCAGCTGCTGATTAGAGCCTTTCAGAGGACAGTTATGCTAAGCTGCTGCCTATAAGTATAACAGAGTATCATTAAGAGTGTTGGGGATTGGTTCTTGCCCATAATATGGGCCTCAAGTTTGACTGGTTACTGGTTGGCCATTCCCTTAGTCTCTGCTCCATCTTTGTCCCTGCACTTCTTGTAGGTAAGACAAATTTTGGGTCGGAGGTTTTGTGGATATGTTGGTGTCCTTATCCCTCCACTGAGAGTCCTACCTGACTACAGGACTCTCCCCCACACCCATAGCAGTGGGGGATATGGAGCCTGTAGTGGCCAGATCTCATTATTAGTAGAGCTGCACACATTGAATTCCTTGCTAGCATATTGGTTGTGCTGATAAATACGAGATTTCCAGGTACCAAAGGAGGCAAAACTGATGCCATATAGAAGCAGCAAGTAAGGCAGTGTGCATTCCAATAGGAATAGGCAGAGATACTCACAGCATCCTAGGACCTGCCCCTATGTTGGCCTTTAGTAAATTAGATGTGTTGAGTAAAGAAACAAATTATGTGTACACATATGATTTAAAAGTACTAATCACACACGATTATATTTGAATATGTTGCAAAACCTTGCTAAGAACAACTGCAGAATTCATATTGTCCATATCTTGGAGATGCATGCTTTTTAATCTCAGATGCTCTGACTTGTTTCAGCTCTTCATAAAGAAAATGGGCTTTTGCAGCAAGAACTTTGGACTTAATTTAGCAATAAAGGCACATGGTTTTATTTGGTGATGTTTTCATGGTGATGTACTAGTTGATGTATTGTTATTATTACCACCACCACCACGACCACCACCACCACCACCACCATCATCATCATCATCATCAATCATCATCATTATTGTTATTGAGGAAGAATCTATTTTCTTTAGAAGCCCCTAACAAAAACCATTCCTATGGTACAATGCTGTGATGATTAATCTTAAATATCAATTTCACTAGTTTTGAATCACCTACAGGACACATCCTCGGGTGTGCCTGGGAGGGTGTCTCAGAGGAGGGAGAAATAGGAAGCCTGGTAAGCACCAAAGTTCACATCTTTCTGCTTCCAGACTTTCAATGCCGTGTGACCAGCTTCATACTCTGGCATGTTGGACTATATTCATAAAAACACATGCCAAAAGAAATCCTTAGAATGTCTTCTGTCTGATACTTGGCCACAGAAATGAGAAAAGTCACTAATATAAGCTGTGGCTGTGTGGCTATGTGGTTTGGTATGGGTTTGTAGAGAAGAAATATGGAAGAATTTGGAGCTGTTGATCAGTGAAGCCCTAGAATGTTCTAACTAGAGCCTAAAGGTGCATCCTGGTTGGAATTAGGAAGGCTAGAATGCAGAAAGAGATGTGGATAATGAGGTCTGGGCTCATAATGTCTTAAAGAAGAGTAAAGATTCTATCAGGAATTGAGATAGAGGCCATTTATATGATATTCAGGCAAAGAACCTAACTGTGTTTGATCATGCCCTCAAAGTTTGAGTGATACTGAATTAAAAAGAAATGACCATTCTGTTTTATAAACTGTTTCAAGGCAGATGTACATCATTCAGGGTGTGGCATAGCCCCTGTCCCTGCTCACAGCCAGATTTACAGTGAGAGAGAACATAAAGTGGAGAAGAAATACTTTGAAAATGCACAGCATGACTAGAAAGGAGAATGAGCTTAAAGCTGTGGGCACAGTGGGGATAATTGTTAGAAGATACTAGCACAGTTAAAGAGGAACCTCTCACTCTGCACTGGGACAATAGGCATGGTGCTTTGAGGGAGGTGCCCTAGTCATAAGAGGCTTCAAGTTGTAAGGTTATAAATTCATTTGGAATGATATCACCATCTATCAGGCATGTAAATGCAAAATCTATGTGGACTCAGGACTTTTACCAAGGCTCTAGAAATCTCCTGGCACTGGTCTGTGTGTGTCAGTGTCAGATTTTTTTCAAGGATGCCCTGTGAAGCTGTGAAGTTGGAGCCCAAGTTTCAATAGAAACCCCAAGGTATGGATGATTGCACATTAAGTAAAGTTGCAGATACAGTGAAGTGGGTCCAAAGGGAAGCTGACATGTGCTTCAACCTGCAGTGCTACAGGGATGGAAGTTTCCAAGTCAACTGGAGCCCAGATGATGCCATAATGTGCCCCAGATGCCAGACATGGAGCTGCAACATCTGTTGCTTCTCCTATTGGGTTTTAGTCTTGCTTTGGTCTCCTTTGTCCTTGCTACCACTCCTTTCCTCCTTAGGAGTACAAATTGTCAACTTGTTGTCATTACATATTAGAAGTAAGTTATTATTGTCATTACTATTTGAGACGGGGTCTCATGTGACTCAGTTTGGCCTTGAATTTATTGTGTAGCTGAGGGTGATCATGTGTGTCTGATTCTCCTGCTTCTATTCCCCAAGTACTGGAATTAGAGGCATATATCTGCTCCGTGCTTGGTTTTATGCATTGGTAGGTCTTAATGCATACTAGGCAAGCATTCTGCCAACTGAGCTACATCCCCAGACCCTGTAACTTGGGTCTGAATCTAAGGGGGCTCACAATTGTTATTACTTTGACTTTCCAAGTAGACTTTAAACAACATTGGATAAATTTTATTATGAGATACCATGATCCTTTGTGGACTAGGGGCAGCATGTTATGGTTTAAAGTGATGTGGCATGTATCAAGTCAGCAAGGGTGGACTTGGATTATTGATCTTCACTTTTAACTTTATTGGATTTAATATCACTTAGATGTATCACTGGACTTGCCTGTGAAGACCTTTCCAGAGAAGATCCACTTCAATATGGGTTGTACTACCCCATGAGCTGGGATCCTAGACTGAATAAAACAGGAGAAGCAGAAAGCCTGATGAGCATATACCTAATGCAGTGTGACCAGCCACCTCAGCCCCTTGCTGCTATACCTACTGTGTCATGATAAACAAGACACAGACAAATGCTAACCTCTTTTAAGCTGAGAAATTCATGACTTCAATTCGTATGTCATCGTTAGTAAATGAGTGTGAGTCTGACAGATGAAGCAGAGAAATTGGAAGAAAGGTTAGGTGTATTAAATAGGTTTTTATTAAGACTTTAGGTTAACATATAAAATGGGGTATCATTGTGGCTTTCCACACCTGTGTACCTTTGTCCTTGGTTCCTATTTTACACTATCACCCCTTTCTCTTTCCACTGGTCTCTTTCTCCTCCCAAGTACCCTTTGTTCTGATTTCCTGTCACATACAAAAATCTCACATATGGGAGAAATTATGTATATTTTTCTTTTCTCTCTCTGTCTCTCTGTCTCCTTGTCTCTGTCTCTCCCTCTCCCTCCCTCTCTCTCTCTCTCTCTCTCTCTCTCTCTTTCTCTCTCATTACTCTTTCTTTCTCTTTCCCACCCTTTTTAAAATTTAGATGCAGAAGAAAAATATGTCTGGCTTTCTGTGCCTGGCTAATTTTGCTTAAACATGATCTCTAGTTCTATAATTTTCTTGCAAATAACATTTTACCCATTCTTGCAGCTGAATAAAACTCTTTGTCTGTGTCTGTCTGTCTGTCTCTGTCTCTCTGTATATGTGTGTATATCACACTTCACTGATGCATTCATTGGTAGGTACCTGTGTCAATACCATAACTTTGCTATTGCCATAATAAAGTATCTCTGTGGTGTGTTTGCCTGGATTCCTTTGGTGTGTACTTACAAATGGTAACTCTGGATTGTAACTTGGCTTGATTTATGGCATTTTAAACTTACAATAGGGTTATTATAACATAACCCATACTGTGAATTAAGAAATATCTGTAATATAAAAAAAAATTGAGCTTGGTCTATACTGAAAAGAACCCTGAATCCACTCTGGACATTTAACTCAAAAGCATTGATGTGGTTCAAGTGTCAGTTACGTGAAAGGTCCTGGTCATTCAGAGATAAATCCAGAGTCTGACAAGGTGTAGTCACAGCCCTGAAAAGGACCTTTGGTACATCACTTCTACATGAGAACCCTTATATCCCAAATTAGACTGTTTAGTTATAGGTATTTTGGGAGCTATGAAATATATTATTTATCCGTGAAACTTTCATTTATAATATTGCTTATAATTATAGAATGTAGAAATAAAAATATATAAATACAAGTATTTAAATACAGTTAAGCCTTATATTTAACTTTTATTTAAGAATTTAAGAAAATACTTACTGTTAATAATTATTTTTAATAAGCCAACAATGTATCAATGGATAAAGCATAAACACTGTACAGTAACATGTACTAAAGGTAAAATAAAAAGAGAACAAGTAGGAAAAAGATCAATGTGGTAAACACCTGGCCTTAAGAAAGTGGACTATATGTAAATACACATTTGTATGTATGTACTTCCTTTTCTTGTATGTGTGTTTTTGTGTGTATGTGCATGCACATGTGCATGTGTGCACGTGTGTGCGTGAGAGAGAGAGAGAGACAGACACAGAGAGAAAGACAGAGAGAGAGAGAGAGAGAGACAGAAAGAGAGAGAATGTGTTTCAATTGCTACCTGCCTTGTTGTCAAATATTTATTTATTTTTATTTTGTGTGTATAAGGGTTTTATTTGCATTGTATATAGGTGCATCACATGCATGCAGTGCCCACAGAGGCCAGGAGGCTATCAGATCCCCAAGAACTGGAGTAGCAGTTGTGAGCCACCTGAGGATGTTGGGAACCAAACCTGGGTCCTCTGGAAGAGCAGTGAGTGCATTTAACTACCAAGTGGGCCATCCAACCCTTCCATCTTGAGACATTTTGAGGCAGGGTCTCTTGCTGAGTCTGGAACTCAGTGACTTGGCTTGGGATTCCCCTGTTTCTGCTTCCCCAGCACTGGAATTACAGGCATGCACCACCATGCATGGGTTTTTATGTGGGTGCTGGAGATGGAACTCAGATCCTTATACTTGTATGGCAAAAACTTTATTGATTGGACCATCTCTCCATTCCTACATAGCTTTTACTATTATTGAATCTTACAGAGACACCCGAATCTCGTCCCAATACCATGGGTATGCCTGTGGGACGATCTCATACTGACCGTGGAGAATTTCACATAAAAATGAATATTGAGTGCAAATAAGAAATTAAGTTGAAATAGGCTTTATTAATATTTGTTTTGGAGGCTGAGGGTGTAGCTCATTGGTTTGGTGCTTGAGTACATAAACCGATGAACTGTGAGTAAGACCAGGTCTATTTTATCTGCCTTTGCTGACGCTGGGCAGATTTTCATTCCCATTCACTTCGCTGGAAGCTTTTCTTCCTTCGAAGCTAAGGCAGTAGTTTGCACTATATTCTTGCTGTGTCCTGAGGCTCTTTGTATAATCTAAAACTGCGAACCTGTGTATGTGTGCAGAGATCCTCCTTAAAGGCCCAGCCAAATTCCTTACTGCACTCAGTTTTACAGTGACAAACTTTCTTTAGGGTTAAAATATCACTTAACATTTTCAATTTAATTTTACAAGCAAGATTGACTTTTGGACTTGAGGGTTCTCCCAAACTCCTGAATGTTGACATAAAATACTTGGATGAAGCAAAGGAACAAAAAAAGCCATGTGATCTAGTCACTTTGCTTTCTGAGTTTGAAAGTGAAAATTTCCTTTTGACAGAAAGGCTGCTGCAAACCAATGCCAGAGAATATTTTATAAAAGATTTATTTATTTTCTTTTTTAATTATATATTTTCATAATATACATTTCAAATGTTATCCCCTTTCCTGGTTTCCCCTCCAAAAACCCCCTATCCCATCCTCCCTCGCCCTGCTCACCAACCCACCCACTCCTGCTTCCCTGTTCTGGCATTTCTCTACACTGGGGCATCTAGCCTTCTCAGGACCAACGGCCTCTCCTCCCATTGATGTCCAACAAGGATATCCTTTGCTACATATGCAGCTGGAGCCATGGGTCCCTCCATGTGTACTCTTTGGTTGGTGGTTTAGACCCAGGGAGCTCTGTGGGTACTGGTTAGTTCATATTTTTGTTCCTCCTATGGGGCTGCAAGCTTCTTCAGCTCCTTCAGTCATTTCTTTAGCTCCATTATTGGGGACCTTGTGCTCAGTTCAATGGTTGGCTGAAAAGCACCCACCTCTGTATTTGTCAGGCTCTGGCAGAGTCTCTCAGGAGAAGCTATATAAGGTCCTGTCAGCAAGCACTTGTTGGCATCCACAATAGTGTCTGGGTTTGGTGACTATATATGGGATGAATTCTCAGGTGGGGCAGTCTCTGGATGGTCTTTCCTTCAGTCTCTGCTCCACCCTTTGTCTCTGTATCTCCTCCCATGGGTATTTTTCCCCCCTTTTAAGAAGGACTGAAGTATCCATACTCTAATTTTCCTTCTTCTTTAGCTTCATGTGGTCTGTGAATTGTATCTTGGGTATTCTGAGCTTCTGGGCTAATGTCCACTTATCATTGAGTGTATACCATGTGTGTTCTTTTGTGATTGGGTTATCTCATTCAGGATGATATCTTCTAGTTCCATCCATTTGACTAAATTTCATGAATTCATTGTTTTTAATAGTTGAGTACTATTCCATTGTGTAAATGTACCACATTTTCTGTATCCATTCCTCTGTTGAGAGACATCTGGCTTCTTTCCAGCTTTTGGCTATTATAAATAAGGCTGCTATGAACATAGTGGAACATGTGTCCTTATTACATGTTGGAGCATCTTCTGGGTATAGCCCAGGAGTGGTATAGCTGGGTTCTCCAGTAGTACTATGTCCATATTTCTGAGGAAGTGCCAAACTGATTTCCAGAGTGGTTGTACCAGTTTGTAATCCCACCAGAAGTGGAGGAGTTTTCCTCTTTTTCCACATCCTCACTAGCATCTGCTGTCTCCTGAGTTTTTGGTCTTAGCCATTCTGACTGGTGTGAGGTGGAATCTCAGGATTGTTTTGATTTGCATTTCCCTGATGACTAAGGATGTTGAACATTTCTTTAAGTGCTTCTAAGCCATTTGGTATTCCTCAGTTGAGAATTCTTTGTTTAGCTCTGTATCCCATAGGGTTATTTGGTTCTCTGGAGTCTAACTTCTTGAGTTCTTTATATATATTGGATATTAGCCCTCTATCAAATGTAAGGTTGGTAAAGATCTTTTCCCAATTTGTTGGTTGCTGTTTGGTTCTATTGACAGTGTCCTTTGCCTTACAGAAGCTTTGCAATTTTATGAGGTCCCATTTGTCAATTCTTGGTCTTAGAGCATAAGTTATTGGTGTTCTGTTCTGGAAAATTTCCCTTCTGCCCATGTGCTCGAGGCTCTTCCCCACTTCCTCTTCTATTAGTTTCAGTGTATCTGGTTTTATGTGGAGGTTCTTGATCCACTTGTACTTGAACTTTGTACAAGGAGATAAGAATGGATTAATTTGCATTCTTCTACATGCTAACTGCCATTTGAACTAGCACCATTTATTGAAAATGCTGTCTTTTTTCCCCACCAGATGGTTTTAGCTCCTTTGTCAAAGATCAAGTGAGTATAGGTGTGTTGGTTCATTTCTGGGTCTTCAATTCTATTCCATTGATCTAACTGCCTGTCATTGTACCAATACCAAGCAGTTTTTTTTTTTTTATCACAATTGCTCTGTAGTACAGCTTGAGGTCTGGGGTGCTGATTCCCCCAGAAGATCTTTTATTGTTGAGAATAGTTTTTGCTATCCTGGGTTTTTTTGTTATTCCAAATGAAACTGAGAATTGCTCTTTCTAAATCTATGAAGAATTGAGTTGGAATTTTGATGGGGATTGAATCTGTCAATTGTTTTTGGCAAGATGACCATTTTTACTATATTAATCCTGCCAATGCACGAGCATGGGAGATCTTTCCATCTTTTGAGGTCTTCATCGATTTCTTTCTTCAGAGACTTGAATTTCTTGTCATATAGATCTTTCACTTGCTTGGTTAGAGTCACACCAAGGTATTTTATATTATTTGTGACTATTGTAAAGGGTGTTGTTTTCCTAATTTCTTTCTCAGTGTGTTTATCCTTTGAGTAGAGAAATGCTACTTGAATATGGGAGGGGCCTGTGGACTGTCCAATATAATAAGTCAATGATGATGGGTAGGTGTCAGTCTTTAATGCTCCTTCTTAGCAACTTTCAGAGACACCATCCTTCTTGGCTTTGGAAATAAGATCTGTCCTATTCAGAGAGTCATGGAGGGCTCTCATGACTCACATGAACCACATCAACCTTGAGATCTCCCTTAGGTGACAGTCAGCAGGAAAACACGGGCTTCAGCTTAAGAGGAGCTTGCTTCCCGCTGTCGGTTATTTCTTGTGGTTGCTTTTGGAGGGTAGTTGGCTGGAGGCCAACTCTTAGCTCTCACTCCACATTCCTTGTGACACTCCATCCAGAATTGGTCACAATGGGGCAGCTGTTTCCTCCCAGGGTGGCCGAAGAGAAGGTCTGGAAAATGAGCCTGACTGTGGCATCATGGAGTTATTGAAGGAGCATCCCATGATTTTGCCACATTCAATAGCTTTGAAACAATCATAGGACTCTCCTCCAAAGGATATCATGACCAAGAGACACAGATTATCCAGGACCAGATTGCATGAAACGAGAGCTGTAGATATTAAACTTATGTGGGGCCTCAAGCAATTGGTGATTCTTTGATAGGCTACGTGTAAGAAACCCTGTGGAGTTACACAAAGGCGAAAACAATCAAAAAGTTCCTTGGGGTCTGCCTCATAATTCTTTGACAGAGTTCATTTGGCAAAAGGTCAAAATGAATAAACGGCTAAATACATGCTCAGATGTGTAGCCTTGATTGACACTACAGATTTAGTCACCTTCTTCTATTAAAGGGTTTTGTAGTGTGTGTGTGTGTATGTGTGTGTGTGCGTGCGTGCGTGCATGTATGTGGAGGCTAGAGGAGAGAACAAGCTGGAGGAGCTGTTTCTCTCCTTCCATCATGAATTTTCTGGAGATGGTACTCTGGTTGTCAGTCTTGGTGGCAAGGACCTTTAGACAAAGTCATCTGCCCCTCCATACCCCTCCCTTAACATATGATATACTTGGTCCAAGGTTGGGCAAGTGACCAACCTAAAATCTCCAAGTGCATCTGAGCAGCTGCAGGCCAGAGCAAAAGGATCCTGAATTTTCATTCTACACTTCCTGTGACATTGTGCTTCCTTCTATACTTGGAATCTGGTCCAAGTTTTACCTCTTCACCAGCTGCTAGGAAGTTGACTAGTGAGCTCTATGTTGGACATGACCTGGCAGTCAGCAGCTGATTTGAAGCCCTCAGTTTAATGGTTTCACCTTGGAAGCTCAAAACTGGCCATGACAGAAAGGTATGTACCACAGAAATTAGCAAATATTCTAAACTGAGGGGTCCATTCCACTCTTTTTCCTCAACAGCTGCTAAACTTTTACCCATAAGCCATTGTTTCTTATAATTTGAAAAATAGAGGATAATGTTTTTACAATAACTATCACAACATTGTGCTAACTTGTGAAATACCTGTGTAAGTTAATGGTGTAAATAATGCCAAAAATGAGACTTGTGTTTTCCTTAAGACATACAACAATCCCCAGTTAATTATAATTCCCAGTGTTGTTGGGTGGACAACTGGGTGGACCATGTGGGGATTTATTTTTCATCTCTTCCTGTCTCCAAAGGCAGTTTGAGCTGGTTTCTTAGGCAGCTTGTGAACTTATCCGCAGCATGGGGTTCACCTCTATTTTTCCACCCATTTTCAGAGCTTCTGGTCTCTGTCGCTACTAACTCTATGATGAAACTGAATTCTAGCTGCATCTCACATGCTGTGCCTTGAAATAGATGCTTGTAGGACTCTTTACTTCTTTATCTGGGCAGACTCTTTGGGAGGTCAGGCAGGACACACCAGAATGTTGTTTACCAAACATAAAATCTCTGTCAGGTTCAAAGGGTGGAAATTTCTACCTACTTCTTTCTTGAGGGGACCTCAGGGAAGTGATTCTGTCAGTTCTGATTCAGGGCAAAGAGGTAGAGCTTGGATCTTTGATTTCCTGGGACTTTCCTCATCTGGTGGCTCCAGGGTGGAGTAGAAAGCCAGCCCATTCCTGAGAACAGCTCTGAAGAATTTTCTTTTCATGTCAGGTGCTTGCTCACTCCATGGCTCACCAGTGTTTCTAACTCCAAATTGTGAACTGCCAACTCAGTATGGATCCCTCTTCTTTCCCCTCCCACTTATTGATCTTCCTCTGCCCAGCACTTCTACGTCTCTCTGTCTTTGAGGGAAGTCAATATCAAGAGGGCAGTAACAGGACTTAACTGGGAAAGCAGGGGTTTGATGTGAGACAGTCAGCACAGTTCGATTCAAACAGGAACCATGAGACCCAGAGCCAGTTGCTCCCCGAGCCCCAGCCTTATGGAATGGGACCAGTGTTACCTGTTCCTCCTGGTTGTTTCTGCTGGCAGGATTAAATTAGAACTAGGCGTTAAGTAACAGCCCAATCCCTGTCACAATGGTAGAGACTCAATGAATGATACTTCCCTCTAGAGGATATATTTTCTTTAATAGCAATAATAAATATCCACAGTGTATTTACAATCTTTATAAAAATTCTTACTTTTTTTTTAAGTGCATTGATCTTATTTTGACTTTACAGCATTACTGTATAGATTAGGAGGTCAAATTTAATTTTATCAACAACACTTTTCTCTCTTCTTCCTCTTTCATTTTCTCCTTCCCCTTCCCTCTCCTCTTTATTTGAGGCAGGATTTTACTCTGTCACCCAGGACAGAGTGAACTTCCCATCCTTTTCCTTTACCTCTGAATGCTGGATTGTAGGCATGAACCCCTAGGTAGTAAAGCTTGTTCCCCATAAACATTAAACTTTTCTGGGTATCTCAGCTACTGCCCCGGTAGATTTTCTTTATAGCACCGAATATCATCTGGAATTACATTTTTGTCTACATATTTATAACCTTAAGTGAAGGAATAAATGTCCAGACTCTATTATTTTAAAATTATTTTATTTTATAATTTTTTCATGTGTATGAGTGTTTTTGCTGTATGTAGATCTGTGCAACATGAGCATGTAGGATTATCAGAGGTCAGAAGTGGGCATCAGATTACCTGGAACTGGAGTTATAGATGGTTATAGAAGTGGAGTTAAAGAAATGCTGTGTGCATGCTGGGTACCAAACTTGGGTCTTCTGGTAGAGTAGGCCATGCTCTTAACTGCTGAGTCATCTCTTGAGCTAACTAGCTTCCTTCCTTCCTTCCTTCCTTCCTTCCTTCCTTCCTTCCTTCCTTCCTTCCTTCCTTCCTTCCTTCCTTCCTTCCTTCCTTCCTTCCTTCCTCTCTCTCTCTCTCTCTCTCTCTCTCTCTCTCTCTCTCCTCCCTCCCTCCTTTCTTCCTTCCCTCCTTCTTTCCTTTTTTCCTTCCTTCCTGACTCTCTCTTGGTGTTTGACAAAGTCTGGCTCTGTAACATAAAACTTGCCCAAGCTAGCCTCAAATTCACAGTCCTCCTTCCTCAGTCTCTCTAGAGATAGCATTATTGGTATGTACCAACAATGTGTTTGTCTGTCTTTTACTGCTTTGATGTCAACTGTACCCTCATTGCTCTTGAACATGTCTCTTGAATGAATGGATCAATACTATCACTGTCTTTATTTTGGCATACTAAGAAACCTAAACTTGGGAATAATAAGTGCCTGGTTAAGGAAGTTACTAACTTATTTACATCTTTAGATGGAAGATGGAAACCTGATCTTTAATTTGGATTCTTGAACTCTAGAATCCATGGACTCAACTGCCATTCTTCTAAGGCTCTTGTTGTATGAAAAAACTTTTTATAGCAAGTCAGTGTATTTCTCAAAGTCTATGATCAATTATATCATGGGGATACTATATTCAGTATATGAGATTTAGCAAAGAAAGTTTAGAACAAGGACATAGTTTTTAAAGATTTCCTTTAACTAGGAAAACAAAGTGTATATTATAAAGTAGAGAGCAACTCAAGAATATTCTGGTCAAATGCTCAAAAACTGAAGAGGAAAATATAGGACTATGTTTGGCCAGTGGCCAGTACAAAGACCAGAATTGTTTCTGGTTCCAAGCTGTGTTCAGATGTTGAAGTCCCTTGTATCAAACAACACAGTATTTACATATCCCCTCATTCACTTAAAATAACATCTGGGCTACTTATAGCATAAGATACACTGTAGGCCTTTGCAGTGTTATTCAGAGAATAAAAATAAGAAAGTCTGTACATGTTCAGTAATTGCTTCTTAGTTCATTTTGATCTTAAGTTTCTTGAATCTGCTGATGTGGCATGTAGTGACACAGAGGCCTGACTGTATAGAGGTTCTTCACATCTGAGGAGCTTATGGCTCATAGGAAAGGCAGAATGGGTTATGGTGCAATATATGGAATGTAATACTAAAGACTTTTGTAGGGCTTCAGGGACATCACAATGACGGCAGAAAGAAGGGATGTCCAGTAGCTGGGAACTGACTGATGAAGTACTATTTGCTCTATCAGAGTGTTTTGACCTTATTCTCCAGGTGAGAAAGTTCTTAAGAGGAAATTATCTTATAGACTCCACAGAGTACAATTGGCAATGTCTTAGAACATTTCTTTCTTTGAGCTCAAAATGGCTGCTAGCGGGAAGAGCACAGCGATATGGGCTAAATATCTTACAATGTAAGAGAGCTACCATAGTAAAGGATGTACTGTTTTCAACAATTAGTGGTGCTTAGGTTGAGAAATTCTAGAGTGGTAAGTACTTTGAGTGAGTGAACAAAGAGGTCAAGAAGAGAGAAAGAACAATTACTAACAGGAAGAAATCAAAACCAAAGCAAGCTGGTTTGAACTTCCTACAGTATTGTAGTATGAATGTGAAATGGTGTTTGAACCATTTGTCTTCAGCTGATTTTGTAGTTGGGGAAGGTTGTGGAACCTTTGGAAGGTGAAGCCTTGCTGGAGAAAGTAGACCACTGGCTGTGGGCCCTGAAGTTTTATTGTCTGGATTCTTTTTCCTGCTCATTCTCTTCTTTCTGCTTTTGGATGTGGTGTGATCAGCCAACCTCTCCTACTGTGTGTAGTCCCCACATGAAGGAATAAATCCATTCAAACTGCAAGTCCCAATGAATGCAATATAAATAACTAACACACATGAGTTATCCAGGCAGACATCCAATAGACACCAAGCACATAGATGCAGAACTCAAAGAAATATGATTTTGTAGTCATTACTGTAGAATACTGGATAAAGCTAGAGACATTAGATTACCTGGGAGGATGTTGAAGATGAAAACAGAAGAGAGCTTAGAATATTACTTTCAGAAATATTCAGAGGAAAGAAGACAGAGGGAGAAGAGCTGCTGACAGATCAAAGAGCAATATCCTAGGAACTAGAGGGTTAGGGATAGGCAAGTTGAAGAAGCCCAGGGAAGACAGGATTGCAGGAAGAATTGAATGCTTGCTACAGTCCAGTGTTGCAGCCAAAAGGAGAGCTGGAAAGCACCTTATTAGTTGCTTGTCTTCTAACTTGACAAAGGGAACTTATGGAGCAAAGAAAGTGCTTGTTTTGGTTTGCAGCTTGAAGGTTCAGTTTATCTGCAGAAGAAGGCATGGTGGGAGTATGAGGCAGCTTATAACATTATACTACACTTAGAAGAGGGGAGGAGAGAAAGAGATGTTTCCATGGTGATTTTAAATTCAGTCAGACTGACAGTGAATGTTTACCATCACAGCATCATCCATTCAGTTTGCCGAGTCACAAACATGGGTGACCTTGAGAAAGACATTTTATTGGTTTGCTGGTGGCTCAAACTGAATTTCAGTTTCGGGTTGAGTAGATACCAGTATCAAAGTGAAGATTAGAGACTGCAGAGGCTTGGCTCAGAAAGGCGAGAGAGAGAGAGAGAGAGAGAGAGAGAGAGAGAGAGAGAGAGAGAGAGAGAGAGAGAGAGAGAGAGAGAGAGAGACGTAAGATTGAAGGGTATTACAGACAATTCTTACCAGCGAGGTCATATTCAGTTCCTTGGTGCTTCCGGGTCAATGCTGTCAGTGGATGTGAAAATGACAACTCTTCTCTTAGTATCTCATCACCAATGAAGGAAAGATTCAGACCAAATTCTGATATGCACACCAGCATGGGTTGACAAAGCATATATTATCCAGCAAGCAGAGGGTTCAAATGTCCTGAAGACATCAGGAATTTCCTACTCACTGACCTTTTTAGTGAGACAATCTTCACTTTAATGGCATGTTTATGAGGCTCATGTGACAGTATTCCAGGGGTATAATTTCATTGTTCTCTAGTAATTATCAGACAACAGAACTCTCTGACCCAGTGGCTTGTAAGAGTCAAGTGTCATTTACCATTTTTAAAATTAAAGGGTTTTATTTATTTATTTATATATTTTCATCAAGCATGTCTGTTACCATGTATCAAGTAGTGTGGTCCCCAAATTCAGGTCTACCACAAACATCAGGATGCAACTTTTCTTACAAATTTACATTTCAGTTGTAACTAAGTAAGATGAGATGGGTGAGAATTAATCATAAATCCAATGGCCTTATTAAAAGATAATACAAAACCCACAAGGAACCAGAAAGCAGCTCAAGAAGACTGAGAAGGAGACTGAAGAGATACAAGTATAAAACTGAGAACACTGAGGAGTCACCAGGTGCTGCCATATGCTAGATGTCAAGAAGAACATTCTGTAGAAGCCTTCTGCAGAGGCATGGCTGTGCTGACAGTCAGAGCTATGAGAAAGTTCCTATTGTTTTCAGATACTCAAAGTAACTGTTGATGGTACTTGCTGTCATAGCTTTATGAAATGACTCTAGTTGGGGATGGGCTCTAAAATATCTAAGACAATTCTTATATCTTCTTGATACCTTAAAGCTCATCAACCAACATCCATTTCTAGTATTCATGATGCTAGACAATGAAACACTACTTATACTAAGTGATGTCAATTCCTATAGCATAGCTAAGTCCTGTGTTCAGACTTAAACAGCTATGGTACAGGACATTAGCCATGTTGTGTTTTGTCTGGGGCTTTGATTGAGGAAGATCCTACTTTTAAACGCCTCAGTTAAATTGTTAGTCCTCCTTAATGGCTGTGTAAATGAAGGTCCCCACTCTTTGCTGCCTAGAAGATAGTGACCACCTTCCTGACCATATGGATTTCATCAAGCAACAAGGGGCATGACACAATGTAACTTAGTCACTGAGCAACACCCATCACCTTTGAAGCCATGTTATGTTAATTGGAAGCAAGTCACACATTCTCTCAGCATCCAAGGGGAGGAGATTACAGCAAGGCACAAATACCAGGAACCAGACTCAATTTATTTACTATACCAATCCTTGCACTAGATGATGGATTCTGGAGACAGCTGAAGAAACGACCAGTAGTCATGTTGGGATCTTCAGCACTGAACAGAAACTTTGGCAGAGAATGAGTATTCAATAAATGCTGATTGAATAAAGGCATGGATAGTCACCAACACCCAATCAAAATAGAACAGAGTTCCTCTGAAGCTGCATCAGTGATAAGACTGCTACTGTTAGCAGCCCCAACCTGAGGATATTGATACTAAGATTTATCTGTAAGATAGGATTTGAAGAGAGTAGAGTCCTACATTCGCTCTCTACCTCTAGATTTGTGTTCATAGACATGCTGAGTACATTAGGAATCAAGAACATTTTCAGTATGGTGCATAGTGAATGACTCAGTGTGCACCCCAGCCAGACATAGAAACTTGGAATAGAGGAGTCTACCTTCACGCTCTAACCAGAATGCCGGCATGGTGAGAATTTACAGGAGCATTTTTGGAAGTCCCCAAAGGCAGCATTAGTGTTGATAATTTCCATGAATGGATGGAGCTGCAAGCAAGACACCTTTTTATTGAAATGAGAGCTTGAAGCTTTTAAGGAGTAAAAGGAAGGGATGGGAATCTTGAATGTAAATTTGGAATAGCAGGAACTAATACTGAAAGCAGTGTGTGAGGAGTGAACACATCTGTGGGCAGAAGCCCTGGAGCCACCAGCTTCTCTCAAAAGCTGTCCTGCCTGATAGAAACACATGGAGCCAATGTCTCAACACCTGTTCTATCTGCTTGTCTTCATGAAGCATCTACAATATCTACTATAGTCCCTGTCAGGTTATTCATCCAATTACCTATCTATACGTTCAACTTCTGTTTTATGGCTTTTTTGATTGTTTCCTTCCTGATTTAGGCATAGATTTGGAGTAAGAGTTCCCTTTTATGTAGTTTGTTTTGTATCCCGATTACAACAGATGTTTTTAAAAATATACATCTGGTTATGGACTATAAGAGAGCTCAAACTGGGCTCTGCCAGTATAAAAGTGAGGCTAGGTTTTCTAGTTTGTGTGTGTGTGTGTGTGTGTTATTAGAAACAGTTTTCTTTCTCTTTCCCAATCCAAGCCATCAAGCCAAGTATACATTTTTTACAAAAAATTGTTTATTCATTTAAAAAAAATTATGTGCATGCTTGTGTGCCTGAGTGAGTTTAAGTGCAGCATGTGAATGCAGATACCCATGAAGGCCAGAGATGTTGGATACCCTGGCGTTACAGGTGGTTGTGAGCTAACTGATGTGGGTGTTAGAAAATGGTCCTCTGGAAAAGCAGCAAGTTCTCTTAATCACCAAGCCATCTCTCCAGACACAAGGCAAGTGGCTATTTATTTACTTGTTTAATTATGTGATGGCATTGGTTGGAAATAACATTATTAAACAAAAGTAGAATAGAGTGTTCCGTGACAGATACTGGGGATGCTGAGAAAAAAAAAAAAGCATGGACTTGGTTTCTTCTCTTAAATCTGTCCTCACAAAGTTGCTAAGGGTACAGACATTTCTCATCACTGTCCTGTTTTTAGTATTAACCTTGTTTCATCCATTCATTCAACAGATGTTTACTGAGCAATTGCTGTAGCCTCACATTGCTCTTGACTGGAGATACTGAATATACCAGCAAGCAGCACGAGGTATCTGCCTCCGTGGTCCCTGCTTACTTTCAGAAGAACTTTGATAACAAATAGATGAACAATAGCATTTTTAAGGATCTTTCCAGATTATAACGTGGGCTTGAAAGAAAAAACAGAAATGTGGGGTAGGTAATCTAGATGTTGCTTCTTTACAACTGAGAGCTGTGCATTCCTCCTGAGAAGGTTACATTTGATTGTCATGTGAAGAGTGTGAGAAGATGGAGGCAGAAGGTGTGATGGCAGCATCAGGCACAAAGGGCTTAAGATGAGAGATACCTAGATAGCATAAAAGGATGGGAAAAATGCAAAGCAACAGAAATAAATTTCTAAAGCTTAATGTGCAAAGGGGAAAACTTTTGAGAAAAGTGAGACATATACGGTGGTTAGAACTTCTAGGCTAAGGCAATGTCTTCTTACCTGTAGTGCATAGTCATGAGAATTTAGATGAGTAAGTTGCACAACATTATTTACATTCTAAAGATACAATTTTAGAAGCACTGATGGTAGCCCTTGTGTATGTATGTATATATGTATGTATGTATGTATGTATGTATGTATGTATATATATACATATATCTATATGTACACACACACACACACATTGGGTGTGAAGAATGACTACAGGGAGAATTTCATGACTGAAGTGGGATTTTAAGAAACTGGTGACTTAGATTTGAGCTGTGGAGGTACAAAGGTGTTCTGGATTCTTTTCTGTTACTATAACCAAAATCAACCCAGAGGAAGAAAGTGTTTATTCCTTCTGACACTTCCAGGTCACAGTTCATCATTGAATGAAGTTAGGGCAGCAACTTGAAGGCAGGAATCAAGGAAGAATGTTCCTGACTGACTTAGTCTCAGGATCACTGGCCTAGGGATGGCACTGCCCACGGTGGCTGGGTCCTTCTGCATCAATAAACGATCAAGACACTTCTTCATAGACATGGCCACAGGTCAGTCTTACCTAGGTAATCTGTCAATTGAATCTCTTTCCTTAGGTAACTCTAGTTTTTTTTTTTTAATCAATTTGATAGTTGAAGATTACTAAGATCAACAGATGGACATAGATCTTAGATGCATTTTCTATATAGGGTTGCCTGGGTTCATGAATGAGAATGAGATCTAAAGGAAAGGAAAATAGTCAAAGATAATTCTAGGCTGTTATCTTGAGTTATTGTTATATACAGATTTATTGAGATGGGGAAGACTGAATGAAAAATGCTTAAAAAAGAAGGTGGAGTCCAAAAAACCTAATGGATATGACAAATTTAAATATATTTAGCTACTGCAAATCAAGATTTGAAGGATGGGATGGATATGACGAGAGAACAAAATCTTAGCACATGAGAGAACATGAGTGATCTTTTCTTTTCTTTTTTTTTTTAAATATTTTTATTACATATTTTCCTCAATTACATTTCCAATACTATCCCAAAAGTCCCCCATAGCGCCCCCCACTTCCCTACCCACCCATTCCCATTCTTTTGGCCCTGGCATTCCCCTATATTGGGGCATATAAAGTTTGCAAGTCCAATGGGCCTCTCTTTCCAGTGATGGCCGACTAGGCCATCTTTCGATACATATGCAGCTAGAGACAAGAGCTCCAGGGTTCTGGTTAGTACATCACGTTGTTCCAACAATAGGGTTGCAGATCCCTTTAGCTCCTTGGGTACTTTCTCTAGCTTCTCCATTGGGAGCCCTGTGATACATCCAATAGCTGACTGTGAACATCCACTCCTGTGTTTGCTAGGCCCCGGCATCGTCTCACAAGAGACAGCTATATTTGGGTCCTTTCAGCAAGATCTTACTAGTGTATGCAATGGTGCCAGCGTTTAGAAGCTGATGATGGGACGGATCCCTGGATACAGCAGTCTCTAAATGGTCCATCCTTTCATCACAGCTACGAACTTTGTCTCTGTAACTCCTTCCCTGGGTGTTTTGTTCCCAATTCTAAGAAGGTGCACAATGTCCACACTTTGGTCTTCATTCTTCTTGTGTTTCATGCGTTTATCAAATTGTATCTTATATCTTGGGTATCCTAAGTTTTGGGCTAATATCCACTTATCAATGAATACATATTGTGTGAGATCTTTTGTGATTGTGTTACTTCACTCAAGATGATGCCCTCCAGGTCCATCCATTTGGCTAGGAATTTCATAAATTCATTCTTTTTAATAGCTGAGTAGTACTCCATTGTGTAAATGTACCATAATTTCTGTATCCATTCCTCTGTTGAGGGACATCTGGGTTCTTTCCAGCTTCTGGCTATTATAAATAGGGCTGCTATGAACATAGTGGAGCATGTGTCCTTTTTACCGGTTGGGACATCTTCTGGATATATGCCCAGGAGAGGTATTGCTGGATCCTCCGGTAGTACTATGTCCAATTTTCTGAGGAACCGCCAGACTGATTTCCAGAGTGGTTGTACAAGCTTGCAATCCCACCAACAATGGAGGAGTGTTCCACTTTCTCCACATCCTCGCCAGCATCTGCTGTCACCTGAATTTTTGATCTTAGCCATTCTGACTGGTGTGAGGTGGAATCTCAGGGTTGTTTTGATTTGCATTTCCCTGATGATTAAGGATGTTGAACATTTTTTCAGGTGCTTCTCTGCCATTCGGTATTCCTCAGGTGAGAATTCTTTGTTCAGTTCTGAGCCCCATTTTTTAATGGGGTTATTTGACTTTCTGGAGTCCACCTTCTTGAGTTCTTTATATATATTGGATATTAGTCCCTTATCTGATTTAGGATAGGTGAAGATCCTTTCCCAATCTGTTGGTGGTTTTTTTGTCTTATTGATGGTGTCTTTAGCCTTGCAGAAGCTTTGTAGTTTCATGAGGTCCCACTTGTCAATTCTCGATCTTACAGCACAAGCCATCACTGTTCTATTCAGGAATTTTTCCCCTGTGCCCATATCTTCAAGGCTTTTCCCCACTTTCTCCTCTATAAGTTTCAGTGTCTCTGGTTTTATGTGAAGTTCCTTGATCCACTTAGACTTGACCTTAGTACAAGGAGATAGGAATGGATCGATTCGCATTCTTCTACATGTTAACAACCAGTTGTGCCAGCACCATTTGTTGAAAATGCTGTCTTTCTTCCACTGGATGTTTTTAGCTCCCTTGTCGAAGATCAAGTGACCATAGGTGTGTGGATTCATTTCTGGGTCTTCAATTCTATTCCATTGGTCTATTTGTCTGTCACTATACCAGTACCATGCAGTTTTTATCACAATTGCTCTGTAGTAGAGCTTTAGGTCCGGCATGGTGATTCCACCAGAGGTTCTTTTATCCTTGAGGAGAGTTTTTGCTATCCTAGGTTTTTTGTTATTCCAGATGAATTTGCAGATTGCACTTTCTAATTCGTTGAAGAATTGATTTGGAATTTTGATGGGGATTGCATTGAATCTGTAGATTGCTTTTGGCAAGATAGCCATTTTTACAATGTTGATCCTGCCAATCCATGAGCATGGGAGATCTTTCCATCTTCTGAGATCTTCTATAATTTCTTTCTTCAGAGACTTGAAGTTTTTATTATACAGATCTTTCACTTCCTTAGTTAGAGTCACGCCAAGATATTTTATATTATTTGTGACTATTGAGAAGGGTGTTGTTTCCCTAATTTCTTTCTCAGCCTGTTTATTCTTTGTGTAGAGAAAGGCCATTGATTTGTTTGAGTTAATTTTATATCCAGCTACTTCACCGAAGCTGTTTATCAGGCTTAGGAGTTCTCTGGTGGAATTTTTAGGGTCACTTATATATACTATCATATCATCTGCAAAAAGTGATATTTTGACTTCATCTTTTCCAATTTGTATCCCTTTGATCTCCTTTTGTTGTCGAATTGCTCTGGCTAGGACTTCAAGTACAATGTTGAATAGGTATGGAGAAAGTGGACAGCCTTGTCTAGTCCCTGATTTTAGAGGGATTGCTTCAAGCTTCTCACCATTTACTTTGATGTTGGCTACTGGTTTGCTGTAGATTGCTTTTATCATGTTTAGGTATGGGCCTTGACTTCCTGATCTTTCCAAGACTTTTATCATGAAGGGGTGTTGGATCTTGTCAAATGCTTTTTCCGCATCTAACGAGATGACCATGTGGTTTTTGTCTTTGAGTTTGTTTATATACTGGATTACGTTGATGGATTTCCGTATATTGAACCATCCCTGCATCCCTGGGATGAAACCTACTTGGTCAGGATGGATGATTGTTTTGATGTGTTCTTGGATTCGGTTAGCAAGAACTTTATTGAGGATTTTTGCATCAATATTCATAAGGGATATTGGTCTGAAGTTTTCTATCTTTGTTGGGTCTTTTTGTGGTTTAGGTATCAGAGTAATTGTGGCTTCATAGAATGAGTTGGGTAGAGTACCTTCTGTTTCTATTTTGTGGAATAGTTTGTGAAGAACTGGGATTAGATCTTCTTTGAAGGTCTGATAGAACTCTGCACTAAACCCATCTGGTCCTGGGCTTTTTTTAGTTGGGAGACTATTAATGACTGCTTCTATTTCTTTGGGGGATATAGGGCTGTTTAGATCATTAACCTGATCTTGATTCAGCTTTGGTACCTGGTATCTGTCTAGGAACTTGTCCATTTCATCCAGGTTCTCCAGTTTTGTTGAGTATAGCCTTTGGTAGAAGGATCTGATGGTGTTTTGGATGTCTTCAGGATCTGTTGTTATGTCTCCTTTTTCATTTCTGATTTTGTTAATTAGGATGCTTTCCCTGTGCCCTCTAGTGAGTCTGGCTAAGGGTTTATCTATCTTGTTGATTTTCTCAAAGAACCAGCTCCTTGATTGGTTGATTCTTTGAATAGTTTTTCTTGTTTCCACTTGGTTGATTTCACCCCTGAGTTTGATTATTTCCTGCCGTCTACTCCTCTTGGGTGAATTTGCTTCCTTTTGTTCTAGTGCTTTTAGGTGTGTTGTCAAGCTGCTAATGTGTGCTCTCTCTAGTTTCCTTTTGGAGGCACTCAGAGCTATGAGTTTTCCTCTTAAAAATGCTTTCATTGCGTCCCATAAGTTTGGGTATGTTGTGGCTTCATTTTCATTGAACTCTAAAAAGTCCTTAATTTCTTTCTTTATTCCTTCCTTGACCAAGGTATCATTGAGAAGAGTGTTGTTCAGTTTCCACGTGAAGGTTGGCTTTCTATTATTTATTTTGTTATTGAAGATCAGCCTTAGTCCATGGTGATCTGATAGGATGCATGGGACAATTTCAATATTTTTATATCTGTTGAGGCCTGCTTTGTGACCAATTATGTGGTCAATTTTGGAGAAGGTACCATGAGGTGCTGAGAAGAAGGTATATCCTTTTGTTTTAGGATAGAATGTTCTGTAGATATCTTCCAGATCCATTTGATTCATAATTTCTGTTAGTTTCACTGTGTCCCTGTTTAGTTTCTGTTTCCATGATCTGTCCATTGGTGAAAGTGGTGTGTTGAAGTCTCCCACTATTATTGTATGAGGTGCAATGTGTGCTTTGAGATTTACTAAAGTTTCTTTAATGAATGTGGCTGCCTTTGTATTTGGAGCATAGATATTCAGGATTGATAGTTCCTCTTGGAGGATTTTACCTTTGATGAGTATGAAGTGTCCCTCCCTGTCTTTTTTAATGACTTTGGGTTGGAAGTCAATCTTATCAGATATTAGAATGGCTACTCCAGCTTGTTTCTTCATGCCATTTGCTTGGAAAATTGTTTTCCAGCCTTTCATTCTGAGGTAGTGTCTATCCTTTTCTCTGAGATGAGTTTCCTGTAAGCAGCAAAATGTTGGGTCTTGTTTGTGTAGCCAGTTTGTTAGTCTATGTCTTTTTATCGGGGAGTTGAGTCCATTGATATTAAGAGATATTAAGGAAAAGTAATTGTTGTTTCCTGTTATTTTTGATGTTAAAGTTGGCATTTTGTTCTTGTGGCTGTCTTCTTTTAGGTTTGTTGAGGGATTACCTTCTTGTTGTTTCTAGGGCGTGGTTCCTGTCCTTGTATTGGTTTTTTTCTGTTATTATCCTTTGAAGGGCTGGATTCGTGGAGAGATAATGTGTGAATTTGGTTTTGTCGTGGAATACTTTGGTTTCTCCATCTATGTTAATTGAGAGTTTGGCTGGGTATAGTAGCCTGGGCTGGAATTTGTGTTCTTTTAGTGTCTGTATAACATCCGTCCAGGATCTTCTGGC
This sequence comes from Mus caroli, assembly GCF_978045245.1. NCBI lineage: Eukaryota > Metazoa > Chordata > Mammalia > Rodentia > Muridae > Mus > Mus caroli. Next base: position 47,834,143 of record NW_028227259.1, on the reverse strand, counting down.
TTTCATAGTCTCTGGTGAAAAGTCTGGTGTAATTCTGATAGGCTTGCCTTTATATGTTACTTGGCCTTTTTCTCTTACTGCTTTTAGTATTCTATCTTTATTTAGAGCATTTGTTGCTCTGATTATTATGTGTCGGGAGGTATTTCTTTTCTGGTCCAGTCTATTTGGAGTTCTGTAGGCTTCTTGTATGTTCATGGGCATCTCTTTCTTTAGATTTGGGAAGTTTTCTTCTATAATTTTGTTGAAGATGTTTGCTGGTCCTTTGAGTTGAAAATCTTCATTCTCATCCACTCCTATTATTCGTAGGTTTGGTCTTCTCATTATGTCCTGTATTTCTTGGATGTTTTGAGTTAGGATCTTTTTGCATTTTACATTTTCCTTGATTGTTGTGCCGATGTTCTCTATGGAATCTTCTGCACCTGAGATTCTCTCTTCCATCTCTTGTATTCTGTTGCTGATGCTCGTATCTATGGTTCCAGATTTCTTTCCTAGGGTTTCTATCTCCAGTGTTGCCTCATTTTGGGTTTTCTTTATTGTGTCTACTTCCCTTTTTAGGTCTAGTATGGTTTTGTTCATTTCCATCATCTGTTTGGATGTGTTTTCCTGTTTTTCTGTAAGGACTTCTACCTGTTTGATTATGTTATCATGTTTTTCTTTAAGGATTTGTAACTCTTTAGCAGTGTTCTCCTGCAATTCTTTAAGGGATTTTTGTGCTTCCTCTTTATTGTCTTCTGCCTTTTTATCAGTGTTCTCCTGCATTTCTTTAAGTGTGTTATTAAAGTCCTTCTTGAAGTCCTCTATCATCATCAGGAGATATGCTTTTAAATCCGTGTCTAGCTTTTCCGGTGTGTTGGGGTGCCCTGGACTGGGCGAAGTGGGGGTGCTGGGTTCTGATGATGGTGAGTGGTCTTGGTTCCTGTTAGTAAGATTATTACGTTTACCTTTCGCCATCTGGTAATCTCTGGGGTTAGTTGTTATCGTTGTCACTATTTAAAGATTGGAGCAGAAGCTGTGTTCCACTCACCAGCAGTCTCTAAATCCTGCGGCGGGGGTCGTGGGTAGCTGATGGTACCCCGGTGCTGGTCCAGCCGGAAGAGGCCTGTGGTCCTACTCAGGTCGTTTTTCTGCTTCCCTAACTAATGTAGTCTCTGGTCCCGCGTGCAATTGGATTGGAGCAGAAGCTGTGTTCCACTCTCCAGAAGTCTTAAGATCCTGTGGTGGGTGTTGTGAGTAGCTGGTGAGTGTCAGCTGACCCTGCGCCCCAGCTGCCCAGGTGCTTTTCTGACCGGAAGAGGGTTGTGGCCCTATGTAGGCCGGATTTCTCTCTCCCCAACCAGAGCAGTCTCAGGTCCCGCGTGATTGGACTGGAGCAGAAGCTGTGTTCCACTCACCAGCAGTCCCAAAATCCTGCGGCGGGGGTCTTGGGTAGCTGGCGGGTGTCAGGCAACCCTGCGCTCCCGCTACCCTGGCGCTGATCCGGCCGGGTGAGGCCTGTGGCCCTACTCAGGCCGGTTTCTGCTTCCCTAACTAATGCAGTCTCAGGTCCCGCGCAATTGGATTGGAGCAGAAGCTGTGTTCCACTCACCAGCAGTCTCAAAATCCTGCGGCGGGGGTCTTGGGTAGCTGGCGGGTGTCAGGCAACCCTGCGCTCCCGCTACCCTGGCGCTGATCCGGCCGGGTGAGGCCTGTGGCCCTACTCAGGCCGGTTTCTGCTTCCCTAACTAATGCAGTCTCAGGTCCCGCGCAATTGGATTGGAGCAGAAGCTGTGTTCCACTCACCAGCAGTCCCAAAATCCTGCGGCGGGGGTCGTGGGTAGCTGGCGGGTGTCAGGCAACCCTGCGCTCCCGCTACCCAGGCGCTGATCCAGCCGGATGAGGCCTGTGGTCCTACTCAGGCCGGTTTCTGCTTTCCTAACTAATGCAGTCTCAGGTCCCGCGCAATTGGATTGGAGCAGAAGCTGTGCTCCACTCACCAGAAGTCTTAAGATCCTGTGGCGGGTGTTGTGGGTAGCTGGCGAGTGTCAGCAGACCCTGCGCCCCAGCTGCCCAGGTGCTTTTCTGACCGGAAGAGGGTTGTGGCCCTATGTAGGCCGGATTTCTCTCTCCCCAACCAGTGCAGTCTCAGGTCCCACGTGATTGGACTGGAGCAGAAGCTGTGTTCCACTCACCAGCAGTCCCAAAATCCTGCGGCGGGGGTCTTGGGTAGCTGGCGGGTGTCAGGCAACCCTGCGCTCCCGCTACCCTGGCGCTGATCCGGCCGGGTGAGGCCTGTGGCCCTACTCAGGCCGGTTTCTGCTTCCCTAACTAATGCAGTCTCAGGTCCCGCGCAATTGGATTGGAGCAGAAGCTGTGCTCCACTCACCAGAAGTCTTAAGATCCTGTGGTGGGTGTTGTGGGTAGCTGGCGAGTGTCAGCAGACCCTGCGCCCCAGCTGCCCAGGTGCTTTTCTGACCGGAAGAGGGTTGTGGCCCTATGTAGGCCGGATTTCTCTCTCCCCAACCAGTGCAGTCTCAGGTCCCGCGTGATTGGACTGGAGCAGAAGCTGTGTTCCACTCACCAGCAGTCCCAAAATCCTGCGGCGGGGGTCGTGGGTAGCTGGCGGGTGTCAGGCAACCCTGCGCTCCCGCTACCCTGGCGCTGATCCGGCCGGGTGAGGCCTGTGGCCCTACTCAGGCCGGTTTCTGCTTCCCTAACTAATGCAGTCTCAGGTCCCGCGCAATTGGATTGGAGCAGAAGCTGTGTTCCACTCACCAGCAGTCCCAAAATCCTGCGGCGGGGGTCTTGGGTAGCTGGCGGGTGTCAGGCAACCCTGCGCTCCCGCTACCCTGGCGCTGATCCGGCCGGGTGAGGCCTGTGGCCCTACTCAGGCCGGTTTCTGCTTCCCTAACTAATGCAGTCTCAGGTCCCGCGCAATTGGATTGGAGCAGAAGCTGTGCTCCACTCACCAGAAGTCTTAAGATCCTGTGGCGGGTGTTGTGGGTAGCTGGCGAGTCCTTTTCTTTTTTTAAAAGAATTTTTTTCTTTGATTTGTTTTATTGCATTATGACGAGAAAAGATACATAATTTCAATTTATCTGAATTTGTTAACATTTAAAAACATATTTTGAGTAAATAGACTTATATTACAGCCTTCCTTCCCTTTTGTACCCCATCTCCTCCCAGAAAGCCCCCCTTCAAAACCTGTAATACCTTTTGTTTTTATCATATTCTTTAAAATTTATATAATATTATAACAATAAAAATGAGTATTATAAAAGTTTTCTGATATAAGACAACAATCAATTGAACAGTCTTATGTAGATGTTTGTCTACAGCAATACTGAAAATAAATATGTTTTTCTTAACAAATTTTAAATAACTCCAAATATATTAACTTATGATATTTTAAAACAATATATCACTATTAGTGAACATAAATAGATAAAGTCTTTTTGTTTGTTTTGTTTTTAGTAGAGCTTAAAATCTTGGCTCTTATTATGGTACAAACACAAAATAAAGTTTTTGGACATTGGAGTTCATTAAAATAAGGCTGTACTTGAATGTCCCTCACATCACCAAAGGATTTTACCTTCATAGTAGATAAGCTAAGAGTTGAAAATTCTGCTGCACCAGGGAATGAATTGTAGGCATGATATTTGGATAGAGATTTCCTGATATGGTCAAAGCTATTTGACTTGAGTGACTGTCATCATTCTCAGCCCACAGAGAACAGGTTACATTCATTTAAGAAATAGTGTGTGTATTAAGTTGGTCTATCCATGAAGTCATTCATCAACTGTTTCAATGAAGAATGGTTCTGCTTGAAGAGTGGCACAGATGTTAGGTAAGTGTAAGATTCTGGTTAATTGGCTGTGATGATTTTAAAAAGCATTTATCTCAGAATAAGAGTAACTTATAAAGTCCTCTTCTTCAAAATTGATCCAATAATTATAAATATCAACCAAATCCTTCAATCTCACTCTTTGCTGTTCTCTTACAAGCCACTTCCCAAATTAATTGTCTACATTTCTTTTGGCTGTACAAATAATTTTGAAATATGTAAGCTGTTCTGAAAACCATAGTATAGCGTAAAAACATCAAATAAACAATCCTACTAATAGGCTGAGATAGGAGAAGCATGATTTCAAGAGCATTATGTGGCACACAAGATCCTGTCATGTACAAACAAGCAGAAAGTGTATATGGATTGTACAATATTGAACCCATTTAGAGAGACCATAGAATGACAGTCGACAAATTTCTAATTCCTCATATTTTTGAATTTCAATCAATTAGGATATGTTGGTAATATTAATTTTCATATTAAGAGATATTAAGGAAAAGTGATTGTTACTTCCTGTTAATTTTCTTGTTAGAGGTGTAATTATGTTTGTGTGGGTTTGTTGAAAGATTATTTTCTTGCTTCTTCTAGGGTGTAGTTTCACTGCTTGTGTTGGTTTTACATCTATTATCTTTTGTAGGACTAGATTTGTGGAAAGATATTGTATAAATTTGGTTTTGTCATGGAATATCTTGTTGTCTCCATCTATGGTGATTGAGAGTTTTGCTGGATATAGTAGCCTGGGCTGGCATTTGTGTTTTCTTAGGGTCTGTATGATATCTGCCCAGTATCTTCTAGCTTTCATAGTCTCTGTTGAGAAGTCTGGTGTAATTCTGATAGGTCTGCCTTTATATGTTACTTGACCCTTTTCCCTTACTGCTTTTAAAATTCTTTCTTTGTTTAGTGCATTTGATGTTTTGATTATTATGTGACAGGAGAAATTTCTTTTCTGGTCAAGTCTCTTTGGAGTTCTGTAGGCTTCTTGTATGTTTGTTCAAGGGAATCTCTTTCTTTAGGTTAGGGGAGTTTTCTTTTATAATTTTGTTGATGATATTTACTGGTCCTTCAAGTTGGGAATCTTCACTTTCTTCTATACTTATTATCCTTAGGTTTGGTCTTCTCATTGTGTTCTGGATTTCCTGGATGTTTTGGGTTAGGAGCTTTTTGCTTTTTGCATTTTCTTTGACTGTTGTGTCAATGTTTTCTATGGTATCTTCTGTACCTGAGATTCTCTCCTCTATCTCTTGTATTCTGTTGGTGATGCTTGCATCTATGACTCCTGATCTCTTTCCTAGGTTTTCTAATTCCAGGGTTGTTTCCCTTTGTGATTTCTTTATTGTTTCTAGTCCCACTTTTAGATCCTGGATGGTTTTGTTTCTTTCCTTCACCTGTTTGATTGTGTTTTCCTGCAACTCTTTAAGGGATTTTTGTGTTTCCTCTTTAAGGGCTTCTAGCTGTTTACCTGTGTACTCCTGTATTTCTTTAAGGGGGTTATTTATGCCCTTCTTAATGTCCTCTATCATTATCATGAGAAACGATTTTAGAACTGAATCTTGCTTTCCCGGTGGGTTGAGGTATTCAGGACTTGCTATGGTGGGAGAATTGGGTTCTGATGATGCCAAGTAGCCTTGGTTTCTGTTGCTTATGTTCTTGTGTTTGTCTTTCACCATCTGGTTATCTCTAGTGCTACCTGCCCTGGCTATGTCTGACTGTAGCCTGTCCTTCCTATGATCCTGGCTGTGTCAGAATTCCTCCAAGTCAAGCTGTCTCGGTGATCCTGTGATTCTTGGATCCTGTGATCCTGAGATTCTGGGTGTGTCTGAGCTCCTGGGTTTCAAGCTGCCTTTGGGACCTTGACATCCTGGTGTGACCAAGCTCCTGGGGTCCTCTTATCATGGGTGTGTTAGAGTGCCTGGAAGTGGAGCTGCCTCTGGGTGTTGCGGGGCTGGCTGTGGGGCTTGTACTCAAGGTCTGCTCAGGGCGCCAGCCCAGACAGACCAGAAGGAACCTGTGCTGCGGTTACTCCCAGTATTATGGACAGATGTTTTGTACTCCTCATGTCTGATCCTCGATCCTCTAATCCTGGGTGCATTGAAGCACCTGGGAGTGAAGCTGCCTCTGGGTTTTTCAAGGACTCCCACATACCTTAAACATGAAAAGATCACTCATGATCTTTCCACTCAAGAAAATAGGCCACAATTATAGTTAGTTTTTCATACCAATTTTGGATTCACCAAGGGGGTCTGATTGGTTCATCTTGGGTCACATGGACACCATGGGCTAATAATCTATAAGGAAGGTCATGTGGTAGAAAAAACACCTGCTTAGAATTTAATCCTCTGATCGGAGAAAAGGGGTTCCTGTAAGCTAGTATCATTATGTGAGGCATCTCTTCTTGCCTATCTTAACTTGTATATGCCCCATACAGTTCTGAAAGGTCCCTGCCTCCTTTTCTGTGCTGAGTGATGATGCTTCTGTGCTTTTCTGATACCCCTGCCAGAAATTCCAGATCCATTTGTTTTTGTTCTGCTCTGCTCCAACTTTCAAAACAATATAACATAGACCAAGGGACTTGAAAGTAGACACTTATCAGTAGCATTTCTTGTGTTATAAGTCTAAGGCTAGGATCCTGGGCAAAGTTAGGTTCTAGTAAGAGTCATATTCCTGGCTTATAGTTGGCCACTTCTTTTTGAGAACAAACAAACAAACAAACAAACACAACTATGTATCCTAGTCTGGCCTCTAACTTATGATCCACTACCCTCAGCCTTCCAAGTTCTGAGATTTGAATGTGTTTCCAACCACACTGAACAAAGAGTGATGTAACCTTAATACTGTATCCTTAAAGGATGGAGGTGGGGAGAAAGAAAGCAGACTTTTTTTTTAATGTATTTTTTAATTAGGTATTGTCTTCATTTACATTTCAAATGCTATCCCAAAAGTCCCCCAGACCCCCCCCCCACACTGCTACCCACCCACTCCCACTTCTTGACCCTGGCATTCCCCTGTACTGAGGCATATAAAGTTTGTAAGACCAAGGGGCCTCTCTTCCCAATGATGGGTGACTAGGCCATCTTCTGATACATATGCAGCTAGAGTCATGAGCTCCGGGGTACTGGTTAGTTCATATTGTTGTTCCACCTATAGGGTTGCAGATCCCTTTAGCTCCTTGGGTACTTTCTCTAGCTCCTACATTGGGGGCCCTGTGATCCATCCAATAGCTGACTGTGAGCATCCACTTCTGTGTTTGCCAGGCACCGGCATAGACTCACAAGAGACAGCTATATCAGGGTCCTTTCAGCAAAATCTTGCTGGTGTATGCAATTGGTGTCAGTGTTTGGAGGCTAATTATGGGATGGATCCCTGGGTATGGCAGTCTCTAGATGGTTCATCCTTTCGTCTCAGCTCCAAACTTTGTCTCTGTAACTCCTTCCATGGGTGTTTTGTTCCCAATTCTAAGAAGGGGAAAGCAGACTTTTTAACACATCTCTTTTTGGAGGCACTAATCTGAAGTGGAAACTTAAGAGTTCTTTGGAAACTTGATTCGATGGTGTTTTGCTGGGGTAAATGTGAAGAAATGTTTGGCTGAGTGGTACACAGATGAAAAGATGTTCTGCTAAAGCAAGCATGTGAAAGAGCATGTGGTGGATTTTTTTTAAAGGTAGCAACATGCTTGTATTGGTTCGTCTTACATTGTATAGTTGAGCTGCATTTGTCGGGACTCCATGGAGAGAAACTTCTAGTGGTATGCTGCTATTTCTTGCCACTTCTGTAGACTGGGGCTGATTGTCAGAGACATGTACTGAGACAAGACTTGTGAAGGGCACATGGTGTTTGGAAGGTATACATAGGACTCAAAAGACAGTGATGGAGGCTGATCTAGGCTTGCTTTTAGCGGCAGCTGTATAATACTTGCTGGTCTCAAGTCTTCTTTGATCTTCACTTCTCTGAGAGAGGTACAGCTGAGAACTCCTAGCATTCCTCATGGTTCCTCCTGCTGACTTGAACTGAGGTTGTAGGCTGGATGTCTCTTTTAGGTAGTGCCACTCCTGCTGATTTGTGTTTGCTATTCCAACTCTAACAAAATGGACTGCTGGTGTATCTATGACGTGTTTGTTAGTGGGTCAAGCTGTTGCTGTTGACCTGTGAGCAGAACTGCCAATTTTCAGACAACACAGAAGGGAGTTGCTCCAAAAAAACCTTTCTAAACAGGTCAACTTCCCCTCACCCCTGTATCCTTTCTTTCCCACTACTTGTGGGTGGTAGGCTACAAGGGAGGTTAAAGCATTTAAGAACCATTATTCAAATTATGACTTAAAAAAATTAAAGTTACATTAGTCTCATTTAAACTTTCCTCAGACTACTTTCCAATGACTTAATTACCAAATAACATCACATTGTTTGCTATGATTTCAACACTGTAATTTGGAAAGAGACAAAATTCAACCTATCCTACCCTCTAGTTTTAAGGCTAATATCCCTTATAGCCTCCTCCAGGAAGCATTTCTAGATTCTCCAGGGGCTAAGACCCAGACTCCTCAGACTAAGAACACCTGGGATACATATCAACTGGAGGTTTGACTATAATATAATTTTAAAACAAATTATTTATTCCCCATTCTGCCTGCAGACTTATACAGTACTGAATCCTCAGCTTTGGCGCATAGGGGGCTGGCTCTTCAAACCTACTGGTTTAGCCCATGTAACAAATGACTGAGGTGGAACCCACGGTGAAAATACAATGATCACTCAGTCTATTTAGTACAATGACTGAAGCAGGCTGAGGTGAGTGAAGAGATTATTTATTCCATTTCTGGAGCTATGGATAGACTTAGATCTACAATATAAATGCTGGGAGGTAGGAGTCTAATGCCAGGGGGCTCTGCTTTCATTGATGATGTGATGCCTTTATCTTAGGAATGAGTTAATGTTATATGGTTTAGAATCTGAAGTGTTTTTCAGTCTCAAGTTGTGTACACTTCCTCTTTACCTGGTGGCACTATTATGGGTTTCTGTTGAAGGCAGTGCCTAAGAGTTTGACGTAAGACACCAGAAACCATCCGTTGAAGGTCATTACAGTCTCTGGCTCCATTCTCACTGTTGCTTCCTGGTCTCTCATGATGTGACCAGACCCCACTATATGCTCCCTCCACTGTGATATAAACAGTGCTGTGGAGAACTAAAGACCTCATTTTATTTTACCTAGCATATGATCTTGCGTGCTGCAGTGTAGTGCTGACCAAATTTAAATCCTGGAGGTGATGACCCCCACTACTATTTTATCATGCTATATTGTTTAGAAGACTTACGACACTGGGTTCAGATTATATTTACATGAGGTTGTGAGGAGGCAGGGGTCACCAAGGAACACCTCACAACCTCTGTGCAACATGTTCATGATGTTTACTTCAAATTGTGGTTGTCGTGGGCTGACTTGGCTGTTGTCTGGCTCTTTGAATAATGATATCCAATTCTCAGGGTGGTATCTGGAGCCTGACCCTAGGTAAATATTCCTTATGTGTTAAGTGAGTGAAGGACTAGTTCAGGATCCCACTGTTGGACATAAACAGCACTGGGAGAGAAGTTAGGTATGTCTGCAAAGCTCTGTTATTTTTGTGTGAAAAGAACACTCACTGCCTCCCATGAGGATAAGAGGAAAAGGATGGAGTAGTGTTTTAGAAGAACCATTGGATCATCAGTGCAGACTACTCCAAACCCTGTTCTTACTAAGGTCACTAAAGAGTGTACTGCTGGGTAGCTCATCACTTTCTAGAATCTTGAAAACTGGCTTTCATGTTGGCTAATTGAAGCAATGAATTCTTTCCTTATTTTAAATTTGTAATTTTGTTTTAAAAAACTTTGTCACTCACCCCTGTGTGTGTGTGAGTCTGTCTGTCTGTGTGTATGTGTGTGTGTGTGTTTGCCTTCATGTGTATCTGGTTATCATGCATGTGTCTGGTGCCCATGGAGGCATCAGAGGGCTATTGCTATAAAACGACATTGAATCTCTTGGAAATGGAAGTGGCTGTTAGCTACTGTGTGAGTGCTTGTACTGGAACCTGGATCCTCTGGAAGATCATCAGCCAGTGTTCTTAAACATTGAGTAATCTCTCCAGATCACAACTTTATTTTTTTTATTAGTCAAACAATTGAAAGAGCTAAACATTCCTGTATAGAATTAAAAAAAAAAAGAAAGAAAGAAAGAAAGAAAGAAAGAAAGAAAGAAAGAAACTTGAGGGAGAGAGCTATTTTTTTTATCATCTCATAACAATTTTTGAAAGATTAAAAAAGCATATATATGTGTGTGTATCTGTATGTTGGTATGTGAATGGACAATGGGGTCCATGGAGGCCAGAAGAAGGTGTTGGATCCCTTGGATATGGAGTTACAGGCACATGTGAGCTGCCTGATGTGGGTGCTGCGAACAGAACTCAGGTCCTCTGCAAGAACAGTAAACACTATAGCCACTAAGCTTCTCTACAGGCTTCCTCACGAAGTTGTAGCATTGGATAATACCTCTAGTGTCTTCCAAGATTTAATTCAGAATTTAAGAAACAAAATACTTACTTACTAGGTATTATATGGTGTATAGTAGACTGTCAGATGTATATGGTCTTAACCCCAGTTTCAGCTGTTTCCCCGTGGCCCAAAAGACATTCTTATTCTCTCTGAACCCAAACCCTTCATTTAAAAATGTTTCCTGTACTCTATGCCTGTGGAAATTCCTAAGAGACTATCTGTATGAAGATGCTACTGCTTATTAAAATTTCAAGTAAATGGCAGATATGTCTGTTCCTATCAAGACTCTAGGAGATAAAATAACTTTAAAATAATAATGCGGACTGCATGGAGAAGAAGGCAGGCTGTTAAACAGTTACATCCTAGTCTAGAGTTAAAACAAAATCTTCCTCAGAGTTTTGGCTTTGCAGGGAAGATAGCTTCCTTAATGATGGAACAATCTAGAAAACACCCACTAGGATGTGAGGGTTGGGATGTCCTATGTGTTTGTGCTGAGAATTGAGCAGTCCTCAGATTGCCTGGATTTTCATTCTGCTGCCCAGTGAGCCATCCCAGGAACCCAAGAGGAGGGTACTGTTTTTGCAGGCAGCATCAGATCCCAAGAGACTGAAGAGGCTGCCTGTTTACCATCTCTTCCCTGTGGCAGCTTGCAGCACAGTGTCTGCATTGGAATAAAATTTGAAACATGACTCGTATTTTGTTTTCAATGTTTTTTTTTTTTTTTTTTTTTTTTGTCTCTATTGTTAGCAGTTGAGACTTCAGCTTCAGTGCTTCTGTGGCTTGCAGGGAAATGTGCTTCCTATTTGGGCTTCTAGTTTTGCATGGTGTGAGCTCCTCATGGGAAACTGAAGAGAGAAAGGGACATTGTTGGGAATAGGAAGTTCATCTTTGGGTGGGTGAAGGGAGATACAGGACCAGAAAAGGAGAGGAGCTGTTGGTTTCATAAGTACAAGACCCATGTTCTCTGCCATCATGAATGCCTGGGACAGGAAGGAAGCAGGGCCCAGAGGTGAGCCTAATACTTCAGGATGCTGCAGAGCTCCCAGGTCCAGTCAGATCTCTCACTTCAGTCTGTACACTACAAATGCTATATTGGGGGTGGGGTGGGGTGGTGGTGTTCCTTCTGTATGTTTCTGTGGGCTTCCAATCACCTGGCTCTATATGTCTCTCAAAAGTCCCAAAGGACTGCTTTGGAACTGACCATCTACCAAAGACCCCAGAGAGCTTAGTGTAAATACCCCATCTTTCTTGTCCCTTAGATAGAATAGCTCATTATAAAACGAATTTTTCCATGAGACTAAACGTTGATTACTCAGTTCTTTCATCTTTCTATCTCTGTCTTATTCTCTTTTTCCCCCTTCAGTGGACATTGTCCCTTCTGAACAAATTGTCCCTATTGTTCTCCAATATGTATCTCATATGCTCAAAATAAATGACCAGGGAGGCAATGGTGTATCCTTGCTACACAGCATCACAAGAAAGCCATTGAGCAACCAGCAGTGGCCAGAGTAGAATAGACACTGAAAGAGGTTCTGAGTTTTCTGTTATGTCAGAGCTCTCATATATTCCAGATTACAAAAGCAGGTATGTATGTATGTACCTGCGTGTCTGTGTGTGCATGCATGTGCATGTACACATGCACAAAGATTCTAAGGAGTAACTTTTGGGAGTGATGGACAGGTAACAATAGACAAAGAGTATGACGGAGAATTTCATTTAAACACTCCTTGCCTAATCATTTCTGCCTTTCATGTCCATCAGCTATTTTACAGACCTGTTACTTACAGAAAACTAATGCTCTTGAAGACGATTATTGATTATAGAAATGCAGATTAGGTGAGATGGGATGTAACTGATTTTTGCCCTATGACAGGTCCATTTTGCATATATTCATAAATTCATTCTGGCATCGCTTTTCTGCTTAGATATGTATGTGATTGCTCAAATTCCCATTTCAACCAAGTCTAATAATATTACTGGTTCCATCATTATTTAATGAGTTATATTAAAATTTTGTCACATTATCATTTTATTAATATATTTGTATAAAGTCATGATTATACCTTAAATTATTCCTTAACACATTAAGATTAAATTTTCTGTGTCTTAGTGTAGCGGGGGGCAAAGTCAAATTTAAGGAACTTCTGGAAAATTATGCTTATGCTTAAATTTGAAACCAGAAGAAAAAAGAAAGGGTTAATGAAGTGGAGGGAAGGCACCCAAGACTAACCACAGCAGAACTCACATGGGCACTGTGTAAGAAAGTGAAGGGGCATAAGACAGGAGGGAGGTAAGTCAGTATGTCTGGAATTTATCCTCCAAATCAAGGGAAGCCATGAAAGGATTCTCTAGAGAGAGTGGTCTAACCAGACACTTTGCATTTAACCTGAGCAATGTTCAATGATGCTCATAAAGTGTTGCTAGAACATTAAACATAGTGTAAGCAACCGACATATCCACCAATAGAGACTTGATGATGTAGTTTATCCTGAAGTTGTGATGGCGTTTACTTGTTTTCATGTATTAACATAGTTAAGAGTAAAGCAAAGCAAAACAAAGACACCCCTCCCCACAGGTTTTGAGTTGGTTGTGTTGTATTGTTTCGTGACACATGTGCCATGTGCTTGTATGCATGTAGAAGTCGGGAAGGACCTGTGCCAAGTTAACTGTATCACTCTCACCTGTGGAATTCTGGGTGATTTTAGTGTAATCATTTCAAGTTTTCTTCTTCATGCCAGTTATTTTATGCTGGATATATTTACTAAGTTGGGCATGGGAATAGAAAGAAAGTCAAGTGACTGTATCTTATTCTAATGGTGTTTGTACTTAAAGGAGAAAAGCCTCCTTTGCACTGGAGGAAACCATCTCAGGAGAGTGGAGCTGGGGAGAGCAGATTGGCTGAGTGGGAGGTGATAAAATAGAGATTTAGCAGTGTTGCAGCAGCTAGGAGAAGCCTGGAGTAGAGGGAGGGTTGTAAGAGAGATAGGAGGAAGAAACATGATAGGTTTAAGCCCAACCACATTTAGACCTCCCAGGATTCTATTTGCCGTCTGTGTTTCTTGACAACTCTCCCTATTGAGAGAGATTCTCAGCTTGCCTGTGGTAGCATATTGTCAACTTTCTCAGGTGTACTGCCAAATTTTGATTGGAGTGTAAAAAAGATATTTTCTATGGCTGGCGGGGTCTCTGAGATGAGATGTGTGGCATTCTAATTGAGAGACATCTCAGCTCTGTCTGCTCCTTCTGATGTTTTATATGCATACAGTGACATTGTATACTTGAATCTCAGAGATACAGGTGGAGGCTTGTGTCCTAGAATCAAAAGGGACTTTAGTTTCATTAACTGTAAAATGAAGAGTGTAAGAAAAAAAAAATACCTGTTGTGAGAAATAGCTTAAAGATTAAAAGCTGTACAGTGCGTGGAAATGATTAGAAGCTCCTATTCTAACAAGTCTGGTCATCCCGAGTATATGCTGAGTGCTAGAAGTGGGTACAGGCATGTTGGGCACAGTTACATGGGTGTGTACTGTTGTCTCAATCCAGTAAATTTCACCAAACACAAAACTGTGTGCATGTGACAGGCGTCTGTCTATTGAGTGTTTGAAGTTTAAGTCACTGAGTCTGGTGATACGAAAACACAACTCTAGAAAAAGAGATGGTTTATATTGGAGCCAAACATGAGGAGCATAGATTCAGGTTATCCTAATTTTTCCAACATAGTAAGAATTTCATGAACTTTTTGTAGAACCAGAACACAGTCATAAATAGATACTTTTTATGTACATTGCTGGAAATGTCAGGTAGCTCTGTTATATGGCTCAGATGCTATCTGATGACATTTTTAACTGCTAGGTTGATGAAAGTTAGGGTCTGCTTGTATAAAGCAAAATGATTTAGGCAACAGTATGGATATTAAGTAACATACAGAGATGATCTAAAAAAAATTGGGCTCTCAACCTATGACAATCCAGCTTTCCGCTGCCACTGACCTCACAATATGTGTGTCTCTTTAAAATTTTGTGAGTGACTTCAGATCCCAACTTGTTGAGACTGGTCACAATGTGTAGGTTGATTAGACATTGAGTCTCAGGAACGGAATCAGTGATGTCATGGGCTGAACTTCACGAGATTTTCAGAAAATGTGAGGCTTTCCAATCATGAATATATAGCTTTCTATAACCTAGCCTTTCCTGTGTCTGTCTCTAACAGAGACAGTGAAGAACTGATGGGCTGTGAACTAGCCATGGTAGAACTTATGCATCAGAATGCATGATTTTATTACAGCATGTGAATGCAATCGTCTTCTCTATGAGTTAAAGCCAGTGCTCTGGGGTGGCAGAAAACAGGGCAAAGGCCCACTGGAGTCCAGCAACATGCAAGATTTGTAACCACAGATGCTGCAGTTATGAATTAGTGAGTGGACAGGTCATGTTTTAAAATGTTCCCCAAGCAAAATTTGAAGCGTTCATTTGAAAATTCACAGAGAGTCGGAGGACAGTGACCTGCCCTGCAGGGAGCGCCATCTTGGCTCCGGGACTCCGCCGAGCTTAGTCTCTACAGGTCAGAGTGGGGACCACGGGGGCAGACGGCTTCTGGGACAGGCAGGAGCCACAGAGCCGCTGAGGCAGCACCCTTTTGGGGCCGCAGACTTCTGGCACCCTCCCAGCCGGAGGACAGAGACCTGCCCTGCAGAGAGTGCCATCTTGGCTCCGGGACTCCGCCGAACTTAGTCTACAGGTTAGAGTGAGGACCACAGAGGCAGACAGCTTCTGGGACAGGCGGGAGCCACAGAGCCGCTGAGGCAGCACCCTTTTGGGGCCGCAGACATCCGGCACCCTCCCAGTCGGAGGACAGTGACCTGCCCTGCAGGGAACGCCATCTTGGCTCCGGGACTCCGCCGAGCTTAGTCTCTACAGGTCAGAGAGGGGACCACGGGGGCAGACGGCTTCTGGGACAGGCGGGAGCCACAGAGCTGCTGAGGCAGCACCCTTTAGGGGCCGCAGACATCCGGCACCCTCCCAGTCGGAGGACAGTGACCTGCCCTGCAGGGAGCGCCATCTTGGCTCCGGGACTCCGCCGAACTTAGTCTGTACAGGTCTGCTGACAGAGGATACTCAGAATCCCCAGAAGAACAACTTCTGAACAGAGACAACTATAACAACTCCAGAGATTACCAGATGGCGAGAGGTAAAGGTAAGAATCTTACTAACAGAAACCAAGACCACTCACCATCATCAGGACCCAGCACTCCCACTTCGCCCAGTCCAGGGCACCCCAACACACCTGAAAAACTAGACCTGGATTTAAAAGCATATCTCATGATGATGGTAGAGGACATCAAGAAGGACTTTAAAGAACTACAGGAGAACATGGCTAAAGAGTTACAAGTCCTTAAAGAAAAACAGGAAAACACAACCAAACTGGTAGAAGTCCTTAAAGAGAAACAGGAAAACACATCCAATCAGATGATGGAAATGAACAAAACCATACTAGACCTAAAAAGGGAAGTAGACACAATAAAGAAAACCCAAAATGAGGCAACACTGGAGATAGAAACCCTAGGAAAGAAATCTGGAACCATAGATGCAAGCATCAGCAACAGAATGCAAGAGATGGAAGAGAGAATCTCAGGTGCAGAAGATTCCATAGAGAACATGGGCACAACAATCAAGGAAAATGGAAAATGCAAAAAGATCCTAACTCAAAACATCCAGGAAATACAGGACACAATGAGAAGACCAAACCTACGGATAATAGGAGTGGATGAGAATGAAGATTTTCAACTCAAAGGACCAGCAAACATCTTCAACAAAATTATAGAAGAAAACTTCCCAAATCTAAAGAAAGAGATGCCCATGAACATACAAGAAGCCTACAGAACTCCAAATAGGCTGGACCAGAAAAGAAATACCTCCCGACACATAATAATCAGAACAACAAATGCACTAAATAAAGATAGAATACTAAAAGCAGTAAGAGAAAAAGGCCAAGTAACATATAAAGGCAAGCCTATCAGAATTACACCAGATTTTTCACCAGAGACTATGAAAGCTAGAAGATCCTGGACAGATGTTATACAGACACTAAAAGAACACAAATTCCAGCCCAAGCTACTATACCCAGCCAAACTCTCAATTAACATAGATGGAGAAACCAAAGTATTCCACGACAAAGCCAAATTCACACATTATCTCTCCACGAATCCAGCCCTTCAAAGGATAATAACAGAAAAAAACCAATACAAGGACAGGAACCACGCCCTAGAAACAACAAGAAGGTAATCCCTCAACAAACCTAAAAGAAGACAGCCACAAGAACAGAATGCCAACTTTAACAACAAAAATAACAGGAAACAACAATTACTTTTCCTTAATATCTCTTAATATCAATGGACTCAACTCCCCGATAAAAAGACATAGACTAACAAACTGGCTACACAAACAAGACCCAACATTTTGCTGCTTACAAGAAACTCATCTCAGAGAAAAAGATAGACACTACCTCAGAATGAAAGGCTGGAAAACAATTTTCCAAGCAAATGGTATGAAGAAACAAGCTGGAGTAGCCATTCTAATATCAGATAAGATTGACTTCCAACCCAAAGTCATTAAAAAAGACAGGGAGGGACACTTCATACTCATCAAAGGTAAAATCCTCCAAGAGGAACTATCAATCCTGAATATCTATGCTCCAAATACAAAGGCAGCCTCATTCATTAAAGAAACTTTAGTAAATCTCAAAGCACACATTGCACCTCATACAATAATAGTGGGAGACTTCAACACACCACTTTCACCAATGGACAGATCATGGAAACAGAAACTAAACAGGGACACAGTGAAACTAACAGAAGTTATGGATCAAATGGATCTGGCAGATATCTACAGAACATTTTACCCTAAAACAAAAGGATACACCTTCTTCTCAGCACCTCATGGTACCTTCTCCAAAATTGACCACGTAATTGGGCACAAAACAGGACTCAACAGATACAAAAACATTGAAATTGTCCCATGCATCCTATCAGATCACCATGGACTAAGGCTGATCTTCAATAACAAAATAAATAATAGAAAGCCAACCTTCACGTGGAAACTGAACAACACTCTTCTCAATGATACCTTGGTCAAGGAAGGAATAAAGAAAGAAATTAAGGACTTTTTAGAGTTCAATGAAAATGAAGCCACAACATACCCAAACTTATGGGACGCAATGAAAGCATTTCTAAGAGGAAAACTCATAGCTCTGAGTGCCTCCAAAAGGAAACTAGAAAGAGCACACATTAGCAGCTTGACAACACACCTAAAAGCACTAGAACAAAAGGAAGCAAATTCACCCAAGAGGAGTAGACGGCAGGAAATAATCAAACTCAGGGGTGAAATCAACCAAGTGGAAACAAGAAAAACTATTCAAAGAATCAACCAATCAAGGAGCTGGTTCTTTGAGAAAATCAACAAGATAGATAAACCCTTAGCCAGACTCACTAGAGGGCACAGGGAAAGCATCCTAATTAACAAAATCAGAAATGAAAAAGGAGACATAACAACAGATCCTGAAGACATCCAAAACACCATCAGATCCTTCTACCAAAGGCTATACTCAACAAAACTGGAGAACCTGGATGAAATGGAGAAGTTCCTAGACAGATACCAGGTACCAAAGTTGAATCAAGATCAGGTTAATGATCTAAACAGCCCTATATCCCCCAAAGAAATAGAAGCAGTCATTAATAGTCTCCCAACCAAAAAAAGCCCAGGACCAGATGGGTTTAGTGCAGAGTTCTATCAGACCTTCAAAGAAGATCTAATCCCAGTTCTTCACAAACTATTCCACAAAATAGAAACAGAAGGTACTCTACCCAACTCATTCTATGAAGCCACAATTACTCTGATACCTAAACCACAAAAAGACCCAACAAAGATAGAAAACTTCAGACCAATATCCCTTATGAATATTGATGCAAAAATCCTCAATAAAATTCTTGCTAACCGAATCCAAGAACACATCAAAACAATCATCCATCCTGACCAAGTAGGTTTCATCCCAGGGATGCAGGGATGGTTCAATATACGGAAATCCATCAACGTAATCCAGTATATAAACAAACTCAAAGACAAAAACCACATGGTCATCTCGTTAGATGCGGAAAAAGCATTTGACAAGATCCAACACCCATTCATGATAAAAGTCTTGGAAAGATCAGGAATTCAAGGCCCATACCTAAACATGATAAAAGCAATCTACAGCAAACCAGTAGCCAACATCAAAGTAAATGGTGAGAAGCTTGAAGCAATCCCTCTAAAATCAGGGACTAGACAAGGCTGTCCACTTTCTCCATACCTATTCAACATTGTACTTGAAGTCCTAGCCAGAGCAATTCGACAACAAAAGGAGATCAAAGGGATACAAATTGGAAAAGATGAAGTCAAAATATCACTTTTTGCAGATGATATGATAGTATATATAAGTGACCCTAAAAATTCCACCAGAGAACTCCTAAGCCTGATAAACAGCTTCGGTGAAGTAGCTGGATATAAAATTAACTCAAACAAATCAATGGCCTTTCTCTACACAAAGAATAAACAGGCTGAGAAAGAAATTAGGGAAACAACACCCTTCTCAATAGTCACAAATAATATAAAATATCTTGGCGTGACTCTAACTAAGGAAGTGAAAGATCTGTATAATAAAAACTTCAAGTCTCTGAAGAAAGAAATTATAGAAGATCTCAGAAGATGGAAAGATCTCCCATGCTCATGGATTGGCAGGATCAACATTGTAAAAATGGCTATCTTGCCAAAAGCAATCTACAGATTCAATGCAATCCCCATCAAAATTCCAAATCAATTCTTCAACAAATTAGAAAGTGCAATCTGCAAATTCATCCTGAATAACAAAAAACCTAGGATAGCAAAAACTCTTCTCAAGGATAAAAGAACCTCTGGTGGAATCACCATGCCGGACCTAAAGCTCTACTACAGAGCAATTGTGATAAAAACTGCATGGTACTGGTATAGTGACAGACAAATAGACCAATGGAATAGAATTGAAGACCCAGAAATGAACCCACACACCTACGGTCACTTGATCTTTGACAAGGGAGCTAAAACCATCCAGTGGAAGAAAGACAGCATTTTCAACAAATGGTGCTGGCACAACTGGTTGTTAACATGTAGAAGAATGCGAATCGATCCATTCCTATCTCCTTGTACTAAGGTCAAGTCTAAGTGGATCAAGGAACTTCACATAAAACCAGAGACACTGAAACTTATAGAGGAGAAAGTGGGGAAAAGCCTTGAAGATATGGGCACAGGGGAAAAATTCCTGAATAGAACAGTAATGGCTTGTGCTGTAAGATCGAGAATTGACAAGTGGGACCTCATGAAACTGCAAAGCTTCTGCAAGGCAAAAGACACCATCAATAAGACAAAAAAACCACCAACAGATTGGGAAAGGATCTTCACCTATCCTAAATCAGATAAGGGACTAATATCCAATATATATAAAGAACTCAAGAAGGTGGACTCCAGAAAGTCAAATAACCCCATTAAAAAATGGGGCTCAGAACTGAATAAAGAATTCTCGCCTGAGGAATACCGAATGGCAGAGAAACACCTGAAAAAATGTTCAACATCCTTAATCATCAGGGAAATGCAAATCAAAACAACCCTGAGATTCCACCTCACACCAGTCAGAATGGCTAAGATCAAAAATTCAGGTGACAGCAGTTGCTGGCGAGGATGTGGAGAAAGAGGAACACTCCTCCATTGTTGGTGGGATTGCAAGCTTGTACAACCACTCTGGAAATCAGTCTGGCGGTTCCTCAGAAAATTGGACATAGTACTACCGGAGGATCCAGCAATACCTCTCCTGGGCATATATCCAGAAGATGTCCCAACCGGTAAAAAGGACACATGTTCCACTATGTTCATAGCAGCCCTATTTATAATAGCCAGAAGCTGGAAAGAACCCAGATGTCCCTCAACAGAGGAATGGATACAGAAATTATGGTACATTTACACAATGGAGTACTACTCAGCTATTAAAAAGAATGAATTTATGAAATTCCTAGCCAAATGGATGGACCTGGAGGGCATCATCTTGAGTGAAGTAACACAATCACAAAAGAACTCACACAATATGTATTCACTGATAAGTGGATATTAGCCCAAAACTTAGGATATCCAAGATTTAAGATACAATTTGCTAAACGCATGAAACTCAAGAAGAATGAAGACCAAAGTGTGGACACTGTGCACCTTCTCAGAATTGGGAACAAAACACCCAGGGAAGGAGTTACAGAGACAAAGTTCGTAGCGGTGATGAAAGGATGGACCATTTAGAGACTGCCGTACCCAGGGATCCATCCCATAATCAACTTCTAAACGCTGACACCATTGCATACACTAGCAAGATTTTGCTGAAAGGACCCAAATATAGCTGTCTCTTGTGAGACGATGCTGGGGCCTAGCAAACACAGGAGTGGATGTTCACAGTCAGCTATTGGATGTATCACAGGGCTCCCAATGGAGAAGCTAGAGTAAGTACCCAAGGAGCTAAAGGGATCTGCAACCCTATTGTTGGAACAACATGATGTACTAACTAGAACCCCGGAGCTCTTGTCTCTAGCTGCATATGTATCGAAAGATGGCCTAGTCAGCCATCAATGGAAAGAGAGGCCCATTGGACTTGCAAACTTTATATGCCCCAATATAGGGGAATGCCAGGGCCAAAAGAATGGGAATGGGTGGATAGGGAAGTGGGGGGGCGCTATGGGGGACTTTTGGGATAGCATTGGAAACGTAATTGAGGAAAATATGTAATAAAAATATTAAAAAAAAAAAAAAACTGGGATACCACTGCTACTAACAATGGGAAACTCAAAAGTTTTAATGTAGGGAGTAACCTGATTAAAAACTACCCTGAGATACTGGATATAAGGTTACCCTGTCATAATAATAAAGTGAGACAAAAACTAAAAAAAAAAAAAAAAAAAAAAAAAAAAAAAAAAAAAAAAAAAAGAAAATTCACAGAAAGCTTCTGCATAAGGTCTATTCCACAGGGCTCCAATATCTTTGGGCCATAGTGTGGGCTTTTAAAGTACATCCCCATAATACCACTACCAACTCTATGGCAAACACCGTTTTAAATATCTTACATAGATTTACCAATTTAAACTTCATAACAACCTTGTGATATGGGAATTTTATTTCTTTCAATCAAAGTAATGGATGAATAAATAGCTTAAGGGGTCACATGCCTCTTGAAGGTGACAGAGATTCTGGCATCAGATCTCTTAATCAGGACGGTGACTTGCCTTCAAAGTTCAGTATTCACAATGGGACTTGAAATAGTACCGTGGTCATGGTTTGGGGCTAAAAATTCCAACTGAAGTGACTCTGCTCAGTTAAAGTCAGTGCTTCAGAGCATGCCAGACTCTATTAGGCACTTTTTTTCCTTTTTCTTGGTGGGGTGTGTGTGTCATCATGTTAAAGCATCTGGTATTGATAACACAAAGGAAGAAGGATTCGTTTGTGCATATGATCCCAGAGGGCTCTGTCCATATTCTCTTGGCCTTGTGCACTTGGGTAAGACATGGAACATGTGGCTTAGGGTTGTTTATCTCACATCTGGTAGGAATCAGAGAGTGAAATGGGAAAGGACCATGGACAAGAAACCTATAAATACTTACCCTAGTGATCTATATTGTCTCCTAATGTTTCTAGAACCTGACCAAATAGTCCCAGCCCCAGGGACCAAGGTTTCCACTCATACTCTGGTAGGGAGGACATTTTGTCATCTACAATCCCAATATTTTCTCTAGACTAGGCCTGGATTAATTTCTTTTGATTACTATGAGGCAGAAGCAAGTCATTGTGTATGTAGTATGCCAGATAATATCCTTTTAATCTGATGTGAGGTGTCTCTTTTCCTGGTCAAATGATCCTGATACCCACTGTTGATCTGTGTGCTTGTGCTGTAGAGGGCTACAGAGGAATTTGCCTATAACCTTGAATAGACTGCTGGGTGACTGCTCCTGTAAGAGTAGGAAATGGACAGTCTTTAAAAATATTTCCCCATGGTAACAAATTGTGACTCTATGTTGTCAACTGCTTAGAACTTAAAATTTGCCCCTTTTGAGTATACAAATAAGAAGCATGGATTTCCAAACAAAGGTTTTTTTTTTTTTTTTTTTTTTTTTTTTCAGAACATTTGTAGATTTCTTCTTACAGTGCAGATGTGTTAGCCTATCTTTCAGGAAAGGATATAACGACCGTAACATTCTATGGTTACAGGATTAATAGTCACAGCCCAGCAGAGCCATCCATTATAAGAAGGGAAAACACAGCATAGTCTTAATCACCTCTGTGGCCTGAGACAGGTGTCCATCAACAATCACAATGCTAGCAACTGAAGGAGCTGGGGCACTTCTTGTCTGTTGCTACTTCCATGAACTTCCAGTACCTTTCCTGACCCTTTTCAAATAGGTTTGCATGTTCAAAGGTACATTGTTCAATGTTCTTTTGTGCCTGAGTCATTTTAGCTATTTTTCTAGAATGAAATGGTTTTTTTTGTATTTGACTTTGTCACTTTCTACTTTTTCCCTTTCATGTTTCCTCTGTGAATAGAAACTTATGGGGATGCTGGAATGATTAAGGCATTTATACATGTAAGGCACATGGCAAGTGTGAGAGAAAGTTGACACCAGGAACTCTGTCTTTGCTCTGGTGACTACTATTATAAACTTGAAGCTGAGATGCATCATAACATTGGGTAGATTCTATTTCCTAAAACAGTGGTGTCCATTCAACTGGTCTACCTATACACAGGGGAGACTGAATAGTTTCTTGATAAATAACTTCTACAGCTCTCCTTTTATCCTTGAAATGACCCACTAACCTCCTTCCTAACACAGCAACATATTGGGGTTTCTACTGGTATCTGGGCTCCCAGAATTACAATTCTAAGATCCCAGTTGAGCAGCTGGTCCCTTATTTTCATTTCTTGTTGCTGTCATTTCTTTTCTCAGATTTTCAGAGTCCCTTGGATGATGTAAGTGCCCAGTAGCCTTAGGCTTTTGCTATTAGAAGTGAGAAAGGGAAATGACATCACCATGATTCATTCTCTATCAGTTTCACTGGGCTATGAGATGCCCGAACTAGCTGCCTAAACATTTTTCTTCCCTGAGGCATTTCAGAGGGATTAGCATTTAAACTGGGGAATTGGACGAAGAAGAAGATCTATTCTCACCAGAGTAAGCTGACACCATCCAACGTGTTTATTAGGGGTGGGGTGGGACAAAAAGGTAGGGGAAGATTGAGTTCTCTTTGGCTACCTGAGCTGGGATATGGATCTGACCTTGGTCTTCTCAGCTCTTTCCTTTGAGTGACACCACCAGGTTTGCTGAGTCTCTTGCTTGTAGATGGCAGACTTTGAGGCTTCTCGATATCTATAATTTGAGTTAGTGACCTATATTAAATCTCACCCTCTATCCTATTTGTTTTCCTTTCTCTAGAGAACCTTGACACAGGTATTTTTGAATATATGCTATTATAAACATGGGCCGAGCATCCTGCATTTTTATATTATATGTTACTTAGGACAGTTTTTGGAGACTGGCACAAATACTGTTATTAACTAGAGTTGCGGCCTTGGAAGTTCAGTGAATACTTATGAAAGTCATAACCCCTGGGCTGCCTGCAAAATCTACATGGCTTCGATTTGTCTATGCCACCTCTAATAGTTCTCACTAGAAGGTGGGAATGAGAGAGTTTAGCAGGGATAAAAATCATGATGTTATTCTCAAACCTATCATTTGAAGCAATAGTTCAAGGGTTTGGAAACAGATTCTGGAGCAAAGGAAGGCAATGTATGCAGATCAGCATGTTCTGCAATGGGAAAGATGTTGTGGAAACAGAAATGCTTTTTAGAGGCTAATTTAAGATCGAAGGTGTTTTGAAATATGAAGTGTTGGGGCTCTGCAGTGGACAGGAGATGTTATTAAAGGGCATGGCAGATGTCAGAGGTGTAAAAGATGGTGTGAAACAAAGTAGGTGGGAACTGGTCTGAAGTGAAACAGCTATAAAATTTCTCCTCTTAGGCTTCACTGGACACCTGAAATTTTCATTTTCTGAAACTTTTTGTGTTTCAGGGCTATATGATGCCTGGCTACAATGCCCCATTTCTGGTCTTCCACCACATGTAGCAGAGCTTTACTTGAGGCTCTGAAAACCTGTTGGATCACGGAGATGATACACCAGCAGTCTTCCTAAGTGTCCAAGTGTGATGTAGGCTATGTGGTCAGAAGGTAGCCCCATAGCTGTTGCCTTCAGGGACTCATAGCAGGTGCACTGCTGGTGTGACAATGACCTGCCTTGCCGAGTGCTCATGCCCCTTGGTCTCTTTGCTGAGATACTTCCCATACAAACTCATGTTACAGTCCATTCCTCTTATTATAGATTTTTGGTTTCTCAAGATAAGTATGGGCTTTTGTAAGCTCAGTCCATTTTGTAAGATTATTAATTTTGAGGGCAAGCATGTACAAACATGGATTTCAGTCTCTCTCTGTCTCTCTATGTCTCTGTCTCTCTCTATATATATGTAATTATACTTTGTCCTTCTCTCCCATTGCCCCCTCCTATGTCCTATTCTACTGGGTTGTTCCCAGTTATCTTTGTGTTTTTCATTAATATATTTTATTATATATACATTTATCTCTGTTTTAATATTTTTCTCTTCTTTCATTAGTCCCCCTTGTGTGTGTGTGTGTGTGTGTGTGTGTGTGTGTGTATACCTACACACATGCAGCTCAGTTCTTTCAATTGCCCTATAGAATAACAGGATAGAACTCTGAAAGAATAGGTAGCATATTTTCATATATTTCCTTATTTCTTTACTGATTCCCTCTGGTTCAGTGTTTTGGGCACCCCCTTCTATGCATAGATCCAGCCCAAACCCCTCTTGTTTTTAATTTGCTGCTGAGAAGTTAACTGCTAATCAGTGCTGTGACTGCAGGCACAAAGAATGTAGACAGCACTCCACTCTTGTACAAGAAGGAGGCACCAGATCAGCATGGGGGCAGGGGGAGAAAGATCAAAACTGTAATTAAACTGAGGCCTGAGAGACTTCTCTTGGCATTCAATATAGGAGAACATTGCCAGACTGTAGAGCCCTCAAGCCCTGTCCCCATGCCCACAGACCTGCTCCCTTAGGATGGTTCTACTCAAGTTGAACCTACTTCCTTTGAGGTTTATTTCGAAAATGTCCTACATTGTTTTTCTCTTTTCACAGCCACATATTTTTTTTGACTGACATTTGGAGAGAATATTGCTCATTTGGTGGAATCTCAATGTCTTAGACTAATGTTTTGGCATAGGTCTACTGGGAAATTGCTCTGTCATCAGCACCCCATTAACACACCTCTGAACGTGTGTGTGTGTGTGTGTGTGTGTGTGTGCGCGCGCACACACACAAGTTTGTGCACAGGTTGCATTCTTTTGAAGAATTTACTATTGTTTAATCTTCCCAGGATTTTAAAATATCAATTGAAAAATACCCCAAAATAAACAAAATATGTTAAATTAAAACAAAATTTGAAGGAAAGTGCCTTAGATGTTCAAAAGTATAAGAACTAGGAGGCTATATGAATAGCAAGCTACAGGCAAACCCTCTCCATTTATGAAATGAGCTAGACATTTAATTGCAATGATATGGTTTGAGATCAGACACACATAGCTACCGTAGGGAGGCAGAAGCTAGGGTAGTGAGCATGATTAGGGCAGGGAGATCAGATTTTTATCCCCAAGGCAATCAAATAGTGAGAGAAAAATTTAAACATGGGAGTGACATCATTGACTGCATGAATTATGGCTTCCACATCCAGAGAGGTGTGACAGGAGGCAAAGGGCTGGGCAGGAAGCTTTGGCAGCAGCAGCAACAGCAGAGAAGATAAGACCTTGGCCAGGAATGACTAGGAAGGACATTGCAGTTGTGAGTCAGAGAAGGCCCACCATCTGCTTCAGGCCCTTTGACCTTCTAGCAAAGTACTGACTTCTGCCAAAACTACAGCAATAATCCCTGGAGTTCTCAACTGAGCTTTTTTCTCTAGTGTGGACAAGAGGGCTAATATTCCTTTTTTGACACATTCCTTATTTTCATGCTGACATGGAAATAAGTTACTCATGAGCAACTCCTGCAGTATCCCAGGATCATAGTATCTCTTCATTTGTCTTCAATGCATTTCCAAAATCTAATGTATTTTTGTGGGAAGAACTCTGTGTGTGTGTGGGGTGGGGTGGGGGGGGTGGGGGTTGGGGGTGGGTGTGGGTGTTGGCTGAATTAGAGAAGGTACATTTTCTACTTCCTTAGCCAACAGATGCTGGTAGGATTAGCTGTTAACTTTAAAAGTCATGTATCAAACTGGTATCATTTGTGGAAAGCAGTATGCCTTAATTTTCATTGAGGTGACTCTTCAGTTTATGTTGAAGAAGTAAACAAGACAATAATGTGAGGAATAATATCTGATTTTAAACATGACATGATTTAGAAAGTTATAGACATACCTTTCTCCTTTAACCACTGAAGCTGCAAATTAGCGATTGCCTTCATTTTGGTATATCCATTATGTGTATGAAGCAGTTACATGCCCCCAGATTCTGTGTCTTATAAACCTAACTGTGTTAGGAAGACAGACCTAAGTGGGGGCGGGGTGGGGGGGTGGGCAGAATCAGAATTGGGATTGAGGACCACTTTTGATAATTCATCTGAGGGTCTAGGTAGCAGAAAGTTGAAGCCAGGAGGCTACAGGCTTGTGGTGACACAAGAGTTGTTTCAGGTCACTGAAAGAGATGACTCCACTACTGTGGGGGAAGGGAGAGCTTGAGGGATACCCCAGTTGAGCTTGCTACTGTCCCACAGTATGCTGCTTTCCCACGGCAGACAATTCATACCTCATAGGGGTAGGTGCCAGGCAGGGCTTCTTAAATTGGGATGAAGCAGTTTAGATGTTTATGGAAATTTCCAAAATGAAATCATGTTACACAGTGAGTAATTTTGCCCAAGTATATATGTGTTCATGTTTTCTTTTTCAGAAACCTTTCCCTACCTTTGCTTGGGTAGCTTCTGTACCTAATTGTCACAAATGCGATGCTTTTAAATAGCAGAAATGTATTCTCCAGCAAGTCTAGAGAAAGTATGACTTCCAGGGGCCAGCAGGTTCTATTTTTTTTCCTGGAGACTGAGGTAGAATTTTTCCTATGCTCCTCAACAACAGAAGGCTCCAGGAATCCCCACAGACACATCACTCACTCCAACTTCTGCCTCTCTCTTCCCATGATTTTTCTCCCCCTGACCCCTGGGTGTCTCTTTGTCTCAAATCTCCTTCTCTTTTCTCTTATAAATATAATAGTCATTGAATTTAGGATCTACTCTAGATCCAAAATGACCTCATCCAGAAATCTTTAGCTTAGTTAAAGCGACAAAGAGTCCAGTTCTAAATCACACCACATTCAGGTCTTTGTTACCAGAGTTAGGATTTAGACATATCCTTTCTATCTTCTGCTTGAACCTGTGCTATACTACCACCAAAACCAAGAACAAAATATGATTTCCCCAACTCATGTAACTAGTTCTGCTGGGATGAAAAAGGATAAAGAAGAATGTGCCACAGATGCCATTAATCTAGGGATAGTGTGCAGGCATGCCCTTCTACAGCATTGTGGCCTGGCCAAGCATGAGGTGTGTGTGAGTTCCTAAGGGAGGTGCTAGTATCATTGTAGAGTGGGGCTGGGTTGGATCTGAATGTGTTTCTGGAAGGAGAGTAGGCAGGAGAAGAACAACCAAGATCCTAGAGGTGAAGGCAAAGAGAGAGGAAGAAGAAGCCAGTGTAGGTCAGGAGTAGGTGGGAAAGTAGGACTTGAGACTGGGAGAGAAATAGCTGGAGCCACTGGAGAGGAAGGGGCCAGGTTGTGAAAAGGTCAGCCTGGTAAAAGACAGAAACTGAGGCACTGTTTTAGGGGCACTGGAACCCCCTGAGGGGCCTTGGCAATGACCAAGTAATCTAGTAGTGGGAATCACATCCCTGGTACTTTCTGCTGTGCGCTGCACATTTGTACTTAGGACAGAAATTCCATTTGCTGGAAATATGATTTTGGCACTAGAAGGAAAATACTAGCTCTTTGGTATTGCTGAAATTACTTTTCTGAGCCGGTCTGACATTAAGTTAGAGGAAGGCAATATTTAGGAGGAATGATGGGAATTGGGCCCCCTCTTACGATAGCATAAAAAAATTTAAGGAAGAAATATGGCAGTTTTGAGTCTGTATAGGACAGGAACGCCCGGACAGAGGCTATAAGGTGGGTGAAACCTCTTTGGATTTGCAAGTCAAGGCTAGAGGTCAGTGTGGAACCTGAGTTCTGAGAAGTACAGGGTTCTGGAAAAGATCGCTGGCTGACTATGGGGAGATTGAGACTCAAGATTCATCCCAGGCTTGGATATGATAGGCAGAAATTGATAACACCTAGTGGTAATTAAGGCTCCTCTCTGCAGATAGTTATATCTTCCATTATTCATGGTCATGAGTATTCACCCTCTCAGATACCCTATGTCACTGGGTAGAAAACTTTATAAATCACGTCTCTTCTTCACCATCCCAAAATCATCTCCATCACCAGCAAGTATGTGATTCAGACACCATCAGCTCTCTCACCTGGATACTGTAATCTTTTTCTAATTGGTCTTCCTGTTACTAGCCACTCTATATATCCTTTATTGCATAGCCATCTTGGACTTTCTAAGATACTATGCTAATGCTTCAATCTATTGTTCATTCCATGCCCTCTGCTAACTCTGTCTCTCACTTACCCATTGAGACTCCTGATGTATCCTGTGACACCTTTAGACTTCCTCTGTTGCATGGAGAGAGGCTGCACCTTTGTGTACCTATTGCCTGTTCTACTTCCTATGCCAAGATCTCAGCTTATCTTTAGGACCAGATCAATGCCACCTCATTTAGGAAACTTGTGATCTCCATGACCCAACTCATCATGGTCCCTCACTCTCACATGGGAAAGCTCATATGCTTATATCTCATTATCTTCAGTTGCCAACGAACAGCCAAAACTACAACAATGGTTCCATGAGTCTTAGACAAGTTGAAGTGTTCATATTTACTCCCAGAATGGTATTATTTACAATCCTAACCTTTAAATGTGATGATGTAAGGATGTTAAAGTCTACATACACTAGGTGAGACATACAGTCTGCTGGGTTCTTTCATGGCTTGCTGCTGTTTCTGTTGCTAGTCTGCAGCTCTGTCCATTATGGGACCCACATGTATCTATTGACCTTTTCAATGTGGTGCTATGATGGATGAGGTTTAGACAGAGGAGTCTAACCTTGAAGGATCGTATTTTAGCAACTTGGTCCTCTATGTATGTGGCAATGCTGAAATGTGGTACCTTTCCAAGGAGAGGGCAGTGCTAGCCCCTCCCTCCCTTTTTTGTCTCTATGTTAGTTCTCTCTCTCATACTTATGTGCTCATGCCTTCTGCTACAAGCCAATGCAACCAAGAAGACTATGTCAGAGATAGCATTATGGATGATTTGATTACATTTCAGCTTTCAAAACTAACTGAGGACAACTGAGGTTTTTTTCTTAATGTTTTTGGGCCTTGAGTATTTCATTATAGAAACAATGGGCTAAAACATAGTGTAAGCCGGAGATGCAAACAATTCCTTAAACATGAGGTACACATCATGCTTTTAGGAGTCAGTACAAAAGAGAGGATGCAAATATATCACTAATTTTACTATATTCACATTTAAGTGATAACATTTTTGCATGTTGGAAATAAAATATATTACTGAAATGGAGTTTAATTGCTCTCCTTTTTTAAATCTAAGGTATGATAAAAAAATTTAAAATTACCTTGCATGGCTTACACTATATTCCTATGAGACATGGCTTAGAGCCTCGGACATAGCAAATACTTAAATTGTTGTAGTAACATTACAAAAGTCTGACAATAGATGCTTTTGTTTAAAGTAATCCATACTTTTGAGAGAATAATATTAAGAAACTTTAGGAATACCAGTTTTTGAGATAGTCAGATACATATTTATCCAGACTAGGTCAGCTAGTGTGGTATCTCTGCCTCTCTT
Source organism: Mus caroli (assembly GCF_978045245.1). Classification (NCBI taxonomy): domain Eukaryota; kingdom Metazoa; phylum Chordata; class Mammalia; order Rodentia; family Muridae; genus Mus; species Mus caroli. Next base: position 47,803,645 of record NW_028227259.1, on the reverse strand, counting down.
TGCCAGGCTCTTCATCATGCAAAAGGAAAACCCTACATAGCCTGGAGTCTGAAGCTGTTTTCACTTTCAACTGGATTGTGGACATGTTACCATCTTGGTGACTATTGCTAGAAAAAAGATCTTGCTGTGCATAGAGTATTCTGGTAGAAGTTTGGGGAGCCAGTCTTTCATATCCTCTTGGTTTCTAAACAGTGGAGTACATGCTCAGGACTCCAATGAGAAATAAACTTGTTGGACTGTTTTACTAAGTGATGTTTGGGCAACCTCCCAAATATGCAACTTTTTTTTATTAGATATTTTCTTTATATACATTTCAAATTTCAAATGCTATCCCAAAAGTCCCCCATACCCTCCTCCCACTCCCCCCCACTCCCACTTTTTGGCCCTGTCATTCCCCTTTACTGGGGCATATAAAGTTTGCAAGACCAATGGGCCCCTCTTTCCACTGATGGCCGACTAGGCCATCTTCTACTACATATGCAGCTAGAGACATGAGCTCTGGGGTTACTGGTTAGTTCATATTGTTGTTCCACCTATAGGGTTGCAGACCCCTTCAGCGCCTTGGGTACTTTCTCTAGCTCCTCCATTGGGGGCCCTGTGTTCCATCTTATAGATGACTGTGAGCATTTACTTGTGTATTTGCCAGGCACTGGCATAGCCTCATACGAGATGAAAGATTGATTGGTTAGATCTGAAACTCTGATTCTTGAGAACTGTATGGTTTGTTATGTATATGTGTGTATGTGTGTGTGTGTGTGTATAAGAGAGAGAGAGAGAGAGAGACAGAGAGAGAGACAGAGAGAGAGACAGAGAGAGAGACAGAGAGACAGAGACAGAGAGACTCCGAATCTATTTCTTTCCTGGTCCCATGAATGATACCATAGTTGAGGACCATACAGAGAAGCCCAGTGTGATAGAGAAGCTTGACTTGTGCATTCATGTAATAGATTCTTCCCAGATGTGTCAACCACATGGAAGCTGTAAGGCTCAAACCCTCAATATGATCTGCTGCACCCAAGGAAGGAGGAGAGAGAAAGTAGAAAGGGATGGAGTGAAGAACGATTGTTTATTACTATCCTAATGCAGGGTGACCCAGTAAATGTTCAAATGTTCCCAATGTGTTAGGTAGGGCTCATGTGTAGAGTGACATTACTGAGAGGAGTGGTGGACCTTTAGAAGCTGGAAAGTTATGGAAATATTTTAGGTTATGGGGGGGGGGTTAGCATCAAAAGGAATGGTGGGACTCAGGCCTGTCCTCTTCTTTGTAAGTGGTTTAATCACACCTTGTTCTTTTCCCTTGATGGACTATTATCCATGCTTGAGGCCCAAAACAAAGGTGCCACCTTCAGAGTCATGAGCCAACATAAAACCCTTTCTCTTTATGATGTAAATTTTTTTTACTTATTTTGTTATAGCAACGTGCAGCTACTGAAGCAGTCAGCATGGCCATATCATGTGGTTTCGTTGGGTGCTACCTTCTTCCAACAGATCCCAGGAGACCATTGTTTTCTTCCTTTCCCACGAGGTTGCTCTCGGATGGAACAGTGAACAATGAGTTTTGTTGTTCACGTTAACGTTAACATTTATTAGTAAACAGGACAGATGATGTCATATGTCTGCTCTCTTGAACGGGGTGAAGCCTTCGTTCTCTGCTCCTTGGCGTTCTCAAATGGCAAGCCAAGATTGCTGCAGGCATATGTGGTAAGTGATAGGGTTAGCTAGTACACTAGCTGGGTCGTGTAAGAGAATTCTCAGTTAACTGATGTGACAGATTCAAAACAACATCTAAGTTAGGTTTTTCCACTAAAGGAGATCATTGGGTATCTCAAAGACATCAACTAAACTATCCTAAGGGCTAGTGATAGAGTGAAACTGACACATGCATACACGCAGATTTGTAGATAGATACAGATATATGTAGATACAATATAGTATGTACACATACATATTTTACATACATTTATAGATGTATGTCAAAATAAACTACAGATTAAAATTGTAAAAATCTTAAAATTGGACCATTGCACAACTCAAATTCATTTTTCAAAAGCCTTAAAAAATCAATTGATCTAGAACCATTGTAAAAATAGACTTATGAGTTTCTTGATTTAAACTCTGAACTTTTTGTCAAAATAGAGCAACTTGAATATGAAAAATTGCAAGAAATGTATATTCCTGGTTTCCCTCTTCCATTCCACTTTTTATTGTCAGAAGTTTGGGGGAGTAGGCTAAGCTATTATGAATCATGTTTGGGGGTGGTGGTGGTAGAGAGATGGCTCAGCAGTTAAGAGCATTTGCAGTCCTTGCAGAGGACCTGGGTTCCATTCCTAGCACTCACATGTTGGATTATGACCATCTATAACTCCAGTTCCATGGGAGCAAGCAGGCAGACCTGTGATGCTCATATGCAAGCAAAGCATTCGTACATATAAGCTAAAGAGATCTAAAATTTGTTTTAAAATTGCATTTGAAAACAAAATAAAACAAAACCCACCTGAGCTAACAAGGTTAGGGGGATGAGAAATGTAGTCTATTGTTTCTTTTCCAGGGAAATTAGCTTTGCTGTTCATGTAGCTGCTAAGCTTCAGCTTCTACCTCTCTGCCTGAGGACGTGCGAGAGTGCCAACAGCTGTTTGTCTCTGCAGCTTAGCTCTGCGTGTGATTCCTGGGGTTAGAGTGGATCTATTCCTTTTATGAAATGAGTAATTAGTCCATCTAGTTTATTCTCAGAAAGGTGCAGAGGCTGAAGAACTACCCTCAATGATTCTTTCACATGGCTGCTGTAGAAGAGAAATAAAGTCTGTGAGATATAAAGTGCAGTGTCTGAATGGCCATTACTTCCCATTATTATGATTAGCAATGACTTCATAAACTCTGAGTATCCTGGTTGTGTGCATGCATTTTATTAACATGTATGTGTAGACCCTCCCACTTTAAGGTCAATCAATAACCATGCATCGAGCATCCACTAGCAGCTGGGTCCTTGGTTAAGGGACAAACTGATTTCTCTCCTCAATGCCATGGACACACCTGGAGAGGGAAATATATATGCAGACAGCTTTTGTGAGCGAAACAGCAATTGCTTAAGCTGCTGTTTGGCTTGAAATTAGAGAAGATTCATCGCAGAGGCCAGCGTGGGTGAAGAGATCTCAAGTAGTTCATTTTTGTTTAAAATACTTTTTTCCATTTCTCTTTTCCATTTCTTGGGAGTTGAAAGTGGACATCTGGGATATATTTAGGGCTGGCTCTATTTTCCTTTTCTTGAGTTTTCTCTGAGAATTTTCCATGGGTATGAAAGCAATTGGGATTTTGTTGTTTCCTTGATTTATGTCACTTCCTTCCTTCCTTCCTTCCTTCCCTTCAGCAACCACCTTAGGTCATTTGATTTCCTGTTCTAAGCAGTTCCCCAGGACAGAGTTTTTGCTTTAATCTTTTACCTTCAGCTTCAAACTTTCTTTTTTCCTGTTCTGTTTGGTGCTTGATGAATCTTTTGGAGATTTAATGACAGTTCTGAGCTCGGTTGAAATCCCTATCTGGGAAGAAGTTATACAGGTTACAGAAAGGTGGGCGAGTTTTCTGGATGTATACCCAAGCAACAACATGGAATACCTGGGAAAGCATTTGGAGGTGGGGTGTGGTGGGGGCGGGGGCAGTGTAGTTTTGGGAAAACAGAGTGAGTTTGAGTTTTCCCCTTTGGAGTCTCATTATTCTCTCTTTCCCATTGAACATTTCATTTGTGCTTCAGTACTTTCAGATCTCTAGTTATTTATAGAGGAAGCTTAACAAATGTAAAGCCATTGTAGCTTATGCTAATGCTTTTGTTACTCTTTTGAAAAATGGAAAAATGAGCACCAACCCCCACTTGAGGTAAGCCACGGTCCCCCTAGAGCACATTTCAAAGAGTTTATTAGTTGGAAGACATGATTAGGTCTCACCAGCCCTACCACAGCCCTTTTCCAGTCTCTCCTGCTGTCTGCATTACTTGACAGGATGGAGGGAATGTCTCTGAGTCACCAGAATCTGCTGGCCCTGGCTGATGTGAGTGTGTTTGCTCTTTGATATTATCTGCAATGCACTTCCAGAGAGCTTGTGGCAGCTTCTAGCATTCATCACAAAAGCACCAGCCTTGAAGAAGGTGAATCTCTCTAAATATTTGAGCATCAAGGTGCCATGGAGCTACTTGCTGGCTTCCTCACTCAGGCTCCTGTTTAGCTAGCTTTCTAATACAACTCAAGACCAGCTGCCTAGGGATAGTGCCATCCACAGTGGGCGGGGGGCCTTCATATATCAATTAACTATCAAGGCAATTTCCCACAGATACACTAACAGGCTATTCTGATCTAGGCAATGCCTCGATTACCTCTAGGTTGTGTCAAATTGACAGTTGAAGCTAACTGGGATACCCTGCCTGTCAAGTAGGAAGAAGGAAAATAGTATTCTCAAGTAATGAGGGAATGTGACCTTTTTTACCCAGTTAATCCATTTAATGCTAAGAAATCAAGAAAAGGCAGTAGTGTCTGAACTGTGTGAGTCAGGACAATTATTAGTTACTTTTGTGCATCTGAAACCAAAATAACTGAGAGAACAATAGGAAGATGATGTTTTACTTTGGCTCATGATTTCAGAGTGTTCCGTCTATGGTCATGTGTGTGCCATGCATTTGGGCGGGACATCCTGGCAGTGAGAGCATGAGGCTTCACTGACCTACTAACCTCCTCTTCATGGTGATATTTCTCTTACTTCAGTTCAAAAATGTCTGGTCTCAACACATGGACCATTTTCACCTTGCCTTTTCTACTGAAACCGTTCAAATTCTGTTTTATTTTTCATGTATTATTATAAAAGCCCCAGCTTTTATTGAACAACATTTTTCAATCGTATCTATTGTGATGGCATCCTGAGCCTAGTTGCTGTGTACCATGTTTCTGGGTTTGATTCATTGTTATATTTTGACTTTTTGTAATTCTGAGTAAGTTAGCAAGGAGCATCTTTGTAAGTTACTACCCACCCTGTTAGATTATCTCAGCTAGGCAAATTGGTCATAGTGGAATTCCAGGATTTAGACGGAATAATCTTTGTTACGGAGTTTGAAACATGGTACATGCATCCTTTAAAAACAAGGGTTGCAACAATTTCCATGAACTTTTCTATGTTGGCCTCCTAGAACAGGGGGACATTCTGGATCCAGAGAGCATGCCTCTGGTAAGCATCCGAATAGCATGCCTTGTAAGTCAGACAGACTTCATGTTTCTGTTGCTCCTATTCCCTCCTAGTCTCCTGCAGTAACTTCAGTTTCTGCAGTGAGAAAATTCCACATGGTCTCCATGGTGCTTGGGCAGACAGCAAAGGTTGCTCGGTCTGAGCCTGGGAAAGTGCTTGCCAGTGTGGGCAGTGTCCTGCTGGGGAAGGGGGGAGGGCAGAGGGGCAGCCGACTGATGAAAGAGCATAGAGACTTGTCCCTGAAAGGTGACACATGGGGAAGGGGATTGGTGTTTCTATTTTGTTTTTCAGCCAAGTCAAAGGGTCTGGTTCTGTTTTAGGAAAAATGGGATCTCCTGGGAGCAGACTGAATGAGACAGTACCTCCCCCAACCCAGCACTCGTGTATGTTCATTGTACGTAGTGACAGGTTTATTAAGATAATTTATTTCAAGTTAAATTTATTTCAACTTTGACTACATTCATTCTCCAGGTCCTCCCCTTTCTTCTCACCCTCCCTTGGTTATTCTCACTAATTTATTTCTTTCCCCTTAGTCTCTCATCTGCTTTCATGGTGTGTGTGTGTGTGTGTGTGTGTGGGTGGGTGTGTGTCTGTGTGTATGTGAGTGTATGTGTATATGTTTGTCTGCCTCGGTGTGTGCATGTTTGTCTGTGTGTCTGTGTGTGAGTATGTGTATGTGTATGAGTGTGAGTGTGTGTGCATGTTTGCCTCTACAAGTATTCTATGATCCATAAATGAGAAACAATATAATATTTGTCATTCTGAGTTTGGATTATTTTGCTCAATATGGTGGTCTCCAGTTGTATCCCCTTTCCAGCAGGTAACAAAATTTCATTTTTTTAAATGACTGAATAAGGAATATTGTATTTCTCTATCCACTCATCTGTTGATGGACACCCAGGATGCTTCTATAACTTGGCTGCTGTGAATAGCGCTGCAGTAAATGTGGAGGCCCAGAGATCTCTGTAGTATGTTCAAAGTCCTTTGGATGTATACCTAGGGCTGGTATAGGGATTTTCAAATTTTCCTTCCTTCTCTTGAGACTTTTGGATGCTATGGTGTTATTTGAGCTAAAAATCAACTGCATCTAATTGGAAACTCTTCTAGTTGTGGCAAAAAATGGCAACAGACACAATTAATTTTAGTCTAGAGTGCCATGTTTAAAATTTATAGAGACCCCAGAGCTCTCCTTAAGTGGTTTGGGGACAAAGTTTGAATGATTCATTTCTGCTTCTCTCCTGAAGAGGGTCCTGAGCTAAGAAGCACATTTTGAGGTACCTGAGAGATACAGCTCAGTAGGTAACAGCACAAACTGCTCTTGTAGAAGACCAGAGTTAGATTCCCAGTTCCCATGCCAGGTGGGCTGTAACTCCATCCCAGGGGATCTGAAGCCTTCCGTAGGCACTGCACTCACCCCCCCTCCTCAGTATACATGCATAAATATTTTTAAAATAAAAGAACCAGACTATGGTTTGAAAATTAGCAATTTGCCAGTGCTGACCACCAAACCTAAATGAAACAAACCCTAGAACTCATGTTACAGAGAGAAACAGATAGAAATAGGACCTAATGCTGCAAACACTGAGGGAATCCCGATTTGGTTGCATGGGTGTTCATCTTCTGTTGTCCCAGTATATCCACCTTGTATATTCATAGGGTGTTAGTGATAGGATCCCTGTGGATATTCATATCTGTAGATTGTGCAATGTTTGTCACTACCCACATCTTCCCATATATTTAAACTCACCTCTAAGTCACTTGTTACTCTTACTGTGTAACTACAGTGTAGTTGGTTTCTGCACTGTGTTGCTCAGGCAATAATCACAATGAAAAAGAGTTCATTCATGTTCACTTCAGTCATCCTCCCCGAGATTGTGATCCATACCAACTTGCATGTGTAGATGTAGGGTGTTGATCCTGACTATGTATGCAGGAAGATACCAGTCATTTTTTTAAATTAATTTATTTTTTACACTCAATATTTTATCCCTCCCTCATCCACACTCCAACTATTTCACATCCCACACCTCCTCCCCACTCCCTGTCTCCAAGTAGATGCTCCCACCCCCACCCCACTTTACCTCTAAACTCCCTGGGGCCTCAAGATTATTATTATTTTGGGGGGGGGTGTTCAAGACAGGGTTTCTCTGTGTAGCCCTGGCTGTCCTGGAACTCACTCTGGAGACCAGGCTGGCATCGAACTCAGAAATCCGCCTGCCTCTGCCTCCCAAGTGCTGGGATTAAAGGCATGCGCCACTACCGCCCTGCAAGGGGCCTCCAGATTCTTGAGGGTTAAGTGCATCATCTCTGAATGAATACAGACCTGGAAGGCCTCTACTGTATGTGTGTTGGGGACCTCATATCAGCTGGTGTATACTGCCTGTTTGGTGGTCCAATGTTTGAGAGATCTTGGGGGTCCAGATTAATTGAGACTGTTGGTCCTCCTACAGGATCACCCTTCTAAACTTCTTTTAGCCTTCCCTAATTCAACAATGGGGTCAGCTGCTTCTGTCCATTGGTTGGGTGCAAATATCTACATCTGACTCTTTCAGCTGCTTGTTGGGTCTTTCAGAGGACAGTCATGCTAGGTCCCTTTTTGTGAGTGTTCCATAGCCTCAGTAATAGTGTCAGGCCTTGGGACCTCCCCTTGAGCTGGATCCCACTTTGGGCCTCTCACTGGACCTTCTTTTCCTCAGGCTCCTCTCCATGTCCATCCCTGTAATTCTTTCAGACAGGAACAATTATGGGTCAGAGGTGTGACTGTGGGATGGCAACCCCGTCTCTCACTTTATGTCCTGTCTTCCTGCTGAAAGTGACACCAGTCATTTTTATCTTGTGTATTTATTTTGTTTGAAGACAGTCTCTACAAAGGACCTCCTGGAACACTAATATCTTCTTACTCTAGATACTGACTTTATTATCCCATTTGATGGCTGGTAAATTGAGACATTAATAAATAAAACTGTATGCAAGTAAGTTTTACAATTTAGTCATTGCCTGATTATAGACAAGCAACTTCATGCCCACGAGTTCTAGTTTTCCCATTTGCAAAATAGGAACAATAATGTCTGCTCTGTGCTGTTATGAGGGTGGAAATCTAATCTAAATTGTCCCTTAACTCAAAGGCCAGCCCCTAAGAATAAGAATCTTGTCTGTGTTTACCAAATATAGTGTCCTCCTGTCTCTTTGGCCATGACTCAATTCCGTGTTTCCTGGTCAGTTGTGGGTGTAGAAGGGAAAAGAGAGGATGTGCTTGTGTTAGGAGTGTATGTGGCTGAAATTTGACTCTGTTAAAGCATGCTGTCTCCTAACAGCTCTTCTTTTGGGGTTTGGAAAAACAAAAGCCTTCTTCTCTTGGTTAGGAAACCAAGATCTAGAAGCATAGAGTCTCTGGGAGCCATTTCTTCTATTTGGTTCCTAAAATTGACTCTAATGTGCTCTGTGACCTTTGGGACACACTTCTACCTGTCTAAATCTCTGCTTCCTATGACATAAGATGGGTCTGGGGACATTGCTTAGTGTTTAACTTCCTGGTGTGAGGTCTTAGTCTTGAATTTGATCAAATTACAAAAATAAAATAAAGTAAAATGAGGTGGCTAGACCAGGTGGCATTAGCGACTCTTCAAGCTTTGCAGTTTTAAAATTCTATCCAGATTTGGGAGTATAAAACCTCGAAGTGTGTTTCTTTTCTGTAAAGTGAAGGGGCGTGTGGTAGGGACGAAGGGGTCGACGATGGGACTGTTGTTTTAAATTGGCCACTTGGGGTCGCTAGCGACTCGAGACTGGCTGATAAGGACTGCAGAGTGCCTCAGGGAATGGATTCTGGGGGCGGTTGATGAAATTTTCTTTTTTGTCTCTCCCTTTGGTTCCAGAATTTGGCAGAAAACTTGATCGCATCATTAGTGTTGAACAGCCCTTAAGCACGTGGCAGAGGACTGTGGCAAGGTAGCCATGCACATCCCCAAAGAGAAGAGAAGAGAAGAGAAGAGAAGAGAAGAGAAGAGAAGAGAAGAGAAGAGAAGAGAAAGGAAAAGAAAGGAAAGGAAAGGAAAGGAAAGGAAAGGAAAGGAAAGGAAAGGAAAGGAAAGGAAAGGAAAGGAAAGGAAAGGAAAGGAAAGGAAAGGAAAGGAAAGGGGGAGCAAAGGAAAACAAAAACAGAAAAGAATTAGACAAATATCGGGGATGCAGCTGGTTCTGCCTTTTGACTACTCGGTGTGCCTTGACTTGAAAAACCGGTTCTGCAAGGTTAAGTTGGGTGGCATAAAACCTGACTCTGAGGTAGTGTAGTTTGTCCCATAGAATTCGGAATCATCAAAGGCAGAGAGCATTGAATTCCCACGGAAGCCGCTGAGTAGGGGGTTTTCCTGATGAGCTCTGCTGATGGGGAAAATGTAGTGGAGAAAGACTCAAAAGTCCCAGTGGAATCCAGTGAGGGATCACCTAGCAAGAAATAAACAAAAGAGGGCCCAGTGTCTTTACACATGGAGCTGACAAGCTCCGTGTAATGTAACCCTGTCCAGAAGAGAGGCACCCTGCTCAGAGCATGAGAATAGCTTTCTGCAGAGCTGTGTAAACAGTCTTTTCCACTAGCCTTCCTGGCTGCTAAATCGGGAGAAGCTTAAGTGGAAGAGGAGGAGGAAAAGGGGGAGGAGGAGGAGGAGGAGGAGAAGGAGAAGGAAGAGGAGGAGGAGGAGAAGGAGAAGGAAGAGGAGGAGGAGGAGGAGGAAGAGGAGGAGGAGGAAGAGGAGGAGGAGGAAGAGGAGGAGGAGTCATCAGAAGGATCTTAATAGAGACAGATTTGGAACTCCTACTGTCCCCTTTCAGATCTTGAATTACTGTTAAGTTTGTTACACCCATCTCTCTTCTCCTAATACTTTTAGAGAATGACAATAAAGAGTCTGCAAAATGAGGGAAATCCACTTTGCCAGGCTGGTCAAAGAGGCCCTATCTAGGGGCTGCTTCAGATGGAGGTCTTCTGCAACAGAAGTGAAATATCTATGCCCCAGGTGCTCCTCAGGGGTCACCTGCAGTACCCCTTTGCAGTTTGCTGTTGGGGAGCAGCTTACGGAAAAGGAAAGTGTTTGTGCCATTGTTTGGGGGGCTTTCCTTATTTGCCTCCTCCAAACCTCCAAGTCCAGTCCCTGGTAAACTGTTGATGACTCTGGAGACTTCAGTGTCTTTTCAGTTTCTTCCTAAACTGTACCATCACACCCATACTGTTTATGTGCACAATCCCCTCTGGTATATGTCCAGCACAGATATAGAAACGTACTAAGTCTGGGTGCACTCAGGACTTTCAAGGGGTTAACCTCTTTTTTTTTTATATTGCTATCTTCTGTGAAATGGAATAATGCTGGTATTTCCCTAAGGGTGTGATGGGTAGATTGTAGCAATGTTGATGTGTAAGGTGATCCAGACTTAGTGACACTTTGATAGGTACTATTCCTTGAACTTTGCAGTCCAAGATGGTAGCATGTATAACTACAGAACATTCAAAATATAGCTACTGGTGCACTGAGAACACAGACTGCCCCGAAAACACTATGGGGCATCTCCAGCAATTTTTACACAGATCCTAAGTTTATGTTGTAATTGGTTGCAAATATGTGCTTGAATAAAGTGCCTTTTAAAAGTTAATCTTATGCTACTTTTTGAAAATATGGCTACTAGGCATATACAAATAATCATGATAGAATTTTTTTTACAAATGGCTTATATTTGTATCTCACATTTTATTTCTGCTTGATTTTGCTACCTTAGTCCCTCTAGGACTCATCTGTCTACTAAAATACTACCATTCAACACTACCAAGCTCATTTTGCAGAGCCAACATTACTTGGTAACAAAACAAGAAAGAAAGAAAGAAAGAAAGAAAGAAAGAAAGAAAGAAAGAAAAGAAAGAAAGAAAAAGAAAGAAAGAAAGAAAGAAAGAAAGAAAGAAAGAGAAATGAAAACTGTAGATTATTTTCCCTGGTAAATATTTTTATAATCTCAATAAAATACTTGCAAATTCAATTCAAGAACACATTAAGAACATCCTACACTGTGACCAAGTTGGTTTCAGTCCAAGGTTGGTTGAACATATACAAATCCATAACTGCAATCCAACTATAAAAGGATAGCAGCCACATGACAATCTCAATCCATAGGTAAAGGCATTCAAGAAAGTTCAACATCTTTCCATGATAAAAGCTGTGAAGAAGCTGGGGATAGAACCTACTGCGATATAAACAGTCTACATATGAAAGACACACAACCAGTATTGTACTAAGTAGGGAAAACCTGAAAGCATTTCTTCTAGAATCTGGACTAGGATGCGGATGCCTTCGCTTTCCACTCTTGTCACTACTTAAGGTCTAAGCTACAGCAGTAAGACAAGAGAGGAAAAAATGCAAATTAGAAAAAGGAAGAACCCAAATAATTCCTATTTGTGAACCTCGTGGTTCCATACTTAGAAGAGTCTAAATATTCCACCAGAAAACTGGTAGACATGATAGATATGTTCAGCAAAGTAGCATTATACAAAATCAACATATGAACACCCCTGGCTTTTCTATACATCAGAATTAACTTGATTAGGGGGTGGAAACCCTCATCCACAATAGCTTCAGAAAATAAAGCAACAGAAATCTGGAAATAAGCCTAGCCAAGGAGGTGAAAGACCTCTGCAGTGAAGACATGAAGACACTGAAGAACAAAGTGTAGAAGATATGAGACAGTAGAAAGACCACTCATAGTCATGGATTGGCAGAATGAATATTGTGAAAATGGCCCTGTTACTGAAAGAAAGTGTTACATTAAAATGGAGGTTAAGAGGGATGGCCATCAAAACTGTAATGATGTTCTCCACAGAACTAGGAAATTCCTAAAGCAATCCTAAAGCTTATAGGGAGACACAGAAGACTGTAAATTGATAAACCAATCCTTACTGGAAAGCATGACTCGGAGGTACATGCCTCAAATTGTGTTACAGACCCATGAGGACAAAAGAGTACACAGCACAAAAACAGAGACGAGGAGAAGAATAGACTACAGGTTCCTGCAACCCCTCATTGACATAGGCAAATTGGCAATCTCTTAACACAGTGCTAGGAAAACTGGATTTTTTCAAGTAAAAGAGCTTTGAAACTGCTAGCAGAAACCATAGGGGAAACATGACAGAGGTACCCGCAAGGGCTTTCTGTATGGGACACTAATAATACAGAAAATACTACAAAGAAATGACACATAGAATCAAGAAACTGAAACAGGAAAGGGTAAGAGTCACCACAGAGAAGAGACATCCTACAGAATAGGAAAAAAATCTTTGCCAACTATGCATGAGATGGATTTCAAGTTAAGGTATATAAAGAACTGCAAAATGTAAGCATCCAAAACAAAATGATCCACTCAACAAGTGGGGTGTGCACTATTCCAAACTATCAGTTTTTGAAAACCGAGTAGGCAGTTTTCAAAAGAAGAAATACAAGTGGTCAAAAATATTCAGCATTCTGGACACCAGTGAAATGCAAATCCCAAGTGCTTTCAGGTATCACCCCACTGCTGTCATCATAAATAGCCTCCAAGGAAACAAGCATTAAACCCTGGTGAGGATGTGGGAAAAGAGGAACCCTTATTCACTGCCGGAGAGAATGTAAATGTGTACAGTCATTATGGAAATCAGCATGGAAGCTTCCTAAAAACTGACAATAGAGCTTCCATGTGACCCAGCTACAATGCTTTTAAATATACACTCAAAGAAGTCTGTGTCAACATACCACAGGAATACCTGCGCATCTGTGCCTGTTGCAGCTCTATTCACAGCAGCCAGGAAATGGGACCAGCTTAGACATCCATCAACTGATAAGTTGATCAAAATTAAAAAGCTATGGCACATACATGCAATGGAATTTTACATAGCCATGAAGAATGATGAAATCATGATATTTGTAGAAAGCGGAGTACTGTCTGAAATTATTATGTCAAATGTCTAGGAAACTTGACTCAGGCTAGTACTGTATATTTTAATAATACTGTATTGTATTTTTGCATGGCATGAGCCAAAAAACGAAGCTTGGGAGAGAAGAGGAAAAAATCTTAAGGGAGATAGGAAATAAGGTAATGGCATACACATAATAGGAAATCAGAAGACGGAATGTCCTGGGAGAAGATAGAGCAGCTACAGGAGGGAGGAGCATAGTCGGGGCAGTGGAGTAAATGAGGTTGACAATAACAACACAGAAGTATGAAGATTCCATGATAAAAATCCATTTCTTTCCATGTAGGCTTATTGAATTAATTAAATATGGACCAGGTAGATGACTCAGGGACTGACATGCTTATTATGAAAGCATGAGGACCAGAATTCTGAACCCTTTTATCCATGTAAACACTGGGTGTGAGAGGCAGCCCATCTGTAATCCCAGCACTGAGTTGTCAGAGGCACTGGCCAGCTAGATAGCTGAGTTGTCCAATTCTGGATTCAAGTGTGGGACCGTTCCTTGATAAATAAGGTAGAGGGCAATTGAGAAAGATCTTGCTGTAGACCAATGACCTACACAAGCATGCACAGGTGTGCATGCTTGTTCACCTGCATGAAACATGTGCACTCATCTGCATGCATACATCACACATACAGGTAAAAACTTAAAAATCTATTTATGTTAAACAAGATTTTCTTCCTTTGGGACTGAGCCCAAGCTCTGCATCTTCATGGGGCTTCTTGGTTGATCTTTCTGCTTTCTCAGGAGTCTTTTAAGAAGTTTTAATTTTGGAGGAAGTAGTATGGCCTTTGGTTGAATTTAGTCAGGAAAGCCATGCCAAAGACTGTTTATAATGTCTGGCACATTGTAAACACAGATAAACCCTTCTTTGTTGCCATCTTTGGAGTCTGGTTACATAGTTCACAGCACTGGTTACCTGCTGGCTTGTATCCTCCCTGTTTGTCTAGCCTTCCTTTCTGATGCTTACTGTTGTAAATGTGCTGTAGAGAATGGTGGTCCCATCATTTATTGTTCCTGGCTTGCTTCTAACCTACAGGATAGCTCTGGAAACAATGGATTCTCCCTAGGACCATTCATGGACAAAAGCAGAGCTGCTGAAGACGGATGTGGTACCTTGAGTCATTACTGTTTCTTCTCATGTACAGTCATTTGCTTTTCCTGTAAAACTCCACTGCCTCTCCTCTTCATGGAGCACATTCATAAGTATGGCCACAGTGGTGTCTCAGGTAGCATGCATTACATGCTTCTCCAGTTTTGAATAGTTTATGTATGTGAACTGGTTTACTCCTCAAATGATGTAATGACTTAATCCTCACATTTCTCTCATTTCACAGATGAGGAAACCAAGGCACGGGGAGGTGAAGAATACAGCCAAGATCACGTAGCTAGTAAGGGGAGGATACAGTTTCCAACCAAGGCAGTACAGGAAGTCTCAGGATTGTTGGTTTTCTGAATCACAGGATGGCAAGTCTCCTTTACCAGGAGTCAGTCTAGCATACTTTTCTTCAGTCTTCAAATACTTTCACCTTTCCTTCCACCATTCCAGCCCTGTCAAAATGAGCTTCTGTCAGAATCCCACTACTTGTGATTGATATCTCTGGTTCCATTATCAGTGCTCCCTACTGACCTGTGATTTCCCCAGGACCTCAGTACCTGGTGCTTTCTAAGACATCCCCATCATTAGTGCCCAATGCCAGAGGGCAGGGCTCCAGTCACAGGTGACATATTCTCTCAGGATCCAAAGATTGAAACTGAATGCGACTAATAGATTTTCTTTCTTTCTTTCTCTCTTTCTTTCTCTCTTTCTTTTTCTCTTTCTTTTTCTCTTTCTTTTTCTCTTTCTTTTTCTCTTTCTTTTTCTCTTTCTTTCTTTCTTTCTTTCTTTCTTTCTTTCTTTCTTTCTTTCTTTCTTTCTTTCTTTCTTTCTTTCTTTCTTTCTTTCTTCCTTCCTTCCTTCCTTCCTTCCTTCCTTCCTTCCTTCCTTCCTTCCTTCCTTCCTTCCTTCCTTCCTTCCTTCCTTTCTTTCTTTCTTTCTTTCTTTCTTTCTTTCTTTCTTTCTTTCTTTTTTCTTCAAGACAGGGTTTCTCTGTGTAGCCCTGACTGTCCTGGAACTCACTTTGTAGACCAGACTGGCCTTCAACTCAGAAATCTGCCTGCCTCTGCCTCCTGAGTGCTGGGATTAAAGGCGTGCGCCACCACGCCCGGTTGATTTTCTTCTTTCATGGTATCATATTGTTTTTTGTCATGCTGCTTAAACAATCTATAATCCTGTTTAATTTAATACCACACACACACACACACACACACACACACACCCTTCTTTGTCTTCCAAAGAATGAGAGAGGAGAGTCAGGATTTCATCGGGCTTGTTCAGTCCTTCACTTCAGTGTCTGGCACAGAATATATTTAGTAAATAAATGTCAAGTGAATGAATGACTGAACTTATGGAGTGCCTAGTGTGGTCCTTCCTGTCATAGGATTTACAGTTTCTATATGGTGGAGGTGATGAGGAATACATTTTAAGAGTCATAGCAGTAGAGAGGAGGAGAAAACACAATATTTGAGGAGCAAAGGAAGGTCTAACATTTAGTGACAGGAGGAATTTCTATAGCACGTGGCAGTCAGAAGAAGGCTAAACTATACATGAGAGAGACAGCCAAGCTGAAGGAGGAACCAGGTGAGGAATTGGGGGCTGGAATTTTAGCAAAAGATACTGAGGAATACTCCCTAAATAATAATGGCATCCATTTAGGAATAAGAAGGTACTACCGCGAAACAGAAATGCACATGGCATAGCCACCAAGGGCACCATTAGCCATATTTGGTAAAGACTGGAGGAGATGGGTACTTTAAGGAGAGTAGACTAGAGAGTAGAAAATTATATATCAACACCCCTTAGCCAGAAATATTAATATCAGGAATATCTCAGAATCCGTTGTAAGCTGGCATCTGCCAGGGGCTGAAATGATAGCTGTCAATAGACATCCTGATGATGTTCTGTGTAAGGTTGTGGTATCTGTGTACACAGCTGTGGTCCCAGCTGAGTCCCCTGTGATTTTTTTTCTTGCTAAAATATACATGAGTGAGGGCTTCTTTCTCAGTGCCTCCTGGCTATACATGCTTTTATTAAGGTTTGCCACAAGGAACTTTATTTTGACACTGAAACCTCTCACAGGAGAGAAGAGGCCAAGGAAGCAGGAGGATGGGGATGCAGGAAGGAGCCACTGTTTGGTTTCTTTCAAACCCACACCAGCAGAGGGGCTAGGAGAAGCGATGTGGGATGTTGAACCCCAGTGATGTCAGACCTCTCCTTCAGAGATTTCATTCTTCACCCAAAGGCAGCCCTGTCACCCTCACTGTCCCTGAGGCCTCCTATGGGTCCCTGTTGATTCCTGGCATATATTCCTGGCTTACATATATTGAGGAGAGCCAGGTTTTTAGTCAGGTTGTATGGCTTTGCTTGCTCAGGAGCCCTGGGGCCTCCCACTGTCTATGTTAAAGGTTCCTTACATTTATCTCAGGAGATAATGCACCCATTGCTGTTATCTTCATGATACCATTTGTTTTACATGCTAACGAGCTTTTGCTAGCTCTCAGCCTGGTCCTTGAACTTGTCTTTTATTTGTCCCACATCTTCAGATTACAACCATTCTCCTAACTATTGCTTTCTTTCCTGCCCTATGCATACATTCTTGTATCTGCCAAGGAATTTTTCACACCCCCATGTATATATGCATATTATTTAAGAGTGCCAAGCAGAAAACATCCCATGTGATAAGACTGACAGGGCAGAGGAACACACTTAGCTAGTTCTGGGAGGTGATGAACATTTGTTTTTAGGATTTATGTTTCTTTTGTGCCTTGTGTCTCCAGACAGTTTGAATGACTGAGAATTTTGTTTTTAGAGTGAGTTTTCAGTGTGGTTTTTAACAGGGTCTGGGCATTGGTCCCTTTTCTTCACATCTTCAGATTATAGGAAAAGGGCAACTAGAATAGTATAGTATTCATTTGAGCCTTGGGATTCTGTGTAAGTCACTTCACTGGCCAGGTTTCAGTTTCTCCTCTGTAAAATGTGCCCAAAGGTGGTCTGAGAACTTACTAATGTTAGCTGCTGTGACCACTACCACCACCACCACCACCACCACCACCACCACCACCACCACCAGCAGCATCCCTATTGGAAATACTTGGAAACAGAGATATTTCGGAATTTTGAATTTTTTGCTGTTGGATTTTAGGATGCTTCTATATATATACAATCTTGAGGATGGAACCCAAAACTTGAACACAAAATTCACTTAGGTATCATATGTACCTTATAGCAACCTGAAAAGCACTTTGTCTACTCTTTTTTTAGTGCTCCCGTGTTTTAGCTGTGTGGCATCATATGTTCATCTGTAGAATGTGTCTTCCCCTTGGCACTCAAGTTTCAGGTGTTAGAACACTTGAAGTTTGGACTTTTGGGTTGAGACATGTACAGCCTACACTTCTTTTAAAAATATAAATTTATGTATTAATTTATTTCTCTCTATATGGGTATTTTGCTTGCACGTATGTCTGAATACCCTGTGAGTGCCCGATGCCCCTGAAGGCCAGAAGAAGGTGTTGGATAGCCTGAGGCTAGAGTTTCAGATAGTTGTGAGCTGCCATGTGAGTTCTTGGAACTGAACCTGGGTTCAAGAAGAACAGCCATTGCTTATAACTGCAGAGCCATCTCTCCAGCCCCAGCCTGTAACTTCTTGTGGCCCTAGTGAGTGGGGTTTCATTTTTTCTTTTTTCTTTTTCCCTTTTTAAAATGGGATATTTTCTTTATTTACATTTCAAATGTTATTCCCTTTCCCGGTTCCCCTGCCCTGCTCCCGGAAACCCCCATCCTATCCTCCCTCCTCCTGCTTCTATGAGGGTGTTCCCTCACCCAACCACCCACTCCCACCTCCCTGACCTCAAATTCCCCTACACTGGGGCATCGAGTCTTTACAGGACCAAGGGCCTCTCCTCCCATTGAGGTCCAACAAGGCCATCCTCAGCTACATATACGGCTGGAGCCATGGGTCCCTCCATGTGTACTCCTTAGTTGATGGTTTAGTCTCTGGGAGCTCTGGAGGTCTGGTAGGTTGAAATTGATGTTCTTCCTATGGGGTTGCAAGCCCCTTCATCTCCTTCAGTCCTTTCTCTAACTCCTCCATTGGGGACCCCATGCTCAGTCCAATGGTTGGCTGTGAGCATCTGCCTCTGTATTTGTCAGGCTCTGGCAGGGCTTCTCAGGAGACAGCTATATCAGGCTTCTATCAGCAATCACTTCTTGGCATCCACAATTGTGTTTGGGTTTGGTGACTGCATATGGGATGAATCCCCAGGTGGGGCAGTCTCTGGATGGCCTTTCCTTTAGTCTCTTCTCCAGAATTTGTCTCTGTATTTGCTCCTGTGGGTATTTTGTTCCTCTTTCTAAGAAGGACTGAAGCACCCACACTTTGGTCTTCTTTCTTCTTGAGCTTCATGTGGTCTGTATGTGAATTGTATCTTGGGTATTCTAAGTTTCTGGGTTAATATCCACTTATCAGTGAGTGCATGCCATGTGTGTTCTTTTGTGATTGGGTTACCCCACTCAGGATGATATTTTCTAGTTGCATCCATTTACCTAAGAATTTCATGAAGTCATTTTTTTAAACAGCTGAGTAGTACTCCATTGTGTAAATGTACCACATTTTCTATATCTATTCCTCTGTTGAAAGACATCTGGGTTCTTTCCAGCTTCTGGCTATTATAAATAAGTCTGCTATGAACATATTAGAGCATGTACCCTTGTTATATGTTGGAGAATCTTTTGGGTATATGCTCAGGAGTGGTATAGCTAAGTCGTCAGGTAATACTATGTCCAATTTTCTGGGGTTTATAATGGCTCTGTGTTCTGTATCTTGAGCTTACATTTTGTAAAATGTTTCTATTTACTTATCTCCCAGCAAAGGGAGAATATACCTTTAACAGGAATGCATCTCCTTTCAAATTCTATCTCAACAGCAATTTGTCGTGGCACTAAAGTTTTAACTTAGGAGGTTTCTTGTGTAGCTTCAGTTCTTCTTAAGCTTTTCACTCTGCTGCTGGTAGATGGAAGAAGGGGGCAGAAGAAGCAGCTCTGTTGGCAGGGAGAGTGGATGTCAGCATAGATGCTCTGAGGTTCTGCTCATGTTCAAGTGTGGTCCAGGTATCGAATGAGAAAATGACTCTCATAGGAGACTCACCCCTCCCCTGTCAGTGGTACCCAGTGTTGAGGCCAACACTGTATTTATCAGCATCAAATAATTATTTCAGGACTAAGTATGGTGGTGTATGCTTTAAATCCCCACATCAAGGAGGCAGAGGCAGGAAGAGTTTTGTGAGTTTGAGATCAGCCTGGTCTACGTAGTAAGTTCCAGGCCAGCCAAGGCTACAAAGTGAGATCCCGTCATAAAAACAACAACAACAACAACAACAACAACAACAACAACAATGTTTATATATTTAGGGAAGTACACAGCAATCAGGCAAAAGGGCAAGGCCAGTCACCACCAAGACGATGGGCTGTATGCGACATGTGAGTCTGCTCATCCCAAGAGCCACAGTTGAGCATCTTTGGGGAGATAATAGGTCTGGTTATGGCAGACAGAATCAGGGTCTTTGTCCTGGAGGGAAAGCTGAGGGACACCCAGGAGCCTAAGAGGCAGTGCCACATTTCATAGCTCTTTGGGCTGTCAGCATTTGAATTTATTAAGGTATGGAAATGTTACTGAGATACAAGTTCTTTGGAGTAGGGGGTGGTAAATGAGGCAGAGAGCAGAATTTCCCTCCTTTCTAAGCACTGATCTCATCTAAAGGGAAACAAACGAATAAGTTGCATTTTTGTTAAACTGCATCTGTCCTTGATGCTCTCTGAATTTAAATGTCATCTCCAAGGTACCTTTGTTATGAAAGGAACATGAACTTAAGATGACAATGACTCGTGGGGCTTTAGTAACACAAGTGTAAGTAGGACAAATAACTCCCAAATACAGTCAGTCTATTCATTCAAAAATTATGTTCTAGTTCTGGTTTGTATTTGGCTATGGGAAAAACAAATGCCTAATTAAACGCCTCACCTTTGACAGTTTTTCAGAAGCAAAAAAGAAAAATTTTCATTTCATTTAGTAATATCAAGATAGCCTGCTATATTGAATCTACTAGTACATTTCGAAAGTAAGCGTAACAAACGATAAAAAAAAATAAGAAAATCTACTTTTAGGGTTTTTGATTCATAGCGTTTAATTGTTCATCTGTTTCCACGATAAGGTGAGACCTGTCTGGTGTCACCGGAGGGACCATAGCACGCTGTTTTTTTCCCATCCTCATTTACAATGATTATGTTATCAGGCTAGCCAGGCAAAAGGGTGGAGCAACTATAATTTCAAAGCAGGATTAGGTTGAAATAACGAGGTCACCAAGTTGTGGTTTCCAAGGCAACGTCACATCTAAGAATATGGGATGCTTCTAGGAGATGAGGCAGAGCCTTGAGCCGTTTTCCCCATGCACAAAAATCACCCACTTCCTAGTGGAAAAAAAAATGCTTATTAACTGCTTTCAAACATGTTTTCATTTTTTATTTTTCGGGAACAAGCTTATGATTTATGAACTAATTTAAAGTTATTTATCCCCTCCTCTTTTCTTTTCTTTTTCCTCATCAGTAATAAATACCCAAATAATCAATTGGACCATTGTGGTTTCCATCTTTGGATGCTCAATCTCATCATTTCAAGTTTATTTCCCCTCCTCTTCCTCTCTGCCTCCTGTCTACCTGCCTGCCTGCCTCCCTCCCCCTCCCTTCCTCTGTCCCCTTCTCCCTGTCTGCCTGACCCTTCCTCTTTTTCCCCTCTCTCTCCTTCCCTCCCTCCATCCCCTTTTCAATTTTATTTTAACATTTGCAGAAAAAAAAAACACATAGAACAGAAAAGTGAAGACGGAGGGATCAGTGTTCTGATAGAATTTTTGAGGTGGCAGAAGGGCTATGCATTGCAAAATCCATAGCCCGTGCCTCAGGATTCATGTTTTTCCCTGAAAAATACTAAGTTTCAGAGAGGGAGAGAGAGAGAGAGAGAGAGAGAGAGAGAGAGAGAGAGAGAGAGAGAGAGAGAGAGAGAGAGAGAGAGAGACGCCTTGGTCTCTATTGTCTTTTCTTAACACCCTTCCAAATGTGCCTGATGGAGGTGGAGAGGGGATGCGGGGAAGGGTGGCCATTGTCTGTGCTTCATTGACACCAGCGACCTGTCCAAACAGTTTCCCTCAGCTGACCTCTCTTTGTCTCATGATTCATTTCTGGGACTGGACGTTTCAAATAAGAGCCTCACCTTTCCACATTCTTTAAAAACGAGCAGGTGTCTTTAGTATGGGCATGTATGTGTGAGCATGGGTTTTGCTAGTTTTTTTTTTTTTTTTTTTAAAGAACATTACTGACCTGCTGTTGAATAAGTGGACCCAGGGCAGCGCGAGGGAACCCTCCGACTCTGTCTCCTTACAACACAGTCTTGCTTGATGATGTGTTAACCACTCACCTTTTGCCCTGGCTTTGCATAAGGAATATAAAGTGTGCTTGCAGCCAGAATGGTGCCACAGCACAGTTTGACATCCGGGAAATCCACACGGAAGGCTCCTGACTACTTTGAGGTGTCTTCGGCTGCTGTCCTGGGAGGAGGGCAGAAGACAACGGTGCTTTGATTGCCTTCCCGATATGCTGTGTGATCATGGACAGGTGAAGTCACCTCTCTGATCTTCTTTACACCTCAGGGTAAGAACTGAACAGTGGCTCTTGAAAACAGCTCTGGGCTCAGAGATATGCCTAGGACCTCAAAACAATCATTACATTTCCCAAACAAAGATGCAAATGAAGTTAATGCTTATCCTTCCAATCTTGTTCCTACTTCCATTCATTTCTCCCTTTTTCTTTTCAAAATAGTTTTCCCAAAAGGCACATTAAGTTATATCATGCCTCTGCTGGAGTGGGTTGAGCTGTATTCCTCCAAAATTGTAGACTAGCTAGAACATATGAATTTGACTCTATTTGAAAACAGGCTCTGTTCATGGGTGATCAAATTAAAACGAGTCATGTTGGATCAGGTTCCTAGTCCATCCTGACTGTTGGAGAGAGGAGGCGAGGGAGGAGAGGGAGAAAGAGAGGGAGAGGGAGAGACAGGGAGAGGCTGACACAGAAGTAGGGCAGGCACACAGATGAGAAGGGCTAGATGGTGACAAAGGCAGAGGATGAAGTAATAGATCTGTGAGCAAAGTTTGGCAGCCAATTCTAGCAACTTGAAAGTGGCCATACAGCATCTTCCCTGGAGGTCTTGGGGTGGAGGTGGGGGGGGGGGCATGGATATGTTGGCTTTAAGCTTCTTCTATCTGCTTCAGGAGCGAGAATCAGTTTCTGTTGTGTTAAGCTTAAGTAGTAACCTGTAGCATTGGGAAACACATTTCAATCCTTCTGGGTTCTTCCTGCCATTAGAGTGAGGCTCAGAACCCTGATATTCCCCCTCCTTCCCTCCTTTCCTCCCTCTTTTCCTCCCCCTCCCCTCCTGCCTATAATCTCTCCTTCCCTCTCTCCTCTCCTTCCATCTCCTCCCTCTACCCCTCCCTTCCAGAATGATCAAACTTGCTCACGTGTCTTGGTACTTATCCTCCAGTGTTCTTTCCATTCTTTCCTGTGAACTCAATATTTTACTGGTGCAGATGTAGTTCAGTATCTCCAACTAGGCTCCCTCTTACTCCAGAAACGATACTACTATCTGCTCATCTCAGAACACATTTCCTCCTTCTCCTCCTCCTCCTCTTCCTCCTTCTTCTCTTCATCCTCCTCCTCCTTCTCTTCCTCCTCCTCCTCCTCTTCCTCCTCTTCCTGCTCGCCCTCCTCCTCATGCATTTCGTGGTTTCCTTCAGCTAAATGCCACTTTCTTAGGGATCTGATTAATATAAAGACTTGTCTGTGTATCTCTCCAAGTGCTCCGATGTGCTCTCTGGTGTGTCTCTGTGTATTCAGTTGGAAGGTTGCTGGTAACTGCTGGACACTGAGCTCAAGGAGATCAGGACATATCCTTGCTCCTTGCTTTATTTCTATTTTTACTATGGAACAAATGTTTCAAAACATGAAGAACTAAGTAAATAATTGTTTGATATCTTATTAAACATCTCCTAGTAAGATTTTATGAGATCTTAGTGTATTGGTAGTTTCAGAGATAAATCAACTCCTCATTTGGAATCCCATTACTAAGTATATATCCCAAAGAAATTAAATAAGTATGTTAAATAGATATCTGAGTTCCTGCATTGTTTACAACATTAGTTACAATAGCCAAGATGTGGAAACAACATGAGTGTCTGCCAATGGATGAAAGAATGAATATACAAGAGATACTAAGCCTTAGGAAAAAGTGTGTCTTCTCATTTATAACAGCATTAATAACTTGTTAACTAACTAATTAATTAATAATTAACTAATTAATTAATTAATAACTTGTATCCAAATTCCAAAATAGTTGAAGACTAGCTAGATTGAACCACAGCTGTACCTCAATATTCTCAGGATTGGTTCAGGAACTCCCCCCCATATACAAACATTTACAAATATGAAAATTCACAAGGCCAAGATTCTAAATAGACAAATGTGTTATTGCTAAGCACCAGAAGTACTAGCAGTCTTATTAGATAGCCATAACAGTGTAGGTACATTTTAAAGAGAAGAATTTTTAACAAGAAAGGGTAGGAGCTTATGGTTCATGATAACTATTTGTAAAGATAAGAGATGCTTTATTCCTTGGAATTTCTACTATAAAAGTAGAAATTGCTAAAAATAATTTCTGTCTTTAATATGTCTAAAATTCTTAAATAGTTGCATCAACCTTGGGAAATTCTGTGTTTCTTGGGAATATACCTTAAGATTATCTTAAAAAATAAAACACCCTCAGTCCCCAATTCCTCAAATTAGGCCTCAGCTTCCATATTTTCCACCACTTCCCAATAACTCCTCCATTTATGAACCATTCAGGATTGATTAGATCAGATCCATATTGAATCCATCATATCCCCAAACTCTCATCTCAAAAAATTACATTTGGGATTCAACACATGGACCTATTTGTTCAGGGACACTTTACATTTCAGCCATTTAAACATTCTGCTCTGGTTCCAAAGGTTTGTGTCTATCTCACAGTGCAAAGTGTATTGCCTACATTTCACAGTCTCCAAGGACTTAAAAGTTATAATATTTATCAAAAACATAAGCCAAAAATCTTCTCTGAGACTCAAGTCAAACTCTTGACAATGAGATTTTGTAAAACCATAATAATCTTTACTCAAAATATTATTTTTAACACTCTCCCAACATGTAATGTCACAAAATAAACATTTCCATCCACCAAAGGAGGAGTAATAATAGAAAAGATGAATGATTTCAAAGTGAAATTAAAAATCCCAATGGAGGAGCTGGAGAAAGTACCCAAGGAGCTAAAGGGACCTGCAACCCTATAGGTGGTACAACATTATGAACTAACCAGTACCCAGGAGCTCTTGACTCTAGCTGCATATGTATCAAAAGATGGCCTAGTCGGCCATCACTGGAAAGAGAGGCCCATTGGACACACAAACTTTATATGCCCCAGTACAGGGGAACGCCAGGGCCAAAAAAAAAAAAAAAAAAAAAAAAAAATGGGAACGGGTGGGTAGGGAAATGGAGGAGAGGGGGGAGGGTATTGGGGACTTTTGGGATAGCATTGGAAATGTAATTGAGGAAAATACGTAAAAATATATTAAAAAAAAGAGAGAGGAAGAGGAAGAAGCAAGCAAGCCTCTGTACAAAAATGTTAATGCATAAGCAGCAACATTAAAAACATTTCATTTGGACCTTCAAAAAAAAATAAATTAAAAATCCCACAGCATAAACATTAATCCCTATAGTTTCATGTCTGGTCTCCGAGGTATGTGTTAGTGTAATGTAAGATATAAAGGTCTTGGGTAGTCCTGTCTTTATGACCTTGCCAGGCATCTCTCATGGGTTAGCTTTATTCATTGCTTGGAGCTTTCCTTGGCAGATCTTCCTGGCACCTTTAACTTCTCAAGCTTTCCACTGTGACTTTGATCGCCACACTTATAGTTTCATACATTGCCATATCAAAGATACCTGAAAATACTTCAGTTCAGCTTTGTGATAAGTTGCCTGGTCTGCCTTGTTTTCTTTTGGAAATATGAGTGAAAGATTTCATGATTCAATATTGCCTGCATTTTGCATGATTGCAAAAACTGGCATCATGTGGTTGGTACAATGCTCTGCTGCTAGTTCAAACAGGAGGCAGGCCCATTTGGATTATGGCTACAGTGGGGCCAGGTGCTTGAACACGAGGGATCATAATTACTTTCCAACTGCTGTGAAGCACTACTATGACCAAGGCAACTCAGAAGGCATTTAATTTGGGGTTTACTTACAGTTTCAGAGGGCTAGAGTCCCCCATCATGACAGAAAGCATGTCAGCAGAGTGGCAGGAGTGGTGCTAGAGCAGTAGTTGAGAGTTTACATTTAATCCAAAAGCAGATGAGAGATAGACAGACAGACAGATAGATAGATAGATAGATAGATAGATAGATAGATAGATAGATAGATAGATAGATAGATAGGTAGGTAGGTAGAGATAGGTAGATGGATGGATGGATGGGTGGGTGGATGGATGGGGCTGGTGTGGGTTTTTTAACAGACCTCAAAGTCCATCCTCAGTGAAACCCCTCTTCCAACAAGGCCACATATCCTAGTCCTTTCTAAGCAGTTCTATCAGCTGGGGACCAAGTATTCAAGCATATGAGCCTATGGAAGCCATTCTCATTCAAACTACCTCACAGGGAAACAGAAAACGCTAGACATCTCTTCCCAAAGTGATATCTTTTAAGTGAGTTTCCACTTTTGCACCCTTCACCCTTTGATGGGTGTGGTGTAACTAATTCCTAAGTTCCTTCTAGGTCAGCTTTCCTACTGACCTGATACAAAGTTCATGGTTTCTTTTCAGTAGCTTTCATCTTAGCCATCATCTTTGAACTAAACTCTCAATGCTCTCCTGTTTAGTCCAAGCAGCATGTTTTTCAAATTGTTGTGCCCTACTTTAACTGACTTACCTTTGCTCTAAATATGGCTAAAAGAAGCCAACAAAACCCATGCCATGGCATGCACTCTAGGTTGCTTTGTAGAATAATGATTACCTTTAACATTAGCATCTACAAAGTCTTGGGAAATAGAAAAAAATCTAGACAAGTTATGTGTTAGAATGTAACATAAGTGACCCCTAATCTAACTTTGAGTCTAGTCCCAGTCCCAGCTGAAATTTCAGGAGCACAGTCTCTGCTTTCCACATTAATATCATCATTCTGGTATTTTGGACTCACACACCAGAATTTGTTGTTAAGGTTGGCTTACAAACTTCTAAGTTTTTTCCTCTAGCTGGCTTCTTCAAATCTTTTGAAATTCTTCCCCCAAGCCAGTTTGAAAGTCTAAAGAACATAGTCAAGAATGGACAGATAGAATCGCATTCTTGGCACATATTTTCTATAATAATCAGTATGTTTGTGATAAAATTCCACAGGGAAACTATTTAAAGGGCAGATTTATTTATTTTTATTTATTTTTTACATTTCTTTATATATATATATGTATATATATATATTTTTTTAATTAGGTATTTTCTTCATTTACATTTTAAGTCCCCCATACCCTCCCCCCTCACTCCCCTACCCATCCACTCCCGATTCTTGGCCCTGGCGTTCCCCTGTACTGAGGCATATAAAGTTTGCACGACCAGTGGGCCTCTCTTTCCACTGATGGCCGACTAGGCCATCTTCTGATACATATGCAGCTAGAGACACGAGCTCCGGGGGGTACTGGTTAGTTCATATTGTTGTTCAACCTATAGGGTTGCAGATCCCTTTAGCTCCTTGGGTACTTTCTCTAGCTCCTCCATTGGGGGGCTGTGATCCATCCAATAGCTGACTGTGAGTATCCACTTCTGTTTTTGCTAGGCGCCGACATAGTCTCACAAGAGACAGCTATATCAGGGTCCTTTCAGCAAAATCTTGCTAGTGTATGCAATGGTGTCAGCGTTTGGAGGATGAATATGGGATGGATCCCGGATATGGCAGTAAAGGGCAGATTTATTTTGCTGTATAGAACTGCAGTCCATGATTGACTGGCTTCAGTGTGTGTGGGTCATTTGGGACATCTTGGTAGAAAGAACAGGCTATAGCAGAAAGAATAGGCTATACACTCCTCTCTTGTCAGGCAGGAGGAAAAGACCAGCAGAGACAGAAAGAGAAAGAGGCTGGGAGGAAGATAGCTTTCAAAGTCTTGTCCTCAGTGATCCACTTTTCCCAATTAGGCACTATCTTCTATAATTTCTACTCACTCACAATAGTCTATTCAATTAGGAGTCTCTCAGTGAATGGATCAATTGATAAGGTTAGTGGCCTCAAGATCCAATTCATTTCCAAGTCATACCTCTGAACATTGCCTTAGGGACCACATGAGTCTTTTGGGGAGATACCTCATATCTAAACTATAACAGTGGCCATGACAGAGTTGAAATTAGACATGTGACTTCAGTTACAGATTATTTAGTTGCTGGTACAGGACATTTCTGGATCTATCCTATTTTGGTAAGATAGCCCATGACTTTCAATATGATCCAGCTGGGTTTGTGAAGAGCTTGTGGAGCAGAAATCCCTTATTGACCCATTCAACCTATAATATTAAGAGATCAATCAGATATTTCCAGCCACCGAGACACTGAAAGTTTATTGTTGCAAACATAGTATATCCTGATTCATGCTGGAATTTATTAAATGTTTGCTCTGTTCTGGAAACTTAGAAAGTGCTTGCTATTGTTATTTGATTTTGATTGGATCTTCATGAAATAAGCATGGTTATTGTCTTAAGTTATAAATGAGGAAACCGAGGCATAGAGCAAATATCCTGTCCAAGGTGTCAGTTTAAACAGTGTTGAAGGTCTAAGTGTAGAAGATCTTACCCAACTGAATGTTTATTCTCCGTTGGTCACTGAGTAAAGACTTTAGGACCGAACAAAGAAGAATTACATTAATTATCTCCTGACTTTGAAGCCAGTCCTAACTTATTTGTGAAGAACAATAGACATTAAAAAAGTCATAAAAACATAACTGACTCTTAGATACAAGGCATCACATGAATGCCAAAGAAAGATATGATCATCTTGAATTTTTAAAAACCATTTTTATTGTTACATTTCTTTCTCTATTTTGTGTGTGTTGTGAGAGAACTTGTATGTGCCATGGAGTTCAGGTGTAGGAGAGCAGACAACTTGGCTCAGTTGTTTTTCTCCCTCTACTGGGTGGGTCCAGAGGATTGAACCAAATATCAGGCTTGGTGGCAAGTGCATTCTCCCACTGAGCCATGCCCCTGGCCCAGCCCATAGTAGGCTTCAGAGAGGAGATATTTGTAAGCCTAGAAAAGAAGAACACTTCTTGTTGGTGGGAATTGAGCTCT
Source organism: Mus caroli (assembly GCF_978045245.1). Lineage (NCBI taxonomy): Eukaryota > Metazoa > Chordata > Mammalia > Rodentia > Muridae > Mus > Mus caroli. The sequence goes on along the minus strand of NW_028227259.1, from coordinate 47,774,896 downwards.
GCAATAAAAAAGGGGCACTTGGAGAGAATTTTGACAGACAAAGGTTTTATATTAGTTTAGAATTTAAACGAAAATCTGGATTTTGCTTGAGTTCCCCAAGAAGTATAAATTCCTGAAGGACATGGGATATGCTTTGTTCTCCAACTACATGCTTGTCAAATTCTTTAAATCTTGTAGATGTTAAGCAAGTCATGCTGCTTCAATGACAATAAGGTTTGCTGGTCAGATTAATAGTTCTCATTGTCTCCTGTGCATCAAGGCATGGCTTCTCTTTGGCATTTCATGTGTCCAAACCTGATTCTTCCTGATTGATTATGCTAATTTCCACCTATCCACAAAGACAGCAATCAGCACATTGCTCATTTCTTGTCTCCTTTACTCACCATCATTAGATTGGCCAGAAATCATGGATGGGAGATTCCAGAAAGAAATAATTCATGAGTTTTAGGTTTGCCATTCTGAATAGAATGATGAAGTCTTTCAACATCCTACTCCATACTTCCCAGGATGTGACTCATCCTTTTGTGCTGTGTATCCATGGTGTATACACTATCCCCCCCCCCTCATTAGTCATGTGTAGCTGTGTGAGTTTTCAGACACTATTGCAATATTATAGAGCTTATGCTGGACATATTTTATTTTACTTAATCATGATCTATCTTATTACTCTTTTAATAATTGTTCTATGTCATCGCTAATATTTTTTGTGCCTAATGTCTAAATTAAACTTTACCATAGGTATATACATATAGAATTACATAGAGTATACACAGAGCACAATACTATCCAGTTTGAATCTTCCACTGGAATATATCCCCTCCAGTGGGGCTTCAGTATTCAGTTATTTGATTCCAGATCATCCTTTGTACTAGGTGGTAAAGTCTTCCTTTAAGAACACACATCTGTAATCCCAGTTCTTGGGAGAACTGAGGCAGGAGGGTTAAACTAGCCTCGGTTATATCACAAGACCTTGTCTGGAAAAGCCAAACAAATAACAAACAAGCTAAAGTGGGTCACACCACGGAATAACAGGTATTGATTTTTATTTCCACTTAAGTTCTTTCATCATTGAAGATATTCTGCAGATTTTTTACTCATTTCACTCTTAGCAAAATGTCTTCATTTATATATAGCATTCTTGGGAATTGTTTTGACTATGCCTGGCATGGATAATTTAGGCATGGAAAAATAGCTCAATAAAAAAGAAACAATAAAACACACAAAAGGCAAAAGCCCTGTTCATCTGGATAGAACTGGTCTAGAATTTCCTGAGCTGTCAGGGGAGCATAATGCATCACCTAAACGTCAGAGTCACATCATTACATTTTTCTTTCAAATCTATTTACATGTGAATATAACAGTTTAAAGTTGTGTCTGGATTCTATTCCCTGGTGACAAAGCCTAAGGTTTGTGTCACCTTACTTGTGTGGACTTATTGGGAGATGGGACTTTTGTCTTGCTTTCTCTCTAAAGTAGATTATCAGAAAGGATACCTTTCTGTGCTTACAGCCTTGCTGATGAGATATGTAGTACTGAGGAACACGCCCACCTCAACACACACACAATCATTTTATATTAATTCAAACATTTATATTTTATATTAAACATTTATACTTAAAAAGATCAGTGTATATGATCACTGTTAATCACGTGTGAAATTTCATTAGATATAAAAGTATTTTTCAGAGTAAAGGTCCTGTGTGTTTAAGTATGAACCCTGAAAGCCTTTGGCCATCCCTAGGGCTTACCCCACATAAGGAAGCCAAGTTGTTTTCTATGCATTCCCTGCCTGCCATCACTCTTTCTTCCTCCGAATTTTCCAAGTTTATGTTTAATCTTGGGAGTAGAAGCAGAAAGTTCAATTACTCCCCCCCCCCCCGCAAGCACCAGTATTAGGTCAAAATCAGGCAAAAAGATACCAGGAATGTGCTATAAAATTATTTTTATACTTGTATATATAATAGAACAGCAAAATCTTTTTATTCCAAAAGCTAATTTCACCAGCTATTTATATTTTTTAAAAATACATTAGTACATCTAGGGAGAAGTTTGTGATTCTACATTAACATCTACTCATTGGATATTTTAAATAGTTCTTCAGATAAGGACAGGCCCTTGCATTTGAACTTTTGTGACATGATGTTATTATCTTGCTGCAGAGTAGATTAAAAACAGTATCCTGTTTCTGTTTCAGCCACAATTAGCAGTGAGGTCATAACCCAGTTCATTAATCTTAAGATAAGAAATAAACTTGTTTTTTCTCAAGAGTTATAAGATTGATGCCCCTGCTACTGTCTCAATTTGTTTATTTGCATGTAAGCTGTCTGGGCTTGTGGGCATCTGGCTCGGTTTGTCACCTCGGGATAAGATAATTTGGGATCTTTCACATTTCCAGATTATATGGAACCCCAGCAGTTGAACCAGCTGACAAACACCACATGCCTGCAGTTTTGAAGCAGGGACACAGCCAGGGGGCTGGCAGTGTAAGGGGAGTGTTGGTTTATTAACCGATACACTTGACTCCACAGGTTCATGCCTCTGCTCACAAGACCGATTACACAGCACGACATGTGCAACCTGAAAGGAGATACAGGGCAGCTGTGATGTAGGCTGAGGACTTGATTCCTGTAAGATGCTTGGTCCCTACTGCTCCGGGAGCAGTAGGGATGGGCACCCAGGTTGACTTCCTGTTCTCAGATACTTTCTAGTATTTTCCTATTGTCTATCTATGTAAACCAATATTTAACTTTCTCGTTTTGGGATGAGATTTTGAGAATGTGGGTCTGTGGATAAGGTTCAGTCAGTGAAGTACTTGCAGTGTAAGTGTGAGAACCTAAGTCTGCATTGCCAGAACCCATGTAAAAGAGAAGACTGCTGGCATACTGCCTGTATCCCAGCACTGGGAAGAATTGTTGAGACTTGCTGACCCACTAGTCAAGACATAGTCACAAGTTCTAGGCTTAGCGAGAGATCCTGTCTCAGAGAATAAGGTGTTGTTCTAGAAAAGAGAATAAGAGAATGTTCTAGAAAAAGATTCATTGACTTACACACACACACACACATATTTTGGAATGTTGCTGGCATAGGCAATCTGTTTTTCTTTCAATGATGCTGCATGATATCATTGTGCTAGGTTGTATAAAATTATAGTTCAGGTAGTGATTGTAAAGAATACAGGATACTTGTTGAACAATGGCTGCTCACCAGGGACTGTCACTAAGAGGTTCTTTTGTATTAATTTAATTATCACATCAAGATGATATGTGTGCTTGCCCTCTCCCCTCTACAGATGAGAAGACCAAGGCATATGATAAGGAAATAACCAGCCCCAAGGCAGTACTAGAGAGAACCTGTATGAATACCTTTTACCTTGGACCATGGCTGTGCAGCATGGGGAGTGACAGCTATTCTGAATTACAGTGATATGCAACTCACAACAACACCCCTCTTGGGGATCACTATCATTTCTTTCTCTGTTTCATGGGGTGCTAGGCACTGCTTTTTGCTGTGACTCTCAGAGCCTCCTTTGTCAACCTTTAGATTGGCTCCTGGAACATATTAGACTGAAATGGAAAGACATTTGGTTTGTATGGGCTTTTATGTCAGTGACAGAGTTTCCAACCAAAGTTTCTAAAGGTTTAAGTGAAGTTGCTGCAAGCATCTTCACTCCTTGAGTTGCTAACTCCTTGAGCAGCTATAGCTCTAGGCTTCTCTAATACAGATATGAGAAATTTGATATAAAATGTCATCTCTGCTTTCCTCACCCCTTTCTTCCTCCTGCTCCTCTTCTGTCCTTTCCACCTTTCAGTATTCCTTCTATTAATGGGCCTTTATCCTTCAGGTGTGTCTCCAGGGATCTCCTGCTTTGGAGGTTTAATGGCAGGAAAGATAACTGTTTGCTTGATTACAGTCTAAGAAGAGTCTCACATCCCCCAAAGTCACTGAATTTATAAATAAGCATCTTGTCCCATCTTGTCCCCGACCTTTTTGATGACATCTTCAGTGGCTCCAATTTATGGTCATGAATTCATTTCATGTCTGAAGTGAGTGACTGACATCATAGCAAAGCTCCACTATTAAGTTTCTCATTAAAATATTTTGTTTTTATTATTTAAATTATGTGTACATGTGTACATGTTTGTATATTTTGTGCACATGAGTGCAGGCACCCTCAGAAGCTGTAAGGGGGAGCTGAGTCCTGTGGAGCTAGTTATAGGTAATCGTGAGCTATTCTCTGTTGATGCTGGGAACCCAGTTAGGTTCCTTTCCAAGAGAAAAATATTCACTCTCAGCCACTGAGCCATCTCTCCAACCCCAAGTTTCTTCATCTTAACATACACATTTATCTCCATATTTCAGTACCTCTGGAATGGTCACATACATTACAATCTATGAGACACAAAAATTAAATAGCAGCATTTCTTTGTTCTTAGATATATAAAATAATTTTATAAATCACCAACCAATGGGATTCAAATATGACCGCTGTTTGGGAACTCATAGAAAAGTATTTTTTTCAAGCCAGTATATCTGTCATATATCTGATAGATGCCAGACTTCTGCCAAGTGTTTTGGACACAAAGATGAAGGAGGCAGGTCCCTGGCCTCTAGGAGGCTCATAGTTTGATAAGAATCATATATAACCGGCTGAAGAAATCAGGACTGCAATGTGTTAATGAACGTCAAAGAATCTTGTAAAATTTAAAACAGTTTATCCATGTAAGCTGTTATTATTCCCTGAGTTCCTTAGCGTTAAAAGTGCCTTCAGAGTTATAGTAGGGCCGTCGCTCTTCAAAGCTGTCAGCACACTCCCTTGACGCAATATTCTCCTGACAGGAATCTGACAGAAATCAATGTGTCCTCAGAGCTTTTACTCTTAGAATTTCTCTCAGCCTAATGAGGGACCCTTTATCTTTTTTTTTTTTTTTTTTTTTTTGAACACATGTGCACCCTTACACACATACACATCTACATACACCTGCACATAGGAGTACATACTCATGAGACATGTAGGTGCAGTTGTTTTCTTTATAACTTCTTTTTTTTTTTTTTTTTTTTTTTTTTAATATTTTTATTACATAATTTCCTCAATTACATTTCCAATACTATCCCAAAAGTCCCCCATAGCGCCCCCCACTTCCCTACCCACCCATTCCCATTCTTTTGGCCCTGGCATTCCCCTATATTGGGGCATATAAAGTTTGCAAGTCCAATGGGCCTCTCTTTCCATTGATGGCCGACTAGACCATCTTTCGATACATATGCAGCTAGAGACAAGAGCTCCAGGGTTCCGGTTAGTACATCATGTTGTTCCAACAATAGGGTTGCAGATCCCTTTAGCTCCTTGGGTACTTTCTCTAGCTTCTCCATTGGGAGCCCTGTGATACATCCAATAGCTGACTGTGAACATCCACTCCTGTGTTTGCTAGGCCCCGGCATCGTCTCACAAGAGACAGCTATATTTGGGTCCTTTCAGCAAGATCTTGCTAGTGTATGCAATGGTGTCAGCGTTTAGAAGCTGATTATGGGACGGATCCCTGGATACAGCAGTCTCTAAATGGTCCATCCTTTCATCACAGCTACGAACTTTGTCTCTGTAGCTCCTTCCCTGGGTGTTTTGTTCCCAATTCTAAGAAGGTGCACAGTGTCTACACTTTGGTCTTCATTCTTCTTGAGTTTCATGCGTTTAGCAAATTGTATCTTATATCTTGGGTATCCTAAGTTTTGGGCTAATATCCACTTATCAATGAATACATATTGTGTGAGTTCTTTTGTGATTGTGTTACTTCACTCAAGATGATGCCCTCCAGGTCCATCCATTTGGCTAGGAATTTCATAAATTCATTCTTTTTAATAGCTGAGTAGTACTCCATTGTGTAAATGTACCATAATTTCTGTATCCATTCCTCTGTTGAGGGACATCTGGGTTCTTTCCAGCTTCTGGCTATTATAAATAGGGCTGCTATGAACATAGTGGAGCATGTGTCCTTTTTACCAGTTGGGACATCTTCTGGATATATGCCCAGGAGAGGTATTGCTGGATCCTCCGGTAGTACTATGTCCAATTTTCTGAGGAACCGCCAGACTGATTTCCAGAGTGGTTGTACAAGCTTGCAATCCCACCAACAATGGAGGAGTGTTCCTCTTTCTCCACATCCTCGCCAGCATCTGCTGTCACCTGAATTTTTGATCTTAGCCATTCTGACTGGTGTGAGGTGGAATCTCAGGGTTGTTTTGATTTGCATTTCCCTGATGATTAAGGATGTTGAACATTTTTTCAGGTGCTTCTCTGCCATTCGGTATTCCTCAGGTGAGAATTCTTTGTTCAGTTCTGAGCCCCATTTTTTAATGGGGTTATTTGACTTTCTGGAGTCCACCTTCTTGAGTTCTTTATATATATTGGATATTAGTCCCTTATCTGATTTAGGATAGGTGAAGATCCTTTCCCAATCTGTTGGTGGTTTTTTTGTCTTATTGATGGTGTCTTTAGCCTTGCAGAAGCTTTGTAGTTTCATGAGGTCCCACTTGTCAATTCTCGATCTTACAGCACAAGCCATTACTGTTCTATTCAGGAATTTTTCCCCTGTGCCCATATCTTCAAGGCTTTTCCCCACTTTCTCCTCTATAAGTTTCAGTGTCTCTGGTTTTATGTGAAGTTCCTTGATCCACTTAGACTTGACCTTAGTACAAGGAGATAGGAATGGATCAATTCGCATTCTTCTACATGTTAACAACCAGTTGTGCCAGCACCATTTGTTGAAAATGCTGTCTTTCTTCCACTGGATGTTTTTAGCTCCCTTGTCGAAGATCAAGTGACCATAGGTGTGTGGGTTCATTTCTGGGTCTTCAATTCTATTCCATTGGTCTATTTGTCTGTCACTATACCAGTACCATGCAGTTTTTATCACAATTGCTCTGTAGTAGAGCTTTAGGTCCGGCATGGTGATTCCACCAGAGGTTCTTTTATCCTTGAGAAGAGTTTTTGCTATCCTAGGTTTTTTGTTATTCCAGATGAATTTGCAGATTGCACTTTCTAATTCGTTGAAGAATTGATTTGGAATTTTGATGGGGATTGCATTGAATCTGTAGATTGCTTTTGGCAAGATAGCCATTTTTACAATGTTGATCCTGCCAATCCATGAGCATGGGAGATCTTTCCATCTTCTGAGATCTTCTATAATTTCTTTCTTCAGAGACTTGAAGTTTTTATTATACAGATCTTTCACTTCCTTAGTTAGAGTCACGCCAAGATATTTTATATTATTTGTGACTATTGAGAAGGGTGTTGTTTCCCTAATTTCTTTCTCAGCCTGTTTATTTTTTGTGTAGAGAAAGGCCATTGATTTGTTTGAGTTAATTTTATATCCAGCTACTTCACCGAAGCTGTTTATCAGGCTTAGGAGTTCTCTGGTGGAATTTTTAGGGTCACTTATATATACTATCATATCATCTGCAAAAAGTGATATTTTGACTTCATCTTTTCCAATTTGTATCCCTTTGATCTCCTTTTGTTGTCGAATTGCTCTGGCTAGGACTTCAAGTACAATGTTGAATAGGTATGGAGAAAGTGGACAGCCTTGTCTAGTCCCTGATTTTAGAGGGATTGCTTCAAGCTTCTCACCATTTACTTTGATGTTGGCTACTGGTTTGCTGTAGATTGCTTTTATCATGTTTAGGTATGGGCCTTGAATTCCTGATCTTTCCAAGACTTTTATCATGAATGGGTGTTGGATCTTGTCAAATGCTTTTTCCGCATCTAAGGAGATGACCATGTGGTTTTTATCTTTGAGTTTGTTTATATACTGGATTACGTTGATGGATTTCCGTATATTGAACCATCCCTGCATCCCTGGGATGAAACCTACTTGGTCAGGATGGATGATTGTTTTGATGTGTTCTTGGATTCGGTTAGCAAGAACTTTATTGAGGATTTTTGCATCAATATTCATAAGGGATATTGGTCTGAAGTTTTCTATCTTTGTTGGGTCTTTTTGTGGTTTAGGTATCAGAGTAATTGTGGCTTCATAGAATGAGTTGGGTAGAGTACCTTCTGTTTCTATTTTGTGGAATAGTTTGTGAAGAACTGGGATTAGATCTTCTTTGAAGGTCTGATAGAACTCTGCACTAAACCCATCTGGTCCTGGGCTTTTTTTAGTTGGGAGACTGTTAATGACTGCTTCTATTTCTTTGGGGGATATAGGGCTGTTTAGATCATTAACCTGATCTTGATTCAACTTTGGTACCTGGTATCTGTCTAGGAACTTGTCCATTTCATCCAGGTTCTCCAGTTTTGTTGAGTATAGCCTTTGGTAGAAGGATCTGATGGTGTTTTGGATGTCTTCAGGATCTGTTGTTATGTCTCCTTTTTCATTTCTGATTTTGTTAATTAGGATGCTTTCCCTGTGCCCTCTAGTGAGTCTGGCTAAGGGTTTATCTATCTTGTTGATTTTCTCAAAGAACCAGCTCCTTGATTGGTTGATTCTTTGAATAGTTTTTCTTGTTTCCACTTGGTTGATTTCACCCCTGAGTTTGATTATTTCCTGCCGTCTACTCCTCTTGGGTGAATTTGCTTCCTTTTGTTCTAGTGCTTTTAGGTGTGTTGTCAAGCTGCTAATGTGTGCTCTCTCTAGTTTCCTTTTGGAGGCACTCAGAGCTATGAGTTTTCCTCTTAAAAATGCTTTCATTGCGTCCCATAAGTTTGGGTATGTTGTGGCTTCATTTTCATTGAACTCTAAAAAGTCCTTAATTTCTTTCTTTATTCCTTCCTTGACCAAGGTATCATTGAGAAGAGTGTTGTTCAGTTTCCACGTGAAGGTTGGCTTTCTATTATTTATTTTGTTATTGAAGATCAGCCTTAGTCCATGGTGATCTGATAGGATGCATGGGACAATTTCAATATTTTTATATCTGTTGAGGCCTGTTTTGTGACCAATTATGTGGTCAATTTTGGAGAAGGTACCATGAGGTGCTGAGAAGAAGGTATATCCTTTTGTTTTAGGATAGAATGTTCTGTAGATATCTGCCAGATCCATTTGATTCATAATTTCTCTTAGTTTCACTGTGTCCCTGTTTAGTTTCTGTTTCCATGATCTGTCCATTGGTGAAAGTGGTGTGTTGAAGTCTCCCACTATTATTGTATGAGGTGCAATGTGTGCTTTGAGATTTACTAAAGTTTCTTTAATGAATGTGGCTGCCTTTGTATTTGGAGCATAGATATTCAGGATTGATAGTTCCTCTTGGAGGATTTTACCTTTGATGAGTATGAAGTGTCCCTCCCTGTCTTTTTTAATGACTTTGGGTTGGAAGTCAATCTTATCAGATATTAGAATGGCTACTCCAGCTTGTTTCTTCATGCCATTTGCTTGGAGAATTGTTTTCCAGCCTTTCATTCTGAGGTAGTGTCTATCCTTTTCTCTGAGATGAGTTTCCTGTAAGCAGCAAAATGTTGGGTCTTGTTTGTGTAGCCAGTTTGTTAGTCTATGTCTTTTTATCGGGGAGTTGAGTCCATTGATATTAAGAGATATTAAGGAAAAGAAATTGGTGTTTCCTGTTATTTTTGATGTTAAAGTTGGCATTTTGTTCTTGTGGCTGTCTTCTTTTAGGTTTGTTGAGGGATTACCTTCTTGTTGATTCTAGGGCGTGGTTCCTGTCCTTGTATTGGTTTTTTTCTGTTATTATCCTTTGAAGGGCTGGATTCGTGGAGAGATAATGTGTGAATTTGGTTTTGTCGTGGAATACTTTGGTTTCTCCATCTATGTTAATTGAGAGTTTGGCTGGGTATAGTAGCCTGGGCTGGAATTTGTGTTCTTTTAGTGTCTGTATAACATCTGTCCAGGATCTTCTGGCTTTCATAGTCTCTGGTGAAAAATCTGGTGTAATTCTGATAGGCTTGCCTTTATATGTTACTTGGCCTTTTTCTCTTACTGCTTTTAGTATTCTATCTTTATTTAGAGCATTTGTTGCTCTGATTATTATGTGTCGGGAGGTATTTCTTTTCTGATCCAGTCTATTTGGAGTTCTGTAGGCTTCTTGTATGTTCATGGGCATCTCTTTCTTTAGATTTGGGAAGTTTTCTTCTATAATTTTGTTGAAGATGTTTGCTGGTCCTTTGAGTTGAAAATCTTCATTCTCATCCACTCCTATTATCCGTAGGTTTGGTCTTCTCATTATGTCCTGTATTTCTTGGATGTTTTGAGTTAGGATCTTTTTGCATTTTCCATTTTCCTTGATTGTTGTGCCGATGTTCTCTATGGAATCTTCTGCACCTGAGATTCTCTCTTCCATCTCTTGTATTCTGTTGCTGATGCTTGCATCTATGGTTCCAGATTTCTTTCCTAGGGTTTCTATCTCCAGTGTTGCCTCACTTTGGGTTTTCTTTATTGTGTCTACTTCCCTTTTTAGGTCTAGTATGGTTTTGCTCATTTCCATCATCTGTTTGGATGTGTTTTCCTGTTTTTCTGTAAGGACTTCTACCTGTTTGATTATGTTATCATGTTTTTCTTTAAGGATTTGTAACTCTTTAGCAGTGTTCTCCTGCAATTCTTTAAGGGATTTTTGTGCTTCCTCTTTATTGTCTTCTTCCTTTTTAGCAGTGTTCTCCTGCATTTCTTTAAGTGTGTTATTAACGTCCTTCTTGAAGTCCTCTATCATCATCAGGAGATATGCTTTTAAATCCGTGTCTAGCTTTTCCGGTGTGTTGGGGTGCCCTGGACTGGGTGAAGTGGGGGTGCTGGGTTCTGATGATGGTGACTGGTCTTGGTTTCTGTTAGTAAGATTATTACGTTTACCTTTCGCCATCTGGTAATCTCTGGGGTTAGTTGTTATCGTTGTCACTATTTAAAGATTGGAGCAGAAGCTTTGTTCCACTCACCAGCAGTCCCAAAATCCTGCGGCGGGGGTCGTGGGTAGCTGGCGGGTGTCAGGCAACCCTGCGCTCCCGCTACCCTGGCGCTGATCCGGCCGGGTGAGGCCTGTGGCCCTACTCAGGCTGGTTTCTGCTTCCCTAACTAATGCAGTCTCAGGTCCCGCGCAATTGGATTGGAGCAGAAGCTGTGCTCCCCTCACCAGAAGTCTTAAGATCCTGTGGCGGGTGTTGTGGGCAGTTGGCGAGTGTCAGCAGACCCTGCGCCCCAGCTGCTCAGGTGCTTTTCTGACCGGAAGAGGCTTGTGGCCCTGTGTGGGCCGGATTTCTCTCTCCCCAACCAGAGCAGTCTCAGGTCCCGCGTGATTGGACTGGAGCAGAAGCTGTGTTCCACTCACCAGCAGTCCCAAAATCCTGCGGCGGGGGTCGTGGGTAGCTGGCGGGTGTCAGGCAACCCTGCGCTCCCGCTACCCTGGCGCTGATCCGGCCGGGTGAGGCCTGTGGCCCTACTCAGGCTGGTTTCTGCTTCCCTAACTAATGCAGTCTCAGGTCCCGCGCAATTGGATTGGAGCAGAAGCTGTGCTCCCCTCACCAGAAGTCTTAAGATCCTGTGGCGGGTGTTGTGGGCAGTTGGCGAGTGTCAGCAGACCCTGCGCCCCAGCTGCTCAGGTGCTTTTCTGACCGGAAGAGGCTTGTGGCCCTGTGTGGGCCGGATTTCTCTCTCCCCAACCAGAGCAGTCTCAGGTCCCGCGTGATTGGACTGGAGCAGAAGCTGTGTTCCACTCACCAGCAGTCCCAAAATCCTGCGGCGGGGGTCGTGGGTAGCTGGCGGGTGTCAGGCAACCCTGCGCTCCCGCTACCCTGGCGCTGATCCGGCCGGGTGAGGCCTGTGGCCCTACTCAGGCTGGTTTCTGCTTCCCTAACTAATGCAGTCTCCGGGACCCTTTATCTTAATTAGGTTTAAATATATCTTCTTTTGACCCTAATCAACCTCTCTCATGTAGAGCTGTGAATTTCTTACACTTTCCTTTGTCATCTTTTGATTGACTTTTCTTAGCGAGTTCTTTCAGTTAACAATTCCTTTTAGAAAATGAGGAGTTGGCAGGGGCAGGGGGAGATGAGTGTGGAACCTGCTGTGGGTTAGCCATCTCTCCAGGGCCTTTGTTCCTGGAGACTCTGAATATGATCTGTGGGCAGCATCAGCATCACCATCAGCATCACCTGCGAACTGAATGTCAGGCCCTACAATCAGACCTGCTGCATCCAATCCTGCGTCTTCATGAAGATGCCAGAGAGCTTGCATACAGATTAAAATTTAAAAGTGGCAGCCCCACCTCATCATTACAATTAATACTGATACTCTACTGATAATATGTAGGCTTTAAATTCCATTTTGGAGTGGAGGGAATATATACAGATGGTCTCTGACTTAGATTTTTTTAAAAAAAATATTTTATGGTGCTGTGAAAGTGGCATTCTTTCATACCTTTCTTCATCCCCCTTTCCTCCTTCCCTTCTTACATGGACTCTTGTTTGGCCAGATGATCATATGAGCACACAGTTAAACACTGTACAGGGTAGTGTCTTGCTCAGCTGTGATGTTTGGTAAATTAATTGCACTAAATACACTTTTGACTTGGAATATTTTCATCTTTTGCTGAGTGTCTTTATTGCTTTGAGCTCAAGGCTATCCTGAGCTACAGGGTGAGATCACAGGGAGGAGTGGGGTGGGGGGGGGAAGAGAATATGCAGGACTCAAGAGTGAGTGAGCAGAATATGATATTAAATAAACACCTGCATTGAGGTGACATCACTCCTCATGTGGTCAAATGCCCAGGGAGCCACACGTCATTCCAAGCTCAGTGACAAATGACTGGGATAAAGGAAATCTAGACATCTGCACAAGGCCTAATTCTGGAAATGAGTTTTGGAGAAGGTCTGTCCAGAGTTTGGAGTTCTGTGTCCTGCTCTTCCAATAGTCTAGCGTTTCTTACCCTATGGGATCAAATGTCCTTTCACAGGGGTTGCTTAAGACCATCAGAAAACACAGATATTTACATTATGATTTATAACAGTAGCAAAATTGCAGTTATGAAGTAGCAACAAAATTATTTTATAGTTTAGGGTCAGCACAACCTGAGGAACTGTGTAAAGGGGTTGCAGCCTTAGGAAGGTTGAGAACCACTGCAATAGACAGAAAGAACAAGAGCAGGAAGGGTCACCCTCAGGAAGGAGGAGGAGGCGAGAAGAGCACAATATCCATACTGGTTGGCTAGCAGATGAAAGAACTGTCAAATGCTAAGACAAATAAAAGAATGAAGGCCCTTCTCAGGGGGCGCTACTCGAATCCAGAGCTGCTTTGATGGGACAATAATCCTCGTCCTAGCCATATTATTTTATAGTCATCACAGACAATGGTTTAGACAAATATTTGTATGCCCATTTTATAAACAAACATGAGTTTCCTTAAGGTGCTGGTATGAAGCTATGTCTAGATGGAGCTCCTGATTTAAGCCTTGGGTTTTTCCCCCCAGCATCCCTGTATTCCTTAAAGGATACTTATTATTGATTAATTCACAACTTTTTGCTATTTCTGCATATGACTGAATATATGTCTTTAAACTGATTTCTTTAGGCTTAGTACCAATAGGTACTATTATCTATGAAAGTATGGGTTAGATGTGCTTAATACAATTACTGAAGATATATTATTAAAGTAAATATACTGAACTTGATGCAGGTGGGTAAAACACAATTTATTCCTGGACCATATTATATATCCGACACTTGCCTTGGCATCCTGTTGCCAAGATTCTAAACTTTATAAATAGTTTGGAGATAAATACATGATAACTGCCAGTTGTGCCAGCACCATTTATTGAAAATGCTGTCTTTTTTCCACTGGATGGTTTTAGCTCCCTTGTCAAAGATCAAGTGACCATAGGTGTGTGGGTTCATTTCTGGGTCTTCAATTCTGTTCCATTGGTCTATTTGTCTGTCACTATACCAGTACCATGCAGTTTTTATCACAATTGCTCTGTAGTACAGCTTTAGGTCCGGCATGGTGATTCTACCAGAGGTTCTTTTATCCTTGAGAAGAGTTTTTGCTATCCTAGGTTTTTTGTTATTCCAGATGAATCTGCTGATTGCCCTTTCTAATTCATTGAAGAATTGAGTTGGGATTTTGATGGGGATTGCATTGAATCTGTAGATTGCTTTTGGCAAGATAGCCATTTTTACAATGTTGATCCTGCCAATCCATGAGCATGGGAGGTCTTTCCATCTTCTGAGATCTTTAATTTCTTTCTTCAGAGACTTGAAGTTCTTATCATACAGATCTTTCACTTCCTTAGTTAGAGTCACGCCAAGGTATTTTATATTATTTGTGACTATTGAGAAGGGTGTTGTTTCCCTAATTTCTTTCTCATCCTGTTTATCCTTTGTGTACAGAAAGGCCATTGACTTGTTTGAGTTAATTTTATATCCAGCTACTTCATTGAAGCTGTTTTTCAGGCTTAGGAGTTCTCTGGTGGAATTTTTAGGGTCACTTATATATACTATCATATCATCTACAAAAAGTGATATTTTGACTTCTTCCTTTCCAATTTGTATCCCCTTGATCTCCTTTTGTTGTCTAATTGCTCTGGCTAAGACTTCGGAGATAAATGGAAACGTAAAGAAAATTTACCAAAAGTCCACAGTGAGTTCCTATATACCCTTTAGCACATACCCAAACATTTTTTTTATTATGCTGTCCCTGAGAAAGATTTGTATTTGCAGTACAATCATCTCATCTGTAGTCTTCATTCAAATTTGACCTCTTGCCTGAAAATATTCTCAATAGAGAATTTTAAAAATCCAACCACATTTCTAGCTAGAATCACTGCCATTTTTTGTTCCTGTCTTGAGGGGGGTGGTCCTCTTTATTAGGGGACACTTTCTTACCCTTTCTTTGCCTTTCAGGACATTGAGAACTTGGGGGTGGGTGGGATTTGGGCTTGTTTGTTAGGGAAGTCCTCTGTCTCAGTTTGTCTGATGCTTCTCATGCTTGGAGCTCTGTGGTGTGTTTTTGGTGGGAGTATTATGCCAGTGAAGGTGTTTTCTCTGCATTTGTAGTATTTTATGTTTTCACACTAGGGGCCTAGACAAGGAAGGGACCAGTGTAGTTTGGAACACGGTGTTGCCCAGAAAGTAAGGAGATACTTATAAGATAGGGAAGCCATTTTGAAGGGGTTGTCTGTGGTCAAATAGAGGGCAATATGAGCATTACATGTAAACAACAGTGAGGACTCACTCATCCACGGGATAAAATAAGTACTTGTGACTAATAAGCTCTTTTTAAGAGTGACATCTCAAGTGGGTGCATATAAAAAGGGGTCAAGAACCCAGATCCCCTCAACAGAGGTACATTTACACAGTGCAGTAATACTCAGCTATTAAAAAGAATGAATTTATGAAATTCCTAGCCAAATGGATGAACCTGGAGGGCATCATCCTGATTGAGGTAACCCAATCACAAAAGACCTCACACAATATGTACTCACTGATAAGTGGATATTAGCCCAGAAACTTAGAATACGCAAGATAAGATACAGTTTGCTAAACACATGAAACTCAAGAAGAACGAAGACCAAGTGTGGACACTTTGCACCTTCTTAGAATTGGGAACAAAGCACCCATGGAAGGAGATACAGAGACAAAGTTTGGAGCTGAGATGAAAGGATGGACTGTCTAGAGATGGCCATATCCGGGGATCCATCCCACAATCAGCTTCCAAATGCTGACACCATTGCATACACTAGCAAGATTTTGCTGAAAGGACCCAGACATAGTTGTCTCTTGTGAGACAATGCCGGGGCCTTGCAAACACAGAAGTGGATGCTCACAGTCAGCTATTGGATGGATAACAGGGCCCCCAATGGAGGAGCTAGAGAAAGTACCCAAGGAACTTGGGGATTCTGCAACCCTATATGTGGAACAACAATATGAACTAACCAGTACCCCCTAGAGCCTGTGTCTCTAGCTGCATATGTATCAGGAGATGGCCTATTCGGCCATCAGTGGAAAGAGAGGCCCATTGGTTGTGCAAACTTTATATGCGTCAGTACATGG
The DNA here is from genome assembly GCF_978045245.1 of Mus caroli. NCBI lineage: Eukaryota > Metazoa > Chordata > Mammalia > Rodentia > Muridae > Mus > Mus caroli. The sequence goes on along the minus strand of NW_028227259.1, from coordinate 47,758,923 downwards.
GAACGCCAGGGCCAAGAAGCTGGAATGGGGTGGGGGGAGTGGGTGAGAGAGGGTGTGGGGGACCTTTGGGATAGCATTGGAAATGTAAATGAAATAAATACCTAATTTTTAAAAAGAATAAAAGTAATACGATGATAATAAATAAATAAATAAATAGCCCATCTTTTCTAGGCTAGCTTTCGGAAACTGGATCCACTGGCAAGAGGCAAGAAAGTAGTGCCATTGATGGCACTACACAAAGCTTGAGCTTTGTGCAGGCAGTTCTCCCAGAGCATGATAGGAGATAGAAATTATCAGTTCCAAACCAGAACAACCTGGGAAAAGCCAAACCAATGCCCTGATCAGGTCTTCTATATTGCAGCCGATTTTAAAATCTTCACTTTTCCACTGTGGATGGATCTTATCCATCTTAGATGGATAGATTAAGACATAATCTCTGTGGGAGTTTTGTGAAGCAAACAGAAAGGGAAAGGCCTGGAGCTATGCACAGAAATCCTTGGAAATACAGAACTTGTGGAAAGGGAAAATAGAAGGTTGAGAAGCAAAGAGTGGGAGGAGAAAAGACCCAAAATGCGATAGTATCAAAAGAAGAAGGGTCTTGGAGCAGACCGAATGATGGAGAGACCTCATAACTTCTGTGTGAGCCTGTTCAGGGGAGTAGAGAAATTTGATCATGAAAACGGCAGCAAAAAGGTTGCAGAGTTGAAGAAGAGAGTGGATCTAATGACCCAGCCCTAGGCTTGTAACTTCATGATGATTTACCAGACATAGCACAGAGGTGAAGGCCCCTGACTGGGAGAAAGTGCGTTCAGTAACCCCTAAGGGAAGGCAGCTTCTTTGCTGTTCTTCCAAACTCCATGAGCCTCTGCCCCTTACACACACACACACACACACACACACACACACACACATTGCCCTCATCCTCTGGAGTCTCAATCACTCACAGAAAGGTAGCATCCCATGCAAGCCAGGCAACCTTCAAGAGGGTCTCATAAAGCATAGGTTCTTTATGTGGGAAAAATAATGAAACACCTTACTGGGGAGGCAAACTTCAAAGTGTAAAAGTATTGCTCAAGCAGAGAACAAAGGAAATTACTTCCTTCTGCAGCCAACTCAAGAACACAGGCTCCATGTTGGGGCTTTTGGAAGAATGGAGTGGGGGTAGTTGTCTTTTACTTGTTATAGTTCAGAATTTAGTAATTAAATAAGGCAGCTGTTGATTTCAACAGAAACATGTGTTCATTTGTGCAATAGTGTTGACTGTCAACTTGACAGAACCTAGAATCCCTTGTGAGTACACCTATAGGAGATTAGCTTGGGAGTACTAATTGACTTGGGAAGACCCATCTTGACTGTGGGTAAGACTATTCACTTAGTAGATGATCCTGGACTATTTAAAATGGAGAAAGAAAGCTGAACATTAGCAGGAATTCATGTGTCTGAATGCTTGGTCCATAGGGAGTGACACTATTAGAAGGTGTAGCCTTGTGGAGTACATATGGCCTTGTTAAGAGTACATGTGTCGAGCCGGGCGTGGTGGCACATGCCTTTAATCCCAGCACTCGGGAGGCAGAGGCAGGCGGATTTCTGAGTTCGAGGCCAGCCTGGTCTATGAAGTGAGTGCCAGGACAGCCAGGGCTACACAGAGAAACCCTGTCTCAAAAAAACAAAACAAAACAAAAAACAAAACAAAATAATAATAATAAGAGTACATGTGTCACTGCAGCAGGTGGGAGCTTTGAGGGCTTAAATGATCAATCTATGCCCAGTATGAAACACATCCAGTTTCCTCCTGGCTGCCTTTAGATTAAGATTTAGAACTCACCTCCTCTAGCACCATGTCTGCCTGGACACTGTCATGCTTTCTGCCCTGGCAATAATGGACTAAATCTCGAAAAAACATAAGGCAGCTCCCATTAAATGTTGTTCTTTATAAGAGTTGCCTTGGTCATGGTGTCTCTTCACAGCAACAGAAATCTTAAGACAAACTCCTTTTTATTTCCTCCTTACATGCAATTTTTAGGGTATATTTAGGTACCCTTAATACTTTCCTGCATCACGGTGGGTTTCTTTTGCTTCAGTCAGGCAGAGAGAGAGAGAGAGAGAGAGAGAGAGAGAGAGAGAGAGAGAGAGAGAGAGAGAGAGAGAGAGAGAGAGTCAGAGACAGAGACAGAGACATAGAGAGAGATGTTTACTTCTAGTTCTTTCTTATTCCCAATAAGAGCATCTAGAAAAGCTACATGACCTCAGGAGTGAAAACATTTTGGACCAGAAATATTGTAGGAGCAGCTGTTGTATATTACCGAACACTAAGCAGCATCCTTGGCTCCTACTCACTAGATGCCCATGATTGTTTTTTTGTTTGTTTTTTTTATATATATTTTTTCATCTTTTCCTCAATTACATTTCCAATACTATCCCAAAAGTCCCCCATACCCTCCCCCCTACGTCCCTACCCACCCATTCCCATTTTTTTGGCCCTGGCGTTCCCCTGTACTGGGGCATATAAAGTTTGCAAGTCCAATGGGCCTCTCTTTCCAGTGATGGCTGACTAGGCCATCTTTTGATACATATGCAGCTAGAGTCAAGAGCTCCGGGGTACTGGTTAGTTCACAATGTTGTTCCACCTATAGGGTTGCGGATCCCTTCAGCTCCTTCGGTACTTTCTCCAGTTCCTCCATTGGGGGCCCTGTGATCCATTCACTAGCTGACTGTGAGCATCCACTTCTGTGTTTGCCAGGCCCCGGCATAGTCTCATAAGAGACAGCTATATCTGGGTCCTTTCAGCAAAATCTTGCTAGTGAATGCAATGGTGTCAGCGTTTGGATGCTGATCATGGGATGGATCTCTGGATATGGCAGTCTCTAGATGGTCCATCCTTTCGTCACAGCTCCAAACTTTGTCTCTGTAACTCCTTCCATGAGTGGTCTGTTCCCAATTCTAAGGAGGGGCATAGTGTCCACACTTGAGTCTTCATTCTTCTTGAGTTTCATGTAGCAAGAGTTCCCAAATATTATCAATTATTCCTTGAAGATATAAAAGAATCCCCACTGAGAACTGCTGTTCTAAGTATATTTCTATAGAAATCCAAATGTTCCCCAAGAGTGGTCTGTCTTAGTTTTAATTCCTGTTGTTTGGAGAAAAGCAATTTAAGGGAGAAAGTGTTTATTCTACCTGACAGTTCAAGACACCATCCATTATGATGAGGAAGCCAAGGTAGCAGAAGCTTGAAGCAATAGGTCATAGCACATCCACAGTCAAAACAAGAGAGTGATGAATCCATGGGGCTGCTCTGCCCTCTTTCTCTCCTTCTAAACTCCAGGATCCCTGCTAGGGAATGTGTCACCCACAGTGGGAGAGTCTTTAACCCTCAGTGAGTGTATCAAGATAATCCCACCAGGGGCCCATCTCCTGGGTAATTCTAGTCCCATCAAACTGATTAGTAAGACTAACCATCACACTGTTCAAATGCCACTTTGGATGCAGGGAAACTGCTCTTAACATGAGCTATTGTTCGTGGTCCTTGTTTCTCTCAAGGATGAAGCCACAGGACAATCTTGGTTTTGTTGACCTGGCCAGATGTGTATGTGTCCATTTCCTCTTACAGTCGTCAACAGACACATAGGTTTTAAGTGCCTCACTTCTCATTAAAGAACTAAGAATTTCAGAGATTTTGCAGCAAAATGTTAAATAACCTCCATTGAATACGGACGCAAATGTTCTCCACAGAAGCCTTTGGAGCAGTGCCCAAAGGGGAGCAAGCTAAAAAGAATCAGTTTGTTCTTAAAGGCATTTCAGCCTGGATGGTTATCTGTTGTGAAGCCTAGGAGCACTGGAGGATGTTTGGCAGGGTCTCTGACCTTGAGCACCCACCTTAGAAAAGTTCATATGACAGTCAATACCATTATAGTATACATACATTTATTTATTACTTATTTTATGTGTATGAGTGCTTTGCCTGAATGTGCATCTGTGTATGAAGGGCATGCCTGGTACTCTCTGAGGCCAGAGGGGATATCAGATTCCCCAGAACTAGAGTTACAGAGAGTTGTTAGCTGTCACGTGAGTGCTGGGAACTGAACCCAGCTTCTCTGAAAGAGCTGCTAGTGCTTTAACCACCAAGCCATCCCTTTAGCTCCAAGGTTTATGTTCATTTTAAAACACAACAAAAATATTGACTGGAGGGACAACTTGGTAGTTAAGACTCTACCCTCTACAAGGGTAGTATTACCCTTGTAGAGGATCCAAGTTTGGTTCTTAGCATCCACACGGAGTGACTCACAACCACCTTTAACGCCTACTCCTGGGTATCTGATCTGGCATCCATGGGTACCTGGACTTAAACATTTGAATGCACATGTGAGAATGCACATACATAAGTTTTTCTTTCTTTTATTGAAAATAGATGTTTTCATATGATATATTTTGATTATGGTTTCTCCTCTCCCCTCCTACTCCTAGTTTCTTCCTGTCTTCCCCCTCATCTGGATCTTTTTTGTCTCTGGTTAGAAAATAGAAAATAAGAAATAATAATAAAATTAGATAAATCAAAAACAAATAAATCAGAACATGACAAAACAGCCAAACAAGATAAGAGCCAATGGGGAAAAAAAGGCACGAGGAACACAATAGATGCAGAGACACATGTGTGCTCATATTCAGGAATCCCATACAAACCCAAAACCAAAAGTCATAGTATATACACAGAGGACCTTTAAGGTAGGAAAAAACTGCTTTTAAAAAATAAAAAGAAACTTCAAATGAGCTACAATATACATACACATGTTCAAGTATAATAGGAAACTGTAGAAGATATTTATTATAACCTAAATCCAAGCCAATCATTACTGGATGTGTGACCTTAGCCAAGTCAGAGCTCAGGGTCTGCTCCAAAATGAGATTGTGGGATAAGAGAATTGATCACACCATTGCTCCCAGCCCCATTAGGCAGAAAAGCCTATCAGAAAACAGATGTGTGATCCTTTTAGAATGACAACAACAGCTGAAGGGAAGCAGTGTGTTCACGAAAACTCAACCCTCTATTTAACTAACCCACTCCTACATGATTGGTATTCCTCATTCAGGAAGTGAAGGGACCTTTGAGACATGAGGCATCTGGTGATGACCATTATGTTCTGGGGAAACAGAAACATGGGCTGTAGGGTGGATAACTTGGATGGTTTCTGCCTCTCTTACACTGAAACCTAAGGAATTCCCATCACAGTTGCGTGCAGATCTACAAGACCTGTATAGGGTAGAATGCTCCTTGATAAACCAGACTCTCAACACTTGGGAATCCATCAAGTCTGTGAGTGTTTCCAAGTGAGAGGAGATAGGTAAATGCTAAGTCACTTCCCTGCTCTATCTCCCTATGGTCCACTTGTTCTTGAGAAGAAAGTGTTCCTTCCTCTTCCATATCTAAGTCAGCCTCACTGGTGTTTCTGACTTCCAAGGCTGCGTCCTTCTCTTCCTGGTCACTGCCTTCCCACAACAAACCTCTGTATTTGATATCCACACTATCACAGACACAAGGCAGTTAGTTGTAGGTAGCAGATTTCTGCAGAAGTTGGGGAGGCAGCCAAGAAGATTTATAGAGAGCAGAAAATAGCTTCCAATTAAACGTTAAACACTGAACAAGAAAGGCAGCTTGCACCCCTTGCTAAGGAGGATGCTAGATCACTTTGTCATTGCTGTTTTTGTTAGCACCCCAAGAAGCCACATGGCTCTTCATCTCTCCTACTCTAAGCTTCCAGACCCCAGAAACTTCTTGCCTTGCCTTCTTATCTACACAGAGCTCACCAGACCCCTACAATGCCCTGGATGATGTAGGAAAGGTATAAGGGAGCTTGCCTTCATCAGCTAATATGTCCACTCATTCTTTAAAACCACAGATTTATTTATGCAAGCAAAAAAGCTTGTCTTTTACAGACAGTACATCAAAAAGTCTCATTTTCCTCATAACTTTTCCACTCATTCTCTGCAACTAAAAAAAAAAAAATAGATATTTGCCAAGCATGGTGGCACATGCCTTTAATCTCAGCACTCAAGAGGCAGAGGCAGGAGAATTTCTATGAAGGCAAACACCAGCCTGGTCTACTATAGTAAGGTTTGGGATATCCACTTCTATGTAGAGAGACCCTGTCTTAAAAAATAAATAAATAAAAACCTAAAGTGAACAAAGTGATTATTTTCAAATTACCTATTTCTGGATTTCTCTGATCCTGTGGCCTCATCTGATTTGTCTTTTGTTTTTTTGTTTTGTTTTTTAGAGACAAGGTTTCTCTGTATAGCCCTGGCTGTCCTGGAGCTCACTTTGTAGACCAGGTTGGCCTCGAACTCAGAAATCTGCCTGCCTCTGCCTCCCAAGTGCTGGGATTAAAGGTGTGTGCCACTATGCTTTGTTGTGATTTCAGTATGGAATGTCTTGCAGGCTCCCATGAATGGGCAGCCCTGTCTGGAAGGTTATAGAACCTTTAGGCGGTGGAACTATGCTGAAGGAAGGGACTGAGTGGTGGGCTCTGAGGTTTACTAGCCTCTTTACTCCTTGCTTCCTGACTGTGAATGGCAACTGTGAATGGCATGTGACCAGATGACCCTCATGCTTTCCCCATCATGATAGGTTGTACCCCCTTAAACTGTGAAACAGAATAAGTCCTTCCCCCTGGAAGTTGCTACCTGTCAAGTATTTCATCTAAGCAACTAGTATCACCATAGTAACTAAGGCGGTTTTTAGATGGATAACTTCCTGAGAAACAAAGAGCACTAAGCCATCACTCAGCCAAGAAGGTTATGATGGTTTCTATATGCTCAGCCCAGGAAGTGGCAATATTAGGAAGTGTGGCCTTGTTGGAGTAGGTGTGTCACTGGAGGTGTGGGCTTTAAGATCCCCCTCCTAGCTGCCTGGAAGTCAGTCTTCCACTGGCAGCCTTCAGAGGAAGATGTAGAACTCTCAGCTCTTCCTGCACCATGCCTGCCTGGATGCTGCCATGCTCCCATCTTAATAATGGACTGAACCTCTAAACCTGTAAGCCAGCCTGAAATAAATGTTGTCCTTAACAACAAGTTGCCTTGCTCATGGTGTCTCTTCACAGCAGTAAAACCCTGACTAAGACAGGATCAAGGCTTACAAGGATCAAAACTTCCTAGAATACACCGCTGATTGTCACGAATTCACAAATCCTTTGTGCAGTTGTAGAAATCCAGCTATACTCTCATCTGCATTCACTAAACAGAAGCCTGGAATCCAGTAGCAGCATGAAGCAATGACAGAAGATAAAAACCAGTAAAAATTACTTGAAAAAAGGAAAAAAGAAAAGATATACAAACATGTATCTCTAACCTGGGGAAATGAAATGCCTAGGCCAGAAACTGGAATGGACCTAACGAGATTCAAAAATACCACACTCTATTTGGTGCTAGTGGGGAGCTGCAAGCATTCCACATATTTGCATGTTCCTGGCGTTCTGGTGGGAAGTGGGAGGGATCAGGACAGATGGCTCTAGGAAGTGTGGGTGAACCACCATCAAATATATGAGCCAAATGGTATTTTCCAAGTTCCATCTCTCCAGAAGCCATTCATGGAAACTGATACCCCACATCCATGGCCCACGCTATTCTCTCCTGCATCCTTAAACATTGAAGCTTTTCTTTTCCCGTAATAATTTAATCATTTAAAAATGATCATGTACTGCCTTGTTAAATGTTGTAACTAGGCTTCATCCATCAGGTAGATCTTTGAGCACCACCCCCGGTCTTCCCTCTGTATCTGTCTAGCCTGATGGTCCTCCATGTACTCAGCCCACCTTTACCTAACAGATTCCAGTTTTCCTGTGCTGTGCCATAGAGGTTTGCATTGGCAGCAAACCATAGGAAAGTCTTTATCTCCATGAGCATTTTACTCCAGTAAAGAAACATAATGAACATATAAATAAGAATATGGAATCTTTCTCCTATTTAAAGTCTATATATATTCTTTCTCACCAGTCAGATCTTAACAATGACCCAAGACATGGGCACAAACAATTCACTGAGAAACTCCACTGAGAGAAGTGAAGAGCACTGATCCTCAGTCCCCAGTGTTTGGCACTCTTCTGCCCATATCGTAATTCCTGGACCATAGCCTTCACTTCTAGGTTCTCCTTCTAAGGTCACGTTCCTCCCTGTAAGTCCCTACTATAGATAGTGTGGTGCTTAATGTTCATTGTCAACATGATTGAATTTGGAATCACCTAGGAGACATACCTTTGGTTGTATCTCATAGGGTGTGTCCTAAAAGGCTTAACTGAGGAGGGAAGACCTGCCCTGAATGTGGGAGGCACTACCCTGTGCTGTCATGGGAAGCAGAGAAAGGAAAAAGCAAGCTGAGTGTGAGCATTCATCTCATTCTGCTTCCTATGGCAAACATAGTGAACCCAGCTGCCTCACCTTCTCACCTCCATCTTTCCACACCACAATGGGCTGTCTCCTCAAGCTGAAGCCAAAATCACTTCTCCTCCTTTAGGTCAGTATTGGCTCTCTGTCAGGTGTTTTGTCACAGTAATAAAAAATTTGCTAACACAATGCCCAGGACATTTTCACTTCCATCCTCACCAATCCCAGGGTTCATATAATTGTTCTCTCAATTGTACAATACAACCCCAAGGCAGCTAGTGCAGCCAGTCTTCACTGTTAACCTTTGGACTATTTCACAGGACACCAAGAGGAGAGGTTCTCCCTCCTAGCTTACCTTCTTGCTTATGTCACCCTCTTATGCACTTTCACTTTGAGCAGTGGCTCTGTGTGTCAACTGGATGCCAAATGTAACTTTTAAAAATTGACTTCAAATTTTCAAAAGAATGCCAAACTAAGATAACACATAAGACCTGCTAGCTTATTTCACCCACAACAAATTCTGGTGACACATATGAAGGTACAGACCACCATTTATGATAGACCTTGGTCATGAGAGCCATAGTCTCCCTTGTACCCATGGCCTGGGTGAATTATAAAGAGGAAGGCATAGGACCTCATGGAGAAAGGGCTCTGGGCCTTCAGTGGTACATTGAAATCAGAGAAAAGTGGGAGGAAGATTCCTCAGGCAGCCTTCCCAGCTCAGCTCACAGAACACAGTGGAAAATGAGAGCCTGCCTTAGGCAGCTGCCTGGGAGGCAGCCTGGCCTGAGAATAAGAGTTAAATGGAAGCTGTATCCAGTGGGCAGAGTAGACACAGTGCACACTATTCAAAAAAGCCTGGTTTCCTGACTAGAGTCACTATACCTGTGATCAAACACCAGGACCAAAGAAACTTGCAAGAAAAGTGTTTATTTGGTTTATGCTTCCATACTACTGTTCATCATTGAAGGAAGTCACAACAGAAACTCAAGCATGGCAGGAACCTGGAGGCAGGACCTGCTTATTGGCTTCCACAATGTCTTGCTCAGCCTGCTTTCTTGTAGAATCCAGGACCACCAACCTAGGAATGGCACCACCCACAATGGGCTGGGCCTTCCTCCATCAATCACTAATGTCCTACAGGCTTCTGTACACCCCAGCTCTTATGGAGGCATTTTCTCAATTGTGTGAGGCTCCCTCCTCCCTGATGTCCAGTTGACATGAAATTAGCCACACCTGGCCTGAGTCAGACTGAAGGGTCTTTGCCGTAAAGTGACCACTTTCATAGAGGGTCCATAAGGCAAAGCTCTTTCTGTGGAATCACAAGGCCAAGGCTTTATGCAAGGTGAGTCAGGTAGACCTGTGAAAGAAACAAGATGATGGCTCCAAAGGAGAGTAGCTTTCCTTATTTTCAGAAAGAAGAATTGTTGTTTGAACAGAGGGCATGTGACAGCCACAGAATATGTTGGTGTGGCTTTGTCACTATAACAAATGACATGAGGCTGGGTAACTTTATAAAGTAAAGAGGTGGATTTTTCTCATGGTTCTTAATATTGAAGGGCAAGGGATTGCTGATATCAGTTGTGCTTTGGTTAGGACCCCGTGGCAGATGACACTACAGCAACAGGAGTGTGTACAGGAGAAAGATACCACATCTCAAACAGGAAGGCGGAGAAAATTTGAGTTAGACTTACCTACAACTCATTGCTTTGTGACCTCAAGAGTCCCCCAAAAAAGTTGTTTTAGTTCCTTCTGAGGGTAGCTCTCTGGAAAGCCTAAGGATATCCCACTAGGTTATCCTTTCAAAATCCCACTACCTCCTTCCTAATCATCATAGTGGGAACTAAGCTCTCAACATGAAGTCCTGGGTGCTATATTCAAACCACATCCAACCAAGGAGGACAGGACTGTGACAACACCCACTGCCTGAAAGGATCTTTTGCACACTCACCTTTCAGCCCTCAACCACTCCTCCTAAACCTGACACTGGATTTCAGGGTGGGACAGAGGATTGAAGTAAAAAGGGGACCACATGGAAGAGAAGACCTGATCCTCTTGCTCCTACTGGTCAAGCTCAAGCCAGGAGGGAGGGAAGATACCTAACCTAGATGAGGAATTGAAGTTGAGGCATTATGTTGGATTGAACTAGTAACTAAAAGCAAATTGATTTTAATATTTATAAATTATCTTTTAAAACGGTGAGATTTTACTCTCATCATTGGCAAAGCTTTCTTGAGCAGGCTGTAAACTATGCTAAGTAAAAATAGTTATTTCCTATCTTACCTCATCTATCTCATCAGATTTGTTTGTTCAGAAGTCAGCTACAACAGAAAAATAGAGCAGAGTGGAAGAGATTGAGACAGAGAGACAGAGAGGCAGAGAGACAGAGAGAGAGGCAGAGAGGCAGAGAGACAGAGAGGCAGAGAGGCAGAGAGGCAGAGAGGCAGAGAGGCAGAGAGGCAGAGAGGCAGAGAGGCAGAGAGGCAGAGAGGCAGAGAGGCAGAGAGGCAGAGAGGCAGAGAGGCAGAGAGGCAGAGAGGCAGAGAGGCAGAGAGGCAGAGAGGCAGAGGCAGGGGGGAGTGAGCAGAGATGAAGTCTGCTTTTGAAACTCCTCCTTGGGAAGAATGAGGAGACAAATATCAGTGAGAGAGAGGCCATCCCTGGTGAAGAGTGGGAAGAGAGCATGGAAGGATCTTGTAGCAAGAAGGAAGCAGTTATAGGGCAAGAGGTCCCGAGGAAGGCAGAGTCTGGGAAACATCCAGGCTGAAGCTGTCACGGTGCAGAATTTGGGTTGAGTGGCTGGGCATTCTAGAGTTTAAGCAGAAAATTGACATAGTCTGACTTATATATTTAGAGTCAATTTTCAAGTTGTCTCAACAATGATTATGGAGGAGGAATGGTGGCAGCCCATTAGAATGACACAGTGTGAGTTAAAAAAAATAAAATTACATTGATTAATCAACCACAATGGTTGATTTTCTCAAGTACATAGATTCTAGAAAACCAGGACAGTGGCCCTAGGTATTTCTGAACCTTCATGACTACAGCAATTTACTAAAAGTTAGCAAAAGAAAATCACCAGGAAAGAGGCTCTCCTAGAAGAACAAGCTTTTCTGAGATCTACACGATGTGCATCTGCACATGTGTTGCATGTAAGCTTATATTATTAGCACACTGCCTAGAGTGAATTGCACATTCTTCTAACCTCTCCTTTAATAGAACTTCATCATGAAAATGTGTTTCTTAGTGGTTCTTATGCATTTCAAATCCACTTTTGTACCAGACATGAAAATAAATTTGAGAAAGAGATTTTTAAGCCATTTGGAGGAGAGGGGGAAAACTACTCAAACTACTTTTTATTTATTTCCCATTGATAATTACATGGAACAGTCTACCTCCGGCCTGACTCTTGGAATGTTTGATCTCTCCAGATCTACTACCAGCCTGTGAAGGTCACCCCACCCGGAAAAGACCTTCTAATTTGCGAGACTGTTTCTAGGAAACATCATCTATTCCCATGTATTCCCACCTTATTTTAATTCTGCTATACATTGGGAGCTTGTCTACTGCCACGCACCATAGTAAATACTTTACATATATTCTAAGAATCCATCATTATAAAATCTCTTGAACATAGGAGTCGTTACTTACAATCCTTCTGTTGGGCTTTGCTTATGGTGTTTTACAGTTACTCCAGGGCATTGCAAACTGAAGGTCTATGGCAGCTGTCACGAGTAAGTCCTATAAACACAATTTCCTCCCAATAGTTAGGTGGCTTTAATGTTGTTTTAGCAATAAAGTCTTTTTTAATTAAGGTTTGTTTGTGCATTGTATTTTATATGTGATGATATTGTACCATTACTGAGTTAGAGAACAGATTAAGAACAACTTTGATATACACTGGGAAACTGAAAACACTAGTGTGACTCATTCTATTGAAATAATTGCACTGATAATTGCACCATGTCTCTCAGGTGTGCCTACAGAGTCCTATATTACAGCAAAAGCAATTGCGTTCGTTTAAAACAGTTTCATTCACATAGGTGGTCAGTGGTACCAACCTCCAGTGATAAACCTGGAGAAATGGCTTGGTGGGTAGGAACATTTGCTCTTCTTGTGGAGGACTTGGGTCTGTTTCATGGTGGCTCATAACTATCTTTAATTCCAGTTCCAGGGAATTCTATGCCTTCTTCTATCTTTCATCAGTACCAGTCACACAGACACATATACGTAATTGCATGCATATAAAATGTAAAAACAATTAAAAACATTTGGTGTTGACCCCCCACCTTGGAATCTCATTGGAGCTTAGGCCTGCCTTACATGATAAGATGCCTGCCTGTGCATCTCTAGCTCACTGCCACGTGCCTTTTCTGTCTACCATATGTACTGGCTTGGTTCATGGCTTACCACCACAACCCATGGACTCCTGTAAGAAATCCAGAGCCTAACTCATGGCTTTATGCAGCCTCTCTGTTTCCCCAGAGGTACCAACTGAATGAAGAAAGACACTGATATCCTGGGTTCACACATAGTGGCTGATAAAAGCCAATGATGAACATGATCTGCCAACTTAATATCAGCCATGATGGGGAAATTTACACCAGGGAAATTGGCGAGCATCAAAAATCAAGGATTTTGGAAAGGGGCATTGCATTTGCCAGCACACAGTTTCGACAGACTATAAAATAACAACCAAACTGTCTCTTACCTGAGGCAGGCAAACTTCACAGCTCTTGATTGGCAAGAATGTCTTAATACTCAAGACCCCAACCAAAGATGCTCATTTGAAATTATCCTCTCAGAAACCAGTTCTTCTTGGTGAAAATTTGAGTATTTCTTCCCAACCTGCTCTGCTTCTCTTCTCCATTAAGGGTCTAGGATACGTTTTTAGGCTTTACTACATTCTGTTGAGCTTGCTGTCTTGCTGGGAGGAGAAAGCCAATCTCCGGTGCTGAGCATCAGATGGCTTATTGGGACGGCTCTTACTCTCAGCTGAGTGAGCAGGACCTCCATCCACAGGTTGCACTTGCTTGCCATGTGCTACAGCCAGTTAAAAATCAGTGTCAGGATAGAAAGAAAGGGAGAACCAATTGATGGTGTCATGTGAGCCACAAAAAGAAGCCCCCCCCCAATGCTTTATAATACACTGTGGGATAAAGGGAAGGATTCAGAAAGAAGATAAGAAGGATCTGCCTCGGAGCTACAGGTCTGAAGGTTCTAGAAGGAAAAGATGTGAAAAGGAGAGGGAGTTCTACAAGCAGAAGGAGAGAAACCATAAACTTGATGATTGTTTTTTAGCACATTTGCTTGCTTACTGAATGGACACCTACTGTGTGTCCTGTGCATATTTGTGAAAGACAGGGGCAGAGCTCCTGCCCTCATGGAATATACAGTTCAGTGGGAAGTGAAACACCAATCACATACTACTACCACTAAGTCTGAACTTTCTTATGATAAAGAAGACCATCATGGAAAATAACAGGAAGGAATAACTGGGGCTAAACTAGCCCAGGAAACAGACACTAACACCCTCAAGTGCCCATCACCTTATAGAATCCTGCACCTGGAAGGAAAGGATAAACGGCTTCAAAATCCATAACAAATGTTGACAGCACGCTGAGACTCTTGGGAAAGTGCAGATGATGGAGGTGAGACATCACAGTTTTGGAAGTCCCAGGCCAGTGTTCAAATCCAGACTCAGCCTTTGAAATACTGAGCACACAACTTAAACCTTTCCAAGCTTAGGACCTTCATCCTATGCAGGGGCAGCTTGAATGCTGAACTTCCCTTCCAGCTTTTCAATTTGAATAAAAGACAGAGGACCCATAACGTTGCAAACCTCCAGCAAGCTCTCAGTAGATGACCACTTTATGTAATGATACATTGTGATAATGTCCTCTTACAAATTCAGGCTCTCTTAAACTCTACAGTGGCTACTTGGTGAGTGTATGTCAGATTATCAGTCAGCAGAAGGACTTAACGAGGATTACCAGCCCAGCACCATAAGGACGCTTGAGGATCTGCACAGCAAGGGGCTTTGAAAGTGCTTATGCTGAACATACTCATTTATAGTCAGCATTTGAGGCAGCAGCAAGATGCACATGGTCCACCCCAGTGTACCACTGCTACTTCACCCCCACCTGCGTTAATTCTGTAAGTTCCCAGATCAACCCAAGGACTTTCCATTTCATTGTTTTCAACAAATACCAACAGGACACGTGGCATTTAATTTGTTTACCTTTATCAATACTTCCTCTAAAATGGATTTATTCAACAGAAAAAATACATATCCATTGACCATGGTATGTCAAATTGGAAACATATGGCCATCCCTGAAAGTCTGAGTCAGAGTAAATCGATTTTATTGCTACCAATCGCTTCACTAAAATGTGCTACCCTGCTGCTCACTCATCTGCAGGTGTCTCTAAGTGTTCACATCTGCAATACTTCGTTCCACGTGCTGAATGGGCAGTGGGGGGGGGGAATAAGCTGTGATGCTTGCAACTCTTGCACTTCTGCTCACCTTTAGCACACATTATCAAAGAATGTAGAAAACTGTAAGTGGATCAGTCAGCCCACAACAGGCTTTAAATGAGCACGGCAGGTCGTAATGGATTTGCGCCTCTGCCAGACCTTCCAGAGAACTAGTTCACGTAGTAATGTGACATGACTTAGAGAGTCATAATCACTATGACAACATAAAGGGAATCAGTTAAAGCCCAATTAAAGCCATGTGGGTAACAAGCAGAACTGTGTGTTTAGTGTCTTGTGTTCTTTGTTGCTGGGTTGGCAAAAGGGAAGAAGATGCTTTGTGGCAAACACAAGGGCACCAATTAATGCAGAGCACCTCACCCTGGTATGAGTTCATCTCATCAAACTAGGGATCAAAAGGAAATGAGAGTTGGTGAAATGGCTAAGCTGGCAAAGGTACCAAGCCTGATGGCCTGTGTTCAGTCCCTGAGACCCACACTGACTCCTTCACGTTGTCCTCTGACCTTCACACAGAAGCTATGGTATACGTGTACCCACCCAGGTACACATAATAAATGAGTAAATGGAATACAGATTTTTACAAAGGAAATGAGACTTGTAATACTGACACCTAACAGTTTCTACTCTCTACCCATGGGGCACAGAGGAAGAGGAGGAGCATGAAGGTCTTGGGAACTGAGAGGTGGGTGAGCACTAAGCTACTGTCCTGGTTCATGTCCTATTGCTGCGAAAAACCAATATGGCCAAAGCAACTTAGGAAGGAGACGGTTTGTTTCATCCTAAAGTTTCACGGTCCATCGTGATGCAAAGTCTGGGCAGGAACTTAAGCAAAGACGAGAGGAACCTTGACTACTGCCTTGCTCAGCTACCTTTCTTATATAACCCAGGATCATGTGCCCATAGTGGTCTGGGCCTGTACACATCAATCATTAACCAAGAAAAAATGCCCCACAGAAGGACAAATCTGATAGAGGCTACTCCTTACCGTATGTTACTATTTCCTAGATGACTCTGGCTGGTGCCAAAGTAACACAAACATCAGCACAGCCTGTAGTTATTTCTTAGTGTGCAGCCAGGGCGCAAATCTGACAGAAACTATTGAAAGATGTGAAGATTTGTTTAGGGCAACAGGTTCAGAAGTTCTGTCCATCATGGCACTTGGTGAGTGGCAATTAGTGGTAGATGAAGCAGTTCACATCATTGCAAACCAGGAAGTTCACTGACCCAAGAGCCACAGGCGAGGTACGCCCTTTAGAAGCCTGCCTCTGGAGACCTACCAATGAGGTCTCCAGATTCTCCAAATAGTACCACTAAGCAGAAAGCAGGTGTTTAAAACATGGGACTGTGGGGACCACTTCATATCCTCGTGGAGTAGCAGGTCACCACATTTCTCCATGCTTACGAAGCATCTTGGAGCACTCAATGAAAAACTGATGTAGGAACGTAATCGAAGACATTCAGATTTGATCAGTCTGCCACCACAGATTTAACTCTTCACATTTTAGCTAGCACATTTCAGCACTAAAGTTATTTCCAATAGAAATGAGTTTGGTTATAATCGAAGATGAGAGGAGATATTTTGATATCATGTAACTAGCCTGTCCCTCATGAATCTTTGCTCCCTACTTTGAGCATCAATGGATGAGCCTTCCTGAACCAATTGATGTCTATCACAATTATAAAGTGGTACTAGTCTGACTCCTACATTTGTTGGTATTTATTATTTCTGTCTTCTGTGTTTATTAGTTGGGATCCCTGGAGTCTCTCTTGACCCCCCCCTTTTTTTTTCTTCTTAAAAGGACAACATTTAATTGGGGCTGGCTTACAGTTTCTGAGGTTCAGTCCATTATCATCATGTTGGGAAACATGGCAGCAGGCAGGCAGACATGGTACTGGAGAAGTTGAGTTCTACATCTTGATCCAAAGGCAGACAGGCTGTCTTCTGCAGGCAGCCAGGAAGAGGGTCTCTATTCTGCACTGGGTAGACCTTGGGCATAGGACCTCAAAGCCTACTTCCATGGTGACTCACTTCCTTCAACAAGGCCACACTTCCTCCAACAAGGCTACACCTCCTAATGGTGCCACTTCCCATTGGCCAAGCATATTTATTTATTTATTTATTTATTTTTGGTGAAAATCCACCTTTTTATTTTATTTTATTTTATTTTATTTTTAAATTTTTAATATTTTTTATTACATATTTTCCTCAATTACATTTCCAATGCTATCCCAAAAGTCCCCCATAGCGCCCCCCACTTCCCTACAAACCCATTCCCATTCTTTTGGCCCTGGCATTCCCCTATATTGGGGCATATAAAGTTTGCAAGTCCAATGGGCCTCTCTTTCCAGTGATGGTCGACTAGGCCATCTTTCGATACATATGCAGCTAGAGACAAGAGCTCCGGGGTACTGGTTAGTTCATCATGTTGTTCCAACTATAGGGTTGCAGATCCCTTTAGCTCCTTGGGTACTTTCTCTAGCTTCTCCATTGGGAGCCCTGTGATACATCCAATAGCTGACTGTGAGCATCCACTCCTGTGTTTGCTAGGCCCCTGCATAGTCTCACAAGAGACAGCTATATTTGGGTCCTTTCAGCAAAATCTTGCTAGTGTATGCAATGGTGTCCGCGTTTAGAAGCTGATTATGGGATGGATCCCTGGATACGGCAGTCTCTAGATGGTCCATCCTTTCATCACAGCTCCAAACTTTGTCTCTGTAACTCCTTCCATGGGTGTTTTGTTCCCAATTCTAAGAAGGGGCACAGTGTCCACATTTTGGTCTTCATTCTTCTTGAGTTTCATGCGTTTAGCAAATTGTATCTTATATCTTGGGTATCCTAAGTTTTGGGCTAATATCCACTTATCAGTGAATACATATTGTGTGAGTTCCTTTGTGATTGTGTTACCTCACTCAAGATGATGCCCTCCAGGTCCATCCATTTGGCTAGGAATTTCATAAATTCATTCTTTTTAATAGCTGAGTAGTACTCCATTGTGTAAATGTACCATATTTTCTGTATCCATTCCTCTGTTGAGGGACATCTGGATTCTTTCCAGCTTCTGGCTATTATAAATAGGGCTGCTATGAACATAGTGGAGCATGTGTCCTTCTTACCGGTTGGGACATCTTCTGGATATATGCCCAGGAGAGGTATTGCTGGATCCTCCGGTAGTACTATGTCCAATTTTCTGAGGAACCGCCAGACTGATTTCCAGAGTGGTTGTACAAGCTTGCAATCCCACCAACAATGGAGGAGTGTTCCTCTTTCTCCACATCCCCGCCAGCATCTGCTGTCACCTGAATTTTTGATCTTAGCCATTCTGACTGGTGTGAGGTGGAATCTCAGGGTTGTTTTGAGTTGCATTTCCCTGATGATTAAGGATGTTGAACATTTTTTCAGGTGCTTCTCTGCCATTCGGTATTCTTCAGGTGAGAATTCTTTGTTCAGTTCTGAGCCCCATTTTTTAATGGGGTTATTTTACTTTCTGGAGTCCACCTTCTTGAGTTCTTTATATATATTGGATATTAGCCCCTTATCTGATTTAGGATAGGTAAAGATCCTTTCCCAATCTGTTAGTGTTTTTTCTGTCTTATTGATGGTATCTTTTGCCTTGCAGAAGCTTTGCAGTTTCATGAGGTCCCACTTGTCAATTCTCGATCTTACAGCACAAGCCATTGCTGTTCTATTCAAGAATTTTTCCCCTGTGCCCATATCTTCAAGGCTTTCCCCCACTTTCTCCTCTATAAGTTTCAGTGTCTCTGGTTTTATGTGAAGTTCCTTGATCCACTTAGACTTGACCTTAGTACAAGGAGATAGGAATGGATCGATTTGCATTCTTCTACATGTTAACAACCAGTTGTGCCAGCACTATTTGTTGAGAATGCTGTCTTTCTTCCACTGGATGTTTTTAGCTCCCTTGTCGAAGATCAAGTGACTGTTGGTGTGTGGGTTCATTTCTGGGTCTTCAATTCTATTCCATTGGTCTATTTGTCTGTCACTATACCATTACCACACAGTTTTTATCACAATTGCTCTGTAGTAGAGCTTTAGGTCCAGCATGGTGATTCCACCAGAGGTTCTTTTATCCTTGAGAAGAGTTTTTGCTATCCTAGGTTTTTTGTTATTCCAGATGAATTTGCAGATTGCACTTTCTAATTCGTTGAAGAATTGAGTTGGAATTTTGATGGGGATTGCATTGAATCTGTAGATTGCTTTTGGCAAGATAGCCATTTTTACAATGTTGATCCTGCCAATCCATGAGCATGGGAGATCTTTCCATCTTCTGAGATCTTCTATAATTTCTTTCTTCAGAGACTTGAAGTTTTTATTATACAGATCTTTCACTTCCTTAGTTAGAGTCACGCCAAGATATTTTATATTATTTGTGACTATTGAGAAGGGTGTTGTTTCCCTAATTTCTTTCTCAGCCTGTTTATTCTTTGTGTAGAGAAAGGCCATTGATTTGTTTGAGTTAATTTTATATCCAGCTACTTCACTGAGGCTGTTTATCAGGTTTAGGAGTTCTCTGGTGGAATTTTTAGGGTCACTTATATATACTATCTTATCATCTGCAAAAAGTGATATTTTGACTTCATCTTTTCTAATTTGTATCCCTTTCATCTCCTTTTGTTGTCGAATTGCTCTGGCTAGGACTTCAAGTACAATGTTGAATAGGTATGGAGAAAGTGGACAGCCTTGTCTAGTCCCTGATTTTAGAGGGATTGCTTCAAGCTTCTCACCATTTACTTTGATGTTGGCTACTGGTTTGCTGTAGATTGTTTTTATCATGTTTAGGTATGGGCCTTGAATTCCTGATCTTTCCAAGACTTTTATCATGAATGGGTGTTGGATCTTGTCAAATGCTTTTTCCGCATCTAACGAGATGACCATGTGGTTTTTGTCTTTGAGTTTGTTTATATAGTGGATTATGTTGATGGATTTCCTAATATTAAACCATCCCTGAATCCCTGGAATGAAATGTACTTCGTCAGGATGGATCATTGTTTTGATGTGTTCTTGGATTCGATTAGCTAGAATTTTATTGAGGATTTTTGCATCAATATTCATAAGGGAAATTGGCCTGAAGTTTTCTATCTTTGTTGGGTCTTTAGTGGTTTAGGTATCAGAGTAATTGTGACTTCATAGAATGAGTTGGGTAGAGTACCTTCTGCTTCTTTTTTTGTGGAATAGTTTGTGAAGACCTGGGATTAGATCTTCTTTGAAGGTCTGATAGAACTCTGCACTAAACCCATCTGGTCCTGGGCTTTTTTTTTTTTTTGGTTGGGAGACTATTAATTACTGCTTCTATTTCTTTAGGGGACATAGGACGGTTTAGATAATTAAACTGATCCTGATTTAACTTTGGTACCTTGTATCTGTCTAGAAATTTGTCCATTTCATCCAGGTTCTCTAGTTTTGTTGAGTATAGCCTTTTTTAGAAGGATCTGGTGGTGTTTTGGATTTCTTCAGTATCTGTTGTTATGTCTCCCTTTTCATATCTGATTTTGTTAATTAGGATGCTGTCCCTGTGCCCTCTAGTGAGTCTGGCTAAGGGTTTATCTATCTTGTTGATTTTCTCAAAGAACCAGCTCCTTGATTGGTTGATTCTTTGAATAGTTCTTCTTGTTTCCACTTGGTTGATTTCGCCCCTGAGTTTGATTATTTCCTGTCATCTACTCCTCTTGGGTGAATCTGCTTCCTTTTTTTCTAGAGCTTTTAGGTGTGTTGTCAAGCTGCTAGTGTGTGCTCTCTCGTTTCTTTTTGGAGGCACTCAGAGCTATGAGTTTCTCTCTTAGAATGCTTTCATTGTGTCCCATAAATTTGGGTATGTTGTGGCTTCATTTTCATTAAACTCTAAAAAGTCCTTAATTTCTTTCTTTACTCCTTCCTTGACCAAGGTATCATTGAGAAGAGTGTTGTTCATTTTCCACATGAATGTTGGCTTTCCATTAGTTATCTTGTTATTGAAGATCAGCCTTAGTCCATGGTGATCTGATAGGATGCATGGGACAATTTCAATATTTCTGTATCTGTTGAGGCCTGTTTTGTGACCAATTATATGGTTAGTTTTTGAGAAGGTACCATGAGGTGCTGTTATCTTCACTGTGTCCCTGTTTAGTTTCTGTTTCCACAATCTGTCCATTGATGAAAGTGGTGTGTTGAAGTCTCCCAGTATTATTGTTTGAGGTGCAATGTGTGCTTTGAGCTTTACTAAAGTTTCTTTAATGAATGTGGCTGCCCTTGTATTTGGAGCATAGATATTCAGAATTGACAGTTCCTGTTGGAGGATTTTACCTTTGATGAGTATGAAGTGCCCCTCCTTGTCTTTTTTGATGACTTTGGTTTGGAAGTCAATTGTATCAGATATTAGAATGGCTACTCCAGCTTGTTTCTTCAGACCATTTACTTGGAAAATGTTTTTCCAGCCTTTCATTCTGAGGCAGTGTCTGTCTTTTTCCCTGAGATTGGTTTCCTGTAAGCAGCAAAATGTTGGGTCCTGTTTGTGTAGCCAGTTTGTTAGTCTATGTCCTTTTATTGGGGAGTTGAGTCCATTGATATTAAGAGATATTAAGGAAAAGTAATTGTTGTTTCCTATTATTATTATTATTATTTTATTTTTTTTTTTGTTAAAGTTGGCATTCTGTTCTTGTGGCTATCTTCTTTTAGGTTTGTTGAAGAATGACTTTCTTGCTTTTTCTAGGACATGGTTTCTGTCCTTCTATTCTTTTATTTTCCTGTTATTATCCTTTGAAGGGCTGGATTCGTGGAAAGATAATGTATGAATTTGGTTTTGTTGTCGAATACTTTGGTTTCTCCATCTATGGTAATTGCAAGTTTGTCTGGGTAGAGTAGCCTGGTCTGGCATTTGTGTTCTCTTATTGTCTGTATAACATCTGTCCAGGATCTTCTGGCTTTCATAGTCTCTGGTGAAAAATCTGGTGTAATTCTGATAGGCCTGTCTTTATATGTTACTTGCCTTCCCCCTTACTGCTTTTAATATTCTATCTTTATTTAGTGCATTTGTTGTTCTGACTGTTATGTGTTGAGAGGAATTTCTTTTCTGGTCCAGCCTATTTGGAGTTCTGTAGGATTCTTGTATGTTCATGGGCATCTCTTTCTTTAGGTTTGGGAAGTTTTCTTCTATAATTTTGTTGAAGATTTTTGCTGGTCCTTTGATTTGAAAATCTTCATTCTTATCCACTCCTATTATCCGTAGGTTTGGTCTTCTCATTGTGTCCTGGACTTCCTGGATGGTTTGAGTTAGGATCTTTTAGCATTTTCATTTTCTTTGATTGTTGTACCAATGTTCTCTATGGATTCTCTCTTCTGTCTCTTGTATTCTGTTGCTGATGCTTGCATCTATGGTTCCAGATTTCTTTCCTAGGGTTTCTATCTCCTGCATTGCCTCACTTTGGGTTTTCTTTATTGTATCTACTTCCCTTTTTAGGTCTAGTATGGTTTTGTTCATTTCCATCACCTGTTTGGTTGTGTTTTTCTGTTTTTCTTTAAGGACTTTTAACTCTTTAGCAGTGTTTTCCTGTATTTCTTTAAGTGAGTTATTAATATCCTTCTTGATGTTTTCTACCATCACCATGAGATATGCCTTTAAATCTGGGTATAGCTTTTCAGGTGTGTTGGGGTGCCCAGGAGTGGCTGAGGTCGGAGTGCTGGGTTCTGATGTGGGTGAGTGGTCTTTGTTTTTTTAGTAAGATTCTTACGTCTGCCTTTTGCCATCTGGTTATCTCTGGAGTCAGTTGTTATAGTTGTCTCTGTTTAGAGCTTGTTCCTCTTGTGATTCTGTTATTCTCTACAGCAGACCTGGGAAACTAGCTCTCTCCTGAGTTTCAGTGGTCAGAGCACTCTCTGCAGGCAAGCTCTCCTCTTTCAGGGAAGGTGCACATATATCTGGAGTTTGGACTTGCCTCCTGGCATAAGATGAAGGCCCGAAACAGTGTCTGTCTCAGAAACTGTTAGCTTCATAGACCGCACTCTCACCTGTGCAGACTAGACTCAGCGGGATCCAGGAACCAAGTTGGCTCCCTCAGGTGCTCTGGAAAAGCCCTCCAGGGCAGGGTGGACACCTCTCCTCTGGCAGGGAAGTTGCCCAGATGTCTGGAGCCAGAAAACGGGTCTGCCTCAGAAGCTCTGTGGCTCCTGCCTGTCCCAGAAGCTGTTAGCTTCTGTAGTCCACACTCTCACCTGGGCAGACTAGTCTTGGTGGAATCCGGGAACCAAGATGTCTCAAGATGGGGCATTTATAAAACTATTTTAAAAAGATTTTTATTGCTATCTTAGCATTTCCTATTCAGATAGACATTTTTATTATGTTTTAAGAGTTCCAGAGCAACAATGCAAATTATGCAAATTATGGGGTGTTGTAGTGAGAAATGCCTTTCTCCACTGTTCTATGTATCATCTTAGTTCTCAGTGTCTGAACTGGACTACCACACATCTGTGTTTCAATTCTTCATCTCTAGCATACTTGGAGGCTGGAAACCTGTCTCTAAGGCCTGATGTTCCACAAGAGGTACAAAAGATATGAATAAGAGATACTCGTATCCTCTTGAAGATTTGTTCTCAAAGATTAGCTACTTTCTGAATATGTCCTGAGATCCTGTGAGACAACAGTAGCTCAAGAGAAACAAAGGAGGAGGTGGGCTGATGACAGGAGTGGAGTGAACTCTACTCGAAAACACTTCAGTGTGGGATCCCTTTAATCCTCCCACTTCATGGGACCTAGTGTTTCTCAAATTTCCCTGCTTTCATTCATTATAAAAAATAACAGTAACACTGATAATAACAGCTGATGATTGATACTAACAGGATTGTGGGAACTGTTCCAAGGGTTTTATGTGTACTAATTGATTTTATATTCATGACAACCCCAAAACATATGTATAATATTATTTAACTAGTGTCCCCATTTTATAGACAAGTAAACAAAGTCTGGTCAATGTTCTCAAGGTCCCTTCAGCTAGTGCATAAGCTAGAAAGGATAGAAATCACAAGACCAATGATAAAAGCAGAACTTTAGACAAAGCAGATTTGGCAGCGTTTGTAGGGAACAGAGGATGATTCATGAATGAAGCAACTCTCAGAATACAAATCAGAGAACTATGCTTTGTAGCATGGCCAGTGAGTATTTATAGACAGCAAAAGGCTGAAGATAGCAGAAATGGGGAACAGAGCTTAGACTGCCTGCTCAAAAGCATCTTTCCCCTTAAGCGTTAAAGCAGAGAGCCCTGTCCTAGCATGCTGGCTGCTGGCTAAATCTAGTCTGTTTGCTAGATCTGGCTGCTATGGCAACTTTCTCTCCAGATTTCTTGGAAGGTCAGATAAACAGCTTAATTTCAGCCTGGCGATGTCAAACTTTAGAGCTAGTGAATCCATTTTTGGTTTCTTCTTTCTGGGCCCAGTGCAAATGAACTGCCAGGCCATTGGTAACTGCTCTGCTGGTTACCTGATGCCTAAGTGATGCTTCTCAAGATTATTAAAGATGGCTAAGGATGTAGCTCAGTCAGTGGAATGCTTGTCTAGCAAACATAAAGTCCTAGGTTCCATCCTCAGCACTAGACATGGTGCAACATACATGTGACATACCTGTAGTCCTTACAGTTTCAGGTGGAGCACGGGGATCTGAAGTTCAGGGTTATCCTTCAATTTTGAAGTCAGCTTGGGATACATGAGAATCTGTGTCAAAACAAAAGAAAAAAAACCCACCTACACACTGCAGATGTTCGGTCTTTCGTCTAGATTTGGCATTAGGTCAAGGGTGGAAACTGAGAATGTGTAACTCTAAGAAGTCCTCTTGTATAAATGAATCCTCAGAGAGCCTCACTCAGAGACTGTCTGTGCTTTGGAGAGCCACTGTGCTTACCAGACTTTTATATAGCCTGCAAGGAATTGCCAGCAATCCTGAAACTCTCAGTCCTTAATATTAGCCAGAGTTCTCCAGTCCTCTGGAGAAAGTAAAACATAGAACTGGATTCCCACCCTGTCCTGTAGGCTCCATGCTGCTTACTGAGCTGTTCTTAACTCCTTGCTCATACCACAAGACTGCACTGCTCTTGCCTCCAGTGTTGGGGACATGACATAATAGATATTATTATCTAGTGTCCACAGAGGCATGGACTTTCTTCTCCAGAGGCAGGCCCTGAACTCTTTGAATACCCTTGTGGCTTGGTTGCAGTTATTAACTCTTATAAGCGATCTGATGTTTCCTCCTCCTCCTCCCCCTCTTCCTCCTCCTCCTCCACCTCTTTCTATTTGCCTAGGCTGGGTTAGTTTCCTACTTTTTCCCAATCCTCCATACCTTGGATCTTGCTTCTTTACATGTTTACATGTGTGCCACCTGAGGCAGATTAAATGTCAGTTCTGTACTGGGCAGCTTCCTTCAGGGAACTCCTGCTAATGAGAGTATTGATCCAGTGAGGAATCTTAGCTGGATAGGATGGGCTTCTTCGAAGCTCCTGTTTCAGACTCTTCCAGGGGAAACCCTCAGCTAATTGCCCAAGTAATTATTGTCAATGGCTTTCGTGTTCTTTTTTTTTTTTTTTTCCTGCCAAACCAGTGGGAAGTGAGAATGTGGAGCTGGGACAGGAAGGAAGCATGGCTTATTTCATTCAGAAACTGTCTTGGCATCTTCTCTTCTTGGAAGCCTTTGAATTAGAAATGAAGTTCCCCCTAAAACATGGCTATTCTCAGTGATGGATGGAGATGTTCCTGACCCATTCCCCCAACCCAACTGTAACCAAGCCATCGCACAAATGTTTGGGGCGACACCATATCCCCACCCCCACCCCACCTAGGGTCCTGTTCCTTTTTCCATGGAATAAGAAGCTTAGAGGACATGAACATTTTTGTACTTAAAATCCCAAATCTAGTCATTATGCGAATTTTGGCTGTTTCTAATTAACTTTGCTATCTCCATAGCCTCCAGTTAAGTCTGTACTTTGAGGTACAACTTACAGGCAGGGAGAAGAGTGAGCTCCACAGGGAATCAGTACGGATTCCCAAGTAGTTTTTAAGGCCCCTATTGGTCGGTTTCTTTGCTAGCTTTATGGATAATTGCTTATGCTCTACTTTAAATCTCAACTTCCATTCACCACAATGCCCAATGTAAAAAGGAAATAAAAAGGCAGTTAAATAGATAACAAGGTCCCTTCGGCTGTGTGACTTTCATAACCATTTGCCTTTTCAATTATAGTTTAATTGAATTTATAGGTTCTTGGTCTTTTGTTTTGGCTGAACTTAAATTTTAAAAATTTTCTTTGTCATATGGAAGTAGTTTGTTTAAGATATTTTATTTTAAAAATGTTAATAAGGCTAAGGGGAGAAGAGGTCCTTTGCATACTCTCCACTCAAGCCCACTAAACCAGGCAAGCCACATTTCCTTTTGCATGTTAGTGATCGTCAATACATAGGGACAAGGCTCTTTGGTGGTGTGCCATTCAGTTTCAACTTCGGGGAGTGTGATGCTTAATTTTGTTCATCAAGTTGATGTGTCTATGAGGACATTTCTGGGAAGAATTAACTGATAAAGAAGGTGGAGTCTAACCTGGTCTACATAGCAGCCAGAACTGTAAAAACAAACACAAACAAACCAGAACCAAAACAACAATAACTACAACCTTAAAACAAAGCAAATTCTGGAGCCACTGCTCCTGTGATTTTATGGTAGTATTCCCCACATGATCTGTGGCAGTGAAAAATGATATTGTCATTTTGGACTGATGTGCCTCTCTTCCTCCCTCAGACAAAGGCCTAGTGTTCTATTTTACCTGGCTTTCTAGTCCTAGACCCCAGCACAGTAACAGACACAGAGTGTACATGCAATGTGTGAAAATGACACAAACAAGGTGTCTCTGAGCAGGTGGCTGAAGGGAGAGAAGTGGGTCATGAACTACTTTGAGCAGGCAAAGGAGGCATTACAGTGACATAGGATGCTTAAGAAAGGAGATCAGAGCAAAGGAAGAGTCAGGGAGTGTCACTTGGGGAGGCAGAATTTGAGAAAAAAGTTTAAACCATTTTCTCATTCCTCAATCTACAGAAGGAGATAAATAGAAGTGGCATAGAAGACTCTCCCCTAGCCAGCCAAGAAGATTTTTCATGATTCCCCGTAGACACTTGAAACCACTAGTGGGAATGAACCCTATTCATTTCATGTGTCCCTGTATATACACACCAGCATAGGATTCAGCTTATAAATTAAGTAAAGGATCAATAATGATGACTAGCAATGAAACTGGGCCACAAATACACTATACCAATGTACTTGACTAAAAGTTACATGATCATGGTCTAATTTTCTCTTCCATATTTTAGTTGTATTCTCACCTTTGTATTTAAAGGATTCATGCTACAACTTCTCTCCCACATTACTGATCTGCCAGTGTCTCTACTCTTGTGTTTTGGGGCCATTATTAAGTAAAATCAGGGTTATTTGGAAACAAAGCTAATGACCGTTCCTTAGCTGATCTCATAACTAAGATGACTTCTGCAGCAAATAGCAAATGCAATGTGGATACTCTGGACAGAAGAATGACTCACAACCTGGTTAGGACAAAATGGGTTGGTGCAATAATTGGTCATATTACCTAGAAGGTGGCACTATTTAACACTTATGAATTATTTATTCTTAGGGTTTTCTGTTTAATATTGCCAGACTGCAACTGACTGCAGGTGACTGAACATGTGGAAAGGAAAACCCTAAGGGGAGTTGACTGTATTTTTAGACACTTCAAAACTCGTCTAAATTCAGTGTGCATGATATTTAATGTGCATTGCTTTGCCTGGCTAATAAGTCCAGAGGGAATAATGTTAGAATTACTGTATGCTGCTAAGTAAGAGACAAAATTTATTTGGAAAGTTCTTTGCTGTATCACAGATCCAAACACAGAAAACCCAGCTTTCTGAATTTTGACATGAAAATAAGAGCCTCTCTGTTAATTCTGGTACAGGTTAGTCTGCTACAACAAAGATAACATTATAAAGGACAATTTAAGAGAGGGTTAATTGTAGTCTCTTGTATTCATGAGGCTAGTGGTCAAGACTGATGTCCTGGGTGAGCTTCATGTGGCCATCCCTCCTTTAATCCTCATTTCTCCCATGTCTGTGGTCCCTCTGTGGGAAGCTCAAGTGGACTACAGGATCTCTAGGGCAAGTGGCTTAGAAGTGAAGCAGACAACCCACATCTTTTGCTATTCCCATCTTTTTTAGTTAATAGTGCAGCTATACATCCTGCAGAAGGATGCCTGTGAAGCCTTGTTGCAACCTGGCTTGTTGCAACTGTGCTTCAGTTCAATTCTGAAGAACAAAGGAGGAAATGGATTCTAATTGGTAATTACAGTTGTCTACAGAGGAGACAACTGTATGTGAAACAGCCACTGGAGCATACCCAGGAACTTTTAGCAAATATTCAATCTGATGATCCAGAATCCACAGAGTGGCAGGGATTCAGATGGCTTATTTAGTCCAGTGTTAGGTGGTAAGGGTTAGTCTCACGATCCACTGACACCGTCACATCTCCTCTTGTGCCTTATTCCACAAACCTATATATTATTTTCATCCTGTTACTCATTTCATCTAACTGTGTCTTAGGCTGAAGAGATGTCTCAACAGGTCACACTTGGCACTACTATCCCCTATATCCACATCGTGAAAGAGAGAAGATTATTACATATTATTCTCTGATCATACATGTAATGTGCCCCATGCTACCATGAGTAAATAATGCAATAAGCTTTTCAAAAGCTTCTATCTTCTCCCAGTGATTTGACTTAAATCTATGTTGTCAGTCACTTTTGCTCTCTCTTGTCCAACAGATGGTAATGAGTGTAAGATAAAGTAAGGGTCTTTATATCTCTAGAGTAGAGGAGAAGAAAGAGAAAGAGTTCTTGCCCAAGTTTCAGAGAAGAGGACCTATGAGACTCCTAACATCTTGCACTTCAAGACTCCACCACTACTGAGTATTATGCACACAGATGGGGGGTTTTCTCTCTCGAGTTAAAAAGTAAAGTTCTCTCTCACAGACTTATTAAGCATTGGAGGTAGCAGAGAGAAGATCAATGAACAGAAATGTCTGTCTTAAGTGATGAAAAGAATGGATGGATGAACAAATGAAACAAGATTAAATGAGTGGATGAATGAATGAATGAATAAAATATTGTATGGGATTATGGCAGAGTACCAGCCACATGTAGTTGTTGCTCTTCTGTGGTAGTGAGAAGAGCTCTGGCTGGACATTATGAATAGACTAATGTCCAGAAGAAAAAGTGTAATGGACTTTGACATCAGTAATTTAGTGGATTAGGGTGTCATGAAGAACAAGTAACCAGTTATTTTTTAAAAAGAAGTTCAAACAGAGACTTAAAGAATAAGAATTAACCAGGGCTGGGGAGATTACCAACTAGGCAGGAATACTTGTTGCATAAGCATGAGGATATGAGTTTAGATCCCAGCACCTATGTAAAAGAGCTGAGCAAATGCACACCCTCCTATAAGTTCAGGGCTGGGCAGTATAGCAGAGAACAGGCAGAGACAAGTGGATCGCTGGGGATTGCTGGCTGAACAGCCAGCTTAGTCACAAAAGACTGAGCTCTAGGTTCAGTGAGAGACCCTGTAAAAGGGAATAAGTCAGAGAGTTATCACACCACACCACACCACACCACACCACACCACACCACACCACACCACCCACACTACCCTCAAAGAGTTAACCAGATGAAGAGTGAGTGAGTGTGGAGGGGAATGGCCAGAGGGGACAGCATTACAAGAGTTCTGAGGAGAGGAGGAGTGTGTCCTTATGATGGAACCAAGAGAAGTTCTCTGTGGCTGAAAAGTAGGGAAGAGTGGGGTGGGATGGGGGGTAGGATGAGGTCTAGAATATATAATTCTCTCCAAGGAGCTCCAACTTGATTCTGGGGGCAAGGGGAAATGATTGGAGAATTTTAAGTAGACAAGTGATATGAATAGATTTGCACTTTAAAAGATATCCATCTGGAGTCATAGTTGAAGATATTGGTAGAGGGAAAGGGAGGGACACAGCGCATAGCAGTGGGTGATGGGTATAGAAAGGGGACATGTGGGTACCTAGGACTGTCAAGAGGATGCATGAGATGTTCAGAAGGTTAAATAGGGGATTTTTATAAAAAATATAGTTTATGGAGGGATGGGTATACATTTAGATGTGTTAGGACCCCTAAGCCCTACTGATCATTGTCACTCTCAATGAGCAAGGACAACCATTGGAAACTGGAACCACCCCAGGCAAGTGAGGACATATGGCCACCTGTGCATACTTCACTTTTTCCAGAAGCCACTGATTTTACAGTTGCTGTCATTTGGCCTGGACTTCGACTTTTGCTTAGATTGCTGCAGTTTTTCGGACAACTCATCCACTCATGTGTCCTTGCATTCGCTTAGCAGAGAGTGCCAGTTCCAGCACACCATGTAGGAAAGCAGCTAGTAGAATCCCAGTGTTGTGTAAGCTCTAGATGTAGCCCTGGCTTTAGGGAAGGAGCTGGGTAGTTTTATAGCACAGCAGCATTGAGTTCTCAGGTAAAAGTAAGATGTAGGAAGTAGGCTAAAGATGCATGGACTGCAGGGTTGGATGAACCTTTTTGTATTGACTCTACTGCCTTCATTTCACAAGCAAGACTACAGAAACCCAGAGACATAAGTCAGCTTTATTAACATCACCCAACTCCTTGGAATCTGTATTGGAATCTAAGACCTGTAAG
The DNA here is from genome assembly GCF_978045245.1 of Mus caroli. NCBI lineage: Eukaryota > Metazoa > Chordata > Mammalia > Rodentia > Muridae > Mus > Mus caroli. The sequence goes on along the minus strand of NW_028227259.1, from coordinate 47,728,317 downwards.
GTTCACCCTGTTGTATGATGTCCAGTATTGATTTCCTACACCATTCAGAGTGTCTCCTTGCCTTCTGACCAGTTTCTCTCCCTTCATGTTTTCCCCTCAAGCTCCACTCTACACTAGCTTTCCCCCACTTCCCTTTCTTCTCCCCTCACTAATTCTTTTCCCTTCTCTTTCTTTTATACATTTGGTTAGATACCATGGGGACATAGGAGTCAAAGGGATTCTAGACCTTCAGGGAAATGGAGAAACAAGTAATAACTTGTTAATAACTAATAAAAAAGAAGACATTGCTCATTAGACTTACAGGGGACACACACTAGTAGTTTGAAGTGGTAGATGCTGGTACAGGGTGTGTGTAAGACCTCCTTGAAGGCAGCCTTAAAGCACAACTTTAACAGTTCCTAGAAACATTTCTATGGATGGAGCCCAGCATGGGCACAAGCAAAAGGAATGAGCTGTGTCTATATTTATGTGTATATTGGGACAGATATGACATAAACAGAGCTAAGGAACTCTGAGAGGAGTAGCTAGTATAGTCTCAACATTTTTTGGACAAGGCTTTCTTTCAATGCCAATAACAAAGCACTATTGTCAATATACTATAATATAATCCAATTGAATAACTTAGTGTCTGCTACAACCCATGACTATAGTTGTTTGGATTTAGATCCCTACCCCCCCCCCCCCATGGCAAATATTTTACAGAAAGGAAAATTAGACTCACATAGGCTAGGTAGTCATCTAAGTTCATATGGTTGGTTTTATGTCTACTTGAATTCAGATAAAAAACAAGAGTCTGCAGACTCTGGGTACTGTGTGATATGAGAAGCAGGGCATGGATTTATCGCTGAAATGATCTGAGTTTAGATCTTCTCACTGTTGCTTTCCAACAATGTGAACTCCAATATGTCACCTCCCCTCTCTTAGCTCATTTATGCATCTCTCAGTTGTAATCATAGTCTTACCCCATGTATTTAACTTCAATTAACTCATGTTTAACTTCAGGATAGCATGACCATGGCCAGTCAGGATGGAGGCAATCTATAAGCAACCAGGGTGGCCATGGTGAATACCAACCCTACTAACTTCAGGCTGGCTTGAAAAGTTTGTGAGACTGTATTTATAAATCACTGAAAACTCGAGGTGTATAGTTATTTTTTTTTTACTTGTTTGTTTATGGGTCATTACAAATAAACACAGATGACCAGCATAGTAGTTTCAGGCAATACATATGATGGCTACCAACTTATTACTTTAGGATATTTTATTTACTTATTGGGTGTGGGTGGGAAAATGTGGAGGTCACAGGACATTGATCGGGAGTCTATTCTCTTTTTCTACCATGTGAGTCTTGGGAGTCAAACTATGGCCATCAGACTTTGTGGCCAAGTGCCTTTGCTTAGTGTTTTAACTGACACTGAGAAGTAAGAAGAACAAATGCCAATTTGGTAGAATTATGTCTGGTCTGGGTGTCCTTTGTTCCCTAGTGTCCTGACTATTTAACAGGTTGCATGTATGCTAAACTTCCAGGGTGGTTAAAACTAGAGGTGACAGATTCTAGTGGAGGGTGGGTGGGAGAGGGAAGTAGGCAGCTGATCTTGGCTGACTGAGGACTTTGAAGTGAGAGATTGCAGTTTAAATCTAGAATCTAGAGGGTGTGTGGCCTTAACATGTCTGGGTAATTGAGCATAAGGACAAGACAACATAAGTAAGATGGTAAGAAGGAGGGGATTATTGTGGGGAAATGTGCCAACACAATGTACCAATACCTGTATTTCAGCATCATATTTCTATACAGCAAAGAAGGAAGTAACTATTTCATGACTCCCAAGGTGTTTGAACTGGCTTGGCCATCTGGGGTTTGAATCTGAGTTTTGCAGTTTCTATGTTGTTACTGTTCAGGGTTTCAGGGAAATCAGTCCATAGTCCTTGGCAGCATATCTTGGTGGTAGAATGGTCATATTCCCAATGATCTACTTTTGAAATGTAGCCAGAAACTTCCTAAGTAGCACTCCCGGTTGGTTAGTAAACATTGAACATAGGAACCTCTGGGGTTCAAATTAAAACCCTGTTGGTATCTAAAGCCCAAGTTCTTGATTCACTTCTGAGCCATTTTGTAATTTGCCATTGTGGTCTAGCACAGGTTCCCTTTCAGGAAGCTCCAATAAACCAAATGTTTGTGGCCTTCCTCCTCTACATTCGTACCTTGAAGTCTAAATCCCTGTTGAGTGGAATTTGGAAGTGAGACCTTTAGAATATGGAGTAGACTTAATCCACACCGATGGACTTAGTACCCTATGTATGTCACCCCAACATTCCCTGATCCTTCCTCTGTGATGAGAAAGCAACCACCTATTTTCCAGGGAGCAGACCCTCAAAAGCTACCATATCTGTGAATGCTTTGATCTTTGATTTCTAAGCTTCCAGGACTGTGATTTAAGTCCCCCCTCCCAGTACAGTGTCACTTAAAAAATTTATTTTTATTTTATCTGTATGAGTATTTTAGTATTTTGTCTGCATGTATATGCATGTACCATGTACATTCTAGTACCCATGAAGGTCAGAAGAAGGCATCAAACCCTTAGAACTGGAGTTATGGAGGGAGCCTCCATGTCAGTTGTGGAAATCAAACCTGGATTCTCTGCAAGAGAGTAAACATCCACTTTTAAGCACCAAGCTATCTCTCTAGCTCTCTACAGTTAAAGATTCATTCGTTTTATCCTTTATATGTCACTGTGGGAACTTGAGGAGGACAGAATAGAGTGCTGGATCCCCTTGAGCTGTAGATGCAGGTGGTTATGAGCTGTCTGGTGTGGGTGCCAGGAGCCAAACTTGGGTCCTCTACAAGAACAGTGAACAGTCACTCTCAACCACTAAGCCAAGTCTCAAGCTCTACCTTCCCCTGTCTTGCACAGTAGCCTGAATACAATACAATACTGTAAGCTTTGTGTACTTACACTAGGCCTTCAAAGCCAGATCTAGCCTAAACTCAAAAAAAAAAAGCAACAAAACAGAAGACCCTTCTCTTTTTAAAATTCGTTTTTGCTGGAATATATGAATGAGTCCCCGCTAAGCTGACAATCCATAGGGCGATCTTAATGATGCCTCACCAAGCACCTTGGATATCATATTGCTCACGATATGAACTTTAACCTCCTTTGTTGAATTACTAAATGTTTGCAAAAGGGCTGTCTGTGGAAAGGATTTGGAAACCCAAGGAACAGAAGAGAGCAGCTAGCAAGGCAGGGAGGATTTGGGTGAGCAGGTTCAAGGCTCTTGTTATTAAAATATTTGCCCATTAAGGCTTCTTGAATTTTTCATTCTTTCGATGTTTGAAGGAGACCAGTCCTCTGCATAGTAATTCTATTTGCTTAATGCTCATAAAATTCTGTCACTGACATAGAAAATGGATCTCTGTTATATTTATTTCCTAATAATGGGGCCCTGCCTTGTTATTTTATGTGGTTTTGTGTCTGACACAGGGTCTTTGCTCAGACTGGCCTGAAAATCTCGGTGTAGCCTACACCACCTCCAACTACTGGTAAATCTTCTTTCTTCAACTTCCCAGAGAGACCTGGGATGCCCACATTTGCTGCCTCTCCTGCTGGATTTATGTTGTTGCTGTGATTATTATGAGACACATCCAGAGACTCTGTAAACTCTGAATTACTTGAAGTAAAGCAGACAGGAAGGGGCTGGGATTAGACTATGCTAAGTGTCACGACTTTCAATGCTTTTATTTTATTTTTTTAAGATCATGAGACACACGATGCAGGTACTGAATCTTTTGGCTGCTCGTACCTTCTCATCATGTAGAAAGTCAGCCTTGTGGTTCTCATTAAGCAAAATACTGTAGGTCAGTAAAATACTCTACAATTTTGGTTAGTGTGAGATTTGGAGAAGGCTAAACTAGAAGGGGTTAGGAACATGTAAATACACAGAGCTGATAGCATCCTAGTTCACTTAGGCGACTGTATGAGATAATGGAGGCTGGGGCTGGAGAGATGGCTTAGAAGCTATGAGTGCCTGCTGGCCTTGTAGTCTCTGAGTCTGCTTAATATCATGGCCATTAAAAGACTAAAGCTGACTTCCAAACAAAGGAGTTTCTATTCATTTATCATATCAATCCATACTACCTCCGGAGTCTTAAGGGAATATAAGAGCTTTGAGGTTAGGGCCTCATGCTTTAGCTGTTGGTCAGACCTCCTTATTTCTAGATACTATGCCATTGGGTTTGACCAACTAGAAATGGAAAATATTGATGGAGAACATGGGGGATTGCATCTATACTAAACATGTACAGACTTTCTCTTGTCATTGCTTTCTAAACAACTATTATATCTGTATCCACCATTTTATGTTATTTGCATGGTAAAGGTTTTAAGAATAACGTAGAGATGACAAAGAATTTGAAAATGCACATCATTTTTATACAAACACAAAGTTATTCCATATAGTGGATTTGTGTATCTTTAAGTTGTGATATCTGCAGGGTGTCCTGGAATCATTTCCCTAGATACCAAGATATGTATCCATCTGGGTACTTGTTCTTCTCAGCCTTGCCAACTTTCCTTTTAGAGCCACTATCAGGTGTTATTTCAAATGCACAGATTGCATCTTCATTTGTGAACATAATGATTAGAATCCCCAGTGAAAGCTGAAGCTAGAATTAGAAACAAATAAAGCAGATTCGGAATGAAACTAGATCTAGATAAGAAGACAGAGACCAGCACAGTGAATCCAAGGTAAAGACTACACTGTGCATTGTGGATTTTGAGAAGGCCATATCTGAGAAGCAGCATCTGGGGAGGGGTGGGGCTCATTAGTTCATGATATTTTCTCATTTAACCTTTTTTTTGCATGCTGGTTTTTTTATTTTACTTTTGAGATCATAACTTAATCTCAACATATCTTCCTTCCATTTTCTACCTCTAAATCCTCCCATATGCCTCTCTTTTCTCCCTTTCTTTCTTTCAAATTCATAGCCCCCTTTTCACTAATTGTTACTTGAGGAATAATATACATGTATTATGTTATACATCTATATTCCTGAATGTAATCATTTCAATCCATAGAATGCTACCTGTATGTATATTATCAGGGCTGGCTCTTTTAAATGAAACTCTCTCAGTTTGGGGACATTTGCCTTCCTGTTTATGTGCAAACATATTTCCCCAAGCATGCATATGCTAATTTCAAATATGCAAAAGATTTAATAGATACTCATGGGATGATAAGGGCTACATTCTAGAGAGCTCAAAACACAACCAGATCCTTATAATTACATCTCTGCTTTTAGGCACAATCTTCAACCATATATTATTAATAATAGTGTGTACCAGTTTACCTTACAGCTCCTTTCCTTCACAATTAATCATGTGTCAGATTGACTCATACCAAGCTTCTTAAACAATGAAATGAAATGAGGTTGTTTTGTTTTGGATGTGCTGATCGATTCTCATCTTACTTTTGGCTGAAATGTTTATATTTGGCTTCCCACAATTTATCTGATGACATCTATTTTATCTAATTTCTCTTGGATATTATGTTTTTAAAAGATATCTGTTACAAGACTTGTTTTAAAAGAACAAATTAGACATTATAACTTTCTTCACACGTAATCAACCCAGGATCCAGTTTACACAGATGTACACAGCCTTGATTAAGTGGAAAGAGGCAAATGAGGTCTCAGAGGTAGTTCTATGCCTACCCAAACCCAATTTAAGAATCACTGTAATGTTATATTCATCTGCATGAACTGAATACTATTTGACAGCCCAAGATGGTGACATTTTCTGAAAGGAACTTGAAGAATACTACTATTAAACAACTCAAAATGTTAATCTGTCAGCTCACACCAGAAAATATTTCTTGGGTGTATGAAAGGCAGTTTATAGTGTCATCATGTGATTTAAAAATTCAGGTTGGCTGAAAGTAGAGATTTTGGAAGGAGGGGACTTTCTTACATTCCACTGGTGTAGATCGAGTGCTTACCTTACAACTTAGAAACTAACTTTACTAGTGGCCTTGGTCCAAGCCAGACAGCTCAGTGTTCCAGGGGAGCTGAGGAAGGTGGCAGCTTATTGAGCAACCAGTGGCGATTTTGTACAGAATGGTAGAGCACTCCTTTGTAGAGGAAGAACAGAGCATACATGACTGATAGAAGACAGAGAGGAAATGCTGTTACATACAAGACAAGTAAGGTACAGATAGAGCCCGTTACCTCTTGACTTTCTAGGTACAACGCAATTATCTGATCATACTGGTTATTTCTAAAGGACGGGAGCAATGAGAGAGTTGATCAAAGTTCACATTTCCAGCTAACAATCTGAGACATGCATAAATTCTGCTTAGTTGAAAAACTTTCTCTCTCTCTCTCTCTCTCTTGCTCTCGCTCTTTGTATGTGTGTGTGTGTGTGGGGGGGGGCTGTACAGGTATATAAACATGCATATATGTGCATATGCATGAAGGCTAGAGGAAGCTTCAACTCTCATTCCCCAGGAGCTGTTCACCTTGGTAATTTTTTTGTTTTGTTTTGTTTTGTTTTGTTTTGTTGTTTTTTGTTTGTATTGTTTTGTTGTTTTATTGAGTCATGGTTCTTGCTGGCTTGGAGCTTGCCAAGTAGGCTTGACTGGCTGGTAAGTCCCAGGAACTCACTAACTGCCTCCCTACCCCTTATAGTACAATCACATGCCATCTTACTGGGCTTATGTTTCACATGGATCAACATGGGAATCAAATTCAGCTCCTTAGACAAAGGCAAACACTTCAGTGACTGAGCTATTTCCCTGCCCCACCTCTGTTTCCTTAGTGACCTCACAAACTGATTAACACAAATGAACGCTCTCCATCTTTCCTTCACAATTTTTCTTTTGTTTCTTGTGATGCAGACCCACCTGTGTTAACTGAAGCCTCCAGATGGTCCTGTCTGCTTCCTTGTCCCAACTCATTATTTCTTGTTTTTGTGCCCTCACCTTTCCTTGGTTTCCACCACACATTTCTGTCCCTTTTCCCTAGCCACATAAACTGCTTAGTTATTGGAGGAAATGGATTTTTTTTCCCTTCTGAAACTTCTAGAGGGTTGTAGTTTATTAGATATAATGCAGTTCATAATCTGGTACTAATCACAGGTCACAGGTTGGCATTATCATAGGTCAGTTGCATCCCTGACTTTGTTATGTTTATTTGGAAAACCAACTTTTTGTTCACATTCTTCAGCTGTGTGTGTGTGTATGTGTATGAATGAATATGAATGTGGGCATGTATATGCCAAATCAAGGTGGAGAGCAATTGCCTGTTTCGATCCTTACCTTCTGTCTTGTTCAGGATACGGTGTTTCTTACACCAGGCAAGCTGGCCATAGGGGTTTTGACTCTGTTGATTCCTCTGCCCATTTCCTGGATACATGCTCATATGCTAAGATGTCTGCCTTTTACTTGAGTTCTTGGGATCTGAATTCCGGCTAATAGATTTATTTAGTAAACACTACATGTGATCCTTGGAAGGGACCTGTACAGGGAGAATGGAGGAAACCTTTCCGTGGAGTTACATTTTGGCACACACTTGTAAAGGGAAGATATCTGTGGTCCAAAGCAGCAAACACTAAAAGAAATTCTGATGCATGCATGTCATTGGCTCTCTCCATGTTACTCATCCCTTCTCTTTCTGTCAATTTATAGAGAATTTAGCAGTCTTGATGGAGGGAGAAGAGAAAGAAAGTAAAAAATCAGGCCAAATGCCTTCCGACTCAGCTTCTCTAACCGTGTGTTGAGCCCATGAGACAGAGGGGTAGTGCATGCGTAGCAGAGACAGAAGGGAAGTACTAAACACAAAGTCTTCCTAATGTCTGAAAGCGGCCAGGAAGTTAAGAATTCTGCATAGCATCATCAAGAGTTGGAAGAGAGGAACTCAGCGGAACCTGATCAAAAACAGCAGCAGGAAAGAGAGAATAAGAGGCTGTGTATGTGACCTCTATGAATGAACTCTCTGGGACACCTTGGTTCAGGCTTCAGTCAGCTCACAGGTGAGTAGGGCAGATGTAATGAGGCCAAAAATAACACGTGCAGAAAGGAGGGGAAGCAATGGGCTCTATAAAGTGCTTTTGGGAATTCCAAGGGGAAATGGCTTCTTTGATTGGAGAACAAAGGCAGGTGTCACATGTTGTTTATAGATGTTCTTTAAAATCATCCCAGCAATTATGATATGTATTTGAAAGCAAGAAGTCTTCCATGTCTTGTGAAGGTTCTATGCCCCAGTTTAGGGGAATGCCAGGGCCAGGAAGAGGGAGTGAGTGGGTTGCCGAGCAAGAGGAGAAGGGAAGGGATACGGGGTTTCTAGGAAGGGAGGGGAAACCAGGAAAGTGGATAACATTTGAAATGCAAATAAAGAAAATATCTAATAGAAAAAAAAAGAGAGAGAAGTCTTCCATGGCTAACATCTCAGAATCATAAAGGATGTTGGACTATCTTTGTTTCATTTATTTTATTTATTTGTAGATTTTTATTTTACAAGGCTGGACTCTGTACAACTGGCTGAGGGCCAAGCTAAAATCACTGAGTTATGTGTTAGCTTCTCTTACACTGTTAAGTAATGGCCATTTAAAGAAATGGCTTAAACAACCCCTTCTCCCTCTTTCATCTCAAATGGAACCTCACTAAAGCAAGAAGAAAGCTGGGATGTTCTCTCCATGAAGACACTACAAAACAATAATGAACTCGATCCTTTTCTGATAGCTGCATATTAACGTAGAGTCCAGGAAAATAAGTCAGAATGCCATTGAAAATTGCTGTTGGTAAAAGTATTAGATTTATCTAACATAGTCTAGTTAAACTGTGAAAATTGAGGAGTGGGATGGAGTTTTGCAGTCTTGCTTGCAGGACTTGGCTATTTTGGATGTGGAAGCAGTCAAGAAGGAGTGAATATGTCAGGTGTTCTTCCTCAGAGAACTAGGTATGCAATGATGTTACCATGGAGTCAGGAATAGTGAAAAAGAGACTAAAAAGGGGAGAACTGCGTGTTCCTTAGTTCCCTGTCAAACTTATTGTGGCCATGAGAAGGGTGTCTTCTGAGATTATGGCCACGGGTGTGAAATTTTAGCTGGTGGGTTCTCCTGTTTGTCAAAATCAACATGAGACTACTACATAGGATATCAGATCACAATGAGTGTACATGCAGGTACATTCTTGTATGATATCAAGAATCCATTTTGTGTTTATTGTATGATAGGCACTATTCTGGGGCTGAGAAATACACTGCAATGTTGCACATGGGGTTCATGCCATCATCGATATTTGCATCATAGCATCAGAAAAATTAATAAACAATTAATTGTAAGAAGTATAAGTTTTATGTAGAGTTGAGTTTTCTGTTGGAATAGTTCTTGACTGGGGAAATTTTGTATGGGGTTCTCTGGTCATTTGTTTCTGTTTGTCTTTTAAACCATTCTTCCCCAAACCTTGGCCTCACTCTTTGAACTACTTGGCAGAGTATTGATTTTGTTTGGGTGGGTTATTGCCATCAGGTCATATTAGGGTTAATTAGGGTAGGGAGTTTGGATTTCTATCTCTTTATAGTGGAAGTCATTGAGTGGCAGGTCTGTTTCTTCTGTTTCCTCCTCACTTGTATCTAACACTATAATTAATCACACTAACTTTTATCTCACAGGTTTGTCATATGACCAAATTTCATCTCCATCAATCATACTGATACCTTCCATCTGAACAGTGTTTAGTTTTGGACTGTCAGATCCTAGCCAGTGGAAATAGACAGTGGCTATGTGTGGGATCACTAGGAATAGGTCTTGCTAATGCAAAGAACTTAGTAGTCAGAAAACAATTACCTTTCACCTTCAGTCCCTATTGTAGAGTTTTAATGTTAAGTCTATGACAGTCACAGTATCCCTGGGACCATAAAGGTTATATATTGCTGATCTATTGAAGATAACAGAATAAACAAATAGGAAAGAACTGAATATTTGATGAAATTCTAATGAAGCTGAATTGTCCACACAACTATCCTGAATCTATGCATTGCCACATTCCTTCCTGGAATCTCATTTTTGGCTGTTCCTGCTCGGCTTTGTTACTTATGTCTTTGCTGATGATACACGTGAGTCAGGGAGGGGCTTGATGGGGACGTGACTTTCAAGCTGATAAGAGTATGACAAAGAAGCCAGGGTGTGTGAAGAGCTCCAGGGAATGAGGGCTGCAAGGTATAGCCACTCTAGAACATAAATACCATGACATAATTGAGGAAGAGTTATACTTGATGGGAACCTAAACAGAGGGCAGAGAGGGTCTGTGCTGTAATTGTTCCTTATCTCATTGTGACAAAATACAAGTCAAAGCAACTTAAGGATGGAAAGGTTTATTCTGCTCATGGTTTTCGGCTTCAGTCCCACACGGATGGAAGGTCGTGGCTGCAGTTGTTTGAAGAGGCAGCCTGCATCAACTGTCAGCAAGTGGAAACAGATGAGTGTGCTCAGACAGCTTTCTCTCTTTATCCAGTACAGGATTGCAGCCCATGGCACCGTGTCACCTAAATGTAGGGTGGGGTTTCTCAGTTCAATTGACCTAATCGAGAAAATCGCTCAGAGACATCCCAAGAGGATTGTCTCTGCAGTGATTCTAGATCGTGCCAAACTGTCAATCAACCTTAACCATCACAAGGATTGTTAACAAGCATAGGTGGTTTGGACTTATTTCTATCTACATATACTACTAATCATGGGAGGGGTATATCTGTTTCTTTCATTCCTCATTATTTGTAGCTAGCAATATAATTAATCATACTAACTTTTAGTGCAGAGGTTTTCATGTGATCAAAATAATCTCAGTATCAAAAAGATCCCTTCTAAGTGAATTTTTTTTTCCTGCAGTGCTTCTGTGTTAAGAGATGAGACCTTCTCCTTGGCAACAGACAAAGGGGGCCTCTCAGAATGCCTTTATCAGATGCAACTTCGGAAACTAACGCTACAGGTAAAGGAAGTCAGGAATGTGTGTAAAACTGTAGTGATGACGACTCTTAATTAGCTGCCTCAAATAACTCTTGGCATTCTTAATTTTCACCTTTTTTTTTTTTTTGTAACATTTCAATTCATTCCAAGGTTTTACCAGAGTAGACAGGCATGAAATGAATTCTCCATGGTAGGGTTACCAATGGCAAAGAAACTGCAAGCTCTGAAATGGCTGGAAGAAATAACATGCATTCTGAGTCTGGCTTTTACCTAAACCTTGTGAATTCTGTCAACATTAATTCTGCGAAATATGGAAGCTCCATTACTTGAGAGAAGTGAGCACTTGTGTTTTCTCTAAGCCTTGTCTGGATCCCATCTTTCCCATAAGTGCCTTACTGGTGAGGAGAATGGTCTCTGGTGGGCATGTAGCACAGGAGATGGAAATCAAGAATCAGAGTACTGAGCTGTTAATCTGATATGGTGTAGAAAAACGTAATGTAGAGGTTTTAGCTACTGTAAGTTCTGTAAACCAGTTGTGAATTGAGCTGAGATGCCTTCAGCGAATGTAGTGATCTTGCTTCCTGTCATCCTTCAGGATCTATCATCTGCTGCTACATCTTACTTTCCCCACCACGTCCCACTGAGTCTTTCAAAAACTTTATTGGAATGTACTGTTAGAGACAATTTCATTTACATATACATTACTTAAATACTATACATATATACACACACACACATATATATATTATTTTGATGAGTTTGGACATTGGCACATAACTTGTGTTCTATTACCATGGTTAAGGCACCAAATATATCTATCACCTCCAAGTACCCCTTATATTCTGTGAAGTTTATGTTTGCAATCAGAGCATTTAGCATAGGTTCTACCCTCTAAACATCTTACAAAGTACAAAATGTAATATTGACTAGAAGCATTGCTATGGTTTTATATGGTTTACCATCTCTGGAACTCTTATTGATATGCAATTTTCATTTTAGTATTAAGAAGGTGAAAATAGAACCATTTACAGTCTTTAAAGGGGAGCCTTTGATAGGTCACTAGGATTATATCAGAATATCAAAGTGTCTGTAACTCCTTCAATGGGTACAGAGACAAAGTTTGGAGCTGAGACGAAAGGATGGACCATCTAGAGACTGCCATACCCAGGGATCCATCCCATAATCAGCCTCCAAACGCTGACACCATTGCATACACTAGCAAGATTTTGCTGAAAGGACCCAGATATAGCTGTCTCTTGTGAGGCTATGCTGGGGCCTAGCAAACACAGAAGTGGATGCTCACAGTCAGCTATTGGATAGATCACAGGGCCCCCAATGGAGGAGCTAGAGAAAGTACCCAAGGAGCTAAAGGGGTCTGCAACCCTATAGGTGGAACAACAATATGAACTAACCAGTACCCCCCAGAGCTCTTGTCTCTAGCTGCATGTGTATCAAAAGATGGCCTAGTCGGCCATCAGTGGAAAGAGAGGCCCATTGGTCTTGCAAACTTTATATGCCTCAGTACAGGGGAATGCCAGGGCCAAGAAGTGGGAGTGGGTTGGTAGGGGAGTTGGGGGGGGGGAGGTATGGGGGACTTTTGGGATAGCATTGGAAATGTAAATGAAGAAAATACCTAATAAAAATGTAAAAAAAATATCAAAGTGAGAGCCTCTGTGAATGAATGGAATGCACGGTTGTAGCTCTATGTGAAGACAAGAGCAGGGCACATATTTACTTCTTGACACTCACCACATGCACCATACAATATCCTGGACTATTTCTGGTCTCTCAGCCAGAAAGTTATCACCAAATATCCCAACCTTTTAATAGAACCATGAGCCAAACTTCAAGTATTTCTTTTTATGACACAGAAAGCCTGTGATGTGGTGTTATCAGCCACAGAATATGGCCTGATAGCAGCACGGTTGTGTACATTAGATTCTAATATATGTTTCCCTTGCATAACTGAGACAATATTCATCCCTGACCTTGAAATCACCATTGTACTGTCTTCTATGTGTTTAACTATTCTAAATTCCTCACAGAGCCTAACTCACACAATAGGAGTTTCAAATTTGGATAATTTCACTTAACAAAGTGCCCCCCTGGGTTCATAATGTTGTAAATTTTCTTAAAGGATAGGTACAATTCCATCCTAGTTATATAACAACATTTAACCCACTTCCTGGCTGACAGAATATGGTTGTCATTATGTCTTGAGTTTGTGACAATTTCTCCATTCTTTGGAATACATAGCATACAGATTTCCCCATCCAGTGTTCCAAATGCACCTTCAGGTTCTCATTCTATACTTCTGTCATTTCAAAGGCAGAGATTTCTGTGTTAGTATTTCCTCACTATAAGGACATACCTGAGACAATTGAGTTGTAGAATTGAATTAATTTATTTGGCTCTCAGTTTTAAGGTTTACAGAAAGTGATGGTTTAAATGAGATTGATCTGTATAGGCTCATACGTTTCAATGCTTATTTCCCAGTAGTTGAGATTCTTTGGGAAGGATTATAAGATGTGGCTTTGTTGGAGGATGTTGGTCATTGGGGATAAGGATGTAAGCTTTTAACTACTGGTCCAAAGCCATGGCTGACTGCTGCCATGCTCCCTGCCATCATAGTCATAGAGTCTAGCCTTCTCAAACTGTAAGCAAGGCCAAAATCCAACTGTTTCTTTTGCAATAACTTGGTCATGGTGTTTCTTCATAACAATAGAAAAATAACTAAGAGGCAGTCCAAGATTGGAAGGATTCAGTACTTTGGGCTTCTGGTTGGAATGCTAGCTGGCAATGGTGAGGAGCAAGTAGTATGGAAAATTGTCACTCCATGGCCAAGAAGCAAAAAATTAGGAAGAAGCCAGAGTTGCTACAGTCCTCTCCGAGGGCATGTTAGTAGTGATTTAAGAATCGTTTCTTATGTGTCACCTTTTAAAGATTCCAATACCTTCTGATATTGTTACCCTGGAGACCAAGCCTGTAACACTTCAGTGGATACTCAATATGTAAATGGTATCACTTTCTTTGTTGTGTTTTCATTGTTGTATATCAGCCTTGTTCATGCTCTCAGATCTTATCAGCTACTTTCTTCTTTTTAAGACTGTTGTGCAACTTCTGCAGAAGGCTATTACCTTCATTCCTGACATTCTTATGAGTTAATTCTATGAGCTTTGGGGTGTCTAAACTAGAGCCTTGAACCATCATTGCCCTCATACGTAATAAACTAATATTCCCCGCTATTCCAGCTTTTTAAGTCTGAACTTAAAATCCAACTAGGGATAATAAGATCTGGGACCTAAGGTATGCTGAGGAACTGAAAGGAGCAGCCTGAAGTCTGGGATGATGTACTTTCTATGAAGAGATTCTTTACCCATATGTATCTAGAGAGAGGGATAGGGGTGGTCCCCAAACTCCAGCTGCTTTTGCTCCTTTTTGAGTCACAGAGAGCTGGAGTTTTTCTTGGGTTCTTCTCTCTAGAGACCCCAAGCTATGATACTTTCAGATACTCCCCCACAGTGTCCTGCCTATAACTTCAATGATGCATTAGTAGAGATTATTCTAACACATTTCTTAACCTATCTTTGGGTTGTCTACCATTTTCCCTTTCTTCTGTAGATCCAGTTGCCTTGATGTTGTATGTTTCTACTGGGAGTATGTGCTTATTAAGAGTCAGTTATGGAGCTGGAGAAGGTTCATCTGTTAAGAGCATTTGCTGCTCTTTCGGAGGATAACAGTTCAGTTCATAGCAGCCACACTGGATGGCTCATAACTGCCCTTAACTCTAGCTCCAGGGGATCTGATAGCTTCTTCAGCCTCTGTGGGTATCAGCTACAGGTGGGGCACACACACACACATACACACACACACACACACACACACACACACACACAAAGTGGCAGGGAATTGGAGAGAGTGAGAGAGAGAACTTGAACTTTTGTCAAATCACTGGTGTCTCTGAAAAATTTGCAAAAGTTGATGAAGCTTGATTAGGAAAAATCTAGGTATTGGAAGGCAAAAATTATTGACTAAAAAATCTGGCATTTAAAAATTGCCATATATCAATAAAAGCCATATATCAATAGGGTAATTATGATTAGAGAATAACTCTCCAGTAAAGAGACATTTTCTAGAAAACCATGGTGCAACATCATAGTAAGATTTGTCAGAATCAACAACATCCAAGCTCACTTCTATAGATGCTGCATATAACCATGCATGTGGAATTCCAAATTTTGATTTTTTGTAATGTCTAAAGAAAGAGTGCCCAAAATTAAAGAGATATATTTTTTTACAAGATAAGTGCATTTCACAAAACCCAGAGCACATAGATTCTGCACTGTGCTATAGATTGATAACCCCCATATGAACCAGCCATTCTCTAAAGATCTATTTGGAGGAAACAGATATCTGTGAGACTTGTGCTTGCTTTATCAGTGTTTTTCAAATTGTAGATCTTGGCTCTTGGTGAGCCATGGAACAAATTTCTTGAATTGGAAAAAGGAAGTTTAAAAATGAAATGAAAAGAACAAAACAAAATAGAAAGTATTAGTGTGTATAGCATGTTTCTAGGATATCTTGTGAAAATCATGCATATGTGTGTGAACATGTCTGGTTATGTGATATGAAATTTCTAGCAGAGGTATAAACTTTTCTTTGCCTTGATTTCTAGGGGTGCGTGTGCGCGAATCTTTAAGGAATTTTCATCTAAAATAATACTTTCTCAGGTTTGGATTATGAATAATGTAAGATGCTTATTTAAACAAATGCCAGGTTTTTATAACAGAATGCAACCTCCTTGTTCCAAGTTATGGATCGAGAGGCTATAATATACCTTAAAAAAGTTGTGAATTTTATTCTAGAAGAAAGGAAGAGAAGGATATGAAAGTTCCTTGCACTTATTAGCAATCATTAACAATAATGGGCCCTTTGTTTCTTATGTCACATGTTTTGAGGAATAAAATTTTCAGTTCCAGTTTTATTATGTCTTAGGGAAGGGGTACCACTGCCTCTGCTTGATAACAATGGACAAAATCTGAACTGCAGGAAAGCAATTAACAGTATGGTTTAGTAACTGATTCCAAATGAGAGTTTCTGGTAATTTACAGAAATATGGTATAAAACAATGTACTTTTAAAAAAATCTATTTTTCCTTTTATTAGATATTTTCTTTATTTACATTTCACACGTTATCCTCTTTCCAGGTCTCCCCTCCAGAACCTCCTATCCCACTCCCCCTGCCTCTATGATGGTGCTCTTTCATCCATCCACTCACTCCTACTTTCCAGCCCTAAAATTCCCCTACACTGGGGCATCGAACCCCCTCAGGCCCAAGGGCTGTTCCTCTCACTGATGTTCAACAAGGCCATCCTCTGCCACATATGCGGCCAGAGCCATGGGTCCCTCTGTGTGTATTCTTTGGTTGGTGGTCCAGTCCCCTGGAGCTCTGGAGGGTCTGATTAGTTGACACTGTTGCTCCCCCAGTGGGGCTGCAAACCCCCTCAGCTCCTTCAGTCCCTTCTCTAGTCTATTACTGCAGCACATACCCGGCAAATGGGAAAAATTATTCATACCATGGCAGAAAGAAATGAATAAAATAATAAGGGGGCAGTGGATACGATGTCAAGTCTAGAGCCTATGTCTTATTTCAGAAGTCAAGCTGCTCTGGGAAGTATTTTATTTGATTGAACCAGTACCCACCTGTGTTACGATTCAGAAAAACTGCCTCAATGCTTTGAGAAATGTACTGCTTTTCTGAAGCAGTTCTTAATGATTAGCTCTATGGAATGAATGAATATTGATATATTTTAAAAGAATGAATGAAATATTGATATATTTTAAAAGAAAAACTGCTAATGCTTATATGTATCCTTCTTCATCATTCCCTACTTTAAGTAATGACTCCAAATGGTCAGCAACGGTCACTTGGATTGTGTCCATGTTCCTCTGTGCCTCCAGGCTTCAGTGCTTATTCACCTTATATCTCTCATGCCAGAGAAGTAAGTTAGTTTCTACATTCAGATCTCATTGGTAGGACAGTTGCATCTTCCGTAGCAGAATAAAGTATGTAAGAAGACCCAGGACCTGCACTTCCTCATCCCTAGGCTGGTGTCCTTTCCCTTCTGAAAAAGGGGGCTGGATACTCCCTTAGTTATATTGAGTTAAAAGGCAGTTGAAGCCTGGAGCATAGGATTAGGTCCATGGTAAATGCTCAGAAACTGATTTTTTTCTTTTCCAAACCAAGATCCATTAAATTTGTCATAAATATAATTGATATGATCTTTTTAAACTTTCAAAATATTTTTCTAGCATATGTTTCAGATTGCCTAGCATGGGCTAAAAATCCACTGTCAATGTTCCCAGAATTTTTAGGAATTTTCTCAGGATAGTGTCAGTTAAAAATACTAACATTAGCTTATATTTTTTCATGCATCTTACATCAAAATAAATGTGGCATCATTTCCCCAGTATCAAGCATATTCAGGATTGCTCGGTGAGGTTAATTTACTCACTCAAGGTCACCCAGGCTCTAATGAGGAAAGAGGACTGACCCCCACTCTTGCAGCACCCAGCCTGGTGCTTTATGACGTCTGTTTTTATGTGCACAGTTTTCATGGACCCCTGTGTGATCCAACATCACACCACCTGGCAAAGCAGCTGTCCTTAAGAACTGGGAAACGGGTCCAGCTTGGAGGAATCTCATTATCACTTTTTGAAGCACTACCCTGACTGCATTTTAAGTTGTATAATTTTGCTGGATGTGGATCTGAGGTTGAGCCTGGCTATTGGCAAGAACTGGTTTTCATTTGGTTGGAATTTTCCTTCCAACCTGATTCAACCCCTATAAAAAGACTAAGAAGAACAGAGTCTTGAAATTAAAAGGTGTATTGGGGACTCTCCTGATATTTGACTTATAAAAATAATGGCCGTGTTTCAGGTAAGTATATTACATAATTTTTCAAGATCCAAGTATCTGTGCCTTGTGACCCTCCTGAGTCATCTCTGTTCACTTTCTCCTTGAAGCCTTTTAGCCCTTTGTAGCCACAGCTGAAATGAATTACTAGGCTTCTCGTAGTGTCCATATATATCATATCTCTCAGTGTGTATGTATTTATATAAATATCACCTTTTATGGTACAGCTCTGACAATGTGAAATATCGACTCTGATTTGTAATGTGAATAGGTTACAGTGATATTTGTCTGTAAATTGTTCCGCAGTTGACAGGCTGCTGATGCCCCCTCGCCCACCCCTTACCATCCCACAAATAGTTATTCACAAAGCAGCTACAGACCTTTAAATGTTTTATAAATGGCTGTTACTGACAGGTACTTTCACACATGCTATCTTTCCAATTGAACATCACTGCTTTGCCTTCATCAAAACAATCCATTTATTACAGTAAAACAAAACTTTCTTTGAAATATCATATAGAGAGATGTATAATTTTTCAATACAAAAGCTTCACGTAGAGTCGGGCTATTTTATTGTCTGTAACCATACAGTCTTAGCATTATCAATGCTATGAACTAGGAGAGCAAATTGAATACATGATATTCGGAGCAGTGAACCATTTCTTCAAGATGAGAATTTCGAAAACATTGTCCAAGTTTCTAACTAATTTGAACAAAATCACACGTATATATACACATATAGAGACAGAGAGACAGAGACATCGGGGGAGACACACACACACACACACACACACACACAGAGAGAGACAGAGAGACAGAGAGACAGAGAGAGACAGAGACAGAGAGAGACAGAGAGAGACAGAGAGAGACAGGGGAGGGATAAATACCTTGGTAGCTTAGTCAACCAATGTGAAATTTATGCATCTCATAATGCTTAGTATGTTTGTTTTAATGAGTATTTTTCAGTCCCACCTTTGGTGACAGCTCAATCATTTCACATATTGTCTGTCGTCCTAGAGTTAAAAGCCTTAATGTCAGTTATTCCCCCCTCCCCACCCCTTTTTGTTGACCTCAGTTTTTCATTCTTAAACTATTCAGAGTTCAATCCTCAAACAACTTGCTGGCATTTTCTGGGATGATTTTGGGAGAACAAGAAACAGATTCAATGGGCTATTAAATTCACACGTGTGTGTGTGTGTGTGTGTGTGTGTGTGTGTGTGTACATGTGCACTGTAAGTGCCAAGGATAGAACCTAGGGCCCTTCATCATATGAAATAACTTTTGCACCACTAATCTCCATCCACAACCCCCCTTTTACCGTTTATTTTGAGACAAGGTCTTAATGAGTTTTCCAGGCTGACCTTGAATTCACTCTGTAAACTGGGCAGTCCTGGTCATCTCTGACCTGACATCCTCTGTAGCCCTCCCCCCCCCGACCCACTGTGTAGCTGGCATTATGGGCTTGTGTCATCTGGCCCTGCTATGCTAAGCTCCTTTAGGAAAATATGTATGTTGCCTGTCTTTGTTCTGGTTTTACTGTTGAAAATGGACATAGAATTTTTGTGTTAAACTCTGGTGTGGAGACTTGAATGATGGTGAGATGATTTTCCCCTGTTTTTATTTAAGCATTTGTGTAAGTTTACAGGGAACATAGTCAGCAGCCTTCCCCCTCCTTGCCCTTCCTCATTCCCGCTGGTCTCCTTACTCCCTGGACAGTTTTAGTTATACTCTCATGTCATATGTACATGCCCTCTGTGCTTAGAAAATCTAGGAATACAGATGAGAGAAAACGTAGTTTTCATTTGTGACTGGCTTAATTCACTTAATATAATCAACACCAGTTGTACTCCTCTTCTGGCAGACAGGATGGCTTCATTGTTTCTTATGTCTGAATTAAAGTCCATTATGCATACATCCCACACTTTATCCATTCCTCTGTTGTTAGAGTAAGAAAAACAAAACTGTACTTACTTAAGGACAGTGATTTTTATAAGAGGAACCACAAGAAAATGGAGAAATAAGGTGTCATGTGTTTGAAGGCTAGGAATGCAGTGGTTTTCTTCACTTTAGCTTTTATTTTATTGTGTAGATGTAATAATGTGTTCCTTTGAGGTAAATTAGGAAATATGATATATTTTTTTTTCTATTTAAGTCAATAGGTGTTTTGGAAAATATTATTATGCTATCACAGCCTAAAGTTGAATATTATTAAAATTCATTTCATATTACATGTATAAAAATATATGCATCACACAAATTTATAAACATGCAACATGTATTTATAATATGCATACATATATATTATGAACCAAAATGGTTTCATGTTGCTTTTACTGCTCTGTAACAGGTTTTTGTCACTGAAATGTACACTATAAAAACTCTCCCCAGCAATAACTGTGCTTATGCAATATGAAGGCAGACAACATGAACAGAAAGACAAGCTCAACTGTAAGAGATCCTGCTCAACCAATTGCATCTCATTTCCCTTGCTTTTTCAAACACACATTGTCATTAGTCTTATCCTTCCTATTACAGCTGCCTCTGCTAGAAACCCTTCCATTTTTTAAATCCTGCCTAAAGACTGCATATCATGTAGACATCCAGTTAGACCATCACTGTTTGTTGAAGATGCTTTCTTTTTAATATTGTATGGTTTTGACTTCTTTATTAAAAATCAACTGATGGGGGTGTAGAGGTAGGGGATATCTCCAGAAAGTGAAAAAGACCCAGGGCAAGGGAGGTGCCCAACAATCAGTGGGAGTGTCCTTAGCTGTGACTCACAGCACTGGGAATATGGAACCTGAAAAGGCCACCTCCTGTAGCCAGGCAGGGACCTCAATGGAGTGATAGGGACACCAACCCACCCATAAAACTTTCAACCCACAATTAATCCTGACTATAAGAAATGTAGGGATGGGGAATAGAGCAGAGACTGAGTGAGCAGCCACCAGGAACCAGACCAACTTGAGACCCATCCCAAGGACAAGCACCAATCCCTGACACTATTAATAATACTCTGTTATGCTTGCACACAAGAGTCTAGCATGGCTGTCCTCTAAGACACTCCACCCACCAGCTGACTTAGACAGATGCAGACACCCACAGCCAAACAGTGGATGGACCTTGGGGACTCTTATGGAAGTATAGGAGGAGCAATTGGGGCCCCAAAGGGGAAAGGAACTCCACAGGAAGATCAACAGAATCAACTAACTACCCTGGATCCTTGATATTCTCAGAATCTGAACTACCAAAGAACATACATGGACTGGACCTAGGCCTCCCCACACATATGTAGCAGAAGTACAGCTTGGTCTTTATGTGGATCCCAAACTACTGGAGTGGGGGCTATCAAAACTGTTGTCTGTCTCTGGAATATGTTCTTCTAGCTGGGCTACCGTGTCTGGACTCAGTGGGAAAGGATGTGCCTAGCCTTATAGAGACTTGATGTGCCAGGGTGCCTGTTACCCAGGGGGACCTCCATCCACTCAGAGGAGAAGGGGGAAGGGATGAGGGAAGGATTGTGGGAGGGGTGACCATGAGGGGGCAGTGAACATGATGTAAAGTGAATAGGTAAAATAATAATAATAAAAAAATTAATTTATAACAAAGACTGTATCATATGTTTCTTTTTTGTTGTCATAGAACTAGGGAGTGTCATTTTGTCTATTCAGTTCTGGGCCATTGAGTTCATGAGACAACTAGGACACAAACCTAGAGGAGATAGGGAACAGCCTGTGAAGAGAGGGAGAGAGGAAACTCAGTCCTTGCAGTGGGAGAGACTAAGGACTGGCTGTTCCCACACCCATTTTGTCTTATCCTCACAGTGATTCTTACAGGACTAGAGGAAGGCATTGGCAGCTCTGTTTATGAGGATGTGCTAGCTAAGGGGAAAGGGGAAAGAGCCAGGCATAATCTTAGCATCAAGGAGGTAGAGGTAGGAAGATTAGAAGCTCAAGGCCAGACAGCTATACTGTATACCAACCTGGGCTACATGAGACACTATCAAATAACAAGAGCAACAACAGTAACAACAGCAGCAGCAACAACAATAACAACAGCAGCAACAACAGTAACAACAGCAACAACAGCAGGAACAATAATAGCAATAACAACAGCAACAATAACAACAGCAGCAACAGCTACAACAGCACTGTGTACCTTTATATGTGCTGTTAAAAGAAACAAGTTTCCCAGATTACCCCACTCTGCCCTACTTTTTATGTTAACCTCAGAGTCCCAACACTGCCATTCATGGAGGACTATTCTGAAGGACATAGGTCCTCCTAGACCATGGGCGATACATGAGGCTATCTCAGCATTTGTGTTCGTCTTTAAAATGTTTTTTAAAGAAGAAAATCTATCCTTCCTCTTCTTTTACCTCATTTGATAAAACGTTTTTGGATTTCAGGATTTTGAAGTATTCACCCTAAAGTGGACAGGGCATACAAACACGCCCAGGTGTTGTCCATCTTTAATACTTGGCAATTAATGATTAAATGTCTATATACCACACTGGCTTTTAAAAATAGCTGGCATTTTTCATTTTCCACTTGATCATCAAAACAGAACCAAACAGAACCAAAAAGAGTATTTTTTTTCTGCACAATCATTTTGCCAAACACATTCCTTTATATTAAAAATGAAAAGACCTTAAAACACCCTAACGGAGAGCTAAGCCTTAGAGTGCACGTTTACATGCAGGGCTGAAGATATTCATTAAAATTGTAATTAGACTCACGGTTAAATTCATTCACAGCAGAACTTCGCGGGTAAGTGTTGCTACAGGAAGAAAGCTCCAGTCTGAAAATGAGTTCAGCAGTCAGAGCAGTTTTAATTATGCAGACTTGATTATCGCTCGAGAAGGAAACCTTTATTGCTGCAACAGAATGAAGATCTTTCCCCCTTCTTTTTGGTTTCCTGAGCTAATATGAAGCACATATTTTGATAGGCAAATGTTTTTTTTTTTTTTTTTTTTTTTTCTGGGCAAAGAAAAATGTGAGGAAACCTGCACAGTTTGTTACTAAATGGCCCTCTTACTGATAAGGCCATTGTCTGTGGTTTATGACAGAGGCAGATCAATATCTTTTGGAGAGAAAGGTAAAATGGAGGCATTTGAGCATTGGCTAAGTTTGCTAGCCGTCTTTTATATCAGGAAGGTCCTTTGAAGGGATAGGACAGTCCTGCAGGGCTTGACTGAGCCCCAAAGCCTATCTGTGTTTACGTAAACATGGTAAAAGCAATCTACAGCAAACCAGTAGCCAACATCAAAGTAAATGGTGAGAAGCTGGAAGCAATCCCACTAAAATCAGGGACTAGACAAGGATGCCCACTTTCTCCATACCTATTCAAAATAGTATTTGAAGTCCTAGCCAGAGCAATTAGACAACAAAAGGAGATCAAGGGGATATAAATTGGAAAAGATGAAGTCAAAATATCACTTTTTGCAGATGATATAATAGTATATATAAGTGACCCTAAAAATTCCACCAGAGAACTCCTAAACCTGATAAACAGCTTCAGTGAAGTAGCTGGATATAAAATTAACTCGAACAAGTCAATGGCCTTTCTCTACACAAAGGGTAAAGAGGATGAAAAAGAAATTAGGGAAACAACACCCTTCACAATAGTCACAAATAATATAAAATACCTGGGCGTTCCTCTAACTAAGGAAGTGAATAAGACAAAAAGGCCACCAACAGATTGGGAAAGGATCTTTACCTATCCCAAATCTGATAGGGGACTAATATGCAATATATATAAAGAACTCAAGAAGGTGGACTCCAGAAAATCAAATAACCCCATTAAAAAATGGGGCTCAGAGCTGAACAAAGAATTCTCACCTGAGGAATAACGAATGGCTGAGAAGCACCTGAAAAAATGTTCAACATCCTTAATCATCAGGGAAATGGAAATCAAAACAACCCTGAGATTCCACTTAACTCCAGTCAGAATGGCTAAGATCAAAAATTCATGTGACAGCAGATGCTAGCGATGATGTGGAGAAAGAGGAACACTCCTCCATTGTTGGTGGGATTGCAAGCTTGTACAACCACTCTGGAAATCAGTCTGGCGGATCCTCAGAAAATTGGACATAGTACTACCGGAGGATCCAGCAATACCTCTCCTGGGCATATATCCAGAAGATGTCCCAACTGGTAAGAAGGACACATGCTCCACTATGTTCATAGCAGCCTTATTTATAATAGCCAGAAGCTAGAAAGAACCCAGATGCCCCTCAACAGAGGGGATACAGAAAATGTGGTACATTTACACAATGGAGTACTACTCAGCTATTAAAAAAATGAATTTATGAAATTCCTAGGCAAATGGATGGACCTGGAGGGCATCATCCTGAGTAAGGTAACACAATCACAAAGGAACTCCCACAATATGTACTCACTGATAAGTGGATATTAGCCCAGAAACTTAGGATACCCAAGATATAAGATACAATTTGCTAAACGCATGAAATTCAAGAGGAACAAAGACCAAAGTGTGGACACTTTGCCCCTTCTTAGAAATGGGAACAAAACACCCATGGAAGGAGTTACAGAGACAAAATTTGGAGCTGTGACGAAAGGATGGACCATCTAGTGATTGCCATATGCAGGGATCCATCCCATAATCAGCTTCCAAACGCTGACACCATTGCATACACAAGCAAGATTTTGCTGAAAGGACCCAGATATAGCTGTCTCTTGTGAGACTATGCCGGGGCCTGGCAAACACAGAAGTGGATGATCACAGTCAGCTATTGGATGGATCACACGGCCCCCAATGGAGGAGCTAGAGAAATTACCCAAGGAGCTAAAGGGAACTGCAACCCTATAGGTGGAACAACAATATGAACTAACCAGTACCCCGGAGCTCTTGACTCTAGCTGCATATGTATCAAAAGGTGGCCAAGTCGGCCATCACTGCAAAGAGAGGCCCACTGGACTTGCAAACTTTATATGCCCCAGTACAGGGGAACCCCAGGGCCAAAAAGGGGGAGTGGGTGGGTAGGGGATTGGGGTTAGGTATGGGGGACTTTTGGGATAGCATTGAAAATGTAAATGAGGAAAATACCTAATAAAAAATAAATTAAAAAAAAAAAAAAAGAACTCCAAGTCTCTGTAGAAAGAAATTAAAGAAGATCTCAGAAGATGGAAAGATCTCCCATGCTCATGGATTGGCAGGATCAACATTGTAAAAATGGCTATCTTGCCAAAAGCAATCTACAGATTCAATGCAATCCCCATCAAAATTCCAACTCAATTCTTCAACAAATTAGAAAGTGCAATCTGCAAATTCATCTGGAATAACAAAAAACCTGGGATAGCAAAAACTCTTCTCAAGGATAAAAGAATCTCTGGGAAAATCACCATGCCCGACCTAAAGCTGTACTACAGAGCAATTGTGATAAAAACTGCATGGTACTGGTATAGCTACAGTCAAGTAGACCAATGGAATAGAATGGAAGACTCAGAAATGAACCCACGCATCTATGGTCACTTGATCTTTGACAAGGGAGCTAAAACCTTCCAGTGGAAAAAAGACACCACTTTCAACAAATGGTGCTGGCACAACTGGTGGTTATCATGTAGAAGAAAGCAAATTGATCCATTCCTATCTCCTTGTACTAAGGTCAAATCTAAGTGGATCAAGGAACTCCACATAAAACTAGAGACACTGAAACTTATAGAGGAGAAAGTGGGGAAAAGCCTTGAAGATATGGGCACAGGGGAAAATTCCTGAAAAGAACAGCAATGGCTTGTGCTGTAAGATTGAGAATAGACAAATGAGACCTCATAAAATTGCAAAGGTTCTGTAAGGCAAAAGACACCGTCAATAAGACAAAAAGGCCACCAACAGATTGGGAAAGGATCTTTACCTATCCTAAATCAGATAGGGGACTAATATCCAATATATATAAAGAACTCAAGAAGGTGGACCCCAGAAAATCAAATAACCTCATGAAAAAATGGGGCTCAGAGCTAAACAAAGAATTCTCACCTGAGGAATACCGAATGGCAGAGAAGCACCTGAAAAAATCTTCAGCATCCTTAATCATCAGGTAAATGCCATTTAAAGAAACCCTGAGATTCCACCTCACACCAGTGAGAATGGCTAAGATCAAAAATTCAGGTGACAGCAGATGCTGGCGAGGACATGGAGAAAGAAGAACACTCCTCCATTGTTGGTGGGGTTGCAAGCTTGAACCACCACTCTGGAATTCAGTCTGGTGGTTCCTCAGAAAACTGGACATAATACTACCGGAGGATTCAACAATACCTCTCCTGGGCATATATCCAGAAGATGTTCCAACTGGTAAGAAAGACAGATACTCCACTATGTTCATAGCAGCCTTATTTATAATATCCAGAAGCTGGAAAGAACCAGATGTCCCCCAACAGAGGAATAGATACAGAAAATGTGGTACATTTACACAATGGAGTACTACTCAGCTATTAAAAAAGTGAATTTATGAAATTCCTAGGCAAATGGATGGACGTGGAGGGCATCATCCTGAGTGAGGTAACCCAATCACAAAAGAGCTCACATGATATGTACTCACTGATAAGTGGATATTAGCCCAGAAACTTAGAATACCCAAGATACAAGATACAAGATACAATCTACAAAACACATGAAACCCAAGAAGAAAAAGACCAAAATGTGGACACTTTGCCCCTTCTTAGAATTGGGAGCAAAACACCCATGGAAGGAGTTACAGAGACAAAGTTTGGAGCTGAGACGAAAGGATGAACCATCTAGAGACTGCCATACCCAAGGATCCATCCCATAATCAGCCTCCAAACGCTGACACCATTCCATACACTAGCAAGATTTTGCTGAAAGGACCCCAATATAGCTGTCTCTTGTGAGGCTATGCCGGGGCCTAGCAAACACAGAAGTGGATGCTCAAAGTCAGCTATTGGATGGATCACAGGGCCCCCAATGGAGGAGCTAGAGAATGTACCCAAGGAGCTAAAGGGGTCTGCAACCCTATAGGTGGAACAACAATATGAACTAACCAGTACCCCACAGAGCTCGTGTTTTTAGCTGCATATGTATCAGTAGATGGCCTAGTCATCCATCATTGGAAAGAAAACC
Source organism: Mus caroli (assembly GCF_978045245.1). NCBI lineage: Eukaryota > Metazoa > Chordata > Mammalia > Rodentia > Muridae > Mus > Mus caroli. The sequence continues at coordinate 47,701,353 of NW_028227259.1, read as the reverse complement.
CATTGGTCTTGCAAAGTTTATATGCCTCAGTACAGGGATATGCCAGGGTCAAGAAGTGGGAGTGGGTTGGTAGGGGAGTTGGGGGGGAGGGTATGGGGGACTTTTGGTATAGCATTGGAAATGTAAATGAAGAAAATACCTAATTAAGAAAATAAAAAATAAAGTAAATGTTCTGATATCTAAAAAATAAATATTCCATCTTAGTTATCATTCCATCGCTATGATAAAATTTCATGATAAAAGCAACTTACAAGACAAAAAGCTCCTTCTGTCTCACAATTCCAGAGGGATACAGTCCCTTGTGGTGAGGAAATCATAGCAGCAGGCAGGGAACCATAGTAATGGGAGCAGGAGGGTGGTAGTCACATTTCATCCATACTTAAGACATAGAGCAAGAACAGGGAGTGTTTGAGTTAGAAAGACTCAGGGATCACCTTTAGTGACCACTTCCTGCAGCAAGGCTCCACTTCTTGAGGACATCTTCCTAAACATTAGCTGGGGCCCAACTACTCAGACACATGAGCTTATGAGAAATATTTTTCATTCGAGGTTCAGAAAAATCCAAGAGAAGTTTGGATTTCTCCTCATTCAAGAAAATGTTCTGATTTGTTACATCCTTCCTCTGACTCTGTTATATCCTGGCTTGGAAATGAATGCACCCAGACCTTCCTCCAACCAGCAAGTCTAACTGAGGCAGAGAAAGCACATTCCAGGCTGCTCTACCTTGGAATTCTGAAAGCAGTATAAGCTATCTCCGTTCTGACTCTATTTCCATTTTGGCCAAAAGCTCAAAGATTGCAAGACTGCACAGTGCCTGGCACAGAGGGGAGATGCTAGGTATGCCTGCTAGTGATGGGGGATTTGGGCAAAGTCACTTTGTCTCTCGGGAGACACTCTCCTCTATAAGATAAGGAAGAGGTAAGCCACTGTCCTTGATATCGTTGGACTTCCAAAGCAGAGGGGAAGGGCTTTCTTAGAATCTACATGCCTCCCTTACTCCAATTCATCCCAAAGCCAGTAGGGTGATATAGCTCTTTTAAAAATAGTTATGTCAAATGTCAAAAAGTAGAGAAGACAGTATGTCATCTGAGCCATCATAGACTTGCCAAGTCTATATAATACAAATATGTGTATTTTACTGTATTGGTTGCATTTTTTTGTATGCTGAACTTTAAAGCAAATTATAGATATAGTATTTTATCCATAAATACTTACAAATCTGTAAAGAATGAAAGCCATATTCATCAAATAACCAGTTGATGCACTTACTACCCAAGTGATTAGGCCTGGTGTCCCCAAAGTTTGCAACATGTCTGAGTGATAAAAATAAACAAATAAATAAAATGGAAGTTGAACTATGTTAAAAGATACTTAAGAGACATAACAAGCAACTGTGACAGGAGTTAGATTCCGGTTTAGCGGAGAAGGCTCTTCTTTCTGAAATTATTGAATACTTTGCTGTGGCTTTGGATTTCCAGTTCTAACTCCTGTGTGAATTAAAAATTGGATATAAACACGTAATTAGATCCAGAGCAAGCATTTGGCAAAACCACTTGTAGGAAAGTGCTGTGTCCTCTGTGTACAGTCTAGGAAGCAGGTGAGACTGTGACAGCTTGATCAGAACTCTGAAATGTAGAGTTGCCTCACCCCCCTGTAGGCAGCATTTGTCACCATGGAAGCATTGTACTCTCTACCAAGCTTTCATCTGAGGCCCTTGGTACTGATTCTTCCTGCCACAGTTATTTCCATAGTAGCCATCAAAAGGTGGCTTTTCTATTTTCTTCTCTGTTGGTTGACATTTTCAGTGTAGAACCTTCTGAGAACCTTTCTCCACAGAGCCACAGTCTCTAAGGTTGGGCTGTTTGACTTCTTGTATTTAGTCTCATATCAGGATGCTCTTATATCAGCCTTCCTTAACTGGAGAAAGATGTTTCTCAGCATTAATGCAGTAAGATTCCCCCCTAATAAATGATGGCTTCTAAAGGAAACAGAAGCAAGCTAGATCATAAAACATTGAAAAGTTTTTCTTGGGGTTTGAGCAATGGCTCAGTGGTTAAGAGCATTGACTGTTCTTCCAAAGGTCTGAGTTCAATTCTCAGCAACCACATGGTGGCTCACAACCATCTGTCATGAGATCCTTCTGCTGTGTCTGAAGTCAGCGACAATGTACTCACATAAAATAAATAAATAACTCTAAAAAGAAAGATTTTCTTTTCTTTTCTTTTTCTTGAAAGAATCTGAATAGGGAACAAGCAATGAGATGGCTCCAGAGATGTGCACTTTTATGGAGAGGTTCCACATAATAAAGAATTGTCTTCCTTCGGGACAACTTTCTTTACTAAATTGAGTCCTAAATCTTACCTGTATCATTGTAGGTTTGTCAAGAGCATTCTTGGGAGACATGGTCAAGTGGATTATTGTTGCAGGTTTGTTACTAATTGAGGAATACCTCATCATGTCTTCTGGAGTTGTGGCTACTTTGCTACATTCTACAGACATCCTCAGGATATTCTTAAATTTTATAAACTATAAAGATTTGGCTTCCTGGCTCATGGTGACATAAATTCCAGCATTTTAGAGCTTCCATTTGACACCTAGCAAAGAAATAAAAAAGCCTTCTAAGGTGGTAGATGCACAGGATCTAGAGTCATTGGGTTGTCTATGAGCAAGGAATAAGGAAGGACACTTCAGGGATATTTGCACTTCGATCCCCCCAGGCTTATATGGAGAGACTAAATTAGATCCTGAGATGAGACGGATGCACTGTAACCATCAGAACTAAAAGAAGAAGTCTGGCACTTTCATAAACTGATGTTCTTTCTTAGGCATGCTGCATAAGCTATGTTTAGGAAGTCTGAAGATGCAATCACTTAGACTGAAGCAGACCTAGGCTTCCAACTCCAACCTGTAAAAACTGCATCAACTTATTAACTTCCCAAAGCTCCATTTATTTGTAGACATAGTCTCCTTGGAGCAAAAGTTGTAATCTAGGGATGCCTTCGTGCATTTGATTAATGAATTTATAGCTGTGTCACATGTCACACAGGTCGTTGGCTCAAGGAAATGAAAGGCATAGATTTCTGAAGATGTCTAATGAGAGACAGAAAAAGATAAGGCCTGGATGGAATCTGTGTGGGGTGAGGTTTTTTAAGCCAGGATTTAAGACTGTGTCAAATGTAGAAATTATAGGGAACAGTTTCATGGTGGCCTTGAAGATTCACCCTTGGTATCTAGGAGTTAAAATGAGAAGCATTCTGGGTGGCATTTCAGGTTCTTCCTCCTATCTCTGCATGGACCTCAAGCATGGCTGTGGTATGGCAAAGATGGCAGAAACAAGACTTGGTTTGATAGGGTAAGAGTTGGTGAACATAGAAACTTGAGAATTAGGTACTTGGCAGAAATACTTTTTTCACCTCAGTGAGAGACTGCAGAGGGGGAACTAAAGTGTGGTACCAACATTAAGGGTTGTCATGGACAGTGCCTCGTGGCGTTCCCAGGCTTTGAGGAGGCTGTGAGTTCTGAGGACACAACTCCAGGGTTCTAGAGATGCTGTAGAAGGGGTGTGCCAGGACTTACAGAAATTGTCATGATGAGAGTTAATAATGTGAATTAGCTTGCATTTAGAGTCTGGGGCAATGTCGTCTCTAGAGACTGATTTACTGGACTTTGGCTTACTGTGGAGAACAGTTTGGAGAATTAGATTGAACACAGTCCTTGGCACAAATATCAGTTTTACACTTGTCATCTCTCTCCCGTCTTGTTCGTATTCTAATATCCAAGGAGATGCACTGGGCATTGCTTTGAGGTCTAACTCTTTGGGTCACTGTTTTTATTGTTATAGTCATCAGTTTGTTTTGCCCAAGTCTCTACAAGAAAGCATTTTTTACTGTCTCCTCAGAATCCTTCTCACTGTGCTTAGAAACAGTGGCAATAACAACTGAGCATGGGTGGCCTCCCTTTAAGACCCCACAACTAAATGGAACTTCTTTTTTTTTTTTTTAAAGTGCATGCAATTTAGAGCGGGGAATGTGCTCCCACATTCTTGCAGATATTCAACCTGCATGACTTTCTCTCTTGCAGTCATGAAAGAGGATGTAGTCACTTAAAAACACTCATGTCGGCAGACTTCCGGCACCCTCCCAGCCGGAGGACAGAGACCTGCCCTGCAGAGAGTGCCATCTTGGCTCCGGGACTCCGCCGAACTTAGTCTACAGGTTAGAGTGAGGACCACAGAGGCAGACAGCTTCTGGGACAGGCGGGAGCCACAGAGCCGCTGAGGCAGCACCATTTTGGGGCCGCAGACATCCGGCACCCTCCCAGTCGGAGGACAGTGACCTGCCCTGCAGGGAGCGCCATCTTGGCTCCGGGACTCCGCCGAGCTTAGTCTCTACAGGTCAGAGTGGGGACCACGGGGGCAGACGGCTTCTGGGACAGGCAGGAGCCACAGAGCCGCTGAGGCAGCACCCTTTTGGGGCCGCAGACTTCCGGCACCCTCCCAGCCGGAGGACAGAGACCTGCCCTGCAGAGAGCGCCATCTTGGCTCCGGGACTCCGCCGAACTTAGTCTGTACAGGTCTGCTGACAGAGGATACTCAGAATCCCCAGAAGAACAACCTCTGAACAGAGACAACTATAACAACTCCAGAGATTACCAGATGGCGAGAGGTAAAGGTAAGAATCTTACTAACAGAAACCAAGACCACTCACCATCATCAGGACCCAGCACTCCCACTTCGCCCAGTCCAGGGCACCCCAACACACCTGAAAAACTAGACCTGGATTTAAAAGCATATCTCATGATGATGGTAGAGGACATCAAGAAGGACTTTAAAGAACTACAGGAGAACATGGCTAAAGAGTTACAAGTCCTTAAAGAAAAACAGGAAAACACAACCAAACTGGTAGAAGTCCTTAAAGAGAAACAGGAAAACACATCCAATCAGATGATGGAAATGAACAAAACCATACTAGACCTAAAAAGGGAAGTAGACACAATAAAGAAAACCCAAAATGAGGCAACACTGGAGACAGAAACCCTAGGAAAGAAATCTGGAACCATAGATGCAAGCATCAGCAACAGAATACAAGAGATGGAAGAGAGAATCTCAGGTGCAGAAGATTCCATAGAGAACATGGGCACAACAATCAAGGAAAATGGAAAATGCAAAAAGATCCTAACTCAAAAAATCCAGGAAATACAGGACACAATGAGAAGACCAAACCTACTGATAATAGGAGTGGATGAGAATGAAGATTTTCAACTCAAAGGACCAGCAAACATCTTCAACAAAATTATAGAAGAAAACTTCCCAAATCTAAAGAAAGAGATGCCCATGAACATACAAGAAGCCTACAGAACTCCAAATAGGCTGGACCAGAAAAGAAATACCTCCCGACACATAATAATCAGAACAACAAATGCACTAAATAAAGATAGAATACTAAAAGCAGTAAGAGAAAAAGGCCAAGTAACATATAAAGGCAAGCCTATCAGAATTACACCAGATTTTTCACCAGAGACTATGAAAGCTAGAAGATCCTGGACAGATGTTATACAGACACTAAAAGAACACAAATTCCAGCCCAAGCTACTATACCCAGCCAAACTCTCAATTAACATAGATGGAGAAACCAAAGTATTCCACGACAAAGCCAAATTCACACATTATCTCTCCACGAATCCAGCCCTTCAAAGGATAATAACAGAAAAAAAACAATACAAGGACAGGAACCACGCCCTAGAAACAACAAGAAGGTAATCCCTCAACAAACCTAAAAGAAGACAGCCACAAGAACAGAATGCCAACTTTAACAACAAAAATAACAGGAAACAACAATTACTTTTCCTTAATATCTCTTAATATCAATGGACTCAACTCCCCGATAAAAAGACATAGACTAACAAACTGGCTACACAAACAAGACCCAACATTTTGCTGCTTACAAGAAACTCATCTCAGAGAAAAAGATAGACACTACCTCAGAATGAAAGGCTGGAAAACAATTTTCCAAGCAAATGGTCTGAAGAAACAAGCTGGAGTAGCCATTCTAATATCAGATAAGATTGACTTCCAACCCAAAGTCATCAAAAAAGACAGGGAGGGGCACTTCATACTCATCAAAGGTAAAATCCTCCAAGAGGAACTATCAATCCTGAATATCTATGCTCCAAATACAAAGGCAGCCTCATTCATTAAAGAAACTTTAGTAAATCTCAAAGCACACATTGCACCTCATACACTAATAGTGGGAGACTTCAACACACCACTTTCACCAATGGACAGATCATGGAAACAGAAACTAAACAGGGACACAGTGAAACTAACAGAAGTTATGGATCAAATGGATCTGGCAGATATCTACAGAACATTTTACCCTAAAACAAAAGGATACACCTTCTTCTCAGCACCTCATGGTACCTTCTCCAAAATTGACCACGTAATTGGGCACAAAACAGGACTCAACAGATACAAAAACATTGAAATTGTCCCATGCATCCTATCAGATCACCATGGACTAAGGCTGATCTTCAATAACAAAATAAATAATAGAAAGCCAACCTTCACGTGGAAACTGAACAACACTCTTCTCAATGATACCTTGGTCAAGGAAGGAATAAAGAAAGAAATTAAGGACTTTTTAGAGTTCAATGAAAATGAAGCCACAACATACCCAAACTCATGGGACGCAATGAAAGCATTTCTAAGAGGAAAACTCATAGCTCTGAGTGCCTCCAAAAGGAAACTAGAAAGAGCACACATTAGCAGCTTGACAACACACCTAAAAGCACTAGAACAAAAGGAAGCAAATTCACCCAAGAGGAGTAGACGGCAGGAAATAATCAAACTCAGGGGTGAAATCAACCAAGTGGAAACAAGAAAAACTATTCAAAGAATCAACCAATCAAGGAGCTGGTTCTTTGAGAAAATCAACAAGATAGATAAACCCTTAGCCAGACTCACTAGAGGGCACAGGGAAAGCATCCTAATTAACAAAATCAGAAATGAAAAAGGAGACATAACAACAGATCCTGAAGACATCCAAAACACCATCAGATCCTTCTACCAAAGGCTATACTCAACAAAACTGGAGAACCTGGATGAAATGGAGAAATTCCTAGACAGATACCAGGTACCAAAGTTGAATCAAGATCAGGTTAATGATCTAAACAGCCCTATATCCCCCAAAGAAATAGAAGCAGTCATTAATAGTCTCCCAACCAAAAAAAGCCCAGGACCAGATGGGTTTAGTGCAGAGTTCTATCAGACCTTCAAAGAAGATCTAATCCCAGTTCTTCACAAACTATTCCACAAAATAGAAACAGAAGGTACTCTACCCAACTCATTCTATGAAGCCACAATTACTCTGATACCTAAACCACAAAAAGACCCAACAAAGATAGAAAACTTCAGACCAATATCCCTTATGAATATTGATGCAAAAATCCTCAATAAAATTCTTGCTAACCGAGTCCAAGAACACATCAAAACAATCATCCATCCTGACCAAGTAGGTTTCATCCCAGGGATGCAGGGATGGTTCAATATACGGAAATCCATCAACGTAATCCAGTATATAAACAAACTCAAAGACAAAAACCACATGGTCATCTCGTTAGATGCGGAAAAAGCATTTGACAAGATCCAACACCCATTCATGATAAAAGTCTTGGAAAGATCAGGAATTCAAGGCCCATACCTAAACATGATAAAAGCAATCTACAGCAAACCAGTAGCCAACATCAAAGTAAATGGTGAGAAGCTTGAAGCAATCCCTCTAAAATCAGGGACTAGACAAGGCTGTCCACTTTCTCCATACCTATTCAACATTGTACTTGAAGTCCTAGCCAGAGCAATTCGACAACAAAAGGAGATCAAAGGGATACAAATTGGAAAAGATGAAGTCAAAATATCACTTTTTGCAGATGATATGATAGTATATATAAGTGACCCTAAAACTTCCACCAGAGAACTCCTAAGCCTGATAAACAGCTTCGGTGAATTAGCTGGATATAAAATTAACTCAAACAAATCAATGGCCTTTCTCTACACAAAGAATAAACAGGCTGAGAAAGAAATTAGGGAAACAACACCCTTCTCAATAGTCACAAATAATATAAAATATCTTGGCGTGACTCTAACTAAGGAAGTGAAAGATCTGTATAATAAAAACTTCAAGTCTCTGAAGAAAGAAATTATAGAAGATCTCAGAAGATGGAAAGATCTCCCATGCTCATGGATTGGCAGGATCAACATTGTAAAAATGGCTATCTTGCCAAAAGCAATCTACAGATTCAATGCAATCCCCATCAAAATTCCAAATCAATTCTTCAACGAATTAGAAAGTGCAATCTGCAAATTCATCTGGAATAACAAAAAACCTAGGATAGCAAAAACTCTTCTCAAGGATAAAAGAACCTCTGGTGGAATCACCATGCCGGACCTAAAGCTCTACTACAGAGCAATTGTGATAAAAACTGCATGGTACTGGTATAGTGACAGACAAATAGACCAATGGAATAGAATTGAAGACCCAGAAATGAACCCACACACCTATGGTCACTTGATCTTCGACAAGGGAGCTAAAAACATCCAGTGGAAGAAAGACAGCATTTTCAACAAATGGTGCTGGCACAACTGGTTGTTAACATGTAGAAGAATGCGAATCGATCCATTCCTATCTCCTTGTACTAAGGTTAAGTCTAAGTGGATCAAGGAACTTCACAATAAACCAGAGACACTGAAACTTATAGAGGAGAAAGTGGGGAAAAGCCTTGAAGATATGGGCACAGGGGAAAAATTCCTGAATAGAACAGTAATGGCTTGTGCTGTAAGATCTAGAATTGACAAGTGGGACCTCATGAAACTACAAAGCTTCTGCAAGGCTAAAGACACCATCAATAAGACAAAAAAACCACCAACAAATTGGGAAAGGATCTTCACCTATCCTAAATCAGATAAGGGACTAATATCCAATATATATAAAGAACTCAAGAAGGTGGACTCCAGAAAGTCAAATAACCCCATTAAAAAATGGGGCTCAGAACTGAACAAAGAATTCTCGCCTGAGGAATACCGAATGGCAGAGAAACACCTGAAAAAATGTTCAACATCCTTAATCATCAGGGAAATGCAAATCAAAACAACCCTGAGATTCCACCTCACACCAGTCAGAATGGCTAAGATCTAAAATTCAGGTGACAGCAGATGCTGGCGAGGATGTGGAGAAAGAGGAACACTCCTCCATTGTTGGTGGGATTGCAAGCTTGTACAACCACTCTGGAAATCAGTCTGGCGGTTCCTCAGAAAATTGGACATAGTACTACCGGAGGATCCAGCAATACCTCTCCTGGGCATATATCCAGAAGATGTCCCAACCGGTAAAAAGGACACATGTTCCACTATGTTCATAGCAGCCCTATTTATAATAGCCAGAAGCTGGAAAGAACCCAGATGTCCCTCAACAGAGGAATGGATACAGAAATTATGGTACATTTACACAATGGAGTACTACTCAGCTTTTAAAAAGAATGAATTTATGAAATTCCTAGCCAAATGGATGGACCTGGAGGGCATCATCTTGAGTGAAGTAACACAATCACAAAAGAACTCACACAATATGTATTCACTGATAAGTGGATATTAGCCCAAAACTTAGGATACCCAAGATTTAAGATACAATTTGCTAAACGCATGAAACTCAAGAAAAAGAAGACCAAAGTGTGGACACTGTGCACCTTCTCAGAATTGGGAACAAAACACCCAGGGAAGGAGTTACAGAGACAAAGTTCGTAGCGGTGATGAAATGATGGACTATTTAGAGACTGCTGTACCCAGGGATCTATCCCATAATCAACTTCTAAACGCTGACACCATTGCATACACTAGCAAGATTTTGCTGAAAGGACCCAAATATAGCTGTCTCTTGTGAGACGATGCTGGGGCCTAGCAAACACAGGAGTGGATGTTCACAGTCAGCTATTGGATGTATCACAGGGCTCCCAATGGAGAAGCTAGAGTAAGTACCCAAGGAGCTAAAGGGATCTGCAACCCTATTGTTGGAACAACATGATGTACTAACTAGAACCCCGGAGCTCTTGTCTCTAGCTGCATATGTATCGAAAGATGGCCTAGTCAGCCATCAATGGAAAGAGAGGCCCATTGGACTTGCAAACTTTATATGCCCCAATATAGGGGAATGCCAGGGCCAAAAGAATGGGAATGGGTGGATAGGGAAGTGGGGGGGCGCTATGGGGGACTTTTGGGATAGCATTGGAAACGTAATTGAGGAAAATATGTAATAAAAATATTTAAAAAAAAAAAACACTCATGTCTCTTTGTCCTGCTGTTGAAAACAGGGTCAGAGGAAAAAAAATTACCTTTGTTGAAAATGAACTTGGGAAAAAAAACCCTTTAAGACATGCAAAGCAAGTATATAATTTAGTATAATTTCTTAAGGCTGAATAAATCACATCTGTTATTTCTTTAGTGCCAGCCAGGCCATTTCTGGAGTGGGAAATGTCTTTACCCATCTCCCAGAGGAACTTGATGCCAGGAGGAAGTGCCTTTAGTGATATGGTCAGGCAGAATTTTCGAGTGGATATTAGTTATGGGAATGGATCACTTTTTAGGGATTTTTTTTTTGACTTGGATAATCAATAGATTCCAGTATAAACCCAAGTATAAATGCTGATTTTTGAGTATTTGTAACAAGTCTTTTATGTGAATCTTTCCCTTTTTGACCAGAATTTGCACTTGAATCCTTTCCATTCATTCAGATGGACTGCTGCTCTTGTGTTGTATACCCCATCCCTGGTAGACATCAACCACCCACTTCCGACACTGCTTCTGCACTCTGGAACTAAATTCTGCTTCTTCCTGTGCATCTGCCAGGTATCCTGGGAATGATTTTCTTTATGCTTATGTTCCTCAATGGATAGATATTGAGAAGACTTGGACTTTAATCATTGTGTCTCTGGACTCCATCTCATTTCCTGCATCCAGAGTAATGCTGGATACCTTTTTCTGTAGTGAGTTACCAACTCTCAGTCCTGGGAGTCAAATGGTTATTTTTGTAAACAGAAGGCTAGGTCAGGTGACTTATGAGTCTCACCTTCTGTTCAATTTCTAGAGATTTGCAGGATTGGTACCCTAATTACTGGAATGTCAACAGTTGCTTGAAGAGAAAAATGGGTTGCACCTTCAAATTAGTCAGTCAGGCCTCTTCGATTTTCTTGGGCACTGCCAGGAGTGAGCTGCAGCAAGCAGCATCTTTCTAACACTGAGAAACTGTTCTTCATACTGCATATAACAAACTTTGGAATTAACAGTTGTGTTGGGCAGAAAAATGTCACCTATATTATAATATATGTGATATTATAACAATGGGAGGTATCCAAGAACCAATTCCCAGGATTCCAATGATTTCTCTGCTCTGCTATATGAGAAAGAGGAATCACAGTGGTACACAGAATGGAGAAAGTTAAGCAGCAGGCTTTTTAAACAAAAAATATTCTCCATCAATCTCTAATGTCCTTAAGAGTGGGAGATGGAAACAGGGAAGTAATCAGAGTAAGGGTGGAGGATACCATGTCCATCTTTGCTGGCTTTCATATGGGGGAAGGGTGCTAAAGTCAAGCAATCCAGACAACATTGACAAGTCGGAGAAAGCTTGAAAATCCACTCTCTAGATGCAGAGAGGAAGGTAGCTCTTAATTTTAACTCTGTGCAAACTGTGTCAGATGCCAGGCATCCAGGTTAGGGAGATACATATTTGCATTTGCTCAAGCCGCTAAGGTTTTGCTAATTTGTTGTAACATCAAGAGAGAATTATTGCAACAGTTATGATGTCACAAGCTGCGCAGTTCTATTCTCACTCATGCAACTTATATTTATGATTAAGTCATTTATGGTGTATGATTTTTCCTAACTACACACAAATTCCTAAAACCAACTTTTATCCAATTTTATAGGCACAAGAGGCAAAATTCCATATTATGTATAATGTTAGTCATTTTGACTTACAAAAGGTGGCATAATTTTTTTGTCCACTAAAAATGGCAACATTTTTTTTTTAACATATTGCAATTTGAACTCATTATTTTATCTCACTGTCTGGGCAAAAAACTGAAAAGTTCTTTCAATGAAAGGACTCATGCAAATGATTGACTTTCTTATAATTTGGAGGGAGCACAGTTCTCCATCTATGGAGTGACAACAGTATCTTAAATTGGATACAGGACTCAGTTACTTCTGTGATTGACAGCAAAAATGACAAGTGACTATAAGTTTAGGGTTTCTAATTTGGTTTGTTGAGGATTCTTTGGCATCCCCAGATTGTACAGCCATATGCATTTCTATAGAGAATATTCCTGGGACCTTTGCTTTCTAGGAATTATATATTGGCATGTAGGAAATGTTCAAAGGGTTGTTGGTATAATGAATATATGTGCTAGGTGTTTGTGAATAGTGTCATATTTAATTAAATGTTCTTTATCAAGAAGTTCACTGCAGTTTAGAAGGTGTCGGTTGAATGTTTAGTGTGTCTATGAGTTGGATTACAGTCTCAATGTAACACCACACAAATGAGGATTGATTCAGTCAGATGTTAAGCCATGGCCACGCATGTGCACTAACCCTTCTGCTGGAGTTTGTTCCTAGAGAGAAGTCTCTATGTCACTGCATATTTTATTTCTGATTGAAAAGTAGAGTTTTGTAGGCACTCTAACATGGTTTTCGTTGCTGTGGTAAACAGTGTGACAAAACCGGAGGGAAGGGTTCCTCTCAGCTTATACTTTTAGGTACCAGACAGTCACTAAGAGAAGTCAGGGCAGTAACTCAAGAAGGAACTAAAACATGGGGAATACTTGTACTGAGTCATTCCCTGCCTGACTCTCATCTTTCTTACACAGCCTAGGGTGGCTGCTGCTTACACTGTGCTGGGCGTTCCACACCAATCAATAATCAGAGCTATCTCTCATAGATATGGTCTCAGGCCAGTCTGATCTGGGCAATTGATCTGATCTGATCTCCCTCAGATGAGTCTAGACCAATAGTTCTCAACCTGTGAGTGAAGACTTCCTGGGGAGTTTCGAATAACCCTTGCACAGGGGTCACCTAAGACCATTAGAAAACACAGATATTTGCATTACTGTTCATATCAGCAAATTACAGTTATGAAGTAGCAATGAAAATAATGTTTTGGTTGGGGGGGTTGTCACCACAACATGAGGAACTGTATTAAAGAGTCGCAGCATTAGGAAGGTTGAGAGTCCTCTTCCGGTCAGAAAAGCACCAGGGCAGCTGGGGCGCAGGGTCGGCTGACACTCGCCAGCTACCCACAACACCCGCCACAGGATCTTAAGACTTCTGGTGAGTGGAGCACAGCTTCTGCTCCAATCCAATTGCTCGCGGGACCTGAGACTGCATTAGTTAGGGAAGCAGAAACCGGCCTGAGTAGGGCCACAGGCCTCATCCGGCCGGGGTAGCTTGAGCGCAGGGTCGCCTGACACCCGCCAGCTACCCACGACCCCTGCCACAGGATTTTGAGACTGCTGGTGAGTGGAACACAGCTTCTGCTCCAGTCCAATCATGGGGGACCTGAGACTGCTTTGGTTGGGGAGGCAGAAATCCGGCCTTCGTAGGGCCACAAGCCTCTTCCGGTCAGAAAAGCACCGGGGTAGCTAGGGCGCAGGGTCGGCTGACACTCGCCAGCTACCCACAACACCCACCACAGGATCTTAAGACTTCTGGTGAGTGGAACACAGCTTCTGCTCCAATCCAATTGCACGCAGGACCAGAGACTGCATTAGTTAGGGAAGCAGAAAACTGGCCTGAGTAGGACCACAGGCCTCTTCCGGCTGGACCAGCACCGGGGTACCATCAGCTACCCACGACCCCCGCCGCAGGATTTTGAGACTGCTGGTGAGTGGAACACAGCTTCTGCTCCAATCTTTAAACAGTGACAACGATAACAACTAACCCCAGAGATTACCAGATGGCGAAAGGTAAACGTAATAATCTTACTAACAGAAACCAAGACCACTCACCATCATCAGAACCCAGCACCCCCACTTTGCCCAGTCCAGGGCACCCCAACACACCGGAAAAGCTAGACACGGATCTAAAAGCATATCTCCTGATGATGGTAGAGGACTTCAAGAAGGACTTTAATAAACACTTAAAGAAATACAGGAGAACAATGCTAAACAGGCAGAAGACACTAAAGAGGAAGCACAAAAATCCCTTAAAGAATTGCAGGAGAACACTGCTAAAGAGTTACAAATCCTTAAAGAAAAACAGGATAACATAATCAAACAGGTAGAAGTCCTTACAGAAAAACAGGAAAACACATCCAAACAGATGATGGAAATGAACAAAACCATACTAGACCTAAAAAGGGAAGTAGACACAATAAAGAAAACCCAAAATGAGGCAACACTGGAGATAGAATCCCTAGGAAAGAAATCTGGAACCATAGATACCAGCATCAGCAACAGAATACAAGAGATGGAAGAGAGAATCTCAGGTGCAGAAGATTCCATAGAGAACATCGGCACAACAATCAAGGAAAATGTAAAATGCAAAAAGATCCTAACTCAAAACATCCAAGAAATACAGGACACAATGAGAAGACCAAACCTACGGATAATAGGAGTGGATGAGAATGAAGATTTTCAACTCAAAGGACAAGCAAACATCTTCAACGAAATTATAGAAGAAAACTTCCCAAATCTAAAGAAAGAGATGCCCATGAACATACAAGAAGCCTACAGAACTCCAAATAGACTGGACCAGAAAAGAAATACCTCCCGACACATAATAATCAGAACAACAAATGCTCTAAATAAAGATAGAATACTAAAAGCAGTAAGAGAAAAAGGCCAGCCTATCAGAATTACACCAGATTTTTCACCAGAGACTATGAAAGCCAGAAGATCCTGGACGGATGTTATACAGACACTAAAAGAACACAAATTCCAGCCCAGGCTACTATACCCAGCCAAACTCTCAATTAACATAGATGGAGAAACCAAAGTATTCCACGACAAAACCAAATTCACACATTATCTCTCCACGAATCCAGCCCTTCAAAGGATAATAACAGAAAAAAAACCAATACAAGGACAGGAACCACGCCCTAGAAACAACAAGAAGGTAATCCCTCAACAAACCTAAAAGAAGACAGCCACAAGAACAAAATGCCAACTTTAACAACAAAAATAACAGGAAACAACAATTACTTTTCCTTAATATCTCTTAATATCAATGGACTCAACTCCCCGATAAAAAGACATAGACTAGCAAACTGGCTACACAAACGAGACCCAACATTTTGCTGCTTACAGGAAACTCATCTCAGAGAAAAGGATAGACACTACCTCAGAATGAAAGGCTGGAAAACAATTTTCCAAGCAAATGGCATGAAGAAACAAGCTGGAGTAGCCATTCTAATATCTGATAAGATTGACTTCCAACCCAAAGTCATTAAAAAAGACAGGGAGGGACACTTCATACTCATCAAAGGTAAAATCCTCCAAGAGGAACTATCAATCCTGAATATCTATGCTCCAAATACAAAGGCAGCCACATCCATTAAAGAAAGTTTAGTAAATCTCAAAGCACAAATTGCACCTCATACAATAATAGTGGGAGACTTCAACACACCACTTTCACCAATGGACAGATCATGGAAACAGAAACTAAACAGGGACACAGAGAAACTAAGAGAAATTATGAATCAAATGGATCTGGCAGATATCTACAGAACATTCTATCCTAAAACAAAAGGATATACCTTCTTCTCAGCACCTCATGGTACCTTCTCCAAAATTGACCACATAATTGGTCACAAAACAGGCCTCAACAGATACAAAAATATTGAAATTGTCCCATGCATCCTATCAGATCACCATGGACTAAGGCTGATCTTCAATAACAAAATAAATAATAGAAAGCCAACCTTCACGTGGAAACTGAACAACACTCTTCTCAATGATACCTTGGTCAAGGAAGGAATAAAGAAAGAAATTAAGGACTTTTTAGAGTTCAATGAAAATGAAGCCACAACATACCCAAACTTATGGGACGCAATGAAAGCATTTCTAAGAGGAAAACTCATAGCTCTGAGTGCCTCCAAAAGGAAACTAGAGAGAGCACACATTAGCAGCTTGACAACACACCTAAAAGCACTAGAACAAAAGGAAGCAAATTCACCCAAGAGGAGTAGACAGCACGAAATAATCAAACTCAGGGGTGAAATCAACCAAGTGGAATAAGAAAAACTATTCAAAGAATCAACCAATCAAGGAGCTGGTTCTTTGAGAAAATCAACAAGATAGATAAACCCTTAGCCAGACTCACTAGAGGGCACAGGGAAAGCATCCTAATTAACAAAATCAGAAATGAAAAAGGAGACATAACAACAGATCCTGAAGACATCCAAAACACCATCAGATCCTTCTACCAAAGGCTATACTCAACAAAACTGGAGAACCTGGATGAAATGGAGAAGTTCCTAGACAGATACCAGGTACCAAAGTTGAATCAAGATCAGGTTAATGATCTAAACAGCCCTATATCCCCCAAAGAAATAGAAGCAGTCATTAATAGTCTCCCAACTAAAAAAAGCCCAGGACCAGATGGGTTTAGTGCAGAGTTCTATCAGACCTTCAAAGAAGATCTAATCCCAGTTCTTCACAAACTATTCCATAAAATAGAAACAGAAGGTACTCTACCCAACTCATTCTATGAAGCCACAATTACTCTGATACCTAAACCACAAAAAGACCCAACAAAGATAGAAAACTTCAGACCAATATCCCTTATGAATATTGATGCAAAAATCCTCAATAAAGTTCTTGCTAACCGAATCCAAGAACACATCAAAACAATCATCCATCCTGACCAAGTAGGTTTCATCCCAGGGATGCAGGGATGGTTCAATATACGGAAATCCATCAACGTAATCCAGTATATAAACAAACTCAAAGACAAAAACCACATGGTCATCTCGTTAGATGCGGAAAAAGCATTTGACAAGATCCAACACCCATTCATGATAAAAGTCTTGGAAAGATCAGGAATTCAAGGCCCATACCTAAACATGATAAAAGCAATCTACAGCAAACCAGTAGCCAACATCAAAGTAAATGGTCAGAAGCTTGAAGCAATCCCTCTAAAATCAGGGACTAGACAAGGCTGTCCACTTTCTCCATACCTATTCAAAATAGTATTTGAAGTCCTAGCCAGAGCAAATCGACAACAAAAGGAGATCAAAGGGATACAAATTGGAAAAGATGAAGTCAAAATATCACTTTTTGCAGATGATATGATAATATATATAAGTGACCCTAAAAATTCCACCAGAGAACTCCTAAGCCTGATAAACAGCTTCGGTGAAGTAGCTGGATATAAAATTAACTCAAACAAATCAATGGCCTTTCTCTACACAAAGAATAAACAGGCCGAGAAAGAAATTAGGGAAACAACACCCTTCTCAATAGTCACAAATAATATAAAATATCTTGGCGTGACTCTAACTAAGGAAGTGAAAGATCTGTATAATAAAAACTTCAAGTCTCTGAAGAAAGAAATTATAGAAGATCTCAGAAGATGGAAAGATCTCCCATGCTCATGGATTGGCAGGATCAACATTGTAAAAATGGCTATCTTGCCAAAAGCAATCTACAGATTCAATGCAATCCCCATCAAAATTCCAAATCGATTCTTCAACGAATTAGAAAGTGCAATCTGCAAATTCATCTGGAATAACAAAAAACCTAGGATAGTAAAAACTCTTCTCAAGGATAAAAGAACCTCTGGTGGAATCACCATGCCGGACCTAAAGCTCTACTACAGAGCAATTGTGATAAAAACTGCATGGTACTGGTATAGTGACAGACAAATAGACCAATGGAATAGAATTGAAGACCCAGAAATGAACCCACACACCTATGGTCACTTGATCTTCGACAAGGGAGCTAAAAACATCCAGTGGAAGAAAGACAGCATTTTCAACAAATGGTGCTGGCACAACTGGTTGTTAACATGTAGAAGAATGCGAATCGATCCATTCCTATCTCCTTGTACTAAGGTCAAGTCTAAGTGGATCAAGGAACTTCACATAAAACCAGAGACACTGAAACTTATAGAGGAGAAAGTGGGGAAAAGCCTTGAAGATATGGGCACAGGGGAAAAATTCCTGAATAGAACAGTAATGGCTTGTGCTGTAAGATCGAGAATTGACAAGTGGGACCTCATGAAACTACAAAGCTTCTGCAAGGCTAAAGACACCATCAATAAGACAAAAAAACCACCAACTGATTGGGAAAGGATCTTCACCTATCCTAAATCAGATAAGGGACTAATATCCAATATATATAAAGAACTCAAGAAGGTGGACTCCAGAAAGTCAAATAACCCCATTAAAAAATGGGGCTCAGAACTGAACAAAGAATTCTCGCCTGAGGAATACCGAATGGCAGAGAAACACCTGAAAAAATGTTCAACATCCTTAATCATCAGGGAAATGCAAATCAAAACAACCCTGAGATTCCACCTCACACCAGTCAGAATGGCTAAGATCAAAAATTCAGGTGACAGCAGATGCTGGCGAGGATGTGGAGAAAGAGGAACACTCCTCCATTGTTGGTGGGATTGCAAGCTTGTACAACCACTCTGGAAATCAGTCTGGCGGTTCCTCAGAAAATTGGACATAGTACTACCGGAGGATCCAGCAATACCTCTCCTGGGCATATACCCAGAAGATGTCCCAACCGGTAAAAAGGACACATGCTCCACTATGTTCATAGCAGCCCTATTTATAATAGCCAGAAGCTGGAAAGAACCCAGATGTCCCTCAACAGAGGAATAGATACAGAAATTATGGTACACTTACACAACTACTCAGCTATTAAAAATAATGAATTTATGAAATTCCTAGCCAAATGGATGGACCTGGAGGGCATCATCTTGAGTGAAGTAACACAATCACAAAAGAACTCACACAATATGTATTCACTGATAAGTGGATATTAGCCCAAAACTTAGGATACCCAAGATATAAGATACAATTTGATAAACGCATGAAACTCAAGAAGAATGAAGACCAAAGTGTGGACACTGTGCACCTTCTTAGAATTGGGAACAAAAACACCAGGGGAAGGAGTTACAGAGACAAAGTTCGTAGCTGTGATGAAAGGATGGATCATTTAGAGACTGCCGTATCCAGGGATCCATCCCATAATCAGCTTCTAAACGCTGACACCATTGCATACACTAGCAAGATTTTGCTGAAAGGACCCAAATATAGCTGTCTCTTGTGAGACGATGCCGGGGCCTAGCAAACACAGGAGTGGATGTTCACAGTCAGCTATTGGATGTATCACAGGGCTCCCAATGGAGAAGCTAGAGAAAGTACCCAAGGAGCTAAAGGGATCTGCAACCCTATTGTTGGAACAACATGATGGACCAGAACCCCGGAGCTCTTGTCTCTAGCTGCATATGTATCGAAAGATGGCCTAGTTGGCCATCATTGGAAAGAGAGGCCCATTGGACTTGCAAACTTTATATGCCCCAATATAGGGGAATGCCAGGGCCAAAAGAATGGGAATGGGTGGGTAGGGAAGTGGGGGGCGCTATGGGGGACTTTTGGGATAGCATTGGAAATGTAACTGAGGAAAATATGTAATAAAAATATTAAAAATCAAAAAAAAAGGAAGGTTGAGAGTCAGACTGACAGCTGAAGCTAATTAGGATAACAGAGTTGGAGAGATTTTCAGTTTTTCTTGTTAGACTGTGAGAAAAATTTTTGGAGATTCCCACACATTTACTATTTCCAGCCCTTTGTATGTTTTGGAGTCATTTCTCCATTTAACAAGTAGATATTTGGTAACTGAGTCATGTTGGCATTGTGCTACCAGCTAATATACTCAGAGCCATGATCTTTGGTTGGTATTTCCATATATGTGGATTGATAGAGCCATTTCTATTTAATCTTGTTGACCTAGTATGATTATTTATAGGTACTATCATTTCATGATCTCAAGAATTGTGCTCTGAATGATAAATTATCAGTTCATCTTATCCATGGTATATCTTCAAAGGATTTGTACTCTCACTGGTAAGAGAGATTAGTGGTAACTCTCATGAATCTCTTTTTGCCCTTTATTGTACTACTTACTGTCTTTTATTATGATTGCTAGTCTTAATTACAAACATGATTGGGCTAAGGTTATCTAGGTGATCAACAAATTACAATTTTAGAAGTGTCTGTGAAAGGTATTTCCAGAAACTCTTAGACTATTATGGCTTGGACCTAATGAAGGTATTAACACCCTAATTGATTCCTAACATGATAGCATTATGGGAGGTGGCAAAAGGTAGGGGCTGGGTCATAGTTGGAGGCTGTAAGTTATAGAATGTGTACTTGGGGGCTGGACCTGCCTCCAGACTATTCCTGTATTTATTTTCTCTGCTTTCTATATTGCCAGCATGTGAAATGCTTTGCCTTACCACAGTCTCCAGCACAATAAACTGTGAAACTACCAAAATCATGAGCCAAAATAAATATTCCTTTCCAGAAGTTATTTTTATTGTCAAGTGTTTGTTTATAGCAGTGCAAAAGTAACAGATAGAGGTAGTTGGCTTTTATAATGGTCCCTGGTGACCTTTGTCTTCTGGTCTTCAGGACTTTATGTACTTTCCCCTCCTTTGGACAAGATTAGGCTCTGGAGTGTTAAACCATCTTTGCATTTCAGGACTACATTCCACATGGAGCTAGTGTCCTTAACATGGTTGGGTTCTATGTTTTACTCTTTTAATGAGGTGGTTTTTATTTTATTTTATTTTATTTTATTTTATTTTATTTTATTTTATTTTATTTTATTTTATTTTGTTTTGTTTTGTTTTGTTTTGTTTTTGCATCAGTTGGTCTTTATCAGTAGGTGTTAGTCTCCAGTTTTTTCCTCTCTCTGCAGTATCCTTTATTTAAGAGCTGGTACGATGAGCCCATGGAGTGAGTTTGGAAGTGATGTCTCCTCTTCACTCTTTTGGAGCTGTTGAGGAAGACTGATAGGAATTGGTCCTATAGGTATTGGATAGACTTCACCAGCAAAATCGTCCTGGCTCTTGGCTTTTCTTCACTTGAAGATATTGGACGGCTGCATCAATCTCTTACTAATTTTTGTTCAACTTGAGCTTTTCAGAATTTCTTCCTCAGCCGGGCGTGGTGGCAACCGGTGGCAGGTCGATTTCTGAGTTCGAGGCCAGCCTGGTCTACAAAGTGAGTTCCAGGACAGCCAGGGCTACACAGAGAAACCCTGTCTCGGGAAAAAAAAAAAAAGAAAAGAAAAAAGAAAAAAAATTCTTCCTGATTTTTTTCTTGGCTGTCTGTTCCTATATCTTGTTAATTTCATCCAAGTTATATGTTTTTTTGCATATGTAATTGCCTGTAGTGTTTTCTTATGGTTCTCTTTGTTACTTTGTTTTGCTGTGCTGGAGGTTGAACCCAGGTCCACACACTCACTAGGTCAGACTGTGTCATTGACTGTGCTCTGCCCTGAGAATCCTTCTAACTTGTGTAACATTGCTTGAAACAGGTGTGGATCTATCTGCTTCCTTGATAATCAGGGTACAGATTCCTTGAATTTTCTTTATCTTTTACAGAACCAAGTCTAGTTTGTTGATTTTTTTCTCTCTCTTTTCTGTTCTCCAGCCCATTTACCTTGGCTCCAATCTGTATTATTTACTTTCTTCTGTTGGTTTTCCCTGTCATTCATTCTTTTTTCCTAATTCTTTATGCCATAAAGTTAGATTCCTATATATAGAGATTTTTTTCTCTTTTCATCTTTTGAAAATATGTATTTATTTTTGAGCTAGGTTGTAAATATATAGCTCAGGCAAGCTTTTAACTTGCCTTTCATTACATGTATGAGCTTCCAGACCCTATTTACATTTTACCCTTTTAATGTGTATATTTAAACTATAAATGACACTCCACTTGCTTTGTGTCTTATACCTTTATTATTATTATTATTATTATTATTTTACATTTATATATTGGTTTGTTGCTGGCCTGAGGTGTAGGCAAAGAGGAGAGTGGGAGAGAATGTC
This sequence comes from Mus caroli, assembly GCF_978045245.1. Taxonomy (NCBI): domain Eukaryota; kingdom Metazoa; phylum Chordata; class Mammalia; order Rodentia; family Muridae; genus Mus; species Mus caroli. The sequence goes on along the minus strand of NW_028227259.1, from coordinate 47,679,242 downwards.
CACATCCAGCCAGAGTTCCTGTGCTCTGGGCAGGCAGATGTGGGAGGACTTGGCCCCAGGTGGGCATCTGGCTGTGTGAAGTCACTGACCCCATATGGCGGGCGGGGGATGCACAAGGGGCAGCCCATGTACCAGGTTCTCAGTCTCCAGCATCCCATGCTAGATACAGCAGAGCAGATGAGAACTGAATAGGGGCCAACTCTGCTGAGTCAAGACCAGTTTCTCCAGAACAGCACCAGGCCCCAGATATACCGGAAGAGGGGGCAGGGGGAAAGAAGGGGGTGCTGGGTAGTTCCCACATGGGCGAGAGTTCTTCAGAGACAGTCTATGGTTTTAGAGTTTTATTGTAGAAAGGCAGGGGGAAAGAGAGAAGGAAGAGAGAGAGAGAGAGAGAGAGAGAGAGAGAGAGAGAGAGAGAGAGAGAGAGAGAGAAGCCATGGCCAAAAGGAGAGAAGGGGGTAAAGGAGAAAAGGAGAGAGAGAAGAAAGGCTAGAGTAAGAGGGAGAGTAAAGAAAGTAAAAGCTTAAGAGAGTGAGGAGGGGCCAAGCAGCACCTCTCATAGTGGACTTTTTATATTGCTGTTGCTAGGTAACGGGGAGGAGTCTAGCCTGAAGGTCAAAGCTTGGAACATTGTCTATGTGACTGCTAGCCACAGATTCTCCTGTGGGGGCTTTTGGGGACAGTAACTTCGACAGGAGCCAGGGGTTCAGGAGACATGAGGGAAAGTCCCATGTAGGTGGGAATTACCACCACCAGGTTTTACCTGGGTTCAGATCTCAACTAGACTGGAGACCAGACTGTCTGTACATAGCCCATTGGCCCACAGTGTGTGTGTATGTGTGTGTGTGTTGTATGTGTTGTGTGTGTATCGTGTGTGTTTGTATGTGTGTTGTGTGTGTATGGTGTGTGTGTGTGTGTGTGTGTGTGTGTGTGTGTTTGTGTGTGTACTTGTAGAGGTCATTTTCAGGAGTCAGCACTCTTCTTGATCATGTGGATCCCAGGGATCACACTCAGATTGTACAACTTAGTGGCAAGTGACCCTAACCACTGGACTATCCCTATGGCCCAGATGGTCTTTTATTTGCTAAATATGACAATTTCATCAATAAAATGCTATAACTTTTGTCTTTTATTGTATGTTCTCAATCACTCCAGTGAAGGCAGCTGTCATATTATGAGCTATGCATTAGCTGTCAGAGAAGGACCATGGATCTCAACTCAACAGCTCATGAGAAACATGCAGATTCATGTCAATAACCACTTGAATGAACTTATAACTGGCACTGATTCCTAGTTAACTTCTGATGACCCCCAAAAAAGCACACATCAAATGCAGCCTCCTAAGAGGTCAGAGCCAGAACTGTCTGCTGAGTCAAGACCAGTTTCCCCGATTCTCAGAAACTGTGTTATGGTTTGTATCTGTCCCCCATGCCCCCAAGTACGTCTACTGAAGGCTTGATCCTCAGTGAGTTGTGGTTAGACCAAGAAACCTCTGACCTCATCAGTGTGTTGATTCAATGGCTTTATGACGTAATTGGTTTTATTTTCCAGTGGTCATGAGGTAAGCAGCTCTGTCCCACTATTAACTCTATGCCACAGGTGACCCAGGAACAAAGGACCCTAGTGACCATAGTCTACCTCTGAAGCCTCTGTGAGCCAAACCCCTTATCACTTTAGATGGCTTCTCAGGTATTTACTCACAGTAGTGGGAAGCTGGCTCTTACACTCTGAAGCGGTGGTATGTTTTACCTTCAACATCTACATTTTTATAAAATTTGTTGAACACTGGATAACTGACACACCATCTTAACATTTTCCTTGGGTGCAATTCTAGTATACTCTACATAATTTTATTTTTCTACATGTATCTTCTGTAACCTTGAGAATAATAATTTGAGAATATATTTGGTATGTGGATCACTAAGAAACACGAATCGAGAGTCTGGTTAAAATTAAATGACTTAAATGGCAAACTGGACGTGATGAAAGGGTCTTGTGAGTAGGCATTGTGTTGGCAATAAAATAGAGAAATTATAAATCTCTTGAAACTTCTGGAGAGGGGGGCTCCTAGAGTTTCTTCAGGAAAAAAATAGAAATGAATTACATAGTATTTATGGTCGTTATTTAATGTATTCTTGCAACTTAGTAAACATAGGAAGGGTATATGCAATGTTAACCTTAAATCCATATGGGTATAATATGTACTTAATTCTGATGTGTTCATCAGTGAAAAAATCCCTATGTCATTTAAGATAAAGCTCCCCAAATATATCTCTAGGTAAGGAAATTTATTATTAGCAAAATGGCAATCTCCCCACTCCCAGTGCTCAGAGAAGATCCTGGAAGAGGAAGAATATAAAAGCTGAAGAGTGGGAAGGGGGGCTTAGAAACATTATCTATTGGAAATTCCAAGCATGGTTCACAGCAGCTGTGGTTACCTGCATACGACCTGGGTGAAATTCCAGCATAGATAGAGGAGGGGTGGAGGCCCTTCTCCCAGCTGAGATGCTATTAGCAGATGATAACTGCTGGGTGAGGGAGGGCCACTTTTCTTTTGCATCTGGCTCTTGGCTGGTTGCTTTTGACGGAATGCATAGCTTCACACCTGCACAAACATGGATACATAACGGCACTCATTGGACCCAAAGGGTCATAAATTAAAAAAAAAAGAGGATATAAAATTGGGGTGTGTGGATCTAGGAGTGGGGAAGTTGGAAGAAGACTGTTGGAGGTCGGTATAGTTGATACATGATATAAGTATGAAAATTTCAAAGAATAACATTATATAAAAACTTTAGGCAAAAAGGCTCACTTATTGTGATGATAAACAATGATGAGAGGAATATAAAGTTTTATAGTAAATCTATATGTTTATCATGATTATTTGCCCAGAATGAAGTCCTGGGTCTGAGTTTATTCAATTTATTATGAGTTATATGTTGGGTTTAACTCTGGCCATTCCAAGCAGCCATACTCATGGATCCTATGACTGTCTGTAGTGAGCACTGGAACCCCTGTATGTTTCTGATGCAGACCTCGTAAGAGGAGCTTCTTAGTCCTCTTGCTTTCCTCACTCTCGTTTATAAGAAGCACAGACTAGTTTGCTGGCTGAAATGCGACTGCTCTACTGTTCTGGTCCTACTGCCGTGCCTTTGTGTTTTCTTTTAAACACACTACTGACAGGTTTTATACAAAATATATAGTTACCAGAGCTGACCCTTGCCAGTATTTCTTTGCATATGTGTTAAACAGAACACAGTTGTTTATATTAAAAGAAAATCTGGCTTTCAAGCCTGGTGCATGCTCAGTCGGGCTGTACAAATTGACAATGTATGTGTGGTGTTAACACTGTGGTGTAGTGACCATTCTTCTCTAGATAGCCACCCCAGCAAACAGCTTTGTATCAACATATGCTCCAGGTAGACATTTTCTCCCAGGAAGAATGTTTTCCCTTTTGAAGCATCCCCTCGTCCTTTCCTTTATGTCTGCTTTCCTCTCCTTCGAGGAAGTCTTGTGGCTATTGTTTCTCCTCTGGGTGGCTATTCAGAAATGTGCCCCTCTCTAATATTTCACATTACTATGTGAGCCATCAATTGCACAATGCCTTGCTGGCCGCCTTTCCAGAACATAGCATGGAGCTATTCCATTCCCCTCCCATCCATCAGAACAATAAGCCACAAATCTTTTTCAGTACAGCACCAGACCTTTGGGCTGGAAAGCAGGGAAAGGCTTCAGTTTGGAGAGGGATGAAACAGGTGGACTCTTGAGACCTTGCGCTTTCAGATGAGTCACCGCGTGCTTTTAAGGGGAAAGCTTAATTAGAAGAAAGGGGAGGTTTCTGTGGTTACATGATTCAGTCAGGGAAATTGTGTAAGTCTGTGAGACGAGAACCCAATATATGCTTGATTTCCTTACAGGATCAGCTAATGATTGAGGGGAGCACCTGCTCTTGTTTAATACTTACTTTTCTTAATAATGAAAAAGAGGCCACATGCTGGGTGTGCAGCCCACTGATAAACTCACTTGGAACAGCAGCCAGCACACTTGTGTCCTTTGTGCTCTGTGCTATTAGGGGGGAACAGTAAACACCATTAAGAGACATGCAGCCTTTGATGTGAATACCTCCTGACCATCAAAATTGATGTCAACATCAGCTAAACACACTGAGTTAAATTTTTATTACAAAAAAAAAAAAAAAACACTTTGAACATTTTGTAACTTTGACATTATAACTAACAGTGCACTAAGTACCAGATGGATTAAAGGGTTAAACATGAGAAAGATCCCCCTGAGCTACTAACAGTGTAGAAATAACCAGATGTGGATCCTTAGCGAGCCTTTTAGGGACAAAAGCTTACTAAGCTCAGAGTATACTTGACTGGCTGAATGACATGAAAATTTAAAGCTTTCATAGATAAAACTTCACTGAGACTACAATATAATCAACAAAATTAGAGCTAAAATTATGTGAGAAATTGCCAAAAGTTATGTTTTATAATAAATATAAAATTCCTATAACTTTAATGATGTGAATGTGAGGACCTTGATAAATAAGTGGAGAAAAAAAAAACACAAAGCAAAAGAAAGGTATGAAAAATACTGACAAATAACTATGGGGAATACGAGGGTCCTTAAGTAATCAAATAAATATAAGCTTTGTGATAATAAGGTTTAGTTTTTTTTCCCTTCAACCAGATTCCCCATTAATTTATTTGATATTTAAACTAAATAACATCCAATGTTAATGAAGATAGGATAAAATGGTAACACTTATTTTTATATTAGGAGGAAGGTGACAGGCAACATGACACCAGGGCTTTAAAAAGGTTGGAGAGATTGCTTAGTGGTAAAGAACAGGGACTGCTTTTCCAGAGGACGCAGGTTCAGTTCCCACCAACCACATGGAGGCTCATAGCTAACTACAAGTCCAGTTTTGTAAGATCTGATACCTTGTCCCAGACTCTTTTCTAGATCAAAAACACAGTAGTAAACTGGTACGAATGCGGCAAAGAGCCCACACACATACAGTTAAAAAATTAAAATGTACAAGTTTAAAAAGGCTTTTGAAATAAAAATATGTATAGAAAGTGATTGGAAGCTGGACTTTATTCAGTGAGATTTTAGGATGGTTTAAAAAGCCTTTCTTTTCTCTTTCATTCTTTTCTAACTTTCTATAATAATCCCATATTACTTTTGATGTGAAGCAGTTTTCAAGTTGTGCCAATCTTAGCTCCATGAAGCAGTCTCTTTCTTGGAATCAAAGCCTTTCTACATATAGAACAGCGATCGTCGTTCTCCTCCTTCCTGCCCTTAGTATGTTAGCCTGTTCTGACAAATGTGTATCCCCCCCCCCCACACACACACCTTTAAACTGCAGCCTGTGTAGCTTTAGGAATGCTCTTCCTTGAAATCTCATTATGGTATCCATAAATCTGCTTTATCCTCAGTTCTATTTTTTTCCTTTAAAATATTTATTTTTTTATTTCATGTATATGAGTGTTTTGTTTGCATGACTTTGTGTCTATCATGTGTGTACCTGATGCTGGCAGAAGACGGGAAGAGGGGATCAGATTCTTGGAGCTGGAGTTACAGATGATTGTGAGCCCCTGTGTAGGTGCTGAGTAACCAAACCCAAGTCCTCTGGAAGAGCCACCAGTGGTCTTATCTGCTGAGCCATATCTCCAGCACCTCTCCCCCACCTCACTCTCCCAACCCCTCCAGTTCCTTTTTTAATTACCTTTTGAATCTTTAATGCTAGAGTTTATTCTCTCTGTGCCTCAGTGTCTGCAGCTACGAATGGGGTACAGCAGCAGTGTCTTTTATAATGTGATTACTAACAGAATTCAATTAAAGGAGAAATGTGTATGCCTTGAAGCTCACAGCAGAGGCTGTGGTTTACCAGCCTCTGATAGCATCTCCTCAGAACTGTCCTAGTTTTTCCTATCCCTGTCTTCTGAAAAACTGTTTTGTTTACATACTTACCCACCAGGATCTTAGCATTTGTCCTTATTTAAAAGGTAGTACAGAGGAGGACAATGGTCTAGTTGTGGGTTTGGGGAGGCTAAGTCAGCATGCTTTGCATCTTATAGGTTTTCTTGTTAGTGTAAAGAGAGAGGCAGACCATGCAAGACAAATTGTTGTTTAGGAAAGGATTGATGGCTCCTATGTACTAGACATGAAATTTGGAGAGTCCTGCTTTTTACCTGAGCCTCCTTGTTTGTATTGGGTCAACAAGGACCGTGATTTAGATAACTAGTTCCTCTCTTCTCAGAGTGATGCGTGGACAGGTCCCTCTTTACTGAGTGTCTACCACAATTCATAAGTATGCCCTATTCCCAGGAGCCCTGCCAGATCCTGGAGCCAGAGATCTGTAGAGCAGTCCCTGAATGTAAGGACTCTAGGGAAAAAGATAAATGTTTAGTCTCTGTAAGAGATGGATAGAGGCAATGAGATATTTTGGTCTTTCCCCTGTGTTTTCCTTGGGACTCCATTGCTCTCAATCAATCTCCATGAGACACTTCCTTTTCTACTACTTCCTGGTACTTTTCTTCTAGATCCTGCACTTGTCCATTCACTCAGGAGGTCTATGGCTCACATGAGTGGACTTCCTTCTCTGGACAAGTAAGCTTCCAGGTATCAAGAATCCCGTTCCTCCTGCGCAGTCTCCATTCTCAGCTTTCACAAGGTTTTTGTTTGTTGTTTTTTCATGTGACAAATTATTTCCCCCCATTGTCAAGAATTTTAGCAGGCACTAAGAAATGTAACAGGTTGTTTTCAGGTAAGGAAGCCAGGATCCTTACCAAGACAGTGCAAAGCTGGCATCTGAGAAGGTTCTAGAACCCACATGTCCCTGACGAGTTAGCTTCTCATCACGGGGATGCTTCTTTGAAAGACTCATCCTAAATAAAGAACAAATGTCTTCATATATTCACAGGTTTTACATCATGTCCCCATGAGACAAGAGCGTGCCACATGGGGGCAGGGAGCATGTGGCAGTGCAAGCTGCTTACCTTCTGGAAGCCAGGAGTGGGACAGGAAGGGCTGGAACATGTTCATAGTGACCTCTTTCCCATGATGCTCCTGGTGGAGACAGGAGAATCAGAAATTCAAAGTTCTTCTCGGTGACATAGTGAGTTCCAAGTCAGCCAGGGCTATGAAGGATGCTGTTATACATACAAGTAGCATTATACAATCTGGGAAAAGTGTATTAATATATTTAAGAACATATGTATATATGTATACATTTGTGTATGTATGCAACAATAATTACTAAAAATTTAAAATTCATAGGGCATGAGTGAGGAGGATTAAATATGAGGGTTTGGAGGAAAGGAAGGAGGGAAAATGATGTAATTCTATTATGTCAAAGAAAGGAATTATAAAAACAATTTTATCATTAAAAAAAACCAGTGAGCTCGAGAGCTCCTCTTTTTGAAGGAAAATCTGAAGGCAATGTCTGATGGTTTTATTTTTATTCCATTCTGATGCTTGGCAAGATGGCAAATAAATGCTATTTAGATTCTAGGTTACAGTTTGATCCTTGGTCTTTCTGGCTTTTACGAGTCAGAGTCATTCCTTCTTTTCCAACAAAGGCCTCTGATATGCAGTAGTACAGTTGTTGCTATTTTGGGACAATTATTTTACAACTGCCAGCTGTGTTTTACTACCTGAAGTGAAGGCGGTCGGGCACAATAGAAACTAACTGTTGAGGAAATGCTGCCAGGCTCTGTTACTTTTTAAGTTATGAGAGGGAGTCTTCCTTTCCTTTAGCCACCAAAAGGAAAGGGCCAAACGGAAAACTGAATTAATAGTTATAAAATAGCACATTGCCTGAATAGCATTATTCAGAGAAGAGAATACTCATTGCCAACTATCTTTGACATACATTAGGTTCAGACATATCAGAGTGAAAAAGAGACCAGTATACTACTACACTAGTCTCCTAATCTGTGAGCAGACTTTGTGGGCACCAGGCACTACCTTCCTTCCTCAGCTATCTACATCTCTTTGTCTCTAAACTTCTCCAGTTACTGGGGCAAGTAGCTTTCACAATACTTTGCATTAGGTACCTATGAACTCTCTTTAAACATACTTTATATGACCTAAAAATAGGTCAGTAGAACAGCATGGGGCTGTTTCTGGGCAGCAAGATGGAATTCTGACAACTATTTCATAGCAGAAGGTCAGTCTACTTTGACCTGGTGATTGTCCCTGTGAACCTAACAGAAGCTGTTCTGGTGATTGGGTTCACTGGGCACAAGACTTAGAGTCACAGAATTTCCTGCTCTGTAGAAACAGACAGGATGGACTCTAGTCCCTCTGCTTACTTGGCATAGCCTTCACTTCTTTGAGTGATGCTTTCTTTATAGGTAAAACTGATATATACACTCCAAAGATGGTGGCAGTCTAAAAGATGATGTGGAAATATGAAGCACTGTATCTAGTGAGGCATCTTGACCAAGTACGAAAAGCAAAACTATGGCTAGCTTCTATACCACTGAGCCCTCAGCAATTTTGAATTACTTAGGAAGAATATACTTTTGTAGTTTCCCCTCATCTTTATAAGGAAAATATTTGCTCACTATTAAATATTTAGTTAAACATAATCTTTTGGTAACTATTTGTTATCATTTCCTTCTATTTATAGTTTATGGAAGGATTCTTATCTGCAATGCGTGCTACAGTCTGTCAAATGCTTTTTCTATATTTAGTCTGATGAACGATATGGATCACATAATTTTTCTTTTTAAAGTATAGTTTGCTTTTTGAAAAGGTTATACATGTATACAATGTATCTTGATTATGCATACCCCACTCCTAAGATTCTTTCTAACTTTTAAAATAACCCACTGGGTCAAATTTGTGCTATTCAAAAGCACTTTGGTGTGAGGCCACTCACAGGGGCATGGGCTAACTGACTGGTTATACCTCCAAAGAAAAGTGGCAATACCTCCCCCATCAGCCATCAACTGCTAATAGCCTCAGGTAAGAGCGATCCCTCAGGACCACCTTCCCCATTCAGGCTAGAACTTTAACTGGTTTGGTCTTTTGCAGGTCTTGTGTAGGTAACCATAGCTACTATAAGTTCATGGGTGAAAGCGAAATGTCCTATCTAGAAGACAGCATTTCAATGTGTTCCTCCAGTCCTCCAGCTCTTAAATTCTCTCTACCTCCTCTTCTGCAGTGTTCTCCAAGCCTTGGGTTGGGTTGATAAAGATGTCTTCTCTATGGCTAAGCATTCATGTTCACTTATTTTTAGTACTTTAGTCAGTTTTGGGACTGCACAAACCACTGCCCACTGCAAAAAGAAGCTTTTCTGACCGTGGTTGAAAGCAGTATAAATTTATAGTTCTAAACATAAATGCTTAGAAGGCCATTTGATAATATGGCTACTTAGCAAAACAAAAGTATGTTTCACTCAGACCCCATGGATGTTTGATTGGGTTTACAGTACCAGGCAGAAATTTCTTCTTATAGAGTAGTCTAATCTGAAAGTGGTTGGCTATCCTAATAACAGGCATCCCATTATTGCACCAGTGAGCACATCTTGCCTAGCAGACTTATTGGTATTATAGTACGCTGGAAGAGGAGGGGGCAAGAAAGGGGAGAGTGGCAAATATGCCAGAGAAAGTACAGGTCCTGTATGGAACACGTTGCTTTTTAAGAAACTAGTTTGATACTCCTATATTTTATTTAGTCTTAAATCCTACAGTATATTTACCTATAATTTATTAGTAAGGACTTTAAAAATTGTATGCTTATTTTTGAAAATCATGTACATTTATAGGATATATATTGACCATATTCAGCCACCATTGCCTCTTCCAGCTTCTCCATTGTCCTTATCTCATCTTGTTCTAACTCTTTTGTTCTTGGATATTTCTCTATTCCTTCTCTGTCCCTGCCCCCTCCATTGGTATCTGCTTCCCTTTGTGTTCTCCATGATTATTTAATACCTTTTAGAATAAACATTTTACTTTTTGGCTAATATCTTAGTAGCCTTAACTTACCATATGCCACTGCTAGTCCATGTTGGACCATCTCCTACTTAAAACTTCCTGCTCTTGGTTTTTTCATTTTCCACTTTTAATTGTATAAGTTTCAAGCATTTCCTCTCTAGCCCTTGTCTTAGTTAGGGTTTCTACTGCTGTGGAGAAAAACCCTGACCATGAATCAAGTTGGGGAGAAAAGGTTTATTTGGCTTACTATTCCATATCTTTGTTCATATAAGGAAGTCAGAACAGGAACTCAAACAGGGAAGGAACCTAGAGGCAGGAGCTGATGCACAGGACATGGAGGAGTGCTCCCAATGGCTTGCTCACTTTGCTTTCTTATAGAACCCTGGACCACAGTCCATGATGGGCTGAGCTCTCTTCCATCAATCACTATTTAAGAAAATTCCTACAGGCTTGACTACAACCCAGTTTTATGGAGGTATTTTCTTAAATGAGGTTTTCTCTTCCCAGAGAAGAGAAACTGTCAGCTTGACATAAATGTGTCCAGCACACCCCTTTATACTCTGGTTCACATAAAGATCTATTGACTCTACTTAGAGTATGCTTCTAATAATATTTAAATAAAATAATGTTAAATTGCAATCAACTAATATATTTAAAACAATGCTTCAATTTCATTTTGCTTTAAAAATAATATTTCAAAGAAAAATCGAAAGATATAAAATACATACTGTTGGGTCTGGGTGTGTAGCTCCGTGCATGCACATTGGCTTGTTCTGCTTCTGGCCTTGAGTTCAATCCCTTAACCAAAATTTCAAAAGCAACAGCCAAGCACTTACAATCATCACTTATTTGCAGCTTCCCATGCTCTTGAACTCTTTTTGTAGGTCTGAGGTTACACTGCAATTATTTTGCTTAGGTCCAAAGAATACCTGCTTTTGTTGTGTTTGTTTGCTTGCTTGTTTTGTTTTGTTGTTGTTCAGTGTATGTGTGATAGCAACTAAATCTTTCAGCCTAACCTAGAATTACCTACACCCCATATTTTTCAGAAGACAGTTGTACTAGACACAGATATTGTAGGCACAGAAGGAAATCTATTGTCTGTGCTCTGTGATGTTTGTGACGACATGCACCTGCTCCCAACACCTCATGGATGGACTCCTCTTGCCTGTGCTCTGTGATGATTATGGTGCAGAGCCAGCAATGACTGCTTCCTTGTCCCCTTGATTGCAATGTGTTTTTCACTCTGGCTGCTTTCAAATTTTATCATTTTCTTTGATTTTTTCAATAGGTTTATGATATCCTAGGCATAGTTTGATTCTTTTCATCAAATTTAGGGAAAATTTTGATCACTATTAATTCATTCTGTGTGCATTAGATTGAATTAAGCAACATCTAAGTTATTTTCTGTATATAAAATTTATTATAGTTACCCCAAAACATCCTGCTGTGTGGAGTGTTAAGTGGCTCATAAATAAAGCTGAAATGACAAAATTAATAGCACAGCTGTTCACAGAAGAGAATTTGTGCTCTAATTCTGTTTTGATTTTTCCTTTTGGGTAGCTAGCTTGTCATGTATTCAAAGTTTGTTCAATTAATTTGCCTCATTCTCACTTTGCTATCTTTTAGGGATTAAAAAAAATATTTATGTTTGTTCTAGTTACTTTTCTGTTGCTGTGATAAAACAACACTATCAAAACCAACTTAGCTTTCATTTTTAGCTCATCACTCATTATTGAAGAATGTCAATACAGGAGCTCAAGCAGGAGTTGAAAATAAAAAAAACAGAGGAATGCTGCTTACTGGCTCATACTCAGCTAGCTTTCTTATATAGCTCAGGCCTATTTCCTTAGGGATGGTAGTAGGCTGAGCCCTACTACATTAATATAAAAGTAAAGACAATCTCTCACAGATATGGCCTCAATCCTTTCTGTTGGAGGCAGTTGGGTGTCTCTCTTCCCAGGTGACACACACACACACACATACACACACACACACACACACACACACACACACACACACACACACACACACAGAGAGAGAGAGAGAGAGAGAGAGAGAGAGAGAGAGAGAGAGAGAGAGAGACCTCCTCCTCAATGTTAAATTGCAATCGATTAATATATTTAAAACAATGCTTCGGTTTCATTTTGCTTTAAAAGTAATATTTCAAAGAAAAATCGAAAGATATAAAATACATACTGTTGGGTCTGGGTGTGTAGCTCCAGCTGAGAACTAGGGACCAAGCATTCAAATCATGAGCCTATGATGGTCTTCCCAGGTGACTCTAGGTTGTACTAAGTTGTCAATAACTAACAAGGTCAATGTTAGACTATGATTTGAGATTATCCCAGGTGACTCTAGGTTGTACTAAGTTGTCAATAACTAACAAGGTCAATGTTAGACTATGATTTGAGATTATACCTTAGGCCCTTAAGGTTCTACTCATGTATTTTATCATCATCATCATCATCAAGCTCTTCAGCAAACACTATTTTTTCCCTCTCCTGTCATTCACTTGGGTTTTTGCTTTCTAATTTCTACTTGTGGTTGTTTGAATGAGAGCAGCCCCCATAGGCTCATGGTTTGAATGATTGGTCCCTAGTTCTTAGAGAAGGATTAGGATGCTTTTCTCTCTTCCTCTCCTCTCCTCTCCTCTCCTCTCCTCTCCTCTCCTCTCCTCTCCTCTCCTCTCCTCTCCTCTCCTCTCTCCTCTCCTCTCCCCTCTCCCCTCTCCCCTCTCCCCTCTCCCCTCTCCTCTCCTCTCCTCTCCTCTCCTCTCCTCTCCTCTCCTCTCCTCTCCTCTCCTCTCCTCTCCTCTCCTCTCCCCTCCCCTCCCCTCCCCTCCCCTCCCCTCCCCTCCCCTCCCCTCCCCTCCCCTCCCCTCCTTTCCCCTCCTCTCCTCTTCCTTCCTTCCCTTCTCCCCCTTCCTGCCTGTGGATCAGGATGTAAGCTCTCAGCTACTGCTCCAGTACTATGCCTTACCTGCCTGCTGCTATGTTCCCTGCCACAGACTAATTAACCTTCTGAAACTGTAAGTGAGCCCCAATCAAATGTTTTCTTCTTTAATTTGCCTTGATTGTGCTGTTTCATCATAGAAGTGGAACAATAACCAAGACACCCTTGCATTGGGTGTGCTGATATGTCTTGAATTTTGACCAATAGAATGTGGGTGGAAGTAATCTAGATAGCCTATGTGGCTGGCTAGTAAAACATGTTCCAAGGGATCTTTCATTCTTTCACATGGTGTCTATGCTTATAAGGAACTTAGAAGCCCAGTATTGATGGTATTAGAGTTGACTATAGTATCCTGTATTCTTAAATCACAATATGAAAAAGCTTCTCTCATTTGCCTTGCTTCTATTTATATATTACATGAATAATAAATTAAAATTTTCCTATACTAATGAGGTTTTAGGATTACTCTAGAAGAGTCACTATTTCCCTAACTAATGCAATATTGAGGCTCAGAGATGTTTTCATTTTCAAGATTGAAGAGCTTAAAGAACATTCCCAAAGACATGTAGCTAGCTGTAAATAGTGATGCTTGGCTTTTAAGAATCATATTTTGTGTGTGTATGCATGTCAGTGTATATGTGTGCATGTGTAGAGACACTTAGTGTTTTCCTCCTTTGCTCTCACCTTGTTTTTTGAGGCAAGATCTCCCACTGAACCTGGAACTCTCTGATCTGGCAAGGCTAACTGTGTAACAAGCCCCAGCTATCCTCTTGAGCTATCCTCCTGAGTCTGCCTCTCTAGGACTATGACTACAGAAACACGCCACACCCCTTCTCATTTTTTTTTTTTTTTTTGCATGGGTACCAGAGACCCAAACTTCAGGGCTTTACATTTTGTGTGGCAAACACTTTACCAACTGAGCCATCTCCCATTTTCCCGAAAATTATACTTAAATCATGTTTTCATTATCTTCTGGTTTTTCTCCTTTTCAAGGCTTCAGAAATGTTTTAGTTCTTGACTTGGGATGAAAATGTTATTGTACATATTTGAAATATTGGTAAAAATAGTAGAAGGTCTAGAGCCTGAAGATCTGGTTCTTAGTGTGGAGTCTGTTGCTTTCTTTAATCAGGAGCAGGTCATATGGAACTTGTCTTGTAAGATGACTATGAACATTAACTCCATCATCACTTGCAACAGCTGCAACAACACCTAATGCTTTAATTTTTTTTCTATGCATAGACCCACCAGGTTGTGAAGCAAGTACCATTATTATTCTTAATTGTGTAAATGAAGAAACAGGGATTAACTCTAAGGTTTAACAGGGGTTTATCCTTAAGAGTTAAACAGGGGTTTAAGGATATATCTAAGGACAACGTCAAATAAAATACTAATTTTGTATTCAAAGTATTGCATTTGGTGTCTACCATATAACAAATACAAGGTCATTTTATGTCTTTTCCTCTTATATTTTTATATCTTATTCATTAAAGTCACAAATAACATGATGAGTTCAACCAAACTCTAGCACAGGTAACATGCTCAATTGGCAAGGGCATGCCCTCTCCCAACAGGTTTCCAATTCAGGAAACCTCTCTACATTCCAAAATATCTCCACCCACAAACAATTCCTATTTCATTTGATAACCAATTCAATTGGAACTATTTTATTAATTAACAGCTTCTAGAATTTTACAGCAATGGAAGTTTGAGATGGTTATTTTATGCCCAGTTCTCTTTACAGCTTAGAAAGAAAAAATCATTTTAACATTGAACTGTTGTCTAAATATCTGTGCTTTTATCCATAGCCTAAATCTACTTACAACCATAATTAGAGTTTTTTTTCCTCACTTACAGTGAATGGCGGTGATGTATAGACTCATGATTGCTTAAGATGATGAGAGTTGTTACCCTTCTGCCTAGTCCTTGCTGTTGGGGCAGACCCCTACATGGTCTCCTCCTGTGAAGACTCCATATCCAGATCCATTCTACAGAACTGCATTCAGAGCGGTTGATCCCAGAACTGCTGCTGGGAGCCTAGTGGACTCTGGTCCCATTACCCACCAAAACCCCTCTCTTCCCGAATACCACTCCACTCAGTCCCTTCTACCCCTTCTGCCTGGTCCTTTCCTCTGGGGGCAGACTTCTAGTTGGTCTGCTCCTGTGAAGACACAATATCCAGATCCATCCTAGAGGACCCGCTGCACTCAGAACACTTGAACCCACGGCACTCAGAGCAGTTGAACAGTTGAGAACCCTCTGTACTGAGAGCACTTGAAGATCAGCTGCACTCAGGACAGCTCGTCAATAGCTTGACTGCTCCACTGAAGACCCAACAGTCTGGAGGCCTCCCAGGAGATCTACTGCAGCCAAGACAACAGCTTCTCTGCCCCTGTGAAGAGCCCCCCAGTTGGAAGGCCCCAGAGGTGGTCTGATATAGCCAGGTCCACAAGCCTACCAGGAAACTGAAGCAACAAAGGGACAAAAGAGGCAGACTACATACAGTTACCTAGACCAACAAACACCATGGATATCCAGATGGAGAAAGGCAAGCACTAGACCATAAGCAATAGAAGCCAAAATATTTGGGCATCATCAGAACCCAGTTCTACCACCTCAGGAAGCCCTGAATACATCAACACACCTGAAAATCAGTAATCTGTTCTATAATCCTATATCATGAAGATAATAGAGTCCTTTAAGAGGATATCAAAAACTCACTGAAAAATATACAGAAAAACACAGGTAAACAGGTTAAGGAATTGAGTAAAGAAATCCAAGATCTAAAAGTGGAATTAGAAACAATAAAGAAAACACAGATGGATGCAAAGCTGGAAATGGAAAACCTAGGAAAGAGGTCAGGAATTACAGATGTAAGTATCACCAACAGAATACAAGAGAGAAAAGAGAATCATAGGTGTAGAAGATACCATAGAAGAGATTGACACAGCTGTCAAAGAAAATTCAAAACATAAAAAACTCCTAACCCAAAGTGTTTTAGTCAGGGTTTCTATTCCTGCACAAACATCATGACCAAGAAGCAAGTTGGGGAGGAAAGGGTTTATTCAGCTTACACTTCCATACTGCTGTTCATCACCAAAGGAAGTCAGGACTGGAACTCAAGCAGGTCAGAAAGCAGGAGCTGATGCAGAGGCCATGGAGGGATGTTTTTTACTGGCTTGCCTCCCCTGGCTTGCTCAGCCTGCTCTCTTATAGAACCAATACTACCAGCCCAGAGATGGTCCCACCCACAAGGGGCCTTCCCCCCTTGATCACTAATTGAGAAAATGCCTTACAGTTGGATCTCATGGAGGCATTTCCTCAACTGAAGCTCCTTTCTCTGTGAAAACTCCAGCTGTGTCAAATTGACACACAAAACCAGCCAGTACACAAAGCATCCAGGAAATTCAGGACAGAATGAAAAGACCAAATCTAAGAATAATCAGAATAGAGGAGAAAGAAGATTCCCAGCTCAAAGAACCTGAAAATGTCTTCAACAAAATCATAGAAGAAAACTTTGCCAACCTAAAGAAAGACAGGACACAAAGTTATAAGAAGCCTATAGAACAACAAATAAATGGGACCAGAAAAGAAAATCTTCTCATCACATAATTATCAAAACACTAAATGCACAGAGCAAACAAAGAATATTAAAAGCTGCAAGGGGAAAAGGTCAAGTAACAAACAAAGGTAGACCTATCAGAATTATACTAGACTTCTCAACAGAAACTATGAAAGCCAGAAGAGCCTGATTAACAGTCATGCAGACTCTAAGAGAACACAAATGCCAGCCCAGGCTACTATACCCAGCAAAACTCTCAATAAACATAGATGGAGAAAACAAAATATTCCAGGACAAAACCAAATTCAGACAGTATCTATCTACCAACCAAGCTTTACAGAGGATCCTGGAAGGAAAACTCCAACACAAGGAGGATACCAGCACCAAAGAAAGGACAACAAAGTCAAAAGCAGAAAGCCACAACCACATAAAACCACCTACAAAAACAAACATATCATGAACCAACAGTCATCTCTCTTTAATATCTTTCAATATTAATTTGGACTCAACTCACCTATAAAAAGACATAAGCTAACAGACTAGTTACTCAAACAAGATCCAGCATTGTGCTGCAGACAAGAAACACACCTCAATAACAAAAATGCACTATCTCAGAATAAAAGGATGGAAAAGGTCTTCCAAGAAATGGTTCCAGGAAAGAACCAGGAATTGCCATCCTAATATCCAATAAAATAGACTTTCAACCAAAAGTTATCAAGTGTGATGAAGAAGGATACTTCATATTCATCAAGAGGAAAATCCATCAAGAGAATGTCTCAATTCTGAACATCTATGTCCCAAATGCAAGAGCACCCAAATTCATAAAAGAAACTTTACTAAAACTAAAAACACACATTGAACCCCACACAATAATAGTGGGAGATTTCAACACCCCACTTTCACCAGGGGTAATTGGAACAGAAACTAAACAGAGACACAGTGAAACTAAGAGAGGTTAACAGATATCTACAGAATATTTCACCCTAAAACAAAAGAATATACCTTCTTCTCAGCACTTTATGGTACCTTCTCCAAAATTGATCATATAACTGGTCACAAAACAACCCTCAACAGATACAAGAAGATTGAAATAATACCATGCATCCTATCAGATCACCATGGCTTAAGACTGGTCTTGAATAACAGCAAAAACTACAGAAAGCCCTAATATACTTGGAAACTGAACAACTCTTTCCTCAATTATAACTTGTTCAGGGAAGAAATAAAGAAATTAAAGACTTCCTGGAATTTAGTGAAAATGTCCCAAACTTATGGGACACAATGAAAGCAGTGCTAAGAGGAGAGTTCATAGCACTAAGTACCCTGGTAAAGAAACTGGAATGGATACAGAAAATGTACATTTACACGATGGTGGCTCCTTTCAAATCTCCAAAGAGATGTCATTTTTGTCTTCGACTTATTTATCCGAGATTCATCTTGCTCCCCGCCTTGTTCCCCGTACCCCAGTCTTTCTCAGGTGTGCTCTTTCTTGCCAACTGTATTCTCCTAGGTTTCTGTGACTGCTGGCTTACCACCAGGTTTAGCTAATAGGAAGCCATTTTTCTCATTCCCCACCAAATAAGACATCTCCAGCAACAGGACTCAGAACTTCTTCAGATGCCACCTGCTAATCCACCTCAGTTTCAAAGTCCAAACTGCTCCCTTTGTTACTAGAACGAATGGGTGCTGTCCACCCCTGACTCAACAAGCACTAAGTTCCTTGGTGTCTCCTTTTAGGCTCTTTGTCTTATTTACAGTAGAGTACCCAAGTACACTCATTGTTGAGGCACTAAAAGATGTTCCTGCTTTGGTAGGTGGCCTGAGCTCCCAAAATAAGCTTTAGAGCTCTGAAATCTGGTAGATTAGATGGTCGCTGTACTACAAGTCTCACAAGGCTGAAGTTAAGGCACCTCCTGGATTTCATTTCTTCTTGGAGACAAGAACAGGCTTTTTGTCTATAGGCACTCATGGTATTAGAAATTTTTCCTTGCATGCAGTTATTATAGAGTTCCTGGTCCCTTTTGCCTGTCACCCAGTATCTGTGTTCAGCCCTAAGGCTGCCTGCATGTTTGGCTCATGGTCCTTGTCTTCATCTTTTAAGCCACCACACAGAGGGTCACAATGCTTTCTCCAATTGCTTTCAACTATTTCTCTTCTATTACATTTAAAAAAAAAACTTTTATGTTGCATAAAGTAGAGGGCTTCATCTCTATATATTTCTATATGCTTTCATATATTATGACATTTCTATATGTTACATAATACTGTTGGCCATACTTACCCTATTGGTAGTTGATGAATACTAAGGTAGAGAAAGTCAGTTTTCCTCTTGGGTATGGCCACTGGGAGGGTGCCCATTCTCTAGTGG
Source organism: Mus caroli (assembly GCF_978045245.1). Taxonomy (NCBI): domain Eukaryota; kingdom Metazoa; phylum Chordata; class Mammalia; order Rodentia; family Muridae; genus Mus; species Mus caroli. Next base: position 47,660,404 of record NW_028227259.1, on the reverse strand, counting down.
ATAGTACTACACTCATGTACCTGCAAGCATGGGTACATATATGGGCATATGTGGGCATAGTACTATATAATTTCTTATATTCCTCTCTTCTCTTCCCTAGTAGCCCCCACCCCTTATCTTCTTGTCCTTACTGAATGCCACACTTTCATATATAAGGGAAAAAATACAATCCTTGTCTTTGTGAAAACATTCTTCTCTGCAGTGGAATAAAACCAAGGGTATATATTTACATTTTCTTTATCCATTCATTTACTGATGGACACCGCGACTGAGTCCATAGCTTGGTTCTTGTGAATAACACCACAAGGAATGTGAGTATTCAAGTGTCACTATAGTAAGCGGACTCGGATACACACGCAGAACGGTTATAGCTGGATCATATGGTACTTCTACTTTTAGTTTTCTGAGAAGCTTCCATACCGATTTCCATGGCGCTGTACTGATTTACATTCTGACAGTGTCTAAGTTCCTCCCCACCCCCATCCTTAGCAGAATTTACTACTTTTTTCTTTTTGAGGATAATCTTTGTGACCGGGGTAAGATGGAATCTTCATGGTGGTGATTTTTAATTATTCTTTGGCAATTTCTATACTTTCACTCCTCCAGATACCTCTCACCAACCCTCTCTCAACTCTGGGTCTTCTTTTGTAAACTTCCCACTGAGTCCAGTTAGTGCTGGTACAAGTCCATAGCCATAGGACCATCAATGCATCATGGCAAAGCTATGAACTCCCACTACCATGCTGCAAGCCGACTTTCCCTTTTATCAGCTTTCAACTGCCAATACGTCCATGGGGAGGAGAAAGACCTGATAAGCCGCTCCCTCTTAAAGTAGTTTGGATTTGCATTTCCCTAATGACTAAAGATACTGAACATTTTTCATTTACTTACAGACCATTTGAAAGAAAGGAGAAATTTTTTGAAAAAAAAATCTATTCTGTTCATCTGCCCATTTTTAAAATCTGATTATCTGATGTCTTAGTGTTCAGTGTTTTCAGTTCTTTACGTGATGGAATCAATCCCCTGTTAGGTTGGCATCAATAGCTATTCTACTCTGTCCCCCATTTCCCTCTCTGACTCTTACTCTATTGATTTTAAGTGCTCATGTAATTTTATTGGGCCTGCTCAAACAACTCAGAACAACTTCCTGATTTCATGTCTACTGGGAACAGCCTTGATTCCAACTGCAAAGGCCCCACTGCCAGGGAGCCAAGCTGTCACAGATCTAATGGCAGGAGGGAAAGATCCCGGGGTTGGAAAAAGTCCATTAATGAGGGACACCTATCACTCCTTCTATGACTTGCTTGGTTAATAGTGTTTTGAACTATGCAGGTGATTCCTGCTAAGGCTTGATGTTCAGGGGAAATTACTCTGAATATATAGGACCAAGTTGTACATTGTTCTCTCAGCCCTTTGAGTTCCCTGAGGCAGTGGTTCAATATTCAACATCCTCTCCCCCCAAATACAGCCAGCATCTAGGGCAGTCTCAGTGATAAGGACTGATTCTATGCTTCTACTTTTTTTTTTCAGCATCTTGTGTGAAGGAAGCAAAACAGGGAGACCAAATTACTGCCAAGATCACAAAATCAGTCAATGACAGAGCAACAAAATTATTTTATGTTCATTCACTTATATGTCTAATAACACTTGCTAAGCCTCAGGCTGCCAAGTGTTTATATTTGGGAGATAAACATGAAATCAACTTTTCCCATCATCTTGCAGAGCTTCCTATCTGTCTAGGACCCAAATGCGATAGATGTGTTTGTATGTTTAATGCTGGGTGTGTGAAATTTCCCATGTACTTTTACATGGGAGACTGATCTGCTGTAGAATTATCTGTGTTTTCTCCATGACAGTTGTCATGAGTGGTGAAATTAACCTCAAATAGAGACTATGTGTCCTCAGACAATTCACTTAATATTAAGTCTTCCCTAGAAAAGGCATTGCAGGGGGCTTGAGAGATGACTCAGTGGTTAAGAGCACTAAGTGCTCTTCCAGAGGTCCTGAGTTCAAACTCCACATACATACATAAATCTTTTAAAAAATGTAAAGGCATTGCGAGAAGGATTCAATTGCTACATGCAGATCACTTGGAACAGGCTTATGAGTCCATACTTAATAAATAAGAACTGCTATCAAGATTATTGCTTAATCTTTCTTATCCTGCTTTACTATTTATTAAATGGAGACAGAACAGTAATAATCAATTTATGAGGTAATGGAAGTCTTAAAGGAAACTACACACATAAATACACACACACACATACATACATACACACACACATAATGTAGTTTTGTATCACTACATTCTTATTACCATCAAATACACGTAAGAACTATGGAGTTTATACATAATTATCATCGTGTTTATATATCAATAATATGGTGGATCTGGAGGGCCTCTTGTAGAAAGATATCAAACATGGATTATGATTTAAGGGCTCTTTAGGGGATCTGTAACTAAACAAAGGTTTTGTCCCTTCTTTTGTTCAGGACAGATTAAATTGCTAAGCCCTTGTCCCAGTTAGGGCTTCTATTGCTCCAATTAAACACCCTGTCCAAAAAAGCAAGTTGGGGAGGAAAGGATTCATTGTTGATCATGTAAGGAAGTCAGAACAGGAACTCAAGATAGGAACCTGGACACAGAAGTGAATGCAGAGATCATGGAGGGATACTGCTCATTAGCTTACTCCCCATGGCTTGCTCAGCCTGCTTTCTCCTTCCTTTTTAATTAGATATTTTCTTTATTTATATCTCAAATGTTATCCCCTTTCCTGGTTTCCCCTCTGAAAACCTCCTATCCCATCCTCCCCTTCCCCTGCTCTCCAACTCACCCACTCCTGTGTCCCTATCTTGGGGTTCACCTACACTAGGGCATCTCAGGACCAAGGGCCTCTCCTCCCATTGATGTCCAAGAAGGCCATCCTCTGATACATATGCAGTTGGAGCCATGGGTCCCTCCATGTGTACTCTTTGGTTGGTGGTTTAGTCCCTGGGAGCTCTGGGGTGCTGGTTGGTACATATTGTTGTTCTTCCTATCTGCAAGCTCCTTCAGCTTCTTTGGTCCTTTCTCTAGCTCCTTTGTTGGAGACCTTGTGCTCAGTCCATTGGGTGGCTGAGAGCATCCACCTCTGAATATGTGACTCCTCTCAGCAAGCATTTGTTGGCATCCACAATAGTGTCTGGGCTTGGGGACTGTATATGGGATGGATCCCCAGGTGGAGTAGTCTCTGGATGGTCTTTCCTTCAGTCTATGTTCCATGTGTAATTTGTTCCCTGTTCTAAGAAGGACCAAAGTATCCATACTTTGGTCTTCCTTCTTATTGAGCTTCATTTGGTCTATGAATTGTATCTGGGGTATTCTGAGCTTCAGGGTTAATATCCACTTATCAGTGAGTGTATACTATGTATGTTCTTTTGTGATTGTGTTACCTCACTCAGGCTAGAGCACAGGACCACCAGCCCAAGGGTAACCCCACCCAGCTGGGCTGGGACCTCCCCCATCAATCATTAAGAAAATGCCCTACAGCCAGATCTTAAGGAAACATTGTCTCAATGTCAGGTCCCTCGTTCAGATAAACTCTAGCTTGTGCCAGGTTGACATACAGCTATCCAACACAGTCGTAGAATGCAGAGTTCTTCTATTACTGTAGAAACAAAACTAGAAATGAGTTTTGATCAACCCCCATTAAGGTTTTTTAATTCATCAGAGCTAAACAATTCTTTGAAAATAAAATTGCCAATGTGCAATTGATTTGAAAATCTCTTTCAACACAGATCTCTGGAAGCTGCTCTTACTGTCCACTCAAGTTCCTGCTGATGTAGCTGCTCTCCCTGGGGAGATTTTAAATGGTAAAAGAAGTTGGAAGCCATGTGAAACTAGAGAAGCACAGGAACAGATAAAAGTCAGTCAGACCAAGAAAGACTAGCTGCTGCCCTGGGAAGAAATAGGTGAGACTATTTCTGCAGCAGACTGGGAACCAAGCCCCAAGACAACAGAGATGATAAAAGTAATACTGCTCTTGCTAACACCATCTACCTCTTCAATGCCCACCTAGAGCTCAGCAGGCCTATGGTAGGCTCTGAACCTTCTATGTTTAAAAAGCCATGGGTCATTTTCTTGCTATGGATAAGATCAAGAGCAGCAAGCACTAAGGTCCAGCTTGAACAGAACCAAACACACAAGCAGGCCAAATCAGGGTTTGTCAGGCAGAGATTAAGTCAGTATTCTTAAAGCAAGACCATGTTCTTAGCCAATTCCGAGAGGATTCCTTTGGCTTTTCTAGAAACAGAGGCTCTCTGCCTCCTCAAACAGCAGACATCTTGTCACTATAGGCACTCAATGAGAGGGGCATGGTCCCAAAAGCAGCTAGTTCCTCAACTCATATAAGAAGTGTCATCAGTACTGAGCCTTGCCTCTTTCTCTTTCTATTTGTGTCTTCTTATTTCTCCTTTCTTACAAACTGGCACATTCTATGCATTTTCCAGCAAGTTTCCAAAAAGAGTCAATACAGTGATCCTTCTGACTTCATTTGCCCTTGCTTTTCAGGCCAGGTTTCCTGATGACTCAATTGCCAGCTTACAAATTGCTTCCCTACAAGGCAAATGGTTGCTGCTAATCTGATAAAGTGCTACTCTCTGTTTAGGGAAACCACTCAGGTTGTTCTGGTGTGGCCCTGCTGCCTTCTGAGGGAGTGGTGAATTGGCAATTACTCTGATAAATGTGGCTGCTGGAGACCCATCTCTGTACATACAACAAACATTAATCAAGAGTCTACAATGGGCCAGTGCCTACCAAGACCTGAGCCCTTGAGGTAGGTTCATTCCTGTCTTCTTATTCCGATGAAGGACAGAACTGAGAAGAAAGGGGGTTTCATCAATGTATAAATATCATAGAAACTTTTATCCTGGCCTAATGCTTGGTAGAAGGAAAAACCAACAATAATGTAGACAGCATCAGACCAAGGAGCTCTGAGAGGTGTAGCTACAGCAGATGACCTGAATGGATTCTCAAAGATAGTTTCATTACATTGATTTAGTGTGTGCATGCATGAGTGTGTGAGTGTGCCTCCTTCTAAGATAGGGATTAAACTGTGATTATTGGGCTTAGCAGCAAATGCCTTTACATGCTAAGCCATTTTGCTGGCCCAACCTGTGTGGATTTTGTCAGAACCTAGGCTTGTTCTTGATGTAGACAATGGTGTCAAAATCTGTATACTCAGAGCCTTGCCCAACTGATGTGCCTGTCCCAACTAAAGACAACCAAGATAATGTTCATACCTATTTGCTCCTTTTTAGGAATCAAAAGGACATGGATCTATTTCTATCTTTACTCTCTTCTCTTGAGTAAGCCATTCAGTCCCTTGGGTTTCAGTGTTCTCATAAAAAAATCCATCCTTTAAGGAAAAAAACACAAACAAACAAACAAACAAACAAACAAAACCCTTGCCTCCTATATTCACTTTAGGCATCATTGCTATATTTGCATTTTTCCTATTCTTGTTATATGATTTAACTGTTTTGACTCTTAGACACAATGTCTTTTCTCTTGTAACAGAATGTAAATCCTGGTGTGACAGAGAGGGGAAAAAGGACTTCCAGGACATATTATCTAGGGAATCAAGGTGAAGTGGAGGAGCCTTGAGATCATGTGCTCCATGTGGTCTTCTTACATAGCTCTCCTGGAGACTTCTGGGCACTGTGGCATGAAAGAATCAAGAGTTATAATACCCAAGTTCAACCAGAGTTGACTCAGAAAATCCTTGGCTATTACAACTCAAAGGAGCAGCAAGATCTCCCAAGAAAATACCTCTAGAAGAGCTTGCCCATGTTGTTAGATTACAGAGACCTCTCAAACTCAAAGATAACACTGTGAGGAAAGGACTCTTCCCTTCTCCATCCAGACAACCAGATGAATGGGTCTCCAATAATTAAAAAACAAGATCCCTGATAGGCATATCCTTCTGTTTACAATACTAAAACCATTCAACAGTTACAGATACAACACAGAAGAAAATAGGGCTTGAACATGAATTTTCCACAGTGCCAACAAGTTTTCCAAGAATACTTTGCAGCAAGCAAGCACTGCACAAGTACAATGAGACCCCTCAGAGCTCTTTATTAATTCATGAGAGCAGAGACAAGAACATTGCTTCTCTGCTAATCTGGATATATATAACTGTGAACCATTTTAATTAAAAAAAAAAGTTAATGTACGACATGAGTGTCCTAAGTAAAGATAAGGGATCATGTAGATGATTGGCTGATGATCATGATCATGATGAAGATAACCCTCACAGCAACAGGGTAGAGACCTAGACATGTTTATCTTATGATCTTTGTACACATTTCTATAGTGTTTGGGGGCCCACTCATGGATTTGTAGAGCTTCAACAGTATCAGTCTGCCTACACTGACCAAATGCCTGTACATGGGTTGTGATCACAATGAATAGAAAAGTTCAGATGTCTCAGGCATATCAAAAAACCCAGAGTAGAGAGTGTAGAGTTATCCACTACTGCCTTGGGTAGCATAAGGTTAACATGCAGCTTTAAAAATTTAAAAATACCAAGACCAATAGAGCATGATCAAATAGGCCAACTAAGCCAGCTAGAAATGAAAAATGGTTCCTAGTGAGTATGGAAGCTCTTAATGTGCTCACCCAAACTCCCCCATTTTGAAATCTTACTTTGGTAGCTAATTTATCACTTGCTCTATGCCTAAAATGTCATCTTTCTCAGATACTTAAGATACTTATGATAATATTCAGTTTTCACGAAGAACAATCATTTCTGAGTTTAAGCCCCAAATTCTTCCCTCTGCACAGCCATGCTACTAATGTTGGCATTTCAGCTTTATTCATGAATTATTTAATACCCTGCATAATGAGATGTTTTGGATAATTATAATGAAATTCATATAAAGAAAACAATTTAAATATCAATTCAATTCGCATAGATTAACTTAGCTTAAATATAATTTCATTTTCTTGAATTCATATTGCTATTTGAGTTATTGTTTTTTTAATTAATTAAATTTGTTCGTAGAGAATTCTACACATATATACAATGCATACTGACCACACTCAATCCTTATCCCCTCTAATCTCTCTACCACACCTGTACCGACCTTCTCCCCACAAATCTCTCTCACACATTTATATCTATTTGTTTTGTTTTGTGACTCACTGTGTATAACAGGGACCATCTCTTAGACCATGACTTTGGAGATATCAGTTGGATGTCACTGATGGGCTAGGCAGTGGGTATACAAGGGAAAACAGTTCTCACTCTCTCAGTATCTACCAATAGCCAATAGCTGAACAGTAGGGGTTAGGATGCTAGGATAGCCTCCCCATCCCACAGCTGATTGTTAATAGCATCAATATTGTGTGGCCCCAGCACAGCCATTGTGAGCTATGTTGTTTGCAGTAATTTATCAAGTCTAAAGAATGACATTTTATAGTCCTGTACCTTACATTTCACTTCGTAAATACTTCATATTTACTTTTCTTCAATGTTCCCTGAACCTTAGAGGGAGGGCTATAAATGTCTTGTTTAGAGCAGAGCCCACACTTGTCAATAACTCTCATCATCTTTTTTTTTCCTTAATTTGCCAGTATTTTATTGAGAATGTTTAAATTTTTAAAAAAAATTATTAATTTATTTTTGATCCTCCAAATTTTCTTCCCCCACATCCACCCCCCCCAGCTGATCCACATCCCATACCTTCTTCCCACCCCTTGTCTCCACGTGTATGTCCCCACCCCCACCCCACCTGACCTCTAAACTCCCTGGGGCCTCCAGTCTCTTGAGGGTTAGGTGCTTCATCTCTGAATGAACACAGATCCGGAAGTCCTCTGCTGTATGTGTGTTGGGGTCCTAATATCAGCTGATGTATGCTGTCTGTTTGGTGGTCCAGTGTTTGAGAGATCTTGGGAGTCCATATTGATTGAGACTGCTGGTCTTCCTACAAGATTACCCTTCTCCTCAGCTTCTTTCAGCCTTCCCTAATTCAACAGCAGGGCTCTGCTGCTTCTGTCCACTGGTTGGGTGCAAATATCTGCACCTGATTCTTTCAGCTGCTTGTTGGGTCTTTCAGAGGGCAGTCATGATGGGTCCCTTTTTGTGAGTATTCCATAGCTTCAGTAATAGTGTCAGGCTTTGGGACCTCCCCTTGAGTTGGATCCCACTTTGGGCCTGTCACTGGACTTTCTTTTCCTCAGGCTCCTCTCCATGTCCATCCCTGTAATTCTTTTTTTTTTTTTTGATTTTTAATATTTTTATTACATATTTTCCTCAATTACATTTCCAATGCTATCCCAAAAGTCCCCCATAGCGCCCCCCACTTCCCTACCCACCCATTCCCATTCTTTTGGCCCTGGCATTCCCCTATAATGGGGCATATAAAGTTTGCAAGTCCAATGGGCCTCTCTTTCCATTGATGGCCGACTAGGCCATCTTTCGATACATATGCAGCTAGAGACAAGAGCTCCGGGGTTCTGGTTAGTACATCATGTTGTTCCAACAATAGGGTTGCAGATCCCTTTAGCTCCTTGGGTACTTTCTCTAGCTTCTCCATTGGGAGCCCTGTGATACATCCAATAGCTGACTGTGAACATCCACTCCTGTGTTTGCTAGGCCCCGGCATCGTCTCACAAGAGACGGCTATATTTGGGTCCTTTCAGCAAAATCTTGCTAGTGTATGCAATGGTGTCAGCGTTTAGAAGCTGATTATGGGATGGATCCCTGGATACGGCAGTCTCTAAATGGTCTATCCTTTCATCACAGCTACGAACTTTGTCTCTGTAACTCCTTCCCTGGGTGTTTTGTTCCCAATTCTAAGAAGGGGCACAGTGTCCACATTTTGGTCTTCATTCTTATTGAGTTTCATGCGTTTATCAAATTGTATCTTATATCTTGGGTATCCTAAGTTTTGGGCTAATATCCACTTATCAGTGAATACATATTGTGTGAGTTCTTTTGTGATTGTGTTATTTCACTCAAGATGATGCCCTCCAGGTCCATCCATTTGGCTAGGAATTTCATAAATTCATTCTTTTTAATAGCTGAGTAGTACTCCATTGTGTAAATGTACCATAATTTCTGTATCCATTCCTCTGTTGAGGGACATCTGGGTTCTTTCCAGCTTCTGGCTATTATAAATAGGGCTGCTATGAACATAGTGGAGCATGTGTCCTTTTTACCGGTTGGGACATCTTCTGGATATATGCCCAGGAGAGGTATTGCTGGATCCTCCGGTAGTACTATGTCCAATTTTCTGAGGAACCGCCAGACTGATTTCCAGAGTGGTTGTACAAGCTTGCAATCCCACCAACAATGGAGGAGTGTTCCTCTTTCTCCACATCCTCGCCAGCATCTGCTGTCACCTGAATTTTTGATCTTAGCCATTCTGACTGGTGTGAGGTGGAATCTCAGGGTTGTTTTGATTTGCATTTCCCTGATGATTAAGGATGTTGAACATTTTTTCAGGTGCTTCTCTGCCATTCGGTATTCCTCAGGTGAGAATTCTTTGTTCAGTTCTGAGCCCCATTTTTTAATGGGGTTATTTGACTTTCTGGAGTCCACCTTCTTGAGTTCTTTATATATATTGGATATTAGTCCCTTATCTGATTTAGGATAGGTGAAGATCCTTTCCCAATCTGTTGGTGGTTTTTTTGTCTTATTGATGGTGTCTTTAGCCTTGCAGAAGCTTTGTAGTTTCATGAGGTCCCACTTGTCAATTCTCGATCTTACAGCACAAGCCATTACTGTTCTATTCAAGAATTTTTCCCCTGTGCCCATATCTTCAAGGCTTTTCCCCACTTTCTCCTCTATAAGTTTCAGTGTCTCTGGTTTTATGTGAAGTTCCTTGATCCACTTAGACTTGACCTTAGTACAAGGAGATAGGAATGGATCGATTCGCATTCTTCTACATGTTAACAACCAGTTGTGCCAGCACCATTTGTTGAAAATGCTGTCTTTCTTCCACTGGATGTTTTTAGCTCCCTTGTCGAAGATCAAGTGACCGTAGGTGTGTGGGTTCATTTCTGGGTCTTCAATTCTATTCCATTGGTCTATTTGTCTGTCACTATACCAGTACCATGCAGTTTTTATCACAATTGCTCTGTAGTAATGCTTTAGGTCCGGCATGGTGATTCCACCAGAGGCTCGTTTATCCTTGAGAAGAGTTTTTGCTATCCTAGGTTTTTTGTTATTCCAGATGAATTTGCAGATTGCACTTTCTAATTCGTTGAAGAATTGATTTGGAATTTTGATGGGGATTGCATTGAATCTGTAGATTGCTTTTGGCAAGATAGCCATTTTTACAATGTTGATCCTGCCAATCCATGAGCATGGGAGATCTTTACATCTTCTGAGATCTTCTATAATTTCTTTCTTCAGAGACTTGAAGTTTTTATTATACAGATCTTTCACTTCCTTAGTTAGAGTCACGCCAAGATATTTTATATTATTTGTGACTATTGAGAAGGGTGTTGTTTCCCTAATTTCTTTCTCAGCCTGTTTATTCTTTGTGTAGAGAAAGGCCATTGATTTGTTTGAGTTAATTTTATATCCAGCTAATTCACCGAAGCTGTTTATCAGGCTTAGGAGTTCTCTGGTGGAATTTTTAGGGTCACTTATATATACTATCATATCATCTGCAAAAAGTGATATTTTGACTTCATCTTTTCCAATTTGTATCCCTTTGATCTCCTTTTGTTGTCGAATTGCTCTGGCTAGGACTTCAAGTACAATGTTGAATAGGTATGGAGAAAGTGGACAGCCTTGTCTAGTCCCTGATTTTAGAGGGATTGCTTCAAGCTTCTGACCATTTACTTTGATGTTGGCTACTGGTTTGCTGTAGATTGCTTTTATCATGTTTAGGTATGGGCCTTGAATTCCTGATCTTTCCAAGACTTTTATCATGAATGGGTGTTGGATCTTGTCAAATGCTTTTTCCGCATCTAACGAGATGACCATGTGGTTTTTGTCTTTGAGTTTGTTTATATACTGGATTACGTTGATGGATTTCCGTATATTGAACCATCCCTGAATCCCTGGGATGAAACCTACTTGGTCAGGATGGATGATTGTTTTGATGTGTTCTTGGATTCGGTTAGCAAGAACTTTATTGAGGATTTTTGCATCAATATTCATAAGGGATATTGGTCTGAAGTTTTCTATCTTTGTTGGGTCTTTTTGTGGTTTAGGTATCAGAGTAATTGTGGCTTCATAGAATGAGTTGGGTAGAGTACCTTCTGTTTCTATTTTGTGGAATAGTTTGTGAAGAACTGGGATTAGATCTTCTTTGAAGGTCTGATAGAACTCTGCACTAAACCCATCTGGTCCTGGGCTTTTTTTAGTTGGGAGACTATTAATGACTGCTTCTATTTCTTTGGGGGATATAGGGCTGTTTAGATCATTAACCTGATCTTGATTCAACTTTGGTACCTGGTATCTGTCTAGGAACTTCTCCATTTCATCCAGGTTCTCCAGTTTTGTTGAGTATAGCCTTTGGTAGAAGGATCTGATGGTGTTTTGGATGTCTTCAGGATCTGTTGTTATGTCTCCTTTTTCATTTCTGATTTTGTTAATTAGGATGCTTTCCCTGTGCCCTCTAGTGAGTCTGGCTAAGGGTTTATCTATCTTGTTGATTTTCTCAAAGAACCAGCTCCTTGATTGGTTGATTCTTTGAATAGTTTTTCTTGTTTCCACTTGGTTGATTTCACCCCTGAGTTTGATTATTTCGTGCTGTCTACTCCTCTTGGGTGAATTTGCTTCCTTTTGTTCTAGTGCTTTTAGGTGTGTTGTCAAGCTGCTAATGTGTGCTCTCTCTAGTTTCCTTTTGGAGGCACTCAGAGCTATGAGTTTTCCTCTTAGAAATGCTTTCATTGCGTCCCATAAGTTTGGGTATGTTGTGGCTTCATTTTCATTGAACTCTAAAAAGTCCTTAATTTCTTTCTTTATTCCTTCCTTGACCAAGGTATCATTGAGAAGCGTGTTGTTCAGTTTCCACGTGAAGTTTGGCTTTCTATTATTTATTTTGTTGTTGAAGATCAGCCTTAGTCCATGGTGATCTGATAGGATGCATGGGACAATTTCAATATTTTTGTATCTGTTGAGGCCTGTTTTGTGTCCAATTATGTGGTCAATTTTGGAGAAGGTACCATGAGGTGCTGAGAAGAAGGTATATCCTTTTGTTTTAGGATAGAATGTTCTGTAGATATCTGCCATATCCATTTGATTCATAATTTCTCTTAGTTTCTCTGTGTCCCTGTTTAGTTTCTGTTTCCATGATCTGTCCATTGGTGAAAGTGGTGTGTTGAAGTCTCCCACTATTATTGTATGAGGTGCAATGTGTGCTTTGAGATTTACTAAAGTTTCTTTAATGGATGTGGCTGCCTTTGTATTTGGAGCATAGATATTCAGGATTGATAGTTCCTCTTGGAGGATTTTACCTTTGATGAGTATGAAGTGTCCCTCCCTGTCTTTTTTAATGACTTTGGGTTGGAAGTCAATCTTATCAGATATTAGAATGGCTACTCCAGCTTGTTTCTTCATGCCATTTGCTTGGAAAATTGTTTTCCAGCCTTTCATTCTGAGGTAGTGTCTATCCTTTTCTCTGAGATGAGTTTCCTGTAAGCAGCAAAATGTTGGGTCTTGTTTGTGTAGCCAGTTTGTTAGTCTATGTCTTTTTATCGGGGAGTTGAGTCCATTGATATTAAGAGATATTAAGGAAAAGTAATTGTTGTTTCCTGTTATTTTTGTTGTTAAAGTTGGCATTTTGTTCTTGTGGCTGTCTTCTTTTAGGTTTGTTGAGGGATTACCTTCTTGTTGTTTCTAGGGCGTGGTTCCTGTCCTTGTATTGGTTTTTTTCTGTTATTATCCTTTGAAGGGCTGGATTCGTGGAGAGATAATGTGTGAATTTGGTTTTGTCGTGGAATACTTTGGTTTCTCCATCTATGTTAATTGAGAGTTTGGCTGGGTATAGTAGCCTGGGCTGGAATTTGTGTTCTTTTAGTGTCTGTATAACATCCGTCCAGGATCTTCTGGCTTTCATAGTCTCTGGTGAAAAATCTGGTGTAATTCTGATAGGCTTGCCTTTATATGTTACTTGGCCTTTTTCTCTTACTGCTTTTAGTATTCTATCTTTATTTAGAGCATTTGTTGTTCTGATTATTATGTGTCGGGAGGTATTTCTTTTCTGGTCCAGTCTATTTGGAGTTCTGTAGGCTTCTTGTATGTTCATGGGCATCTCTTTCTTTAGATTTGGGAAGTTTTCTTCTATAATTTTGTTGAAGATGTTTGCTGGTCCTTTGAGTTGAAAATCTTCATTCTCATCCACTCCTATTATCCGTAGGTTTGGTCTTCTCATTGTGTCCTGTATTTCTTGGATGTTTTGAGTTAGGATCTTTTTGCATTTTACATTTTCCTTGATTGTTGTGCCGATGTTCTCTATGGAATCTTCTGCACCTGAGATTCTCTCTTCCATCTCTTGTATTCTGTTGCTGATGCTCATATCTATGGTTCCAGATTTCTTTCCTAGGGATTCTATCTCCAGTGTTGCCTCATTTTGGGTTTTCTTTATTGTGTCTACTTCCCTTTTTAGGTCTAGTATGGTTTTGTTCATTTCCATCATCTGTTTGGATGTGTTTTCCTGTTTTTCTGTAAGGACTTCTACCTGTTTGATTATGTTATCCTGTTTTTCTTTAAGGATTTGTAACTCTTTAGCAGTGTTCTCCTGCAATTCTTTAAGGGATTTTTGTGCTTCCTCTTTATTGTCTTCTTCCTGTTTAGCATTGTTCTCCTGTATTTCTTTAAGTGTGTTATTAAAGTCCTTCTTGAAGTCCTCTACCATCATCAGGAGATATGCTTTTAGATCCGTGTCTAGCTTTTCCGGTGTTTGGGGTGCCCTGGACTGGGCGAAGTGGGGGTGCTGGGTTCTGATGATGGTGAGTGGTCTTGTTTTCTGTTAGTAAGATTATTACGTTTACCTTTCGCCATCTGGTAATCTCTGGGGTTAGTTGTTATCGTTGTCACTGTTTAAAGATTGGAGCAGAAGCTGTGTTCCACTCACCAGCAGTCCCAAAATCCTGTGGCGGGGGTCGTGGGTAGCTGGAGGTTGTCAGGCAACCCTGCGCTTCAGCTATCCCGGCGCTGATCAGGCCGGATGAGGCCTGTGGCCCTACTCTGGCCGGTTTCTGCTTCCCTAACTAATGCAGTCTCAGGTCCCGCGCGCAATTGGATTGGACCAGAAGCTGTGTTCCACTCACCAGAAGTCTTAAGATCCTGTGGCGGGTGTTGTGGGTAGCTGGCGAGTGTCAGCCGACCCTGCGCCCCAGCTGCCCCGGTGCTTTTCTGACCGGATGAGGCTTGTGGCCCTATGTAGGCCGGATTTCTCTCTCCCCAACCAGAGCAGTCTCAGGTCCCCCCTGTAATTCTTTCAGACAGGAACAATTATGGGTCAGACCTGTGACTGTGGGATGCACCCCCTCACTTGATGTCCTATCTTCCGGCTGGAGGTGGCTCTATAAGTTCCCTCTCCCTATTGTCTGCATTTCATCTAAGGTTCCTCCCTTTGAATCCCGAGAGTCTCTCACCTCCCAAGTCTCTGGTGAATTCTGGAGGGTACCCCAACTTCCTATTTCCTGAGGTTGCCTGTTTCCATTCTTTCTGCAGACCCTTAGGATTTCAGTCCTTTTCCATCACTCAATACCAGATCTGGTAACCCTCTCCCTACCACTCCCCTCTTCTGTCCACTTTCCCTCCCACATTCCTCCCTCCCTCCACACTTGTGATTGCTTTCTTCTCTCTTCCAAGTGGGACTGAGGCATCTTCAATTGGGCACTTCAACTTGTTAACCTTTTTGAGTTCTGTGGACTATATCTTGGATATACTGTACTATTCTAAGTCCTTTTGGGTCTCACTTAGGATAATATTTTCTAGTTCCATTCGTTTGCATGCAAAATTCAGGATGTCCTCATTCTTAATAGCTGAGTAGTAAGTATTCCATTGTGTAAATGAACCACATTTTCTGTATCCATTCTTCTGTTGTGGGACATCTAGGTTGTTCCAGCTTCTGGCTATCACAAATAAGGCCGCTATGAACATACTGAGACCTGTGCCCCCATGGCATGGTGGGGCATCTTTTGGTATATTCCCAAGAGTGGTATAGCTAGGTCTTCAGGTAGATCTATTTCCAATATTCTGTGGAACCTCCAGGTTGATTTCTCGAGTGATTGTACCAGTTTGCAATCCCAACAGCAATGGAGAAGTGTTCCTCTTCCTCCACATCCTCTCCAACATGTGTTGTCACCTGAGGTTTTGATCTTAGCCACTCTGATTGGTATAAGGTGTAATCCAGGGTCAATTTAATTCGCATTTCTCTGATCACTAAGGAATTTGAATATTTCTCTAAGAGCTTCTCAGACATTCCAGATTCCTCAGTTGTGAATTCTCAGTTTAGCTATAAACTCTATTTTTTTATTGGGTTGTTTGGTTGGTTTGCTGTTGTTGTTGTTGCTTGTTTGTTTTGTGTGTGTGTGTTTAACTTCTTGAGTTCTTTATATATTTTGGATATTAGCCCTCCATCAGATGTGGGCTTAGTGAAGATTTTTTTTTCCCAATCTGTAGGTTTCCGATTTGTCTTATTGACTATGTCCTTTGCCTTATAGAAGCTTTTCAGTTTCATGAGGTCCCATTTATCAATTAGTGATCTTAGAGCATGAGCCATTCGAGTTCTGTTTACAAAATTTCCCCTGTGACAGTGCGTTCAAGGCTCTTTCCCACTTTCTCACCTATTAGATTCAGTGTATCTAGTTTTATGTTGAGGTCCTTGATCCACTTTTGAGCTTTGTACAAGGTGACAAATATGGGTCTATTTTCATTCTTCTATATACAGACAGCCAGTCAGACCAGCACCATTTATTGGAGATGCTTTCTTTTTTTCCATTGTATATTTTTGGCATCTTTGTCAAAAATCAAGTGACCATTAGTGTGTGGTTTTATTTCTGAATCTTCAATTATATTCCATTGATCACCATGTCTGTCTCTGTACGAATACCATGCAGTTTTTATCACTGTTGCTCTGTAGTAAAGCTTGAGGTCAGGAATGGTGATTCCCCTAGCTGTTCTTTTATTGTTAAGAATTAGATTTTGCTGAAAGGACCCAGATATAGCTGTCTCTTGTGAGACTATACCGGGGCCTAGCAAACACAGAAGTGGATGATCACAGTCAGCTATTGGATCGATCACACGGCCCCCAATGGAGGAGCTAGAGAAATTACCCAAGGAGCTAAAGGGAACTGCAACCCTATAGGTGGAACAACAATATGAACTAACCAGTACCCCGGAGCTCTTGTCTCTAGCTGCATATGTATCAAAAGATGGCCTAGTCGGCCATCACTGCAAAGAGAGGCCCACTGGACTTGCAAACTTTATATGCCCCAGTACAGGGGAACCCCAGGGCCAAAAAGGGGGAGTGGGTGGGTAGGGGATTGGGAGGGTGGGTATGGGGGACTTTTGGGATAGCATTGAAAATGTAAATGAGGAAAATACCTAATAAAAAAATAAATTATTAAAAAAATTGTTTCGCTATTCTGGATTTTTTTTGTCTTTTTTTGTCTTTCCAGATGAATTTGAATATTGTACTTTCCATGTCTTTGAATAATTGTATTGGGGTTTTGATGGGGATTGAACTGAATCTATAGATTGCCTTTGGTAGGATGGCCATTTTTTACTATGTTTATTCTGCCAATCCATGAGCATGAGGGATCTCTCCATTTTCTGATATCTTTTTCCATTTCTTTCTCGAGAGACTTGAAGTTATTGTCATACAGGTCTTTCACTTGTTTGGTTAGAGTTACCCCAAGATATTTTATATTATTTGTGGCTATTGTGAAGGGAGCTGTTTCCTTAATTTCTTTCAAAGCCTGTTTATCCTTTGCATAAAGGAAGACTACTGATTTGTTTGAGTTAATTTTATATCTGGCCACTTTGCTGAAGTTGTTTATCAGCTGAAGAAGTTTTCTGGTAGAGATTCAGCTTGCAAGAATTTTATTGAGTATTTTTGCATTGATACTCATAAGCAAGATTGGTCTGAAGTTCTCGTTTTTGGTTGGGTCCTTGTGTGTTTTAGGTATCAGAGTAATTGTGGCTTCATAGAATGAGTTAGGTAGTGTTTCTTCTGTTTTTATTTTATGAAATAGTTTGAGGAAAAAATTATCCAGGTCTTCTTTGAAGGTCTGGTAGAATTCTGCACTAAATCCATCTGGCTCTGGGCCTTTTTTGGTTGGGAGGTTTTTAATGACTTCTTCTATTTCCTTGTGTGATATGAGCCTCTTTAGATAGTTTACATGCTCTTGATTTAACTTTGGTATGTGGGGCATCTGTCTAGAAAACCATCCACTTCATCTAGATTTTCAAGTTTTGGAGATCTGATGTTTTTTTGAATTTCCTCCATTTCTGTTGTTATGTCTCCCTTTGCATTTCTGATCTTATTAATTTGTATATTGACTTTTGGCCCTTTAGTTAGTTTGGCTAGGGGTTTATCTATCTTGTTGATTCTCTCAAAGAACCACCTTTTGGTTTTACTGATTCTCTGTATATGTATTTTTGTTTCTATTTGGTTGATTTCGGCCCAGAGTTTGACTATTTCCTGCCTTTTACTCCTCTGAGGTGAGTTTGCTTCTTTTTGTTCTAGGGCTCTCAGGTGTGCTGTTAAGTTGTTAGTATAAGATCTCTCCAGTTTCTTTTTTTTTTCATAATAATACATTATTTATTTTTCTATTAGATATTTTCTTTATATACATTTCAAATGTGATCTTGAAAGTTCCCTGTAACCTCCCTCTGCCCTGCTCCCCTATGCACCCACTCCCACTTCTTGGCCCTGTACTGGGGCATATAAAGTTTGCAATACTAAGGGGCCTCTCTTCCCAGTGATGGCCAAGTAGGCCATCTTCTGCTACATGTGCAGCTAGAGATACAAGCTCTGGGGGGTACTGGTTAGTTCATATTGTTGTTCCACCTATAGGTTTGCAGACTCCTTCTGCTCCTTGGGTGCTTTCTCTAGCTTCTCCATTGGGGGCCCTGTGCTCCATCTTATAGCTGACTGTGAGCATCACTTCTGTATTTGCCAGGCACTGGCATAGCCTCATACAAGACAGCTATAACAAGGTCCTTTCAGCAAAATCTTTCTGGCATATGTAATAGTGTCTGGGTTTGGTGGCTGATTATGGAATGGATCCCCAGGTGGGGTAGTCTCTGGATAGTCCATTCTTTCATCTTAGCTCCAAACTTTGTCTCTGTAACTCCTTTCATGGGTAATTTGTTCCCTATTCTAAGGAGGAGTGAAGTATCCACCCATTGGTCTTCCCTCTTCTTGATTTTTTTTTTTTTTGTTTTGCAGATTGTATCTTGGGTGTTCTATGTTTCTGGGCTAATATCCACTTATCAGTGAGTATATATCTAATGACTTCTTTTGTGATTGGGTTACCTTACTAAGTATGGTATCCATTTGTCCAAGAATTTCATAAATCCATTGTTTTTAATAGCTGAGTAGTACTCCATTGTGTAAATGTACCACATTTTCTGTATCCATTCTTCTGTTGAGGGACATCTGGGCTCTTTCCAGCTTCTGGCTATTATAAATAAGGCTGCTATGACCATAGTGGAGCATGTGTTCTTATTACCAGTTGGAACTTCTTCTGGGTATATGCCCAGGAGAGGTATTGCTGGGTCTTCCAGTAGTATTATGTCCAATTTTCTGAGGAAGCTCCAGCCTGACTTCCAGAGTGGTTCTACAACTTTGCAGTCCCACCAGCAGTGGGGGAGTGTTCCTCTTTCTCCACATCCTCACCAGCATCTGCTGTCACCTGAATTTTTTATCTTAGCCATTCTGACTGGTGTGAGTTGGAATTTCAGGGTTGCTTTGATTTGTATTTTCCTGATGATTAAGGATGTTGACCATTTTTTCAGGTTCTTCTCAGCCATTCAGTATTCCTCAGGTGAGAATTCTTTGTTTAGCTCTGAGCCCCATTTTTTAATGGGGTTATTTGATTTTCTGGAGTCCACCTTCTTGAGTTATTTATATATATTGGATATTATTCCCCTATCTGATTTAGGATAGGTAAAGATCCTTTCCCAATTTGTTGGTGGCCTTTTTATCTTATTGACAGTGCCTTTTGCCTTACAGAAGCTTTGTAATTTTATGAGGTCCCATTTGTCAATTCTTGATCTTACAGTGCAAGCCATTGCTGTTCTGTTTAGGAATTTTTCCCCTGTGCCCATATATGTGAGGCTATGCCAGTGCCTGGCAAATATAGACATGGATGGTCACAGTCATCTATTGGATGGAACACAGGGCCCCCAATGGAGGAGCTAGAGAAAGTACCCAAGGAGCTGAAGGGGTCTGCAACCCTATAGGAGGAACAACAATATGCACTACCCAGTACCCCCCAGAACTCGTGTCTCTAGCTGCATATGTATCAGAAGATGGCCCAGTTGGCCATCATTGGGAAGAGAGGCCCCTTGGTCTTGCAAACTTTATATGCTCTAGGGTGGAGAAGTGGGAGTGGGTAGGTAGGGGAGAAGGGCAGGGGGAGGGTATAGGGAACTTTCGGGGTAGCATTTGAAATGTAAATAAAGAAAATATCTAAGAAAAAAAAGAAAAAGAAAGGAGCCACCTTAATTTAAGATCATATTTTTTTCTCACTAAGTTTTGAGGCTATATTATTATTATGTCTCACCAGTCATCGTGGTTGTATCTTTGATGTAAAGGAAAACGTTGCTATTATATAGTGATGCCTTTTAATTCTAAGAATGCTTTTGATCTTTATCTTTTCTCTGATATAAAGTCAGATTTCTTTCATTTACTTTTTTCCTGTTATATAGGTTCCTCCCTCCCTATCATTTTGTATTCTTTTATCTCATATACAATATTTTCCTAGAGCTGTACAAATTCTTATGTATCCTTTCAATTGGTGAGCATGCATATTTATGTCTTATGTTATCGATTAATTTCATTTTTATGTTTTACTTGCTCTGCATTTTATTTTGTTCTGTTGTTTAGTATACTTTTTCTATAATTTATCTTAGTTTGAAATTTTCTTTTGTCGTAGTTTAGTGACTGAATCTCACTATGTAGCCCAGGCTAGCCTAAAGCTTGTGATCCTTCTGCTGTAGCCTCCCGACTGCTAGGATTACAGGTATGCACTACCACTCTAGGGTGAGTTCCTTTATACTTTCCTGTTTTGCCTACAATTTGAACAAGCCTTTCTAGATTAAGACTCCAAATTAGCATTTCTACACTTACCCAAAATACTATAAGGCTATTAGAAACATCTTCTGAAAACATCTTCTGAAACTCTGTTCTGGTTTTTATTTCTATCTCATGTTTTACTTTTGATAATGTGTATGAAATATTTCCATATATTTAATGATTTATATAAGTTATAAAACAGAATAATATATGGAACATTGTATCCCCTCTTCCAAATGCATGGTTTAAGCTTTACTTACATATCCTACCCTCTTCCTTTCTCAGAGGGAAACACTTCTCTGAATTTTGTGTTATTTAATCACAATAAACACAGAAACATTTTAAAAGATTTATTTCTATTTTTATTCATGTGTGTGTGTGTGTGTGTGTGTGTGTGTGTGTGTGTGTGTGTGTATGTGCATGCCAGATGTGATCAGGTTCCTGAAGAGAATCAGAAACTTTGGAGCTGGAGTTAGAGGTAGTTGTGAGACATCTGATATGGGCGCTAGGAACTGAACTAATTTCCTCTGGAAAAGAAGCAAGTGTTCTTAACCACTGAGCTATAACATTTATTTTTAATTAAGCTTGCTTAGAAACTTTTGTTAGGGTGTTAAAATGTTATAATCTCTCTTGGGATTTGCCTTGGTTTTTAAGCTTGACATTTTATTTCCAAGAATACATATTGTTCTATGCCACTGCATTTCTTCCTTGCTCACCACTATTTCATACTAATTTGAATGAGAAAACCATGACTGTATCTACAGTCCTCTTGAGGGACATTCTACCTTCCCATCTCTAACCCTTATCCATTATCTTTCTGGTGGGTATTCCACTGCCCCATCCCTGCCTTTTCAGTCAGGAACAAAACTGCTACAAGCATTTCTGCTATCAGGGGAGCACACACTGAGGAGTGAGAAACTGGGTGGTTGAAAACTGTTTGGCATTGTGTTCCTCCTTCCCGCTTTAGATCTACCACTTGCTTACTATTCCATCTTGAGTTTTAGACTTCCCATATGGATGCTTTTCTCTTTCCTTGAATCATCTTCGGAGAGTTATTTTAATGAAGATCGTCACACTTTCCCATCTCTGCTACAAAAATGTTGGCAGCCATCATCTTCCCCTGATTAAAATGTGAAAAATTCCACTTTTAGGGAAATTGGTAACTTTAAAGAAAGAACTCATAGATGATGATATTTGAAGTTCTCTCTTTCAAAGGATTTGGTCTTTGCTGTTTGCCTTAACTTGAGTTCTTCAAGACCCACAGTATAGAACACTCAACATTTACTGTCTTAACCAAGAACATGTTCAGACATTCATTAAAAAGAGAGAAGTAAACCAAATATCAGAGAGGCATGTGATTCTGGAATATATGTGGAGGAGACTAAGAACATTTCCTTGGAACATGAGAAAAAAAGCTAAGTTGTTAACACACAGCAAGACAGTAGAACAATTGCTGGGCAGAAGCAGGAGAATTGAGCCCTGGTATTATTTGTCCCATCCATTGCCCTTCCTTTTGGTCTCATCTTTGGCATCTGCCCTTAGTAGGAAGGATTGGCTTTGGACTTGCCCATGTGACTTGTCTGGACAAGAACATGTGGGTCAAAGTGACAACTGCCACTTATAAGACAAGGTTTAAGAGGTTTTATATATCTGATTTCCCTCTTCAGCCTCTGTCACCATGTAGAGATGATATTCCTGAAAGCTGGATAGTCCTAGGAAAAGAATGAGTACAGACAAACCAGAGCCAACCCTGATAATATTTTATGACAATAAAATTATACTGGGGAAATATCACAGTGTTTTTAATTCCTGATGGCCAAGAGAGGAAGTGTGTGATGATTTAGTTGTAGTGTTTCTCAGTTTTAACATCAAATGTTTTTTAATCAAAATGGGTATACAATAGAATTGGATCCAAAATGTGTGTGTGTGTGTGTGGGTTTATGTGCATGTGTGTGCACATATATATTATGTGTGTGCTTGTGTGTGTGCATATAGGGTTAGGTGCATGTGTGTTTGTGTGTGTTTGTATGTGTGTAGTTTGCTTATAAGGGTCAAGTGCTTCTATTTCAAAATAGAACATGTAGAAGAAGGTAATGGTTGCCTAGAAACGTACAATCTATTCTTCTATAGTAAGAGAATTGTAGTTGATACTAAAGTTTCCAAGAACAATGGTCAATATTCCCACGTTTCTTACAGCTAGGTGGCACCATGAATGACACCAAATTCTAGGCAAGAAGATAGAAATTGAATTGATATATGCATAATCTAAAATATATGTATGTGTATACACACACACACACACACACACATTTTCTGGGCCACATCCTGACAAAGAAGCTATGAACTCTTCCTGTTCCATTCTCCCCATGTTCCATTCTCACATGGGATGAAATGAGCATGGAGTGGCAACTGATCTTCCCCCAGGTGACTAAAGGTGTCTAAACCAATGGATGCCTGGCCATTCATAAAAGAAAGCTAAAGTTCTGCTTAATGGTCATGCCATTTTAGTCTCTGTCATAGTATCTAAACCCATGTCCCAACCCAGAAGCTGAAAGTAATGTTTGCAGTTGAACAAATCAACAAGGAATGGTTACTGATGTTATTGAGAAGTATTAAGAATAGTTAAAAGGCTTGAAAAATTTTGCCAATGGGAATGGAGGAAGGGACCACTATTTTTCTCGTTAAATTGAGCACAGACATTGTTTCTGTTAAAATTACATTAAAATAAGTCACAGGCATGCTGACACAAATTTATAATTTGTGGTTAGCATCGCCTAGAATGAAATGTTGCCGCACTGGAGGTTGTGATTTAAGGCACAAGAGGAAGCACTGAGATTATCAAAGGTTTTATTTCAAACTGTACAACTGCTGACAAAAGTTTGATCAACGACATCATTCTCATATTTGTAATCCCAAAGCATAAATATGTTATCAGACAAGAGGAAGGCTGAAAAACAACCAAACTATTACATGACAGTCAAGACATTTGGAAAAAATAAAAAGGTTTTGATGCAATCATGGGTCACCAGTTGTACCATTTCAGAAGTAAATGAATCATTGACTGCCAGGGACTCTGTGAGGCTGCAAACTTTTCCTATCTGAAGTGCAATCATGATTTTAAAAACATATATATGTGACCCATTTGTGACATGGAATGAAAAATGCTGCATTAGTCTCAACAGCATGGGGAGGGATAAGAATGGTAACAAGGCACTTTGTTGATGTTAGTCTTTGGAAACACAAGACTACCACTACAGCCTCCTCATGTCTCTCTTTTACCTACAAACACCCCTAATGGGTCTCCTGCTTTTTATGAGCTGGTGGCCAAGCAGTGTGTTTAGGAGTTAAAGTTATCAAGGCAATGGGAAATGAAATGAACTGCATTCATCAGAGAAAAAGAAACAGAGACCCTGGAGATACCAGATTTGGAAGGGTCCCAAGGTGCTGTATCCAGAGGTAGTCTCAATTCTGTGAAGTCAAGTGATGGTTGTTAATAGTCTAAAGGCAGTCAGTGACTCCCATGTACTCTCAGATGACAGGTCTGAAGCAGAGGCCACAGAAAAACACAGGGGAAAATTTGAAGAGAAGAAGATCCAGTTTGTCTCTTCTCCTTGGTATGGATCCCTGGTGTAGGGAACAAGTCTAAACTGAGGCAGAGCTTGGTACAAGAGGATGAAAACAGAGAGATCTAATTTTGATGAAGTCAAATGGGACTTTGAAATACATGGAAGCAAGACACAGAGCTCGGTGAATCTACTCTCATAATTGAATGGTGATCCAAAGGTGCTTGAAGGCAAGCTCCAGGGCAAGCATGGGGCCCAAGCAGGAAGCAGTGTCTGATGCAAGAGACCGTTATAGGCGAAGGTCAAACTAACATGCAACTGTACCTCCTTCAGTTCCCCTGACCATCAATTCTAAAACTCGTGAGAGTCTTTACCCGTGAGCCTTGGGGAGCATCGTGTAAGATTGATGTTGACAGATGAGAGGGACTAAAAGAAGAGAAAGTAATAGAGAGTGGGGTGATGCCCTGCATGGCACAGTGCAAAGGGTGACCAGCAAGCATGACCACACCTTCTCTTGTAAGCACAAAGCTTAGGAGACACATTTGACTATAGCTGTGGTAGGAGGGAGAATCATTCTTCTTCGAAGGCGTGGCCACTGATATGTTTCCTAACTCCAGCCAGTGGCCAAACCCATGCAAATATGGGCAGCACTAATTGAACTTAATGAGTTATAAAAATAAATAAATAAAAACAAGACATCAAAGGAGGAGATGTGTTGGGTGGGGATAGTATGGGGCATGTTGCAAGGGCAAAGTGGAAATTGGGTATGAACACGTTTCACTATATACATGTATGAAACACTCAAGAACAAGAAATTGTTTTTAAAAAGAAAGAAAATAATGGAATGTGACATTTTCCCCTTAGAAATGAGAATGAAAATTAACTGCAAGTTCAGGCCCAGAGGACATGCCATTTGGAGAATGGATTGAGATGAAGGAAACCACATCTAGAATGGCAGGAATGACCAGAGGTAGAAGGAAAGTTGGGAAGGGCAATGCCCTGGAAGCTAGGGGGAAATAGTACTGTGGGGAAGAGCTTTTGTCTGTTTCTGATGGAGTAGTCAAAAGCGAAGGCTACACTGTCCTCTGGATTTAGCAAAAAATAAATTCATGTGAGACCCTGGGAAGACAATGACAAGATGCTCTGAGGCCACAAACATAATATGGAAGATGTACACATGGGTACAGTCAAGATCATACATGTGTGATGAGAGGCACAAGTGTAAAATCCTTGGAGAGCCAGAATCAAACTGGTGTAGGAGTCACCTGGGAGGAATTGACATCCCAATAAGGGATCTCTCTTCTTGGAACAGGAAATGGGAAAAGAGTGAGGGTGGGGCATCGATAACTTAGTAGTTATTTGAAAAGCTGATTCACTTGGAACTCATAAGCAAAGGGATATTAATATCCAAGGAACTGCTCTCTGCTGACATCTGCTCTGGACAGAATCCCAGTGAGAATAGAATGCAGTATAGAATTTAGATGGCACAGTTTGAGTGGGAGAGAGATATTTCAAAGGTTTTTAGAGGTCGGTCAAGTGGTACCACAGAAGATGGCTGAGGATCATGGGAAAGTCATCCTGGCAGAGAAATCACCATACTTAAATTCTACTCCGGAGTAACAGACATATACGATACAACAAGTGGTTTTGATAGGACACAAACTTTAGAAGTGATGGACTATAAACTGAATTTATGTGTGGATGGACTTTTGATCGGGATGTTAAGACAAGTGGTTAAGCCTAGCCAAGGTTCCACAGAGGGCTTAGGGCCAAATAAATCTTTCACTCAAAAGTATTGAATTTTTATCATGTGCCAACTACCATGCTAGATTCTGGCCACATGATTTGAACAGGCAATTAGACTGGAATCAAGTGTGGGAAATAAACATATAAAAAAGATACTTAGATCACAACCAGCTGCACTTGGCAGTGCATGCACTATTCTAGATGATAGCCACAGCATTACTGAAATATTAATGTGTCCTATTTATTTATTCATATATTTTATCACAAACACAATTAAGAATTTCATTCTTCTCAGATAGAGTAGCCTTTTCAGCCTAGTGATGGAGCTTTTTAGAGAAAACCACAGTTACTATCCTCAGCTAACATCAAATTTTAAAAATCCGAAGCCAAGTTGTGTCAGAGTTTCCGTTTTGATGCTGGGAGAGGATCAGAAAGAACACAGGTGCACTGTATTTGCAATAATTCGCAGAGCTAAAAAGAGATGGGGGTAATTGATGCCTAGAGCTGCACGGAGGTTGGATAAACACTCCCTAACTACCTGTCACCCAATTGTGTCAATATTTATAAGCCAACAGATGCAGCTTCAAAGGATGCCTGCATACTTATTGGTTAAAGCAACTGGGAGAAACCAGGCTTGTATTAGTAGTCTCACATTAGTTACCTTTCTGTTGCTGTGATAGAATACCCTGACAAGAGCAACCAAAAGAGAAGACTTATTTTGGTTTCCAGATCTAGTGGGCTACAATCCATCATGAAGGAGAAGGCATGACCAGCAAAAGCATGAATCCGGCAAGCTAGTCAGAAAAGCAGAGAGCAAATAGGAAATAGGGCAAGGCTATAAATCCTCAAAGCCCACATACTTTTTGAGGTACTTCCTCCAGCAAGGCTACACCCCCTTAAAGGCTCCATAACCTTCCCAAATAGTACTATAAATTGGGGACAAGAGTATTCAAAACCATGAGCTTCTAGAGGGCATTTTTGTAATCAAACCACAGCAGCTGTAAGAGGACTTTGTTTGATGTCTCTATAGTGCAATGACAAGGACAGACCATTGTAGGCATTGTAGATAGTGGGGAAATAGAGAAACCTAACCTCGGCTAGAGTATGGGCGAAGGAAGGAAGAGGAACGGGTGCAGGAGAAATGATGACATTGAGTGGGAAGAGCCAGGTGGACGCAAAGTGAGTTCCATTAGACCTCAAAAGTAAAAATAGACCCAGATGTGTACACCAACATGGTGTGTGCATGTGTGTGTGTGTGCACATGAGTTCGTACAGAACAGAGATATGGAAATGAGTGTCAAAGATGAGATGAGAAAAAGAGTTGGAGCACGGTTGAGGTTGGAGGTTATGTGGTGAGACAAGAGCTGGATTGGGATCAAGGAACAGCCGAAGCCTACATCTGGGGACTAGAAAGAGATGCCGGGGTCACTTCAGTGAGCTGAGAGTGAAGGGAAATGATTTGGATAAATACCCAAGGCCTGGTTTTGAAGGTGATGCGAGATGCTGTATTCTACAGAGAACCCTGAACAGAGTGTTGGAGAATAAGTACCTCTCTGATTTGGCCCCATGTGATTAGGTAGACACTGTTGGTAAAGTCCTTCACCTGGTGGCCCTCAGATGCCTCAGCAATTGTAGTGTCATAAGAAGAAGGTGTCACTGCAACAAGTCAAGAAGCTATAGGTTTCATCTCTGACTACCTGAGGGAAGCACAAATTGTATGCAGACAGTCAGCAAATATGGCCACCACCATGCTTAATAAATACATCCTTCCATTGCAGAGGTGCTATGGGTACTGGGACACTGTCTCTGTACCCTATTGGAGAAAATTTTACCTTCATTTTTATTTTCCTGGGAACCAGAATCTACTAAGTGTGATTAAAACAGGACTTATCTGGAGTTGAGGCTGGTCTCTGAGCTAAAAATCCTGTGGACTACATTTCTAGAAAGGAGGAAAGAGCCTTCAGAAAGCTGCCTTGCCAGGGTGGCTGTTCTGTGCTCAGAGTGTGGTATTAGGAACCATCATTTGTCTCCATTGTGGTAATCTGTCTCTTTCTGAAAGCATTTTGGGCTATGCACATTTTACCACTCTTAGAAAGCTGGGATTTTTTTCTTTCTTTTTTTTTTTTTTTTTTTTTTTTTTTACAAATTCACAAATAGGTTTCTAATTCCATTCTGCTCCTATCACGTCCCAGTAATTCTCACATTATTTCTGGAAGATTAGCAGGCACACAGTTGTAGTGACATAATTAGTATTCACAGGAGATAATGATGTCAAGGGACTTCGTTGCTCTTAGAATCTAAATGAAAAAGTAAGAATAGCAAAAGTTGGATTGGTGATAATTTCTCATCATAAATTGGGTGCTTGTTAAGGAAAAAAGGGAGTCGTAAATGAGATTGGGTAATACAAACATACTGGATAAATCATTTAAAAGAATGTAGATTTAGTTTGTTTTCTGCTTAGCTCCCTACCTACAAGGAAAACAGCATTCCCCCTTTTGCCATGAAATAGTTAAGCCAGAGAAGCGCTTCAGGCAATAAAACACTGACTGGAATCTTCCCGACAATGCTTTCCTTCCTTCTTTTTTATGACTAATTGAAATGAAAGGCTGGGGAAGCTTAATGCTAAGGAAACACTGTGCGCCCTGTGCTGTGATGCTGTGAAGGGGAGTCTAGATGGTGGGGGCTCTCTGCCCTGGAATTTTAAGAGACCTAACCAGAGAATCAATATTTCAATTAGGTGCTATGGTGGGTGGGCTTGCGAGTACTGTTAAGGTAGCTAGAAGATTGCTAGGTATTTTCTTGGGAGGGTTCATTCCTGTGAACTCTCCTTTATTTTCTTTTTAATCAGAGCTTTCAAAGCCTAGCTGCTTTGTCTGCCTTTGAGCCACTGAAGGTGACAAAAGAATCAGAAATGTAAATTATGAGTGCTTCCCTTAAAGGCTGCTAACAGCTTGCTCCATCGTTGCCATCAGAGAGGTAACTAACTATAAGCAACTATTTTCTAGGGCCCAGGGTCTCTGGCCTCTGAGTTGTCAGAATCGTCACACCACTTTTTAAACAATACTTCAATGTTCACTTGGAGGTGTGGTCAGAAAGGAGACAGTAACTCAGTGTGGGTGGCTGGGGCTTGGCTGACCACTGAAAGTTCCAATGTTGGAAAATCAAACCTCAAATTTATATATGAACAGCATTTGAAGATGAAATATGTTGGAAGTACTTGGGATTAAATGATTTCATGAGAGTGGAGCCCCATAACAACATTAGTGGCTTTACTGGGGGCAGGGGGGGGGAGAGAGAGAGGAGAGAGAGAATGAACTAAACAAGAGTATTTACTCTGCCTATCCATGTGATGCTCTTGATATAAAGAATTGAGAAAGTCCCTACTTGATGATGGTGCCATGCTCCAGAATGGTGATATTATTTATTAGAGTTTATCATCATCATCGTCGTCGTCATCATCTAAATAAATTGGTCTCAGCTGATTTGTTATAGTAACAGAAAACAGACTGACATGATTTGTTTGACTGGAGTAGCCCCTCTTTCATCTCTTTTACATGAAATTTGGCTTCAAGTGTGATTGTATTTATCAACCACTAAGTGGCTGATATCAAATGGGCTGTCACAGGCTTCCTCAGAACAATCACCCCTACTGATCCACTTCTAGACTCAGTGCTCCTTCTATCACTCTAGGAAGAGAAACATTATTTCTTAGCATTTTAAATACTTCCCATATTTGATATTTGCAGGTCTTTCATCCTCAGTTTTGAGGATGTTGTCACCATGGTCCTCCAGTGTAACAAGCCATTCATCCTTTGCTTTGGATTTTTTCCAAGAGGCTCTGCAAAGTCCCTGAAAGAAATGATGCTTCTGCCCTTTTCATCTGTGTTTCTTCTGACAATTGGGATGGTGAAAATATGTGTCACACAATTAGGAGGATCTGAGAGAGACAGCCAAAAATCTTGATTCCCACTGGCATTTTTTTTCTCTCCCTGATGGTCTGCTCTGTGTTTGCTGCTGCCTCCAGCATTCTGTGGGCCACTGACTTGCATAAAACATGATTTTTGTGTCTGTTTTTCCTACTGGTTCTTAGAGGACAGGGACTATAGCCCCCTTTGTCAACCTTACAGAAAACATTTTAACTCCTCAGAGCATCCACTTCCTCAAATGCAATTTAATAAGAGTAAGAATGCCACTTTCAGGTGACTGAAATATTAGATGAAAGTCCACAAAATATTGTCCAAGGGATGAGTGAAGAAAAAAAAAACAGGTTATTTGAAAGATTCTGCTTAAGGATTTCCCAAGATATTTAGAATTACATCCAAGGATCAAATTAAACTGTGAGAAAGCCACATAGTTACCACCTATTGCATGGCATCTTATGGAATCTTCTTCATTGAGTTGTTCTTTCTCTTTGCTATGTATATGTATATGCTTCCGAATGAGCATGCCTGGTGTAGAAGCCAGAGGACATCATCAGTGGTTATCCTCAGGAATACCACCCACGCCCTCTGAGGCATGGAGGTCTCATTAACCTGGAGCTCACCAGTTAGTCTAGACTTGCTGGCCTATGGGTCTTCTCTACCTCCCCAGTGTTGGGGTTATGAGGGCACACCACCACCCCTGGTTTGTTTGTTTTACATGGGAGATGGGTGTTAGATCATACTCCCTTGCATGCGTGGCAAGCATCGTACTGCTCAAGCCAATTTTCTAGCCATCATCAAATCATTTTTAATTACATCTTTTCAATTATTTCCATGTATCTTGAGATATACTGCCAAAGTTATAAATGTCACACATTCCTTTTTTCTATACAAATATTAAGAAAGAAAACAGGACAATTCTTATAACTCCCCATAGTGAGTCCACTGAGCATTTAGTACCGTAGGCATAGTAAACATTTCTTTAAGGGGTATAGTTGAACAATTGAGAATAACAGAACTGCATTTTTGTTTGTCGCTTGTGTGCTGGAAATTTTAAAGACAACCAGGTTCAGTTAGAGAAAAGACAGTTCTTACCACCAACACTGAGGGTATCTGCTCTAGTTGTCTGTTGGGTTTATAGTAACTGTGCTTAAATATGTAAATGAGATAACTTCATATAAACTAACCCTTTGGAAACTTCAATCATTTGTGGTTTAAATGGCTAGCACCTGGATCAGTTTTTTTATGAACCAGAACAAAATAGAGTAGACCTTAAAATATATCATACTGTTAGGAGCTGGGATAAAATTTCTGATAGCCATAAGACTGATTGTCTTGGGTTTGGTAACACGATTAAGGACATTATGTGCAGCCAAGTGTATACTGTCTTGCTGAGAGATTGCAACCTATGACACATTCTGAGGGATACACAAGAAGGGTGCTGAAAGTGGAAGCAATGGGTGTAAAATTAAGAATTCCACTGATTTCATGTAGAAGAGATCTAGCTGAACAACCAGCCCTCTCCTAGTGGACAGAAATGTGTGGTCAAGTGAGGAGTGTTAAATTCACATTATCTTGCCTATAAGAGGTATTTCCTACCGTGTGTGTGTGTGTGTGTGTGTCTGTCTGTCTGTCTGTCTGTGTGTTTGTGTCTCTCTGTCTGATATAAACATTACTTTTCACTTTCAACAGATCTAGGTGTGATGTATAGGACGGCCTGGAGAAGGCTGAATTAGGTTGCAGACTATATCCTATCAGCTGTGCTCTGTAAATAAAATCCAGGAGCACTGCTTCTGTAGAAGGCATTGCCATGTGAGTAGGAGGAGGAGTCCACAGTGAAAACAACAGAGGACTTATGGCAGATTTAGACCACCTCACAATTCAGAGGCAGTGCAGGTGGAAAGTGACTTATCGCTGGATACAGGGCACATCAGAAGCTTTCTGGGAATCTCAATAATGGCAAGAGAGTCCTTAGAGGGACAGAGGCTGATAAGACAGCTTCCTGGTTGAGAAATGAGATGATGGTATAGATTCAAAAGGAAAGAAGAAAGTGCAAAGTCACCAGGATTGCATGACGGGGACCAAGGTGAGGAGAGGAGTGGCTTGCAAAGAAGCTAACATCCCAACCAGAGGATTCAGATCTCTAATTGAGAAAGCATAGGCATTATAATATCAAATTAATTATGTAGACATGAAATGCCCAATGCGTTCTGAGAGGCTACATATAAAGAGAAATAGATAATCATTCTTACAGTTAGGTCATAGATTATTTTCCTTGTTATTAACTTAAAAATTCTTCTGTACTGGAAATGTATTTGTTTTGCAAGCAAAAATTGTTCTAATTATTACATTTTAAATATATGTTCTATTCCTGTGTACCTAATTAATCCTAAACTCCTTGGCATATGGGAAACCAGAAAAACCTCCACTTTCATAGAAAAGAATAACTTCAAACACGTTTTGTTGTTGTTGTTGTTTTTGTTTTTGTTTTTTATTATAGTGACATAGTTGCTTGTTCATCCGACAAGGACTTAAAACAGCTAATATGAAAGTTGACAGCAGATGCTGGGAACATGACCGAAAGGATAGTTTTCAGCAGAAAGCTAAAAAGAAATAACAGCAGAATTTACAACTGTAAAGTCAATGACAAAAAGAAAATAGCTTACTGAATGGGCTTTATGGAAGGATGGGCGCGCCAGAAAAGAAGGCTTCAGAGAGCTTGAAGACAGATGGGTAGCCATTGTCCATTGTGAACAATTCGTGATGGGGTGGAGTGCTAAAAGGTGTCTTCGAGCTCAAGGAGAGTGTGGAGCTAAAACAGTTGGACTGAGAATTTTCTCATTTTGAGAAAGAAATCAATCTATAGAGTTAAGAAATGTAGGAAATACCAAGCAGCACAAAATAAAAGACAACTATGCTAAAAAAAAATATCGCAATAGCATTGATGAAAACAGAGAGGAACAAAATGTGAAAAAAACCAGACAAAAATGGATGCCTTACTTAGAGAAGAATTATCCAAATGAAACAAGTTCTCATTAACAACTGTGAAGTCCAGGATCCAGTGACACAGCAGTTTTAAAGTGTGTTTTAAAAGTATTTTAAAAAAAAGAAAAAGAAAAAAAAAGAATAGGAAGAAGTTCTAAATGGAGTACAAATATTCTTCAACATGAAAGATGCTCTGAGCTCCTGGTTATGGGAGAGAATTCACTCCCTGCTCCTGTTAGGAATTGCTAATGAGACGTCTTTAGACAAAAGGAAATTTATGCCAGAGGGAGAGCTGGAACAGTGAGGGTGAGGGGAAGATAAAGGCTGTGTGATAGCATAGCCTTTCCTCCTGGCCTACAGGGATTATCTGCTGAGATAAGCAAGAAGACGGCGGCAACTCTTTGATAAAACAATGTCAGTAGGTACAATGTAATAAACCAGCAGCAGCCTACAATGGAGACCATAGGCCATAGGATGCCCAGACAACATATTGTTCCATGTGTTTCTGTGGGGGTGTTTATTGGGTGAGAGAGCTGGTTGAGGAAAGCAGGATGCAGAGTGGGCCTCATTTCCTTGGTTGATAGCTTGAATAGAACACAGGTTTGGTCATCTCCAGAGGAAGAGGATGTTGGTACCAGATAATCTTTAGACCAGAACATCTGATCTTTTTCCGTGATGTCCTTCAGATGTTGCATAGGATTCTTCTAGTGCTGCAGTAGGCACTTTAGACTAGAACTGAGGTACTCTGCGGAGTTGCATTAGTAAGTCTCAATATTAACATGAAGTAACACCTACGTGTCCTCTCTCTCTCTCTCTTTCTGGGGGGGGGGGTGAGAGTGCATGTGTGTGTCTGTCTGTCTGTCTACACATCCTGTTCGCTGTGATTTTCTGTAGAATTCTGAGTTGACACTAATATATAGGAGAAGAAGCACAGGATTATTTATGTCAATTGCTACATAAAAAAGCTATTGACAAAGTTGAATACTCATGTAGGCAAAAACTGTCAGCCCTGCCTACAGAAAAGCAACCAGTGACGTGATTGGTAGTGGTGAGGATGAAAAGCTTTGCCTCTCAAGTGTGGATCAGTAATGAAAGTACACACTAATCAATACTGAGCGTGTTCAGTGTCAGAATTTTAAAGACCTAACCAGTGCAAGAAGGCAAAACAAAACAAAAACAAAAAACCCACATTGCCAAAATAGACCAAGAAGGAAGAAACAAAACTTTTCTTATTTGGATATGAGAATAATTTTCTACATAGACTACACTATAAAGAATATACAAAAGTGCTCTTAAAATTAATAAGTGAAGTCCACAAGAGTGCTTATACAGAAACAGACACATAAAGTCAATCTCCTCTCTATGTCCCAACAAAGAAAATTTCAAAAAATTAAAAATAATGCCATTTAAAATCAATCTAAAGAAAATAATATACTTAGAAGACAGAGGCAGGAGAATTAGAGGTTCAAAGCCAGCCTCAGCTACACAGCACAGTAGAGGCTAACCTGAGATAAAGGAGACCCTCTCTCTAAAGAAATAGCTGATGAGTTATGAGAAACCTATTTGTATTTTAAACAATTAAAGTTAAAGAACAACTCGAAGGCTAAGGGATAACTATATATTTGCTACCGTTTGCTATTGTATTTGTTTATATGTAAAATGTTATCAAAAACAAACTAAATTTAAGATTAAAATAACAAATCAGCTCAAAATGATTATGAAACCATACTCAGGAAATTTTGTCCAGCCCCGTCTCTGAATAAAAGCAGGAAAGAAACATAAAAACTAAGAATTCCAAAACAAGATGTGGAAGTCAGGAATAGTGATTTCAGTAGTTTTGCAGCACCCCTCCCCAAATGGTACCAAATCTGATATTAATAATATTATATGGCCTAAAAACTAAGTTATATAAATAACTCTATATCTGACCATGGGATAAAGCCATGGGAAGCTGGTCAGAGCACTATATTGAAGGCTACCCAGTGCTTTGAGACTGTAATATTTGCCCCTGGCCTAACCTTCTATCCATTCATCTCTTATGTGAGAGAGTATGATGTACCTGTGTTTTCATAGCTTGTGCTATAAAGTTTGGGATCAGAGCAAGATCAAATCTGAGATAAGGAAAGTCTTCATAATGGCAAGTAGCCAGAGCATCTGAAATCCAAAGCACTAAATTAAGGCATGAATCTCTTTTATGTGAGTTCTATAATTATAATACATGATTGCGTGCTGGGAATATCTTTCATCCTCTCAAAGGACCGCCTTCCTTCTCCATTAGACAAAATTGTTAGTCTTTCATATCAGTTCCCACTTTTCTACCCTTGAGCCTATGATGATAGATTTCCAACTCTTGAGTTATCTTGAGTTATCATTGAGCCCTTAAGGAATCTCTCTCTCTCTCTCTCTCTCTCTCTCTCTCTCTCTCTCTCTCTCTCACACACACACACACACACACACACACACACTCCCTGGCAAAAAGCAGCCAGCAATCCCCATGCCATAGTCTGGTCTACCTTAGAGTTGCTTTGACTTGATTCATTAGTTTATCATAAAACTATCTCAAAGTCTCCTCACGTGTGCTAAATGCAGACAAGTTGTTACATAATGAAACATTTATGACCTTGCGTCTGATTTCAAATAGTCGTGTTCCCTCCTGATTCCTTACCACCATCACATTTTCTGCCATGTTTCTGTCTGTGCTCTGCTCGCCTGAGCTCCCATGGTGCCACTCATTAAGCTGTACTTTCAACACCCATTGGTTTCTGTAGTCTGCATCTCCAACTTCTCTAAATTCCTCCCACAAACTAATTCCAAAGTTCTGTACTCCATGGTCAGGTAATCACAGAAACAGCAGAATTCTCAGTACCAATTTTCTGTGTTGGCTCCAGTGCTTCTGGGTCTGAGTGAGGCAGTACATCACAGCAATGAGGCTTGCTAGAAGGGGCTCCTTACTGCCCAACAACCAGGAAATAGAAGTATTTATATATAGTATTTTCCCCTTTATCAAACTCTTGGTCATCCAGAGAGATAGAGTTTTACAGAAAACATAAGGAAATAAATAAACAAATAGATACATACTGGTATTATTTTCCATTTTAGTGATTAACTTTTGGACTAAATGGCCTTTGTCCTAGTTACTTCCAATGACTTCAACAAAATGTTTTGTTCACGCATTTTTGTTTTGTTTTCAGATACCATTGTGAACTGATAGTTTTGAATATACAGACGTGTTTCAATCTATTGCATTTAATTCACTTACTCAAGTTCACATTATCCCTTATTTGGCTGGGAAGCACCTCTTTAAGTGCCTCCTACCCTGGGGCTCATCTATTACATTTCTGTCCCAGAGTAGGAGTGGGCTACTGCTTCTGGAATCCTGGATTCCTGTTAGTGGAAATAGTAATTAGATGCCCCAGTGTGCAGTGTTGTTTTACAAAGATGTTTATATATTTAGAATATCCATTCTTTAAGTTTTGGTACGACTTAAAATTCTTCCTGGTTTGTCATTTGGCTCTGTTGTCTCTAATGATTTTGTTCCATACACTTTTTTTTTTCCGTGTTGACTTTTAGATTAATTTTACTACTTCTTTAAAACTCAATTTCTGGGTCTAGACAGATGGCGCAGCTACTAAGAATGTGTACTGTAGAGGACCAGAGGTTGGTTCTCCCGCTGTATGACTCATACCCACCTACAACTCACATGAGATCTGGGGGCGGGGAGGGGTCTCATGCTCTCATCTGGCCTCCGTACACTCTGCACTCGCATTCATATATACAGAGGCTAACAAAGTTAAAAATCACTTTTAAAAGTCATTTTCAAGATTTTGGCTGAAGTGGATCAGTGATTAAGAAGACATCCTGAGAAGCCTGTGTGACCTAGGCTGACGTGCCACCCAAACTGCCATTCATGCTTAAGGAATGACAAAGCCATCTGGGAGTTGAGCGGGGTGTTTCTGGAGAAGGTTTTCCTTGAGCCCTATGCGAATAGGCATCTTTTCTTCTCCCAGGTGCTATTTGCCTGAAGGTGACACTGAGAAAATGTCACTGTCATGTTAAAACCACAAAAGGACCGAGTGGCATGCTGAGGCCAGCCGAACCAGCTAGGTGACCTGGTGCCTTGACAAGACAGTGAAAGTGCCTACCTCGACAACTTGGGAAGAAACTGTGTCCATTTCTTAGAGGTGTGAGACGGAAAACGCTCTGTCTCACAAACCACTGCCGTTTCTTGTTGAAAATATGTCACTTGACACATTAACTCCTCACAGGAGAGGTTGAAAATAACATGCAGATGAGCAGAGGAACCAGCTGAACTCATAATTAGGCCTAAATCATTGTTATTAATGAAGCTAAAATGAAATGGAAATAATTTTCAAAGCACAAGAAGCATCGTGTTTAAGAAACAAAAGAAAAGGACACTCTGGAAGAGGAGAAATTCCAGGGGTTGTCAAGAAAACCAGGCCGACTTGACAGTTCAGAGAAAAAGTGAATCTGTACTGAGGACTTGGCCCATTGCATGGGATCAATAGGGGAAGCACAGATCAGTAGTTCTCAGCCCTGGCTGAGTATCGACAGCACATGCTTCATTAAGTGCTGCCATTTGGCCCACTCTCTACCAACTGTCTGGCTGGTCCTGGTTATTGCACTCTTTCAAGTATACATTACAGTGCATTATTTTAAAACATAATTCACAAATTTGTAAGTGATCAAAAGACTGACAACATAATAATATTTACATCATTTTTACAGTCAGGATCAAAGATGGTGAGTGAGGCTTGGGGAGATTCTTTATTTGGGGGCAGCATGCATGTGTAGTTCTGAAATATTTAGGGTATATTTATACTAATCCAAGTAACTTTGAAATTTTGTTTAATTGAATGCATCTGGTTGACCAGGAGAGCAGTGGATGCTGATGAGGTGTTGCTCTCTTTGCCCTTCTTGGGAACACAGGAAGGTTTAGCAGGCTATAGAAGATGTCCATCCCACTTCAACTCCAAAGAGTCCATTTCCTTTCCTTCGAGGCTGCAATTGCCCAAGCCATTCTCTGCCTTGCTAGTGCTGCTGGAGGACCCTGCAGCAGAATCGCTTTCATGCCAGTGGCTGCTGCCTCTCTGTCACTCAACACAAGCCACGTGGAGGGAAGCATCCCTACTTTCTCAAGGTACCTTAAGCCTTTCAGATTTAGTGACATGTCTTCCAAAGTACAATGCCTCAGATCCATCCATTTGCCTCACATGAAGCTCAAGTGTTGACCGTTTTCTTTAGCTTTGAGTTTGTTACAAGATGTAGCAGATTTGGCTATATGAACAATCACCCCAAATCTGAGTGATTATGAGCAACCACCATCGGTGATTGATTGTTCATGAGGCAAGGAACTTGTTAGTGTGCAGCCTAAGAAGGGCTGATTGTAGCTGGGATCTGATTCGCTGGGATGGTCTTGGTTGACTTGATTTCATCCCTCTTTTTGATCCCTTACCTTCCAAAGGGATGACTTGGGCTTTCTCATGCCATGACATTGTGTTGAACAAGGAAGAGGACAAGCACACAAGAGTTCTTAGGGCTTAGGCTTAGATCTAGGGTAATGTCACTCTGAGGACAAGCCACAAGGTCAGCCTGGATTCATACTTTGAAAACACAAATCTCTCCTCTTGGTGGGAAAGTCTGCAAAGTGTCATTGGAAAAGTACATGGATGCAGTTACAAATTCTTGAATTAATTTGGGCTGGAGATACGACTCTTCCAGAAGCCCCTAGTTCAGTTCCCAGTACCCACATTGGGAAACTCACAACTACTTGTTACTTTGGGTCTGGGGGACCTTGGCATCCACTCCCGATGTTTATGGGCACCTTGCACACACGTGACAGACACCACTTACTAGACATCCACACACACATACAAATAAAGAAAAATAATTGAGTTATATTATTGATTATGTGTGCATGCACGAGTGCATGTGCATATGAGCATACACTTGCATGTGTACCTGTGTGCCTGTGTGTGTGTGTGTAAATCTGTGTGGCTATACATACAACAGAATGAACGGAGAGGTCATAGAACAACTTGCAGGAGGCAGTTCTCTCATTCTACTTGTAGGTCCTTGTGATTAATATCAGGTCATGGGTCCTTTATTACCTGAGCCATCATGACAGCCCATGGATGCACTTCTTCAACACAAACCTTGTTTCTTTCTGGCATTTGGACAATAGTCACCATATTTGGGCTAATCACACAGGTCAACCAGTATGGGTTGCAGTTTCACAGTTTCAGGGGATTTGTTTCATATTATAATGCAGTTTCACTAGGAAAAATATCCATTTTCTTTGCTAGGAGGTATTCTTATCCTTGTAGAGAGCTGCTACACACACACACACACACACACACACACACACACACACAGGTTGACAGGTTGTTCCCAAGGGCCGTTTAGTTTACTACAGAATTCATTTCTAGAACATGGGACTGAAGTCTGCTGTACCTACATTCAGCTACCTGCCCTAACATACTATAGATTTTGAAATACTGATTTTCTTTAGCTTCAGCTACTTTACATGGTAGTAATAAATTTTGTTCAGCAGCAGAAAAGTTAGCCTATTGACCTTTTAAATAAATATTTATAAGTTCCATTTTCAGGAAAAGTTCTTCTCAATGTCTATTGGTTTATATTATCTACAGCTCAATGTATTCTGCAGGTAGTTTAGCATTAACATTTCCAGCAAATAATCCCCAGGTTTAACTATACATTTCTAGTGGGGCTATGAGATCATTCATGTAAATGAAGAGCCTTGACTCTATGGCAGCCCTTTCTTATTTCAGTGAAAGGAGAAACTTTCGTTGGGGCAGGGTTTTCATCTCGCAAAGCTTATTGCATTATGACTGTTGCATTGCTGAAGAGGAGATGAGCATCTATTTCTGTACATTAAGATCCGCAGTCCATGGATGCTCGCTGCCTCCTGGAAACTAACGATGCCATTAATAGGTTGCTGCAGTGTGCGGCTCACTGTGGAAAGCGAGGGTGAGGCAGCAATCTTTAATTTGCTGGGGAACCAAACACCTTTATGCGGCTATTATTTCTGGGAGCAACCTTTACCTTCCTGACTGATCTATTTTCACAATACAATGAATGCTACAAGTTTACATGACCAGAGGCTAGAAATCACGCGTTTCTTGAAATACCTTTGGCAGACTGACTGTAAATGTGATTCTTATTGCACTGAACTTGAAGGCTTTTTAATAATTTCAAAAAATTTACTGCATTTATATTGATTAAGTGTCATTAATATGCTTATAGCAAAAATTTACTAATTTGAACACATCACGCAGGAATCTGTGATTATTTGGTCATATCCTAGGTTGAAGCTCACATTCAGTGATAGCTAAATGATAGGTAAGTATGCATCTAAATGGCTTGAACCCAATTTCAAGGATAACACACATATCCTAAGCAAAATTACCTGCTTTTAAATGCTTAGCTATGTCTAACTAAGAACACAGCCCTCTGGTGAAGCTAGTATATTTGAATATGCAGTTTATGAAGCATTCTTGCCCTCTTAATGAGGAAAGTTTTGATATGCCTGAAAAATTTAAACTGCCAAGAAAATACATATATAATTTTGAGCCATGCTGAATAATAGTTTACACGTGAGGATTAAGTTGGAGAAGAAGAGGAAGGAGGAGAGGAGGAAGAAGAAGAAGAAAAGGGGGAAGAGGAAGAAGAGGAGGAGGAAGAGGAAGAAGATGAAAGAAGAAATTTACAGTTACATTTAAGTGAATTTGTTTTGTTTAAAATAGCATAAGATCAATGAAAAAATTGATGTTGGTTTTTGGCTACTAAGCCATTAGTATGAGGGTTAGGAGAAGTAGCAGTAGAATATGGCATTGTGTCCTTGATACTTCTACAAGTGGAGACGTTGTAGAACTTACTTAAGTATGGTCCTATGACACTTTGCTTTGTGGACAAGTAGTATTCTGCATTAGGATTGGTTCATTTCAGGCAGGTCTATATGTACCACAGCCTGAAGTTGACCTGACACTGTTCTTGAGTGGGGGCTGCTACAGATGCACCTTACATAGTCAACATGCTCCATTGCCCTCTCCTGGGCAAGCTGGTCTTTAGCAACTAAGTTCCAAGTGAATTGAACGAAACTAAGGATATGTTTGAACTTTGCAAGCCTCACATTTTTCCATGTAGAAAGGAGAGGCTTAGACCTAGTCACTGCTTCCAAAATGTCATCCTTCTAGGGACCATCTGCACAATTTTGTTATGGCCATCACCTATCAGTACCTTTACCTTACATTCTCTACAATTCCATAGACTATGGCCTAAAAAGGGAAATTACAATTTTTCTGTTGAACAATAAGCTAGCATCATGTGTCATAAAGGAAGCCATAAAAAATATTAAAATAACACAATGCTGATCAGCCTGGCATCTGCTGCATATCATCCAATTTAGGTCTTCTCCGTATCCATTAAAGAGGCAGTGGGCAAGGGCTACAGGGTCAGAAATATCAGCAGATCAGGAAGATTTTCACCTTGACACATGAAAGGATTAAAGAGTATGGAGATAAAAAGAAGATGTTCAAGTCATTTACTATCCACAGTCATATATAGTCGTGTGTCTCTGAAACATGCAAACCTTCTTCACCAGTAGCTGGAGTGTTGCACTTTGAGAAACACTAACAGGGTGGGCCCCTGAACACTGAGAGCCCATCATTTATCTGATTTAGAGCTCTGAAAGATGGTGGGTCCCAAGGCAATCAACACTTCCCTTTCACAGCTGGTAGGTACCAGAGTTCCCTCTCTACTTCAACCCTGCCTGCTGTTTGGAAAGCTCAGGTTCTATTAGCTGAGCCTCGCTGGGAACAGAGAGCAGCTGTTCACCATCTTCCCAGAAGTTCTGCTCTCCTGTGGAAGATTGTTAGTGAGCTACTGTTTGGTCTTTACTTTTCCATGCCAAAGTATATCAGGTCCCTTATGCATCCCTTTTCCATCTCATCTTCCAATGTCTGGGACTCTCTGATTTGCAGCAGACTGTATGTGTACCTTTGTAGCTTCGTGAACACTTTCTATGTTGACATTGGGATGTAAAAGCTTTCTTTTAGAAGTCTGATGTCCTATATCTTTTATTCTGAAATACATTCCCCAAGAAACTCACCAAAGTAAATGGTAAGTGCTTCCATGGGACCAGGATTTGATCCTGTTTTCATTCCCCCTCTTTAGGTTTTGGGATTAAGGTACCAAGCAGGATATGTGAGACTGGATGCAGCTTATAGCTTAGCACTCTTCTGAGTGTGGTTTTGCCTGGGAGCTTGCAGAAACTGCAGATGGTCCAGCTCCACTAAGATCCAGTGAGTCAGACTATTTTGGAGAGGGGCCCCAGAATCCATGTTTTAGAAATCTCCATAGGATGATGATTTAGCTGGATTCTATATAATGTCTTAAGCAGTTTTACATACGGCTCTGTCTTTTAAGAAGACATGTTTTCACATAGCAATACAACTTCCCAGCTTCTCTTCACATTCCTGTCATCTGGAAATGATTTCCAGACTCCTCCCCACTCCTGAAATTGAGCCTGTCAAGGTCCTGTGATAGCATCTGTTTGGAAGTCCAGGGTCAACTGCCATTTTCACCATGTATGCATTATTGTTTCTCCTACTGTGGACATCAGTCAATGTACAATGCTTCATGTACGTAGATCACTATCAGGAGAGAAATAGAAGTTAGTCCCAGAGGATCATGTGACTCTTGGAGACTGGAGAAGAAGAGTTTTGAGTGGAAGTGATGTGGCTTGCTTTAATCTCCTACATTGTTTTCTTAGCGATGAGGCCATCTGAAAACTGTCACCCTGCTGACTCTGGGTTCTGTATATTTGTCTCTGCAACTCCAGAATCCCTCTTCTACTCTATATAGCATCTTTCTGACCTCTGATTCCAGCTCACACTCTCCTACCTCGTTACTTCTTTGGTCCTCGCTTCTCTCAGCTTACCTTTACTTTTTGCTATTCAATTGCTACATGGCATTAATGCCAAAATGACTCTTCAGTTGATCATCAAGCATGGTATATTGCTTTTAGTTTAGTGTGTTTATTTATTCTGTTGCATGGATTTGGAAGATGGGATAGACCAGTGCAATTTGGAGCATGATTTTCCTGGATTGTTGTAGAATTAAGTGAAAACTATATAGAAGCTTCGGTGACAGCATATGACACGTAGTACATACATCACATCAGTGGTGTTTATGAATCAGATTTTATTGTGTTTTTATTTGACAATAATGTTAATTATGAGCTTAGCATCTACATTGGCACACAGTTGTTCTAACTAGATGTCACTGAACAAAGATGAGGAGAGAAAATAAGGCATTTCAATATTTACCATCACAGCTTATGGAAAAAAATGCCCTGGAATCATGGTAGAGGGGCTTCTGAAAGAATTCAAACAGGTTGCATGTAGGAGGGAGTTGTTTAGCTGCAGTGTCAAGGCTGAGCAAAGCTATGCTTTAAGCAGAGAGATGGAAGAAGGGCTGCCCTGTATAGAATACTCAGAAATATAAAAGAACATGGTGTGCTCTGTGAATGTCCCTCAGTTCCTGGTAAATTCTATGTTCCTGGAAGAGACAGGATATGGAAAGACTAAGAAACATGAGGTTGGAAAGGTAGATGAGTGTGAAGCATCACCTTGCCCAAACTAGTCAAGTTTAGACATAATTTAGGGTTGGAATTGTACTCTATTAAAGGTCACTCTGACACCCAAGTCATGAGAAAGAAACTTCAATTCTTTTATACCCCACTGATGGCATGAGAGAGTCATGCAGGAGAGAAGAGCTTTACAGAAATGCCTACCCAAGATGGTGGACCAGAGTTTTGCTACACATGGAGAAACTGTTTTTCCTTTTGCATTCCTCTGACTTCAAGCTTTCTGTGTCAAACTTTCAGCCAAGTCAATACAAAATTTGTGATTGAAACTAAAAATTGCCATAGCGGCAGGAGTTACTGTTGCCTTGGCAACACACACAAAGGTCCAAAGGAGGATTCTGGGAAGCAGGAGAGGCTGTAGGTAAATTACTATTTGGTCTACTTTGGTCTGTAAGTTAACACCACAGAAAAGCATTACTTGGCATTTCCTGTCTTGGAAGTGCTTTAATTTGCTCCTTTTGGCAAAGTATCCCCATGGGTTTTGCTCTGGGTTGCCTCTTTGTGAGGCAGATGTGTGAGTCAGTGGGCTTTGACAGGCCGTCTAGGCAAAAATAAATAAAATAAAATAAAATAAAATGAAATGAAACCTTAACCCCAACACTTCTACTCTTTGAGAGATACTTTTTTCTTTTGGTTAACATGTTATTTGACAGAAAACTCTATCAAGATGTAACTAAATAGCTGCATGACTGGAGAAGTAAAACATCGGAAACAAACAGCAGACAACACAAGTAACAAAAAAACTAAGGATGCAGTTAAGTCGAAAGTACAAATCTTGGTTCCACCCCTAAGCTACCTCTCATGCAGCTTTTGGGCAAATCAGGTCTTTTTAACAGAACAAGAACAGCTAGGGTACTCTCATTATCACTACAATCTCAGTTTCATCTTAGAGATATGTATAGTAATATGTATCCTCTACTGGGACAACTGAGAGACAAGTCATATGGAACAATTGTGTGCAAACTCTTAAGTGCTATATAAAATATGTAAATCCTTTAAGGTATAG
The DNA here is from genome assembly GCF_978045245.1 of Mus caroli. Taxonomy (NCBI): domain Eukaryota; kingdom Metazoa; phylum Chordata; class Mammalia; order Rodentia; family Muridae; genus Mus; species Mus caroli. The sequence continues at coordinate 47,616,238 of NW_028227259.1, read as the reverse complement.
GTATTTTGATTGGAGAATGAGAAGTTACAACTACTATAGCAATGGCAATTGGGCTGTCACAGAGGGACAATGGTTCTAGGAGAACACAGCATATTGCTTCATGAAACCCAGAGCCACTTTCTCTTTCTGTTGGTCACTCTAAAAAATGATTTGCCACCCACCTTACATAAGGTGATGCTTTCTATATGTGCTTTGCAAAAATCATTCCCTCCACTTAGACTTTTCTGTTTCCATCCAGCCCTGTGAATTACACTGTGTCTTCTTTCAAGATCCACCTGGATGGACGAGATGCTTCACCACAGAGATAACAGCAGCTTTATGCTATTTGTCCTATTGCAGGGCAGTTACCTGTTATTAGGCGTGCCCTTTTAACTTAGATGGTGGCACTCTTGTGGGGTAGACTGTCTTCTGATGTTCCCTCCATCAAGCTTCATATTTTACTAGTAGGATGGTTAGCTTTTGTCAACTTGTCACAAACTAGAGTCATCTGGGAAGATGGAATCTCAACTGATAAAATATAGCTATACAATTGGCTTGTAGGTATGCTTATGGGACTGTTTCCATGTTAATTATTGAAGAGGAAGAGCCCAGCCTACTGTTGGCAGTGCCACCACTGGACAGATGGTCCAAAGTTGTATAAGAAAGCAAAGTGAGCAAACCAGGGGCAGGCCAGGAGTAAGTAAGGGCATTCTTCCATAGCTTCTGCTTCAGTTCCTATCTCAGGTTCCTACCTTGAGTTGCTACCCTGACTTCTTTTCATGGTTGACTGTAAGTTGTAAGATAAAATAAAGAAACCCTTTTCTCTCCAAGTTGCTTTGATCATGGTGTTTATTTACAATGAGAGGAAGACAACCATGACAATTAGGACTCCATTTTGAGCCCATTATGATTGTATTTGGAGAAAGAGAACCTTTGAAGAGATAATTAAGTTTCTGTGAGATTAGAAGGACAGGACCTTGTGGTAATTAGATGGAAGAGGAGAACCAAAAGAATGCAGGCTCAGAGAAAAAGATGTATTGTCCTACATGAAGTAGATGAGGTGATCATCTACCACCCAATTCATCACCAGACCCAGCCTTGCTGGCACCTTGCTTATATCCAGAATGATAAAAAAATAAAATTTCCGTTACTCGAGCTATCTGTTCTATAGAACTTTATTGTGGCACCCTAAGAAATCAAATTATAGATGGCAAGTGTCTTCAGGACAGTCTATATTTTGCTAGTTTCTGAACCATCAGAGACTGGAAAATAATATGTGCTAAGTAAGCCAATCTAAATGAACGAATGTGGCAACCTGGGCTCAGATGGCCACTTACACAGGAGCAGATGTTAAAAGTAGCTATGTACTTGGCACTGAGCATGACCATGGAGACTTGGAGATAGAATGAACTTGAGTTTTAGTAACAAAGAAAGTCAGAGTAGGGAGACGGAGAATCAGATGAGTTCAGCCAAGAGCTATGAGCACAGGCAGAGGCTCGCTTTAGAGTATGTCAAGGAAATTTGGTCTGACAGGAGCCTGCTTGGTAACAGTTGCTTGAATCCTGCAAAGCCCCATCAGCTATTAGGGCAAGGCAACCTTTACACTTGGTACTCTATATGGCCTTAAGCTATATAGATCCTATTGCAGTAAATAGACAAATAGTGGCTATTTACCTAATGTTTATTTCTCAAAGGAAATGAGTGTATGTTCTTCACTTTTGTCTCCATCCAGCACCTAGAACAAGACTTGTAGGTACTCAATGCATACTTACCTAATGAGTGAGATAGACTAACCAAGGTGGTTATCAACTGTTGTGACACTTGCTTGCTAAGGATTCCTTAGTGACTAACAGCCACTCAGAACGGGGCTCTCTTATAGGTTACTGTATAGGTTTTAAAGGGCTTCAGTAATTACCAAAAATGTAGGGACTTAAAATGCAGATATGTATTCCCTTAATGCCTCCCTTTTTTTGTTCAGTATTTAGTAGCTCTGGGCATTCCTTGATATGGTGGTTGGAATAAAAATGTACCCCTACCCCTGCCATGGTCTCACATACTTAATTGCTCGGTCCTCACTTTATAGAACTGTTTGGTAAGGATTAGGAGGTGTGGCATTGTTGAAGGAGGTATGTTAGTGGAGGTGGGCTTTGAGGTTTTAAAATCTCATCTTATTCTAGAAGTCTTCTCTCTCTCTGCTTTGTGCTTGTGGATCAGATGTAAGCTTCCAGCTATCGCTCCGGGGTCATGTCTGCCTGCTGCCATCCTCCTCACCAGGATGGCCATGGACTCATCCTCTGAAACTCTAAGCAAGCTCCCATTTAAATGCTCTCTTTTCTAAGTTGCTGGTGTTTTCTCATGGCAATAGAAAAGTAAGATGCTTGGCTCATGACTACCACAGTTTTACATGCCCTCTGCTGTCTGGGTTTTCTTTGATCTGACTTCCATCTTTTCTTATGAGGATATATATTTGTCTTTAGACAGATCAAATCAAATTAGGATGCTCTAATCTCAAGACTCTTACCTTTGTACTCTTTTTCAAATAAAGGCACAGTCTCAGATTCTCTGGCAACATCTTTTGAGGGACCACTGTTCATCCCACACAGATACCAGGACAAAAAACTCTCTTCCCTGGGATTAGGCCATGGAAGTCATTGGTGGAACTTGGATGTGAGATGAAATCTTAGGCTATTAAATTGTTCGTGGTCACAGAGAGGAGAAGGAGCAAATCCAAGGTCCAGAGCACAGCTTGAGTTGATGCTAAATCCTTAGCCACTGATGAAAGTTCCTCACATTGAGGAAAGAACCCAAGACATGAGGACCAGTAAAGAGTTGGAGAGAAAGTAAAGCAGTCTTTAAAACCTTGCTTAAAAGTACAGAGACTGATAGTGTCCAGCACACACTGTAGTAGTGGTAAGGATGGATTGGCGGACCCACACACTGAAATTTTTAACAAGAAATTTGCATATACTTTATATATTCAGATATTCCTTGAGGAAGGCAAAGATCTGGTTAGAGATATTTTCATAGCTCTTGGAAAAACTGGAAATAACTGATATTTCTAACAATAGCTGGTGGTTTGAATTCATGAGAGTTATCTAGTCAATGGATGGAAAACCAGACTTGCATAAGAAACATAAATCAATGGTGATATAGTGTACAGTTTAAACTAAACTGATAATCAGATATTGTATTTAAAAAGTCAGATTTAAAAATGTATTCAATATTGTCCAATTTTAGTTAAGATGTTTATACTTTGTAAAAATACAAAGAGACATATACTCATGAAGAGCAATTACAGAAACTGTTAATTCTTATCTTTGGTCTTTTGTCATAAGCACATATTTATAGTATAAAACATCTTTAAATATAAAAAAACATAGTCTGGGGCTCAATTTTTCCTAGACTTTATGCATTAGCTGCTTTATTGTATATTTAGCTAAGCCTGTTGAGCTCTCATGTAATTTGCATGGTAATTATAAATAATAGCATTCACTTTTACACTAGAATGAAGTGAAAGCTTAAGTAAATTCTTTAAGCATTTGCAAAGGGCAGGTTCCAGGCTGGCTAGAGTTCTCACACTCATTTTGCTCTCCTTGATTCTGTTGAATACTGAACCCTTTGCATTGTCCCCATGCTGGGTCATTAATATCTGGAAATCTAACTGCTTCTCACCTTCGGTCTCTTTCAAATGATCTGGATTTACATTAGGTGGAAGGGGTGTGTGAGTACTTTAAATGGTGTGCAGCTGTGCAGGCAACAGGCTCACAATCCAGTGTCCTTGAGGACACAGAGTAAAAAAATGTAGCTCTGAGGAGGAAAATTCCCTTCGAGTACCCGATTCTCTTGGAGACTGTTTGAGGGAGAGTTATGAATTTCAACCTGAGAGACTTGACTTTTTAAAAAAGATTCTCTCTCTCTCTCTCTCTCTCTCTCTCTCTCTCTCTCTCTCTCTCTCTCTCTCTCTCCCTCTCCCTCCACCTCCCTCTCTCTCTCTCTCTCTCTCTCTCTCTCTCTCTCTCTCTCTCTCTCTCTCTCTCTCTCTCTCTCTCTCTCTGTGCATGCACATGTATTATAGTACCCACATAGCTCAGAAGGGACATTGGATCCTTTGGGGTTACAGGCATGGACATGGGTGCTGGGATCTGGACTGGCGTTCTCAGACAGAGCCTTAAGTGTTTTCAAGCACTTAGGTATTTCTCTAACCCTAGCCACGGATGAAATTCTTCTTTTCTTTTTTTAATGCCTTAGTCATATATTTTTAAGATGTTAGAATAATTTATTTTACACAATTCAGGACAGGAGCTAAAGCAGAATCCATGAGGCAGGAACTAAAGCAGAGACTATGGGCTAAGACCATGGTGTTAGAATAATTTATTTTACAAAATTCAATATAAAAAAAAGAAAATAATCTTATTACTAAAAAATCGCAAATAGTGACAGAATTCTTGTTTTTACCTTATTTATTTATTTATTTATTTATTTATTCACTTTACAACATTATCACAACCCCGCCCTCCTCTCTTCTCCTCTCCTCTCCTCCCAGTCCCACCCTTCCATCCTCTCTCCCCATTCTCTCCTCCCCTTCTCCTCAGAGAAGAGGAGGCCATCCAAGGGTTCCAACCCACCCTGGCACATCAAGTCAAAGCAGGGATAAGCACATTCTCTCCTGCTGAGGCCAGACAAGGCAGCCCAGCCAGGAGAAAGTAATCCACAGGCAGGCCACGGAGTCAGAAACAGCCCTTGATTCAGTTGTTGGGGGATCCACATGAGGACCAAGCTTCATACCTATTACATATGTGTATGGGGGCTTAGGTCCAGCCCATACATACTCTTTGGTGGGTGATTCAGTCTCTGTGAGCCTCAGTCGGCCCAGGTTAGTTTACCCACAGCCAAATGATAGGCAGAGCTCGGGGAGTCTTATGGAAGAGTGAGGGGAAGGACTGAGGGAACTAGAGGGGTCAAGGACACCACGAGAAAACAAATGAAGTTCTAAACTCATTTTAGAGAAGCCTAAATAGGCTCAGGGCCAAGATATGCGTGAGTCAAGGGAGAGACGAGGGTGACTCTCCCAAGACCCCTTAATGATACAGCTGGAAGTAATTATGAATCTTTGGATTTTCAACACTGTATCATATTGTCTCTAGACACCACTATGTCCCCATTTACCCTCTCATAAAGTGATAGTTACCTCTGCTTCAGCCCAAATTATGCATAGAAAATGGATCTCGTTTTCTCATTAAGAATAGTGAGCACAGAAGATGGACAAGAATAGTGAATGTAGGAGTCTGGATAACTCTCCTTCTGCAACCTGAGTTAGCATGTGATTCAACCCTAGAGATGTTAGATGTTAGACTAACAAATGTTTATTTTACACAATTCAAATAGAAAATAATCTTATGTGGCCTGTGCAGACCATGGACTCCCACAGTGTTCAGTGTTCTCACACAGGGTCAGGGATAATTCTGGAGGGCCTGTTTTATATTTTATTAAAGAAAGAAGACATTCTCACCATTAATTTTACACCCAGGTGCTGTGAAGAAGCAAAGATTCTCTAAGCCTAGCCCATTGTGGTAGTCAGCTGTGTTCTGTTTCTGTTAGTAAACTCTGAACAAGGCAACTTGAAAAGAGGAATCACTTATTTAGCTCCTGGATTCAGAAGGTTCAGTTCATGGTGACCATGGTGAGACATAACATCATGGCAACAGGAACATATTTCCTCATATCAGATAGGAAGCAGAAAGAGCCAAGGAAGTGGCACAAATGTACATCTCCAATGACTTACTTCACCCAAATATGCTTCACCTCCCACTTTCACCATCTCCTAAAAATGCCATTATATCATTCATACATCCAGGCAGCAACCAGTTGATATTTAGTCACTCAGTGATGAGTTTTGATTACCAGACACAACTAGAGTCACCTGTGTAGAGAGAACCTGAGTAGAGGGACTGCCTCTAGGAGATGTCCTATAAGCAAGTCTGTGGGGGGGGCATTTTCTCGATCACTGAGGAGTGATGTCCCAGCTCATGAAGGTTGGTGCCACCCCTGGTCAAGTGGTCCTAGGATGTATAGGAAAGCAAACTGAAGAATGCACAAGAAGACACCATTAGCAGCCTTACCCTTACCCCATGGTCTCTGCTTTAGTTCCTTCCTCATCATTTGCTTGAGCTCCTGTCCTGACTTCCCTTGATGATGGGATGCCACATAAACCCTTGCCTCCCCAGGTTGCTTTTGGTTACACTGTTTTATCACAGAAACAGAAACAAGAGTAGGACATAGCTTCAATAAGCCTCTCTTCTACACACATCAACCTATAGAGTTACCAGCTCAAACGATGAGATCGCACCTCCATTTTCTTGATCCCTTCTCCAACTTCTGAAAATTTCCATACTTCCATTTTTCTGATCACTCTGTTAACTTGTGAAAATTTTCCATCTTGACCTATTTGCATTTCAAAGTTTACTTCTTGGCATGTACAGTGATTAGATCAGAGCTCTCAGGATCCAATCACTTCTCCAAAGCCCAACTCACACTTCCAACATATGAATTCGTGGTGAGCATTACATATTCAAACTCCCTTACACCTTAAGAATCTAATGAATTATTAGAGATATAGAGGCAGTCCATTCTATTTACAGACAGAATATATTAAGCTTTTTTTTTTGAGAGAGAGAGTAAAAAAAATACTCAGTGGAAGGAAAGAAGAATGGTTCATTTTATTACTTCTGAATATGTGTGTGTGTGTGTGTGTGTGTAATGCTAGTGATTTTTGCAGAAAAAGTTTTCATTCACAATATCCTACAGACTAATCAAAAATTAGGATATATATGTGTGTGCATGTATTATATATGGTATTCAAATAACTTCTGGTATTTAAATCTGTAAGTTAGGAATATATAAACCTAAACTTGATAGTCACAAGGTTCTGAATATTTATAAAATGGTTCCCTCTATTAATGGTGTGTGTTAAAAGGAATACTAAGTTACATGTTGTGTACAGGTGGTATCCAACAAAGAATTGTTCATTAACAATTTTCCACAGTAATTGTTCAAAAGATTAGGATACGTATAATTACAGATATGTATAGATAGGATATGGGTATGGATATGGGTATAGCTATAGATATAGATAACTACTTGTATTTGTACCCATAAGTTAGAACTGTTTAAATCCAAACTTGATACTCACAAAGTTGTACATATTCATAAGGGCTGAGAAAAGTAGAAATTACAGAAGTAATTTTGTGAGTGACCCAGTTTCTCTGGGAATCTGGTGAATTTTCTATCAAGTAAAATATGAAGGCCCTGGAACCACAGAAATGTAGAGTTCCCCAAACGTAGAAGTCATGCAGGATAGCCCATTCATTTCACATGATTTTACATGTGATCGCTGATTCTGTTCTCTTGTATAACCTTCATTCTAAAAATACTGCTTATAGGAAACTATTGCATTGCCATTAGACAGTTTGGTTCCATTTTGAGTATTTATCATGTTATTGACTGAGCTCGAAGATGTAAAGTTAATTTTTCTTAAAACTCACCTGTGTTATTTTTTAATCAGCGAAGGCAGCTTATTTTTCTCCCATTTCACCTAATTCTCCAGCCTAGCCCTGCAATCCAGGGTCCAAGGCTAAATGCAAGTACTACTTCACAGAGAATTTAGTGAAAAATCCGCTCTACTACAATTACATAAATGATTTAGTTAGTTAGTTAGTGTGTGTGTGTGTGTGTGTGTGTGTGTGTGTGTGATGTTTTCTTGTGGGTGGTATCAGTTATCACTATTTACAAATATCTGGCCTATTTGTCTTTGTACATACAGTCTTGCTTTTGTGGGCAAGAACGTAGTCCTGGTAAGCGACACTTACATAATTGATGCTAAATGCTGGGAACTATTTTTAGGGCTCTGCCTTCTGTAGATTTTCCTACTTGTTCTTTACAGTAGCCTATGAGGAAAGAATTCTTTGAATCCCATGTTAAAGACAAAGAGAGTGAGGCACATAGAGAAAGCAAATTGCCTAAGATCCTAAGTCCTTTAGCCATGCTGCTTGCTCTTTGTGTGGATACAAGTCTCACTGATTCTGTTCTCTTGTATAGCCTTCATTCTAAAAATACTGCTTATGTCTTTTTGACTAGAGAATAAACAAAAGAATGTCTAGAGTGCTGGAAACATCGCCTCTCCTTGTCTTCTCAGATACCGGCAAAGTCTCTGTAATAAATTGCCAGAATTTCACAAGTGAATCATGAGGAGGTAAAGCCATATGTCCTTTTGTTTACCAAAATTACCTCTTCTTTAATTCATCGTAATTCATCGACTGAACGTTTCTAGCCATGACGCTAAAATTTTCCCAATGACCAAAACCAACAATAACAATCTTTGTTTTAGCCTGAGTGGTGGTAGAAAGATACACTTTGTTCTTGGGAAGAAGACATAAAGCTTCACTTGCTATGGTCCATAAAGTATCCAGAATAATTCTATGCATAGTCATTAAAGAACTCTATAAAAGGCACTGAATATTGAGACTACTCAAGCAATCTGATTGCTTAATTAAATCTCTAGAAATGCTCAATATGCACCAACTGAAACTGTGTCACCCATGGAAAGAGCAGCATGCCTTCGTTTTCTTTCTCCCTTTTCAGTTTTAGTTTATAATATCAATAATGGCCTTAGCCCTGGTTTTCTCCTGGAGATTAATGCCTAGCTAGGTTTTATGGCCCTCCACTGCCCCTTCAGTGGACTACCAACTCCTCCCAACTTGCCATTCATCTTCGGCAAAACACTCCTCATCTTACCTTGGCTTGCTAAGGAATTCCAGTGTTTGTCAAAGCTGGCGGGGATTGGTTTGTGAAGAGTGATTTATGGATTCTTGGAAACCCTGTGGCAATATTGACATGGCTGGAGAGGATATCCTGTCTAACCTCTGAGGTAGCCTTTGATACACTCGGTGTGTACACAAAGAGCTTGCTTATCTTTTCTCTGAATTTCTGTGTGATTCTTTTTTTTTTTTTAAGTATCTTACAATAATGTTTTCTGCTGTTAAGGCTTTGTTCTCTTGTCTTTCAGGATGTGATGTTTTTAAATGAGACAAGATCACACTCTGTCACCTATACTGGTCTGAGATTCACAGTGTAGCTGATGTGAACCTTGGACTCACAGCAATACTCCTGCCTCATCTTCTAGTGTACTAGGATTAGACAGTATTAGTGTCCAGTGTTAGTATGTTACCTCCTGAAACCAATGTATGTACATAAAACAATTTAGAATCAACACACCACAAAACCTGTTTTGAAGTCAGATGTGATAATATTCCCTCTTAGAAAACAATTCTGAACACTGTCCTGTGCAGGCAAGTTTTGTCTGACTGTTTCAGAGCCTGCTAGTACTGCTGGAATCACCTGGAAATGGTTTCTATTCTATTTCTGCTTCCTTTGCTTTATAATTGCCAAAAGATAGAAAAGCCCTTAGTCTGTGATCAGTTTCCCCCAGCTCCACAGCATGAACACGTAAATCTACAGCCCCTACTTTCCATCTGTGCACTGCTCTGAATGTCACTAATGCAACACAATATTTGTACCTAACACTTGAACAGTGCTTTATAATACAGAGAATGTGGAGCTAGGGAGTAGGCTCAGTTGGTAGACTGCTAAAGATCTGAATTTTTTACCTAAGATCTGCATAAAAATACCTGAGGACAGGCACTCAAGTGTACCTTTAATCCCAGCACTGGGGAGGTAGAAACTGAAGGAGAATTCTCAGGACTCCCAGGACTCCCTGGCCAACTAGTGTAGTCAAATTGGTGAGCTTTGGGTTTAGTGAGAAACCCTGTCTGAAGACAAGGTAAACATTAATAGAGAAAATCACCTGATGGAGGCCTCTTTGCTTCCATCTCTCCCTCTCTCTCCCTCTCCCTCTCCCTCTCCCTCTCCCTCTCCCTCTCCCTCTCCCTCTCCCTCTCCCTCTCCCTCTCCCTCTCCCTCTCCCTCTCCCTCTCCCTCTCCCTCTCCCTCTCTAGGATGCTTTCTAGGGTTTATGATTAATTGTGTTCTACAGAAGAAGAAAATAGAATGATTTTCCCCAGATCATATATTTGATAAAGAAAGGGGATATTCTGGATTTTTAAACTCTAAATGCCTCTTTCTTGGATTTTTCAATTTCCCATCTTCTAAAGAGAACTTATTGTTTGCCCTGTTATCCCTTGCATTTCTCTCCTCCTGTGTCAGAACAAGTCAAGGGTCTTACACAATAGCAGTGGCTACTCTTCACCATGAGCTGTGGGCACTTTCTCATGTATCATTTTCTGTTATCTTCACAATGTAATCAAGCAAGAGCTGCTGCCCCATCCCGGAAGAGGATTCTGCCACTCGAGCAGGTCAAGTGTGGTACTGGTGTCCAGGCTCTCACAGAGCTCATGCCAGTGTTTGTCCTCTGGCTACCATGCCTGGCCTGTCAATTCTCTGTAGATATTTTATGATTTGGCAATGTAGTTTTTTCTTGTTGCATAATATCAACAATAGCAGCAGATCAGTGAGCTGACAATAAAATCTTTGACAACTCAGAACAAATCATTTTCCATGTGATTGTTGACCACAAATGGATAAAAATACTCCCAGTTGGATGGTCACTCAAATAGATCCATCTTTAGAAATGGCATGGAATAAACTTGAATAGTCAATTCAAATATGACAACCTAACAAGTATTTTCATGTATTTAATTTTTATCAACTGTGACATTGAGTGACACCATATAATGGAATGGTCGTCAGCTGGGTAGATTTCTATAAAATTTGAATCCTGGGTTAAAATCATAGAGGACATTTCTTAATAAATTCACTGTGGGATGAGATAATTCATTTATTCAATCCAGTTCTGTCCTTGGGAGTAAGACAAAACCAAGAAGGCTAGGCAACTTGCTCTAAACTTTGAGTGGCAGTTAGTTTCTTTCTTCTGCTCGAGAGTTATTAATTATCAACCATGCCCTAGGGAATCTCTTAGGATTTAGGAATCACATCACACTCCACTTTGGGGCTTATACTGACCTAAGGCTGCCTTCAGAGAACTCAGGGTCTAACAGAGAGACAATGGAATCTTTGTCACAACATCATCCCATAATCAACTGCTCTGGTATTCACTTGGAAGCATTGCCCCTGCCTGAGCTCACCCTGAGTCCAGGCTGATCCTGATGTAACATCATACACTTGATGTAACATAGAGAACACCAGGCACACAATTCCTAGCCAGGGCTTTCTATCTGTGTCCTGGTAAAGCAGGGCAGGACAAAATACAGAACTTCAAAGTGCCCATCACATAATCGAAGGCTAGCCTTGGGCATGGATGGGCACACCTGCCATGTTCCTAAAGTTTTCTTTTTCCTTGCAATTTGACTCCAGTGTAGACCTCTGCAAAGGTATACTGGCTAGTTTTGTGTCAACTTGACACAGGCTGGAGTTATCACAGAGAAAGGAGCTTCAGTTGGGGAAATGCCTCCACAAGATGCAGCTGCAAGGCATTTCCTCAATTAGTGATCAAGGGGGGAGGTCCCCCTGTGGGTAGTGCCATCTCTGGGCTGGTAGTCTTGGTCCTATAAGAGAGCAGGCTGAGCAAGCCAGGGGAAGCAATCGAGTAAGTAACATCCCTCCATGGCATCTGAATCAGCTCCTGCTTTCTGACCTGCTTGAGTTCCAGTCCTGACTTCCTTTGGTTATGAATAGCAGTATGGAAGTGTAAGCTGAATAACCCCCCCCCCCCCCCCCACCACCACCACTTGCTTCTTGGTCATGATGTTTGTGGAGGAGTAGAAACCCTGACTAAGACAAGAGGTGACAAAATCTTCACAGGCCTTTCCTCCTTCCTCTTCTCTGTGCCTTTCTGTGTACAACTTATTCTGTGACTGAGTCATTGGGACATCATGGTCTTCATCTGATATGAAGGATATCCACCCGTCCTCTTAAGGTCAAACTCAGGTAAAGTGTAGAAGTGATTCCAAGAATACAGCAAAGAGAAAGAAGGCAATCTTGAGAAACAAGATTGTTCAAGTTCTTCATCTGTATGATCTTCTTACACAGCCTCAGGAGAAGACAAACATAAACACAAAACCAACCAGAACCCCAGCACCTTGGAACTCCAGGGTCCATGGTAATTTGTTTTATGCTCAGAGTCTTCTCCCATGTCTCCATACTCTGGGGAACTTGGTTTGCCATCAATATTTAAAATGAAAATAAAGTAGGTCTTAAGAAGGAAGATCACTTAAAACATAGTGCTACTTGAATGTCAAGAAGCCATTATGTTTAATAGCATTTTTTAAACTATTAAAGTTGAGTGGTTACTTTTTATTTTGCATTTACTCACTCATGGGAGACATTTATTTAGTCTTGTATGCTACAAATAGTGATTCTGTTAGTACGGAAGATTCTCTTCTTGAATAATGGTCTCATTTCTATAATATATCTTAGAGTAAGATATTCATATATTACGGAGGAATGAAAATGCACAAACTGTTAAGAGGATGGAAATGCTGAGAAACTTATGCCCATAAAGCTACAGACTTACAAAATCAAGACGTGTGAGAACTCTTTTGACTTGGCAAGTATGTTTTAGTTTAACCACTTTTGGCAGAATTGGCAACATTAACAACAAAGAAAAAGATGTTTAAATTATCCTGTTGATAAACCTCTGATACCATTCCCTTCTGTGACATAATTTAGAAATACAAGACCTGAAAAGTCTGGCATATAAACTTTTATATTAGAGAGAAAGAGATAGAGAGGAGATGGGAGAGAGAGAGAGAGAGATATTGATTCTCATACATGAGAACATTTTGTTTACATAATTTTCACTGTTGCCTCATCTCCCAAACCCTTCCTTCTTCCCATGCTCTCTCCTTCCTTCCTCTCTCTCTCTCTCCTCCCTCCCTCCCTCCTTCCCTTTCTCTCTCTCTCACTGTCTCTCTCTCTCTTTCTTTCTTTCTTTCTTTCTTTCTTTCTTTCTTTCTTTCTTTCTTTCTTTCTTTCTTTCTTTCTTTTTCCTTCCTTCCTTCCTTCCTTCCTTCCTTCCTTCCTTCCTTCCTTCCTTCCTTCCTTCCTTCCTTCCTTCCTTCCTTCCTTTTGAGTCTCCTATCAGATGGACAAGGTTAATTCTGAGTTCTAAATCAGATAACACTATAAATTTCAGACTCAGATAGTACCATAATCTGAGTCTGCATTCTTCTGAGTACAAATCAGAAATATAGAATGCACCGTGACCAGCCAAGGGCACAGATGTGTGACATTGACATGGGGCATAAAGCATGTGCTTCTTTTGCAGATAGTAACTGTTACTTGAGTGTCTGCAGATCTGGGGTCTCATGGTGACCTTGTGGAGAGTAACTTTTAATGAAAAGAGTCACTTTGATTGAATGCCTAGTGAATGGCAGACATTATGTCCTGTACTTAATAGTTTCATCTAGAGAGAAGTGACCAGCTAGGATTTACCAGGGCTCCTCATCTTCAGCTCTGCTTCTTTGGTGTTGAGAAATTTCTCAGTGAAATACAGGAGGCTTCTGAGTTCTAGTACTGACACCATGGAAGGAGATATACTTTGCTGGGGAATTCAATTTTAGGACATTTAGTCATCCTTGGCCCTACTCATTAGATGAGAAGAGCAGTTCCTTCGCTAGAGTTGTGACAACTTAAAATGTTTCCAGATATGGCTAAGGGTCCCCTATGAGTCACTGAGAAGCACTGAGGTGAATGAAGATGACTTCCAGTTGCACCTGAAGCTGTCTTCTCAGGCTTAGACCCTGCAGATAAAAAGATATCTGGAATAGAACTGCCAGGGGAAAAACATCCCAAGATTCATTGTTCCTGGATCCGTTCAGGGAGATGGCCTGTTTTTGACGCTATCTCTGTGATTCCACCCCAGAAGCCATTTCAGATCACATCCTAGCATTGGAGGTGGAGCATTAACTACACAAGATAAATAAGAACTGGAGGAGAGAGAGTATTCAACCCCCAAGCCCCAGCAAAACCAGGATGAGGGCATCTCAAGGTGATAGAGAGACCACTGATGACGAAAAGCCAGTGTCTGTGGTGGAAAAATTAATCATGGTTATATCCCCAACAACTCTCTGAGGCACACAGAGAGTAACTAAACAGCCCAAGGTCACAGGGCTAACCAGTAGTCTGATATGCCATTATTTTATTACCTGATTCAAAGTAACGGGTAATGAATAGCATAGACTAAAGCATCAGTTTCATGTGCAATTCCAGGGCTGCAAGAGTTAACAAACGCCCAAGCCCAACATCCAAATTTGCTGGGCCTCCCTGCTGCTCAGTGACTTGTCTGTCACTGATTTTAGAGGACAGGGTGAGAGACATGCTTTCAGAGGTCTGATATAAAATTTAAATTAAAATATTTCTCTCTCCAGTTATAGTAACAGAAATGGCCGAAGGATGTGTTTATATCGATGTCACTGCAGCATTAGCACTTTCGTCTGGCTCATTAGGAGTTAACTAGGCTTTTTTTTTTTTTTCCTAACTTAGGAAAGCTGTGGTAATGTCTGCAACTGTTTCTGTTGGGAAATGTGCTCTGAATACTAAACCACTGGCTCACCAAGACTTTGGGAATTCAGTGTGCTTCTAAGAGAGGGGGGTGGGGTGTCTAAGTAGGAAACACTCTACTTTTAGGTGATTTATTTCTTCCAGGAGATTTGAAGTATTTGTTCAAAGTTTCAACCTGCTGGTTGAATTTCTAATAATAATAAAAATGTATACAAGTTCCTGTGCTATGGACCCAGGAAGACCTGAAGCTAAGGCTTTATGTAGTGATGAGAACTTGTGCAATCAGCTGCAGTCACGAGCCATCAATATTCCCGTTTTAATTGGAGGCGTTTGCTAATAATACCCAGACAGGGTGCATGTCATTGTATCTCAGGAGATTTCCACTCAATATTGAGCTCAGAGTTGATTTACTTACATTGGATAGACAGGAAACAGGAATGTCTTTGTCTGTGAGATACATGCATTGGCTTTAGTTTATGTGTGTGTGTGTGTGTGTGTGTGTGTGTGCGCGTATGTTTTGGGGGTCTAAAATGTGGTGCATGTATGGAGGTTGGAGAACAGCTTCTGGAACTTGGTTCTCTCTTTCCACCATGTGGTTGTCAGGCTTGACAACATTTACCTATTTAGCCACCTTGCTAGCCCACAGGACTTTCAAAGCCATGAAAGGAAGGAGAGAAGAAACACTGTCTGATCTATGCTCTCTCTGGGGATTGATAGAATCTTAGCTCTGCCATTGGAAGCTGATATATGTTGTAGAGATGCTATTCCTGCCTCCCAACAAGCATCTTCAACAATCTAACACATTTCCTTAGAAACAGCTGCCATTTTGAATGGTTACCGTTTCCTTCTCAACCTCAGGGTGACTCTTGCAAAACATGATGGTAATGAGTGTGGGATATTTCATTACTTGAAGATATGAGAGAGAACCTACAAAAAAAAAAAAAAAGAAAAAAAGAAAAAAAGAAAAAGGACAGGCACGTCCCCATGCTCTCTCTTTTACTTCTAAAGAATCTGAACCTGTGCAGAAGCATTTCTCTGAAACCCGTTCAAGAATTGCAGAAGGCAGCTGCACAGAATCTTGGGAGAAATAGCTTTAGCTTCCTATAATTTTTGCAGTGTTTAAGGACTGCACTGAAGGAATGTGAAATCAAGATGATTGACATTGCTAAGCTTTGCTTCCCCCCCCCTTAATGCTGCACACATGGTCTTTTTAAAAAGAGCACTCCACACGCAAAACATAATTGCTCCCTGCTTCTGCAAAGGTTTGCCTTCAATAGAGTTGCATTTTCCTGATAGAACTGATTAAAATAAATTAAATGAACCACTCACTTATTCTTCCAGTTTGCAAACTTTGAAATTTTTAACAGGGCTTTTATACAGGCTTACACTGTGCAGCTCCACATACTATGGTGGAGTGCATTATAAGTACACAGTTGAAAACCTAGATAACAATGTTTTCAGTGAAGTGGGGTGGGGGTACCATGATTTAATGTCTAGCACACAGGCTATCAAACCTCAGCTGCCTTGACCATCAGGCCAGGTAACTTTTGATGCCTTTCCAAGCCTGCTGGCTCTTGCCAACACTGTCAGGTCCTTCTTTAAGATGTTAGCTGCCTTGGGAGAAATGTTATTTTCTTTCCAAGGTTTTGCATAAATATCCCATAAATGTTGATGGCAGAGGAACAAAATTCTTGGGCGGGGCTCCCATCCCTATGTTTTCTGTAATCGTTATGTTGACTCCTTAAACACAGCAATATGTATATCGATAGGTGTATGTGTGCCTAGATGCATGCATACGTATGTTCTGTACCTTACGTCATTACATCATACCACTAGTTATATAGAATTCTGTTAGTATTGTAACTGTATTACCTTTGTGGATTGCCTTCATATTATATTATTAACTATGTTCTATCTGTATGCATTGCTAAGATGAGCTTGTTCCAACACTTTTTATGAGGCAGTCTCAACAGATCTTGCTTGTGGCTTATACCACTTATGAACACATATATTATTTTAGTGGTAATCCATGTCACACCACATAAAATACATCGGAGTTTATAAAAATGTTGCAGAATAATACCTGCTTGGCTTAATGTAACTTATTGAGTTTGTGGCAGTTACATTTTCTCTTTTAGAAATATCCAGGCATTGATCAAATGAATGACTGCAGAGTGACTATAAACCAAAGTGAGGAAAGAGAAGAGGAAGAAGAGAAAATGCCAAATAAGACAAAGTGGCAGGAAAACAGCAGAAAAAAAAATCCACTCATTTTCAGTTTTCTTTCTAAATCAGACCATATCTCACCGTATGTTATCACTTCGTATGATGGGTCTTAAATATGTGGTTGGCGTGAGGATTTTTTTTTTCTCCCTTTCTGAAAAATTTGGGGGAGTTAAAGGCAACGGAGGCAGTGAGGTTGTTAAACATTCTGATCAGGTTTCCTCCAGGGTCTTGCTGCTGGGAGAATGTCTTATGGGTAAATTTCCACTCTCTCAGCAGGGTGTGTTTTGCATGAACTGAGTCCCAGGAGAAAATGTTATTCCACACAACAAAGCCCTGGCAGTGACTCATATTAAACTGACCAGGAGGAGGGAGGAAGACACCGACCTGGGGGAGGGAGCACAGGACACAATTTACTTTCTAAAAACTGACTACAGCTCTCTGGGAAATGAAAATCCTCCCAGCTCTCTGTGTTTCCCTGCCATGATTTTCGTATATATAAAAAAGTATTTTCCATGTGTCATAAAGATTTTCGGGGATGAAATGAAGATTCTTAGACAAGGGAAGGAAAATTAAGAGTCTTTCCCAGAGAAAATAACAAAGCAAGTCTTTGTCACCTACCCCTGTTAGTTATAACAAATGTAATTGACAGGCTAGCTAATTTCATAAAGCCATTATTGGCTCTCTACCAGAAACCAGACCCTAAAATGCACTGATCTGAAAGAGATTGCTTACTTGGGTCTAAATGTTTCAAACACCACAGAACCTAAAAATGGATTCCTCTTGAATGTACTAAACCAACTTGAACCGCAAACGCCTTTCCTTTGCCAAAAGGCTAGCAATTTACAGACTATGGCTGCCCTGATGTTTTCTATTGTTTCAAAGCTCCTTGATCATATGATATAGGTCTGCAATGCGATCCTTTTAATTATCTTTTTTATTATTCCAACATGTACCAGGGTCCTAAACTTCCCCAGGATTTATTGATAAGGGCGTCTTCCACTTGTACTACCCCATTTCATTGCTGTTTTTATAATGGTTTCTAACTAATAAAATGTTATCTTATTCATTTTGTTTATATGTAATAAATCAGATGCCTTCCCCTTCTTTTCGAGGCAAATCTAGCTGGGAGAGACTGTCTCAATGTGTTAAACCCATGACGTCTTTTGCATACAAATAGAAATTAGTACAAGAGCATTTCATTAAGGAAAGTATTGCTGCTTCTGCCTGACCTAGGGAAAATTAATATTCTAAATACAAAATCACGTGACTCGGGTCTGTATCTCTGCACCAACTGAAGCTATAAAAAGATGCCTGGAAAAAAGGCTGGGCTTCTCCTTTATTCCAATACCAGTGTTATTTCATTGGTGAAGGAGACAGAACGGATGGAAAATGGTTGGCATCATTTTGCAGGCAGCTGTTAATCCCAGATGTTATATTTATTCACCAAATATTTATTAAACCATCAGGACAGATGCGGGGTGGGGTTGTGCAAAAGACATGCCCCCACCTAAGAATTTGTATTTTTTTCAAAGGAGAAATAGAAAACAAACATGATTATGTAAACAAATACCCACTTTTGAAATGTGAAGAGAATTGAGAGTAGACAGCATTCTCTCTCTCTCTCTCTCTCTCTCTCTCTCTCTCTCTCTCTCTCTCTCTGTGTGTGTATGTGCCTTTTGAAGATTGACAGGGGGAAGGGGAAAAGAGATTAATGGAATATATTTGATTTGAAAGCAAAAGCATAGACGATTTGAAGGCAGGGATCCAGCAAGAGGGGAGGACGGGACCAGAGGTGAGTTGGGGGATAATAAAGTGTAATGATCTAAATGTGTGAAAATGTTAAAGTGAAATCCATTAGTTTATATGTTAAAAATAAGTTTTAAAAATAGCATCCCCAAATCTATCCTTCAGCTGCTCTGCCTGGTCTTGGGGACAAGGGCAGCTTTGAGAGGAGCCTACTACAGCAATTTCCAGGGCCCATGTAATAGAGATGCTGGGCAGTGCTGGGTGGGGAGTCACTGCTCCATATGCATTCAGCAGAGGGAGGGGCGATGCTTAGAGCTGATGGAAGATGCTACCTTTCTTCAGGAGTGTTGCAAAGCTTTGCAGTCAAGGGCAACGTAACCAAAAACATGGAGTTGAGCAGAATCACATTAAAAGGAAAGGATGGTTAGTTTCAGGTGCAAGGACAGGAGATATACAGTGGCTGGGAATGAGGCAGGAAAAGTAGGTTGAAGGCACATGGTGTTGGATACTGGGTTGGATACTAGATGCTTTGCCATGGTAGTTTTTGTACTTTGGTTGAGCATTGGTAATGTAGGAAGTTTAAAATTGAGGTTATAGTGTACATAGTACATTCTCCCTGCTGAATCCTTAATTTCAGTTAATCATGGTTAACTTTGGTCCATAGATTTTAAATGTAAACTTTTAGAAGTAAAGAATCCCTGGCTTTTACATTGCGCCCTGTCTAAGCAGTGTGATGATATCCTGCAAACTTGTGCTTTGTGGTATGGGACGTGAACCAAACCTTACTGTAAATACCATTGACTTGTTATCCCCTTAGTTGGTCTCATGGCTACCAGACCAAAGTTGCAGTGTTGCAGGGTTTGTACAAAACTTCTCCTAGTGTACTACTAGGCTGACGCTAGGTCACCACACCTACACCACTAGGCTTACCTCATTATTCCACATAGGCACGGCATCTTCACAACATCACCAGAAAGGAGAAGCATGGTAGAAGGACACTTATACACACACACACACACACACACACACACACAGAGAAAGAGAGAGAGAGAGAGAGAGAGAGAGAGAGAGAGAGAGAGAGAGAGAGAGAGAGAGAGCATGTTCATATAACTCTTACTATAAACTACCACCATAGTCTTTCTATTGGTTAGTACTGTTATTCTTTTATTGTGACTAGTCTACAACATAAATTTGATCATACACATGTCAATAGAGGTGGGAAACTATATATTTAGGGGCTAGGACAAGGTGCAGTTTCAAGACTATTGAATCCCAATTTATTTTCAGATACCCATCTCCAGACAGTCTATAGCTCTAGGGTAAGTTGAGCCTCCTACTATAGGGCTGAACCCCATCAAGCCTTATCCCTACTACCTTGTAACATGTCCCTCTATCTAATTACTTGGGCTAAAGCCAGTCAGTTCATTATTTCACCTTAGTTACAGATGGTAGATTAGAAGTGCATATATGAGCTATTCCAGTCATTTAGTAGCAAAAGGGTGAGTGGGAAGGCAAGGCCGAGTTCTGGGGAAAACAGTTTTTGCTTTCTTGGAAGAGCAATTGAAACGACAGCCTGACCTCTACAAAAGTCAAATGCGGTGGCCTAGACTGATATAGCTAGCTGTCACATGGCCATCGGAGGCCATAGGCCCTTCTACATACAGGGTGCATTCTTCAGGATTTGCACTGCAGCTGTGGCCCTCGCCTGCATGTGGTTCTTGGGGGGGGGGGGGATACAAGGCAGACAATAGTATTACCTCATAGATGGCTTGGGGGTGTTCATGTCTCATAGTAGGAGCTTAGTGAGTGGGTTACACAATTTCTAAACACAAGAGCCAAAACTCAAAGGAAATCTTGAAGCCCACACTAGTTCCATAACCACTGAGCTGTACTTTCTCTCAGTGTGCACTGTCGCCCTGCCTTGGCGCTGGATATATGATTGCTGTTTGTACTAGTTAGATATTTCTATTAGATATATCTATCTAATAGATAGATATTTCTGTTAGATATTTCTGTTAGATATTTCTATTCTTCTATTTACTAAGAGCTTATAATGGGAAATTATCATACTAAGCACCGAGATTATAGACTAAACAAGAAAGAGCAAGTCCTCTCCTCAAGTACTTTGTAGGCTGTGTCTTGTCCCTGGCTCTGACATGTATTTCTTTGTAGGTGGGTACTAGTACGTGCTTTTCTCATATTTACATCTGCCCCAACATTGACTTGTACATAGAAAGCGCTCTCTGAGTGTCTGCTGTAAGGAGACACTAGTACAAACAGCAATCATATATCCAGCGCCAAGGCAGGGCGACAGTGCACACTGAGAGAAAGTACAGCTCAGTGGTTATGGAACTAGTGTGGGCTTCAAGATTTCCTTTGAGTTTTGGCTCTTGTGTTTAGAAATTGTGTAACCCTGATTGTGAAACCTTGAGTTTCTCTTTCTTGGGCTTAATGAGATAATACCTATCACACTAGAGATGCTCCGTAGAGTTTAAAGAGATAATGAAGATTATTTATATTATATATAATGCATTGCCTCAATGTATACATACATAATATATTATATATTGTATAATGCTTTAGATTGAAGAAATTAAGTAATAAGTTACAGGTACTTGTCATTGAGGCATCTCATTGACATGAAATATTTATTTTGTATTCATTTGCACATATTAACAGGATTTCATCATTTGGACTGCCCAGCTCTTAAACACTTTCCTATGGGAACAGAAGCCAAAGAAGAGGGCAGTTATTTTCTGTATTTACTTGATGACAGCAAGATCTTGGACCAAACTTTGAGTGATTATCCTTGAGTGGATTATGAAAAATAATGCAAAGACATAGGGATAAACAGACAAGATTCATGGTGTGGTGTCTGATGTTAGTATCGGAAGCATCTGTGTCTAACAGTGCAGAGTGCGGAGAAGGAGACCAGGGCCTGCATGGGTGCCACAAGGTTTTGGCTGTGACAAGGCATCTTAATCATTTCCTTATTTTCAAAATTTTTATTGATTCTTTGTAAGTTTCACATTATGCACCCCAATCCCACTCCTCTCCCCATTCCTCCATATCTATCCTCTGCCCTTGCAACCTCTCCCTCAAAAAAAAAAAAAATCAGACAAACAAACAAGCAATCTCACCATGGAAGCTTCAGTGTGTCACTGTGTGTCACACAGAATACCCTTTTGTCCAAACAGCTTTTCTTGCAAATGGTTATTGAAGTGAGTCCTTATTCTGTTTGAGGTCCTCTGGCTTCTGCTACATCATCAGTACTGGATCCTCCCCGGGACTCCTCTTGTTGCCATCTGTCATGGAGATTCTGAAGCTTTGGTTCTGGAGCACCAGACCCTTTATGTGCTATAGCAGTTCATTGATGGGGTACATATTGGGCTGGACCAACTCAAAGGCCTGGATTTAGGCCTAGATATTTGCTGAGTTTGTCGGTCTGATACCTCGCCAATGCTCATACCATTGGGACCAGCAATCCAGCACTGCCCAGATGAGGTGCAGGGCCAGCTCTCCCAAGTGCTGCAGCTGGTGAGAGGCAGAGCCAGCTCTCTTGTTCTCATGCCCTCACCCTTGAGGCCAGCTTTCCCGTGATGCCCAGGCTCTTGAGCCTATTGCTTCACTCATCAGATCCATTCCTTGTCTATCCTGTGCATTCACTTCCTACTTAATACTTAAGTCAATCAGAGTTGATTTCTATTGTTTGAAACTACCAACCCTAAGTAGACCAAAATAGGCTAGGATTTCAAATGTAGAGATTTGAGCTTTATACTGTCATAGCGTTGGTAGAATTATTAAAAAGTAAACTTGGAAACAAATCAATATGAAATCTTCCCTCATATTCTTGCTAAACCATCAAAAGCTTGATACCCAGCTGTGAAACTCACATTAAGGGGGGGAAAAAAAAAGCAAACCCTTATTTTATAGTTCTCGAGCTTGGCCAAAATCCAAACATGATGCTGCTTAGAAATTGTTATTTTCAATGTGTCAACTTGTCTCCTGGCAGTCTTCACTGCATAGAGAGCCCAGGAAAATGTTGACTGAGTCAATGCACAGAGCTAGTTCTTTCCATCTAAATGTGCCCAGCCCTTTGCTTTAGCTTGCTCATGCGATGCAGTACCTATAAGAGTCATTGTTTAAATCCCAGAAAGGGGCATCTGTTCCTGCCATCACCATTTGTATGAGCTGTTGTTAATACAATGTTTTCTAATATGTAAGGCAGTTTTAATAGAGAATGCTGTTAGAAAACACCTAGAGTCTGCCAGGGCTTTTGTGCCATGACTTCTGGGGTAGAATGGGGACTTTCATGATTCATTTCACATTGTAAAACAAAAACAAGGATAAGATTAAAAAAAAAAAACAGCAATGGATAAAAACAAATCTGAAGGAGGGGCACTGGAAATTAGCCTAGTGACATCAAAGAACATTTATCAAGCATCTTGCTTCAGTCTATGGGTAAGGGTGCATGGACCATTGCTGAAAGTATTCAGTGGGAAGGAATGCTGAAAGGCAGGCTGTTATAGGAATCGCAGTTCTGGGTGAAAGTATATAAGTCAATTGTTTGTCCTTGGATTAACCCTTTCAGTTTGAGGCTTTGGTATAGTTTGGTAGAGACTTTATTTTCTCAGAAAAATATTTCCGTTCCTTACTGGATCTTTGGAGAATGTGACTTGAAGTCCCAGGTCACACTGATCTCTGCATTTATCATGGTTATGTGAGGGCAATGAGGTACATTAAAAGGCATTGGTTGTATAGTCCAGGTATACCTGGCCGTGAATCCCACTAGCATTTCTGAAATGTTGCAGACTAATTTTATTTGCCTGGCCTCTTATTGCTGGGATAAACATGTGGCAAATATTAACCATCATCACTCATAGTTTCAGCCCATGATTGTTTTGCCCTATTGTTCCAGACAAGGGGGCAGGGCAGAACATCGTAGGGGAGGGGCATGTAGAAGAATGGAGTTTCTTTCCCCATGGTAGCCATGAAGCAGACAGAAGGACAGAAGAAGATCTAGGAAAAATATATCCTTCCAGGACATGTTATCAGTGACACTTCTGTTACTGAGACTCCACTGTCCACAGTTCCATTACCTCCTAATAATCAATTAAAATTTGATCCATCAATAGATTAATTCATTGCTGTAGGCAGAGTACTCGTGATCATTTCCTCAAATTGTCACCTATGCACACTGCTGCATTAGAGATCATACATGTTCAATCCCTATTTTTTTGGGGGGGGGCTACATCATATATACAAACTGCAACATCTTCATAATTATCCCATCTCTACTGAGTTGTAAAGACTCATTCATTCATTTTACAGACATTGCTTATATACTTTTTACATATATTAAGTAAGTAAAACAGGACAAAATGTTGTTTTCTAGTGGGTTAGATGAGATGTTTTGTTTTGTTTTTATTTCCCCGAGATTATCTGAGGTATGTGTATAGCTAAGCATCTAGCAGTAGGTATCAAATCAGCATTCATGCCTTCCCACCTTTCTGGCCTGCAAGTGGATGTATGGCTCTGAGGTCGTCTGATGAGGGCAGAAGAATTGGGATAGATGATAACTTCCTTAAGGACATATATTGAATCCTATCCCAGAGGAGCTTTGGGGAAGCAACCCTGGGGTTCTTTTGATGGCCTGAACAGGCATGGGGGTGTTCATGAGTAGCCACAGGGCAATGGTAGCCTCCTCTCAAATGGCAAGTCTAGCCCAGGTCTTCTCCAAAAAATCCTTTGAACATGAATTTCTTTATTTTCTTTACTTAATATTTTCCTTTCCCACCATCCCCTGCCTCCCCCACAGCAAGAGAATAAAACAGTAAAAGTGAAAACCTTTTAGCTCTCAGAAAAAAAATCTTTCTCTTCTTGTCCCCCTCCCTCCTCCTCCCCCTCCATCTCCATCTCCCTCACCCCCTCTGTGTGTATTTCCTGACCTCTAAACTCCCTGGGGCCTCCAAGTCTCTTGATGGTTAGGTGCATCATCTCTGAATGAACACAGACCCAGAAGTCCTCTACTGTATGTGTGTTGGGAGCCTCATATCAGCTGGTGTATGCTGCCTGTTTGGTGGTCCAGTGTTTTAGAGATACCTGGGGTCCAAATTAATTGAGACTGCTGATCCTCCTACAGTATCGCCCTGCTCCTCAGCTTCTTTCAGCCTTCCCTAATTCAACAACAGGGGTCAGCTGCTTCTGTCCACTGGTTGGGTGCAAATATCTGCATGTGTTTGCAAAGGGAGAAAACATTCTAAACTCCATATTCACATATTTGAGCAGGAAGGGGATTCCACTTGGAATAGAAATCAGAAACTAGGGCATGGCCTCCCCTGCTCACCAGCCTTTCTTACACTTGGGACCTATACATCTTCTTCCATTTTTATTCTGTACTTTTTATGAAAGTGAAACTAACTGTTCATCTAGAAAATATAAGCTAGTTAATGGACAAATTCAGCCCATGTTACAAGAAGTAAGACCAAAATATAATAAGTTAAAAATGTCAGGGAATTACAGTGGACAGTTCCCAGAATCCAGACATAAATTTCAGTGGGCATGGTCCTGGTGACAAGTAGCAGATGAACAGATGTGGATTAATCTCTTTCCCCATGAAATTTAATTTGTTCCAGGTGTCTTATACTCTGGCAACAACAAAGAGAAGCTAGGGAAAGTTTTGGTTTCTTATCTTTCTTGTTTAGGTTTTGTGGTTAGATGTGGTGTGTGTGTGTGTGTGTGTGTGCATACACACATATCTGTCTTTCTTTTTCTCTTTTTTCTTTTAATTTAAATTTATTTTTTACACTACATATTCCATTCCCTGCACCCCCATCCACCTGCCTTCTGCTTCCACATCCCACACCCCTTCCCTACTCCACGTGGATGCCCCCACCTCCCAACCCACCTTACATCTAAATTCCCTGGGGCCTCCAGTCTCTTGATGGTTAGGTGCATCATCACTGAATGAACACAGACCCAGAAGTCCTCTACTGTATGTGTGTTGGGAGCCTCACAACAGCTGGTATATGCTGGCTGTTTGGTGGTCCAGTGGTTAGAAATCTCCGGGGTCCAGATTAATTGAGACTGCTGATCCTCCTACAGTATCGCCCTTCTCCTCAGCTTCTTTCAGCCTTCCCTAATTCAACAACAGGGGTCAGCTGCTTCTGTCCACTGGTTGGGTGCAAATATCTGCATCTGACACTTTCAGCGGCTTTTTGAGTCTTTCAGAGGTCCCTTTTTGTGAGTGCTCCATGGCCTCAGTAATAGTGTCAGGCCTTGGGAACGCCCTTTTAGCTGGGTCCCTCTTTGGGCCTGTCACTGGACCTTCTTTTTCTCAGGCTCCTCTGCATTTCCATCTCTGTAATTCTTTCCAACAGGAACAATTATGGGTCAGAGGTGAGACTGTGGCATGGTAACCTCATCCCTTACTTGATGTCCAGTCTTCCTCCAAGCGGTGGGTTCTATAAGTTCCCTCTCCCTACTGTTGGCCTTTCATTTAAGGTCTCTACCTTTGAGTCCTGGGAGTCTCTCACCTCCCAGGTCTCTGGTGCATTCTAGGGTTTCCGCCCCCAACCTCCTATTTCCTGAGATTGTCTGTTTACATTCTTTCTGCTGGCCCTCAGGGCTTCAAGTCTTTTCCCTCACTGAATACCAGATCACCCCTACACTTTCTCTCCCAGACCTTCCCTCACTCCCCACTTGTGATTGCTTTCTTCTTCCTCCAAAGTGGGACTGAAGTGTCCTCTCTAAGGCACTTCAGCTTGATGACCTTTTTGAGTTCTGTGGACTGTATCTTGGGGATTCTGTACGTGTTTTGTTTGTTTGTTTGTTTTTGTTTTGTTTTGTTTTCCCTTGGCTAATATACCATGAATGTCCTTTTGGATCTGAGTTACCTCACTCAAGATGATATTTTCCACCTATTTGCCTGAAAAACTCAGGATGTCCTCATTAATAGCTGAGTAGTATTCCCTTGTGTAAATGAACCACATTTTCTGCATCCATTCTTCTGTCATGGGACATCTAGGTTGTTTCCAGTTTCTGGCTATCACAAATAAGGCTGCTATGAACATAGTGGAACACATGCTTCTGAGGCATGGTGGGGCATCTTTTGGGTATATTCCAAAGAGTGGTATTTCTGGGTCTTCAGGTAGATCTATTTCTAATTTTCTGAGGAACCTCCAGACTGACTTTCAGAGTGATCGTAACAGCTTGCAATCCCACCAGCAATGGAGGAATGTTCCTCTTTCTCCACATCCTCTCCAACATGTGCTGTCACCTGAGGTTTTGATCTTAGCCATTCTGATTGGTGTAAGGTAGAATCTCATGATCATTTTGATTTGCATTCTCTGATCACTATGGAATTTAAACATTTTTTTTAGGTGCTTCTCAGCCATTCAAGATTCCTCAGTTGTGAATTCTCAGTTTAGTTCTATACCCCATTGTCCTAGTCAGGGTTTCTATTCCTGCACAAACATCATGACCAAGAAGCAAGTTGGGGAGGAAAGGGTTTATTCGGCTTACACTTCCATACTGCTGTTCATCACCAAAGGAAGTCAGGACTGGAACTCAAGCAGGTCAGGAAGCAGGAGCTGAGCAGAGGCCACAGAGGGATGTTCCTTACTGGCTTGCTTCCCCTGGCTTGCTCAGCCTACTCTCTTATAGAACCCAAGACTACCAGCCCAGGGATGGTCCCACCCACAAGGGGCCTTTCCCCCTTGATCACTAATTGAGAAAATGCCTTACAGTTGGATCTCATGGAGGCATTTCCTCAACTGAAGCTCCTTTCTCTGTGATAACTCCAGCTGTGTCAAGTTGACACAAAAATAGCCAGTACAATTGACCCCTTGTCAATTTGACACACAAACACATCACTAGTAAGCCTCAACCCTTACATTCTTATTCATCCCCAAGATCTAAATAACTTTAAAAGTCCCACAGTCTTTACATATTCTTAAAATTTCAATCTCTTTAAAATATCCATCTCTTTTAAATTCCAAAGTCTTTTTACAATTAAAAGTCTCTTAACTGTGGGCTCCACTAAAACAGTTTCTTCCTTCAAGAGGGAAAATATCAGGGCACAGTCACAATCAAAGCAAAAATCAATCTCCAACCGTCCAACGTCTGGGATCCAACTCACGATCTTCTGGGCTCCTCCAAGGGCTTGGGTCACTTCTTCAGCCATGCCCTTTGTAGCACACATGTCGTCCTCTGGGCTCCAGATGCCTGTACTCCACTGCTGCTGCTGCTCTTGGTGGTCATCTCGTGGTACTGGCATCTCCAAAACACTGCACGACCCCTTCAGTCCTGGGCCTTCAATTACAACTGGGGCTGCACCTTCACCAATGGCCTTCCATGGCCTCTCACAGTGCCGAGCCTGAGCTGCTGTGTGACCCCTTCATGCCTTCAAAACCAGTACCACCTGGGTGACCCTTACACATTACCAAGTCCCACTGCAGAAGGAGTACAACCTTGCCTATCTCTGGAACACAGCCTCTTTGTGCTTTCAGAAAACACTTCCCAGAAGATGTCACCTCAACGATGCTGGTCTCTTCTTAATCACCGCTAATTTCTTAGCTCCAGCTAACCAGCATCAATAGTCCCAGTAATGCAAAGTTTTTGCTTTAGTAGTTCTGGTATCTTGTTAATCACAGCTGATTCTTCAGCCCCAGCTAACCAGAACTACAAAATCTTCACAATAAAAACAGCAATGGCCCTGAAGAGAGTCTTTAATTTTCCCCCTGAAATTTCACAAACCAGGCCTCCATCTTCTGCACTGTTCTCAGCATTATCTTCCAAGCTCCTACACAACATCTGACAGAGCTTTTAACAACGAATGGATCTTCAAGCCCAAAGTTCCAAAGTCCTTCCACAGTCCTCCCCAAAACGTGGTCAAGTTGTCACAGGAATACCCCACTCTGCTGGTACCAATTTGTCCTAGTCAGGGTTTCTATTCCTGCACAAACATCATGACCAAGAAGCAAGTTGGGGAGGAAAGGGTTTATTCGGCTTACACTTCCATACTGCTGTTCATCACCAAAGGAAGTCAGGACTGGAACTCAAGCAGGTCAGGAAGCAGGAGCTGAGCAGAGGCCACAGAGGGATGTTCCTTACTGGCTTGCTTCCCCTGGCTTGCTCAGCCTACTCTCTTATAGAACCCAAGACTACCAGCCCAGGGATGGTCCCACCCACAAGGGGCCTTTCCCCCTTGATCACTAATTGAGAAAATGCCTTACAGTTGGATCTCATGGAGGCATTTCCTCAACTGAAGCTCCTTTCTCTGTGATAACTCCAGCTGTGTCAAGTTGACACAAAAATAGCCAGTACACCCATTTTTTTAAAATTGGGTTAATTTTTTTTTTTTGGTAATTAACTTCTTGAGTTCTTTATATATTTTGGATATTAGCCCTCTGTCAGATGGGAGTTAGTGAAGATTTTGTCCCAATCTGTAGGCCATTGATCTGTCTTATTGACTATATCCTTTGCCTTACAGAAGCTTTCCACTTTCATGAGGTCCCATTTATCAATTCTTGATCTTAGAGCATGAGCCATTGGAGTTCTGTTTTAGAAATCTTCCCCTGTGCCAATGAGTTCAAGGCTCTTTCCCACTTTCTTTCTCTTCTATTAGATTCAGTGTATCTGGTTTTATGTTGGGTTTTGTACAAGATGAAAATATGGGTCTATTTTCATTCTTCTACATACAGATAGCCAGTTAGACCAGCACCATTTATTGAAGATGCTTTATTTTATCCATTGTATATTTTTGGTGTCTTTGTCAAAGATCAAGTGACCATAAGTGTGAGGTTTTATTTCTGAGTCTTCAATTCTATTCCATTGACAACATGTCTCTGTACCAATACCATGCAGTTTTTATCACTATTGCTCTGTAGTAAAGCTTGGGGTCAGGGATGGTGATTCCCCCAACTGTTCTCTTATTGTTAAAAGTTGTTTTCACTATTATGGGTTTTTTGCCTTTCCAGGTGAATTTGAGAATTACTCTTTCCATGTCTTTGAAGAATTGTGTTGGGATTTTGATGGGGATTGCATTGAATCTATAGATTGTCTTTGGTAGAATGGCCATTTTCACTATGTTAATTCTGCCAGTCCGTGAGCATGGGAGATCTCTCCATTTTCTGAGATCTTCAATTTCTTTCTTGAGAGACTTGAAGTTATTGTCATATAGGTCTTTTACTTGTTTGGTTAATGTTGACCCAAGATATTTTATATTATTTGTGGCTATTGTGAAGGGAATTGTTTCCCTAATTTCTTACTCAGCATGATTATCCTTTGCATAAAGGAAGACTACTGATCTATTTGAGTTAATTTTTATATCTGGCCACTTTGCTGAAGTTGTTTATCAGCTGGAGAAGTTCTCTGGTAGAATTTTTGGGGTCATTTATGTATACTAACATATCATATCCAAATAGTGATACCTTTATTTCTTCTTTACCAACTTGTATCCCCTTGATATCTTTCTGTTGTCTTAGTCTTCTACCTAACACTTTGAGTACTGTATTGAATAGATATGGGTAGAGTGGACATAAATGTCTTGTCCCAGATTTCAGTGGTATTGTTTCAAGTTTTTCTCCATTTAATTTGATATTGACTGTTGGTTTACAGTAAGTTGCTTTTATTATGTTTCAGTATGGGCCTTGAATTTCTGATCTCTCCAATACTTTTAACATTAAGGGATGTTGTACTTTGTCAGATGCTTTTTCTGCCTCTAAGGAGATGATCAAGTGATTTTTTTTTTCTTTGAGCTTGTTTATACAGTTGATTATGTTAATAGATTTTCATATGTTAAACCAACCTTGCATCCCTGGGATGAAGCCTACTAGATCATGGTGAATAATGGTTTTGATGTATTCTTGGATGCAGTTTGCAAGAATTTTATTGAGTATTTTTGCGTCGATATTCATAAGCAAGAGTGCTCTTAAGTTCTCTTTTTTTGGTTGGGTCCTTGTTTGGTTTAGGTATCAGAGTAATTGTGGTTTCATATAATGAGTTAAGCAGTGTTCCTTCTGTTTCTATTTTATGGAATAGTTTGAGGAAAACTGGTATCATGTCTTCTTTGAAGGTCTGGTAGAATTTTGCACTAAATCCATCTGGCTACAGGCTTTTTTATGGTTGGGAGGTTTTTAATGACTACTTCTATTTCCTTGTGTGATATGGGCCTGTTTAGATAATTTACCTGATCTTGATTGAACTTTGGTATGTGGCATCTGACTAGAAAACCACCCATTTCATCTAGATTTTCAAGTTTTGTTGGATATAGGGTTTTATAGTAAGATCTGATGTTTTTTTTTAATTTCCTCTGTTTCTGTCATTATGTCTCCCTTTTTGTTTCTGATTTTATTAATTTGGAAACTGCCTCTTGTCCTTTTAGTTACTTTGGCTAGGGATTTATCTATCTTGGTGATTCTTTCAAAGAACCAGTTTCTGGTTTTGCTGATTCTTTGTATTGTTTTCTTTGTTTCTACCTGGTTAATTTCAGCACTGAGTTTGACTATTTCCTGCTTCTACTCCTCTGAGGTGAGTTTGCTTCTTTTTGTTCTAGGGCTCTCAGATGTGCTGTTAAGTTGCTCCTGTAAGATCTCTCCAGTTTCTTGGCTCTTAGTACTATGAACTTTCCTCTTAGCACTGCTTTCATTGTGTCCTGTAAGTTTGGGTATAATGTGTCAACATTTTCATTAAATT
The DNA here is from genome assembly GCF_978045245.1 of Mus caroli. Classification (NCBI taxonomy): domain Eukaryota; kingdom Metazoa; phylum Chordata; class Mammalia; order Rodentia; family Muridae; genus Mus; species Mus caroli. The sequence goes on along the minus strand of NW_028227259.1, from coordinate 47,585,059 downwards.
CCAGGAAATCTTTAATTTCCTTCTTTATTTCTTCTCTGACCAAGTTATCATTGAGGAAAGAGTTGTTCAGTTTCCATGTGTATGTAGACTTTCTGTAGTTTTTGTTGTTATTAAAGACCAGCCTTAGGTCATGGTGATCTGATAGGTGATCTGATCTGTTGAGGGTTGTTTTGCGACCAATTGTATGTTAGATTTTGGAGAAGATACCATGAGGTGCTGAGAAGAAGGATTATTCTTTTGTTTTAGGGTGAAATGTTCTGTAGATATCTGTTAAGTCCATTTGGTTCATAACTTCTCTTAGATTCACTGTGTCTCTGTTTAGTTTCCATTTCAATGACCTGTTCATTTGTGAGAGTGGGGTATCAAAAATCTCTCACTATTATTGTGTGGGGATCAATGTGTGTTTTGAATTTGAGTAATGTTTCTCTTATGAATTTGGGTGCTCTTGCATTTGGGGCATAGATGTTCAGAATTGAGAGTTTCTCTTATTGGATTTTCCCCTTGATGAATATGAAGTATCCTTCTTCATTACACTTGATAACTTTTGGTTGAAATTCTATTTTATTGGATTTAAGTATGGCAACTCCTGTTTGTTTCCTGGGACCATTTGCTTAGAAGACCTTTTCCCATTCTTTTACTCTTAGATAGTGCCTGCTGCTGTTATTGAGGTGTGTTTCTTGTCTGCAGCACAATGCTGGATCTTGTTTGAGTATCCAGTGTGTTAGTTTATGTCTTTTTATAGGTGAGTTGAGTCCATTAATATTGAGAGATATTAAAGAGAGATGACTGTTGGTTCCTGATATGTTTGCTTTTGCAGGTGGTTTTTATGTGCTTGTGGCTCTCTGCTTTTGACTTTATTGTCCTTTCTTTGGTGCAGGTATCCTCCTTGTGTTGGAGTTTTCCTTCCAGGATCCTCTGTTGGTAGATAGATACTGTCTGAATTTGGTTTTTATCTTGGAATATTTTGTTTTCTCCATCTATGTTTATTGAGAGTTTTGCTGGGCATAGTAGCCTGGGCTGGCATTTGTGTTCTCTTAGAGTCTACATGACTGTTAACCAGGCTCTTCTGGCTTTCATAGTCTCCATTGAGAAATCTGGTGTAATTCTGATAGGTCTACTTTTGCATGTTACTTGGCCTTTTTATCTTACAGCTTTTAATATTCTTTCTTTGCTCTGTGCATTTAGTGTTTTGATAATTATGAGATGAGAAGATTTTCTTTTTTGGTCTCACTTATTTGCTGTTCGATAGGCTTCTTGTACCTTTATGTCCATCTCTTTCTTTAGGTTTGTTAAGATTTCTTTTATGACTTTTGTTGAAGACATTTTCAGGTCCTTTGAGCTGGGAATCTTCATTCTCCTCTATTCTGATTATTATTAGATTTGGTCTTTTCATTCTGTCCTGAATTTCCTGGATGCTTTGGGTTAGGAGTTTTTTATGTTTTGGATTTTCTTTGGCAGCTGTATCAATCTCTTCTACTGTATCTTCTACAACTGAGATTCTCTCTTCTATCTCTTGTATTTTGTTGATGATTCTTGAATCTGTAATTCCTACCTCTTTCCTATGTTTTCCATTTCCAGCTTTGCCTCCATTTGTGTTTCCTTTATTGTTTCTATTTCCACTTTTGGGCCTTGGATCTCTTTATTCAATTCCTTAACCTGTTTACCTGTGTTTTTCTGTATATTTTTCAGTGAGTTATTGATATCCTCCTTAAAGGACTCTATTATCTTCATGATATAGGATTTTAGAACAGATTACTGATTCTCAGGTGTGTTGATGTATTCAGGGTTTCCTGAGGTGGTAGAACTGGGTTTTGATGATGCCCAAATATTTTGGCTTCTGTTGCTTATGGTCTAGTGCTTGCCTTTCTCCATCTAGATATCCTTGGTGTTTGTTGGTCTGGGTGACAGTATGGATTCTTCCTCTTTTGTCCCTTTGTTGCTTCAGTTTCCTGGTAGGCTTGTGGCTCTGGCTGTATCAGACCACCTGTGGGGCTTTCCAATTGGGGGCTCTTCACAGGGGCTGAGAAGCTACTGATGTGTTGCACTGGCTGCAGTAGATCCCCTGGGAGGCCTTCATAGTGTTGGGTCTCCAGTGGATCAGTAAAACTGTTGTCTGAGTGCAGCTTATCTTCAACTGCTCTGAGAACAGAGGGTCCTGAACTTCTCAACTTCACTGAATGCAGTGAGTCCTCTATGATGTATTGGGATATGGAATCTTTAAGCAAGCAGACCAACTAGGAATCTTCCCCAGCAGCAAGGACCAGGCAGAAGCAGGGTAAGGGATGGAAGGAAGGGGAGTGGTATTCGGGAGGGCAGGTGTTTTGGTGGGTGATGGGTCCTGAGTCCATCATTTTCCCAGCAACAGCTCTGGGACTGTGCGGAGGGGCATTGAATGGGTTTTTATTTATTTATTTATTTATTTTTCAATTTTTATTAGATATTTTCTTCATTTACATTTCAATTGCTATCCCAAAAGTCCCCTATACCCTCTCCCAGTCCTGCTCCCCTACCCACCCACTCCACTTCTTGGCCCTGGCATTCCCCTGTACTGGGGCATATAAAGTTTGCAAGACCAAGGGACCTCTCTTCCCAGTGATGGCCAAGTAGGCCATCTTCTGCTACATATGCAGCTAGAGACACAATGTCTGGGGATACTGGTTAGTTCATATTGTTGTTCTACCTATAAGATTGCAGACCCCTTCTGCTCCTTGGGTACTTTCTCTAGATCCTCCATTGGGGGCCCTGTGTTCCATCCAATAGATGACTCTGAGCATCCACTTCTGTATTTGCCAGGCACTGGCGTAACCTCACAAGAGATAGCTATATCAAGATCCTTTCAGCAAAATCTTTCTGGCATATGCAATAGTGTCTGCATTTGGTGGCTGATTATGGGCTGGATCCCTGGGTGGGGCAGTCTCTGGATGGTCCATTCTTTCGTCTCAGCTCCAAGCTTTGTCTCTGTAACTCCTTCCATGGGTATTTTGTTCCTTATTCTAAGGAGGAATGAAGTATCCATGCTTTGGTCTTCCTTCTTCTTGATTTTCTTGTGTTTTGCAAATTTTATCTTGGATATTTTAAGTTTCTGGGCTAATATCGACTTATCAGTGAGTGTATACCAAGTGACTACTTTTGTGATTGGGTTACCTCACTCAGGATGATATCCTCCAGATCCATCCATTTGCCTAAGAATTTCATGAATTCATTGTTTTTAATAGCTGAGTGTAAATCACTGTGTAATTCACTGTGTAAATGTACCCACATTTTCTGTATCCATTCTTCTGTTAAGGGACATCTAGCTTCTTTCCAGCTTCTGGCTATTATAAATAAGGCTGCTATGAACATAGTGGAGCATGTGTCCTTATTACCAGTTGGAACATCTTCTGGGTATATGCCCAGGAGAGGTATTGCTGGATCTTCCAGTAGTACTATGTCCAATTTTCTGAGGAACCGCCAGACTGTTTTCCAGAGTGTCTGTACAAGCTTGCAATCCCACCAGCAATGGAGGAGTGTTCCTCTTTCTCCACATCCTCACCAGCATCTGCTGTCACCTGAATTTTTGATTTTAGCCATTCTGACTGGTTTGAGATGGAATCTCAGGGTTGTTTTGATTTACATTTCCCTGATGATTAAGGATGCTGAACATTTTTTTCAGGTGCTTCTCAGCCCTTCAGTATTTCTCAGTTGAGAATTCTTTGTTTAGCGCTGTACCCAATTTTTAATGGGTGTTATTTGAATTTCTGGAGTCCAGTTTCTTGAGCTCTTTGTATATATTGGATATTAGCCCCCTATCAGATTTAGGATTGTCTCAACTGCTCTGAGTGTAGGTCCTCTATGATGAATTGGGATGTGGAGTCTTTACGGGAGCAGACCAACTAGGGGTCTTTCCCAGCAGCAAAGACCAAGTGGAAGGGGCAAATATCTGTTTCTCTCTCTCTCTCTCTCTCTCTCTCTCTCTCTCTCTCTCTCTCTCTCTCTCTCTCTCTCTCTCTTGTGTGTGTGTGTGTGTGTTTACATGCATGTGCAGGCACATGCCTGTGCAAGTGTATACATACCTCTGTGCTCTGTGGGCAAGTGGAAGACAGAGAAGGATGTCAGCCATCCTGCTCTGTTACTTTCCATATTACACCTTTGGTGCAGGACCCCTCATTGAACTTGGAACTAGGCTTTCAGCCATCAAGCCTAGGGATTCTTTTTTCTTGTCCCATTAACAATGCCAAGCTTATAGGCATACACACTGTCATCTTCTTTTGTAGGTCCCTGGGATTTAAATGTAGGTCCTAATACTTGAATAGCAAGTAGACTTGTCCACAGAGATTTATCCCTATCCCTTTACATAGTTTTTTTTTCCATTGTGATACTAAGAGTTGAGTCTTGGACCTTGTCCATGATAGGTAAGCTCTCTACCATTGAGCTACACACCCAGCCCTCTCTTGTTTAGTTTTGCACGGGTTACATTGAAAATTGTTCATGGAAAATTCTGTTGTATTTTACATACAGTTTACCAACAACTAGAAGAAAATTAGAAGTTGTGTTTCTGTATGAATGAATGGCTAGAAGTTTTTTTTCTCTTCCATGAGAGTATCAATGCTCCTAATATGAGCATGAGTGGAGAACTTTCCTAGGCATACAATTGTGGATCCTACTGTGAAACTTGGAAGCTGCTTCCATTTTACATTTCATTCTTGAGTTGGGTAAGCAAAGACATTTGTGATATAGATATCAGCTCTGTATATGAGATGTCACTAGTGGTGAGAAACAACAGTCGTGATGGCAAACATTATGACATTGCAATATAACATTGTCATCATTGCCATACACAAATTCATAGCTCTACTGAAACATATGTGGCCACAGGCCACAGGTTGGATACTAACACCTGCATCCTTTGAATTTTGTAGTGCATTTATAAAGGAGGCTGGATACAAATTATTTTTCTTGTTTCCTGTTGGAGAAAATCAAGATTGGAGGAGCAAATTATCCATCCTAGGCTCACTGAATAAAGTCCAGGCAGGAGCACAACAGAAACACACATCTGCACTTGGACAAGATCTTCCTCTACTGCTTCCTGGGATAGCTGCCTGTACTTGGGCAGAACTAGGCAAGCCCATAGCAGTTGACAGAACTGTTAGTCCTAGAGTTGGGTAGATTTCAGTCCAGTCCCAAGGAGGAGCTCCTAGACTGCTCTTGTTACCAAACCCTGGACTTGAGCCAGCCACATACTTCTTGATGTTGACCCACCCAAGTGTCCTGAGCATAAGAGAGCATAAGAGTTCACTTGGCCTTAAATTAATGTCCAGATCAGAGAGCCCTAAGACCTGGCTCTCCTGCTCACTAAATTAAATCCGCTTAGAGTTAGGGTTTATCTTACATAAAGTCATGATGAAGACTGCTTGCCTCATGGGATTGTCTTGCTCTCTAAGGGAGAAAATTAATGTGAAAAGCTTTGTAAAGACTCAAGCACTGCATCAATGTAATTTATTCATGCATTACATAGCAGCGACTGTGTGCCAAGCCCTGCTTCAAGAGCTTTATAGATCTTTGCTCAAGTAATCTTCATATTAACCCTGGGAGATGTTTTATAATCATCATCATCTTCACTTTGCATATGTGGAACTGTGTAACCATAATACACAGTTGTTCAGGGCAGAGCTGAGTGATGAGACTGGACCACTGGTACACACCAGGATTTACATTCTTGAGCATGACCCCAAGCATCCTGTGAAATGTGATTATTAGCAATGGGAGTAGAATAGAAACATGATAACAGGAGGCACAAAAGGGTTGCCCTTTTCCTCACTTATAACCCTATTAGAAAGAAGAACAAATCAAGGAATGTTAAAGATAAAAGCAGAAATCAATCAATGAGAAGAGATAGGCAGTGATGATAGCAATGTTTATGGGATGGAAAGACCCATAAAAGAGGCATATTTTTTGGAAGCTTCATGAAAGAAAGAACAGTAAAAGCACACATATAACACTAGAGATGATAAAAGATATAAAAGATATATCCCAGATACAGAGAAAGATGAAAAAACAAGAGCATATTGTCCACATATGTTCCTGAACCAACATCTCATGAGTTAGCTTTGGTCACTTAAATTTCCGTAGGAAATTGACTTGTATTCTTCTTCTCTTCCTACAACTAACTTCTCCTCCTCTTCCTCCTCCTCTTTCTTTTCCTTCTCTAACTTCTCTTCCTCCTCCTTCTCCTCCTCCTTCTTTTATTCCTTCTTTTTTTCCTTCCTTCTCCTCCCTCTACCCCTCTCTTTGGTGTAGAATGTCCAGCATAATCCATCCTGATAAAACTTCAAAGAAGTTTTTTTTTTTTTTTTGTATTCTCATGAATGTGAGAGGAGTGATAATTATAATCATAACTCTATTTAAAACCTGACTTAGGAAAATGATAATGAAGAAATAAGCAAAATTATCCAAGAAAAATGAGCAAAGCTTCTGAGACTGTTCTTAATACAAGATGAATAAGGATAAAGGAACATGGCAAAGGTTTAAAAATAAACTCTCCATCTTTCCTCATTTCTCTCTCCTTTTATTATTATTTTAAGTGAATATGAGTTTTATTCTTTTTAGATAGACGACAGTCTTCCATCTGTGGCCAAGTCTGAAGGTGCAGCTGTACTTGTTTGCTTTCTCAATCCTTTCTCTTCATTAACCTTTGTTCCCTAGTTTATAGTAAGTGATCAATTAACATTTGTTAAATGAATTAATGAGTTAAAGGAAGTAAGATTTGAATGATGTTCTTGAAGGAGATGAAAATCTAAGATTCTTTAAGTTTAATGTGAAAGATAATAAAAATAAGCATATAACACAAAGAAAAAGAAATATAAACAGGATAAAATATAACTATTAAAGAACAAAAATTAAAAAGAATTCAAGTAGCCTGATACTGTTTGGAAGTGTACAAATTGTCTAGGACAGGAATGAAATCCATCGCCTGGCATTTATGAGAACTTAACATAAGGATAAACATAGCATTTAAAATTTGTATGGAAAGGAAGAATTATTCAATGGCTTATCACGAATATTGCCCATCCTGGAGGAAAATTTAGATCTGTGCCTTGTTCCATTTGCAAATTTTATAGCACATTAAAGATTTAAATATGAAAATAAAATTCGCCGGGCGTGGTGGCGCACGCCTTTAATCCCAGCACTCTGGAGGCAGAGGCAGGCGGATTTCTGAGTTCGAGGCCAGCCTGGTCTACAAAGTGAGTGCCAGGACAGCCAGGGCTACACAGAGAAACCCTGTCTCGAAAAACCAAAAAAAAAAAAAAAAAAAAAAAAAAAAAAATTCAATAGAAGAAAATACACAAGTATTTATGGACTATATAGTTGTGGATGGAATGTGAAATTCCCCCACAGCTCCAGGTGTTTGAACACTTGGTACCCTGATAGCAGTGCTGTTTTGGAAGACTGAGAGATCTTTCAGAGGTAAAGGTTTGCTGGAGGAAGTGAGTCTCTAGGCATGAGCCCTGAGGTTTAATAGCCTAACTCTACTTCCTGTCTACTCTGCTTACTGACTACAGTTCCCAGATACTTCACATTCCTGCTACCATGCTTTCCTGACCAGGATGGAGTGTAGTCCTTATGCTGTAAGCCAAAAGAAACCCTTTCCCCCTCTACATTGCATCTTCTTAGCTATTTGGTCATAGCAGTGAGCAACGTGATACAGAAAAATTGATCCTGTATGTAGGGACATTGATGCTACAATAAACCTAACTGTATGGTTTATAGACCTTTGGAACTGCTTTATTCAAGGAATGTGGAGCAGTCTGGAGCTTAAGGTTAGAAAAGACCTAAAAGGCTTTTTGGCAGAGTTTGATGGATCATTTTGATGGGAGTTCAGAAGACCAGAATGTGGCAGGAAATATGCACAATGAAGTCTGGCTACTGAGGTTCCAAAGAAAAACTGGAACTCTCTCAAGAATTGGGCTATTGGTTTTATGGTATAGTCTAGCAGCAACCAGTATGGCTGCATCCTGCTTGTGTTCAGAGAACTTGGTGAGGCTTATGGAAGAGTAATGGACTAATGTGTTCGCGGAGAAAAATCTCAAGAGTGGAAGATATTCAGGCTGTGTCATAGCTACTGCTTATAGCTCTTATCTAGTTCTACAATGAAACAGTATCGAATGCAGCCAGCAATTATGAAAAAATCATTGTTTGTTGGGAAGTGAGTGAATTGGAAGTTGTTGAATAAGTGGTTAGTGATTAGAAAGCAGCTGCAAATTGTTAAAGAGATTAGTGCCATTAAAAAGGTTCCTGTTTTCTGCACAGGGAAAATTCAAAAGGTGCCTTGAAAGAAAGACCTCATTCTTAGTGCTACAGTCTATAGAAAGCAGAGTTCTCTCTCTCTCTCTCTCTCTCTCTCTCTCTCTCTCTCTCTCTCTCACACACACACACACACACACACACACACTCTTTATACATACATACATATATATATATGTGTGTGTGTGTGTATCTGTGTATATACATACATATACATAGAGATACAAATATCCATATATATGCATGAGTATATACATACATGTACATATGGATGTGTTTATCTCATGTATATCAGATTTTACATATATATGTCTATATCAGATTATATATAATATATAATCAAATTATATGTAATATATAATATGTAAATTATATATATAGTCTGATAAATGTACACAATAGGTAATTCTTCAATGTCTAACAATGGTACCATCTGCATGCTGGAGAAACTGAGAACCTAATAGTTGCTCAGACTACAAGCCAGGCATCTCAGAAGTTCCAATCTGAAGCTGAAGTTTCAGGATGTTCCCAAGAGTCACTGATCATCAGTTCATTTTGGAAAGCCATAGGAACTAGAATATGATGTCACTGATGGCAGCAGCAGAAGTAGGAAGGGCCCATTTATCAACAAGAAGTAAAGGCAATTGCAAACTTTATATGCCCCAGTACAGGGGAGCACCAGGGCCAAGAAGTAGGAGGAGCAGGGTTGGGGAGGGTATAGGGGACTTTCAGGATAGCATTTGAAATGTAAATGAAGAAAATACCTAATAAAGAATTGGGTTTGGTGGCTGATTATGGGATGAATCCCCGGGTGGGGTATTCTCTGGATAGTCCATCCTTAGCTCCAAACTTTGTCTCTGTAACTCCTTTCATGGGTATTTTGTTCCCTATTCTAAGGAGGAATGAAGCATTCACCCATTGGTCTTCCCTCTTCTTGATTTTCTTGTGTTTTGCAAATTGTATCTTGAGTGTTCTATGTTTCTGGGCTAATATCCACTTATCAGTGAGTGCATATCTAATGACTTCTTTTGTGATTGGGTTACCTCACTAAGGATGATATCCTCCAAATACAGAAATGGATGCTCACAGTCATCTATAAGATGGAACACAGTGCCCCCAATGGAGAAGCAGAGAAAGCACCCAAGGAGCTGAAGGGGTCTGCAACACTATAGGTGGAACAACAATATGAACTAACCAGTACCCCCCAGAGCTCATGTCTCTAGCTGCATATATAGCAGAAGATGGCCTAGTCGGCCATCACTGGGAAGAGAGGCCCCTTGGTATTGCAAACTTTATATGCCCTAGTACAGGGGGATGCTAGGGTCAAGAAGCAGGAATTGATGGGTAGGGGAGCAGGGTGGAGGGAGGGAACTTTTCGGATAGCATTTGAAATGTATATAAAGAAAATATCTAATAAAAATATGGAAAAGTTAAAAAAAAAGAAGTAAAGGCAAGCAGGCAAGAAATGTTGCTTTTTTCCCCAGCCTTCTTTGTATCTAGACCATATGCCAGAAGATGTGTCCACTCTAGAGAAGAAATTCCTCTCATGTAGTCCTTTATAGAAATTCTTTTACAACTTATCCCAAGGCATGTCTCCTGATTGGTGCTAGATCCTAGCAAGTTCACAATCAAGATTAGACATCATAAATATGATACTAGAGGCAACAAAAGAAAAAATTATATATTTAGTTACTTAATAAAAAAAGACCCTGAAATGTCTATACATAAGAAAAATTAATAACAGTGGAAAGTTTTTGACAAAATTATTGGTTGAAAATTTATGTGCATTGCATGTCACCAAGCTTAGCTCTTGAAGAGTGGGTTATTGTTTTACATCTATCAGTAATTATATAATTGACAAATTGAGGGATCTTCACAAATCAGTAGGAAAGTTTAGCAAAGGTCATTCACAAAAGAGCTCATTTAAATAATGCAAAATAAAAAAACATAACTTATAGAAGTATAACTAGAAATAATGACATATCATTTTACCTTCAAGTTTGGCATCAAATAGGATGGTAGGTAGCTAGAACATCTGTATCAACAGGAGAAGTCATCTATTACCCTGTATTTGTCATGGACAAAGCTGTAACATTCTCATTGTGCGACAATTTGACTCTGTAGCATTCATAAAATACAGACTTTTGAGTGTCTTTTGATATGACTTCCTCCTTTATATTTTCATTTAAGGGGAAGAACTACAAGTAATAGCTTATGAAAATTGGAAACAGTTTAAATATCCCACTTTAAGAGATTCATTATGTTAGAGGGCTGGACTGTTCTTGTATACAACCTGAGTTGGGTTCCCAGCATCCCAATCAAGCATATTCCTACCATGGACAGAAACAGATGTGAGTTTAGTTAAGCAGAAGGATGGTGTACTGACATTTGAACACATGTGCAGAGATACACAAAGTCTAGTTTCAGTGCTTGGAGAGAAGATTATAATGGTGTCTCTTGAGTCAATAGACTAGAACATTTAAGCCTTGAAACATGTGACTAAAAGTTGAATCAACTGGTTCCCTTAGGAAATTGTTGAGGCAATTATCAATGAGCAGCGTTGAGAATTTATAAGAATCCCTGTACATGAAGGCATGTGAATGGGTCTACTTACTCTAAAGATGCTTGCTTTTTCTTTTCTTTTTTCTTTGTCTTTTTCTTTCAAGATGCAGCAGCCTAAGCTGGCTTTGAACTTGTGGTCCTCATACCTCAGTGTCTGAAATGTTTCAATTACTGGTGTGTATCAACACACTCAGTAAGAATGAAATTATGGCCATTCATAAACAACACATGGTATAATGAAGGTGGGAATTAGTAAGCTGTCTTCCTTGCTTTATTTTCCATGCTATATTTTTATATGAATATATATATGTATATGAATATGTATATGTTTGCATGAATATGAATATATATATATATATACATATATATTATATGAATGGCCATCTTCACTTTGCCCTGTTTTCTCTCTCATAGCACATAAATAATTCATGAAATTCTGGTAAGCAGGCTGAGGTAACTTAGTTGGAAATGTACTTTCCTTATAAGCACAAGGACCTCTGATCAATCATCAGAGCCCATGAAAGAATCTGGTTGAACTGGCATGGATGTTTAATGCAAGAACTGTGAGATGGAGGTGGGTGAATGCCTATGGCTTACTTTCAAGTCAGACTAGCCTACTTGGCACATTTGAAAACCTTATTTCAAATTAAAGATGGGTAGATTCTGGGAAATGGCACATATGGTCATCCCATGGCTTCCATTCAAATGTGTAAAGACATACAAAAGTCCTCACATAACTCACATGTGCAATTATATACACAGGAAAAAATGCTGGAGAATCCATTTTTAAACTGTAACTTCTAGAAAGACCTTTTTCAAATAAACTTTTGGGTGCTGTCTTGGACAGTGTTCTAGTGCTGTGAAGAGACATCATGACCCTGGAACGCTTATAGAGCAGAACGTTTGACTGGGGCTTGCTTACATTCAGAGACTTCGTCCACACAAATAGATTCTAACTTCATTGAGGATGACGACAACTGCTTTCCCTAGAGAGCAACTTTATAGAGAAAAGCATTTTCTAATCTTTCCAGCCCAGTGTAGTGTTATGGTTTCCAAACTTTGATTGTTTTTAGCAATAGAAACCTTGGGCAATATAATAATACAGAACCCCAGTTGATATTACAGATGTGAATTGTGCAGCTCTCGGTGAGTTGGGACAGGGAGCCCAGAAAGGCTCACATTCTGCCTCTTGTTGGTGTATCCACAGAGCGACTGAGCCTACAAGCTGAACAAACTGGTATTAAGTTTCCCTGAAAGCCTTGGTCAATAAAAACCTTGGTCATGTCATTTTGGACCCAGCCCATCAACAGAGCATTTACTTGCAAAGCAGTGGTAAGAATACAAGGCAAAGGTTATTAGAAGTGTTGCGTTAGCTTTTAAAGCAAAATGAGATCTCCACTGCTTTGCTTTGTAGCTTTTGTGCTCAAAATTGAGAGACATCTATCAGAGGGCCCTCTGAGGAAAAAAATGACATGCACTGACCTCAAAGTGCTGATGCAGCTTTCTATGTAATACCAAGGAAAGAAACTGGCTAGGAAAGTCATGTCCAAAAAATCTGTCTCTTAGTCTTACTGGGGCTTCCAACATGTTAATTCCAAATGTGGCTCCTTGGCAGGCCCAGGGATTTCTAGGAAGTTTACTCTCGGACCCTTCTCTTATTCTCTCTTGATCACCCTCATATGACAGGTGTCCTGCCCCGACCTGAAGAGAAGCAGTGTCACACAGGAGTTCAAGGAGAATCTGAACAAACCACTGCTGTGATACTTATCCTGGGGAGAACTGAACAATTGTGCTTTCCCTCCAGAGAGGGGACTAACAGCAGAGGGAAGAAACAATTCTATTCAAGTTCAGATTAGTGAACCAATGAGTTTATTGCAGTTACTTAGGACACTGGATGGTTCAGGGACATCTGCATCACCAAAGCCCTACCCATCATAGGTGACAACTCATGAATGCTGCATCCCCAGCAGCCTTTTGCCCACCTGGCAGTATCACTAACATCTCCCCCTCTCCAGTAGCCATTTTCTGCTTGTATAAGCTCTGCTGGGGACCTATGGAGTCTGCTAGCTTTTTGAGTTTCTCACATCTTGCAAATTTCTTTTCTTTTTTTTTTTTTTTTTTTTTTTTTTTTTTTTTTTTTAGTTACTTTGGTCTCAAAGGCTTCCCTCCTCCCTCTCAGGAAAAAGGTGAGCAGCCCAAACCTCAGCCTTGCTGAATTCTTTCAAAATTAGCTGCTTCTTTTGTTAACCCATCTTCCTTCTGCAACAGTCTTTATGTCTTCATTTCTAAAATTCCTGTGTGGTAAACATAATATTGGCAAATTTAGTATGTTTTTCCTCTTACTATTCTGTTTCATTATGTGAGTGCCAGTTATGAATCTTGCTTAGTTGACAAAAGACATTTTTTTCCTCTTTTGTAGACCTATGCACCTTCCTTCTTGTCTCTTAAATTATCTTTAACTCCTCTTCCACATCTTCCTTTTCTCCTCATTGTGATTTCCTGTCCACTCTAAGAATAAACCCAAGTACAGAGGCTGCTAAGCCCAGGATTGATGGTCTACTCCATCAATACCAAATAAAAGGTAATTAGTGCTTCAAAAAGCCGCCTAACAGGTGTTAAACATCAGATCACCGAGTGAACAAGCACCTTTAATGTGATCAGTTCTGTTAACACAGTAAGTAAGTAGTCCCCTGACTATTTCTGAAAACATAGATTATTCCATTTCAGATGTCCTGATACATAAGGAAATACTGAAGTCAGGTATTATCTCACCAACATAGGCCTGCCTGTGAAAATACGGTTGTTATATGCAACCAACAGGAAGGTGGGAGATTCTGATAAAGTCCCATATGGGTTAAGACACACAGCAAGGAATCATTTTAATCTGAAACTCTTCCCAAACTTCCACTTCATCATGCTTTCTCAGGTTGAGTCCTGAATAATAAATATGTGACTTCTCCTCTGGTGCTGTGAAGCCAACTGGGTAGGACATCTTTATTGTGACCCAGAGCAGCCTTCTCTACTTCCTTCATCCTCAACCAGAGGGCAGGGAAAGCATGCTCTGTCTTATTGAATTTGAGATGTAGACACAGTGTAATATTCTCAATTCAAAACTGTTAGCTAAAGTGAGGACAATGATGCCTTGGGAAAATATAATAAATGAACAGGAAAAAAAATGACCATTAAATGTCTGAAGAGAAACTGTTTATAAATACCTCTGTATCTATCACTCCCTGTCCTTATTACAAAGTGGGCTGAAGGGATGGAGAGATGGCTCAGTGGATAAAACCACTTGCTATGCAAGCACGAGGACCTGAGTTCAAATCCACAGGACAGGACCCATGTAATAGACACAGAGCTTAGGCCTCTGTAATTGTCACACTTCTACAAGGAGATAGAAAATAGAGATAGGAAACTCTCCTGAAGCTCATGACATACTAGTCTCTCATACACAGCAGAGAAACAACAGAAAGATCCTCTCTCAAACAAGGTGTGAGGCCAGGTTCTTCATATAAATGCTATGGTGTATGTGTCCTTATTCATATATACAAATGTGCACATACGTATGATGCATACAATACACACACACACACACAGAAACACATACACACACACACACAAAGTTGATCGACTTTGCTTCTCACTATCCTGACGAAGGCTATTCACTCAACTAGTAGAGATATACCAGCTCTTGGCTGTGGAAAGAGAAGCAGTGTGGAAGATTGGGAGAGCTAAGTACATTTCAGATGAAAGATCACTAATGCTCTTTCTGTACTAATGGGCAAAGAAAATGCACAGAAGGTTCATGTGGGAGGAAGTTCCCATGATCAGGGCTCTGGGAAGTGTCTCTCTTGTCTCCCACAGTCCATGTAGCAGTGACTATGAAATTGTTACACTGTGAGCCCTTAGGCTATGCAGGGAGGTAAGAGTTTTAATTATGTTTCTGGAGCCCAGCACATGGGATCTGGGTTCCTATACAGTTCAGGTCCATCTGAGAGCTGGGCCTCCTGCATCCTCTCTTTGCAGCTGCAGTTGCTCCTTCCTAGTAGGTCTTGCTGCTTGGAGAACAGTTTGTCATTCAGAATAACTGCTGTGGCAGATAGACTCCATAATAGCATCTCTTATCTGGAGGGACACATGCCACATGCTAGGCAGTTTTCTAAGCTGTTTTGTGGTTATGAATCAAATTTCTATCATCATCCTGTCACATGGCTCCTGGCCCTCATCCTCCTATTTCTTCCCTAGAAAAGTAACACAGGCATAACAAGGTAAAATGGTTTATCCAAGGTTAAAGAGCCTTGAAATGTCAGAGCTGAGAGTTCAAATCCAGCCAAGCTGACTTGCATTCCATACAGGCCTTCCTGTATTCAATCCTTTTACCTTTCCACGGAGGCCTCCTTTCTTCTTACCTTAACTCTGTGTTTCCTCATGCTAAAGAGTCTTAGTTAGCTTCCTTGTTGCTGTGATAAAACACTGACCAAGACATTTGGTGGGAAAGGGTTTACTTCATCTGACATTTTAAAATGAAACCCATCATGAAGAGAAGCCAGTGCAGGAGCTCAAGGCAGGAACCTGGAGGTCGGAGTGCTTCTTAGTGGCTTGATCTCAGTGAATTGTTCAGCCTGTTAAGCCCCTGCCCAGGGGTGGCAATATCCCATATTATACATTCATCATGAAAACACCCCATAGACGTGTCCATAGATCAGTCTTGATAGAGTCTCCACTGAGTTTCTCTCTTCCCAGATGACTCTCGTTTGGGTCAAGTTGACAAACATTGACCAGAACATATAGGATGCCTGTTTAGTATTCTATGATGTTGTTTGATGTCTCTGTCAGGACAATGAATGGTTCAGTGGTCAAAAACATATAAAAATTTTAGGGGACTGTGCATCTACCACACAACATTCCTAATGCTTTAATCCGTAGCATGGTCTTCATGGAGAGGGAAATAACACGGCACAGTGTATGTTAGACTTATACAATCATGAAATCTGTTATTGGTTCTCACCTCACACATCCAAGGCAGCTAGTCCTCACAGAGCACACTGGGGAGTACCATGTCTCATCGACAGCCGTTGGACCTGCAAGGATGCTTGATTCCTCTTTGACTGAAGGCTAATTTTCTCTCATATTTCAAGACTCAGGGGGATATAAGCATAGCTTTTTTTTTTCTGCTTCTGGATCATGATTCTTTTTATAGTTGTGGGCATAAAAATCCCCATTCCTGAGAGAATAATGATAACTATCCATACCCTTCTTTATTACTCATTGATTTTTATTTCTTAACTCCTGACATTTTTTCCCTGTATACACAGAAGACCCTAGCCATTGTACAAACCTTTTTGTCCCCACTTCAATTCCTTCAGTCACTGTGGAAAACATCTGTGCAGATGAACCACCCAACATCCAACGGATGACTGTGAGCATCCACTTCTGTACTTCTCAGGCACTGACAGAGCCTCTCAGAAGACAGCTATATCAGGCTCCTGTCAGCAAGCACATGTTGTCATCCACAATAGTGTCTGGGTTTGGTGACTATATGGAATGTATCCCCAGGTAAGGCAGTCTCTGGATGGTCATTCCTTCAGTCTCTGCTCCATACTTAGTCTCTGTAACTCCTTCCATGGGTATTTTGTTCCCCCTTCTAAGAGGGATGAGGCTACATTTCTTTTTTTTTTTTTTTTCTTAAATTGGATATCTTATTTATTTACATTTCAAATGTTATCCCCTATCCTAGTTTCCCCTCCGAAAAACACCCTCCCCCCGTCCCCTACCTCTTCCCCCTGCTTACCAATCCACCCACTCCCTCTTACTGGCCCTGGCATTCCCCCACACTGGGGCATAGAGCCTTCATAGGACAAAGGGCCTCTTTCCCCATTGATGAATGACTAGGCCATCCTTTGCTGCATATGCAGCTGGAACCATGAGTCCCACCATGTGTGCTCTTTGGTTGATGGTTTAGTCCCTGGGAGCTCTGGGAGTACTGGCTAGTTCATATTGTTGTTCTTCCTATGGAGATGGAAACCCCTTCAGCTCCTTGGATCCTTTCTCTAGCTTCTCCATTGGGGACCCTGTGCTCAGTCTGATGGATGGCTGTGAGCATTCACCTCTGTATTTATGAGGCACTGGCAGAGCTTCTCAGGAGACAGCTATATCAGGCTCCTTTCAGCAAGCACTTGTTGGCATCCACAACAGTGTCTGGGTTTGGTGATGTTAAATGGGATGGATCCCCAGGTGAGTCAGTCTCTTGATAGTCATTTCTTCAGTCTCTACTCCACACTTTGTCTCTGTAACTCCTTCCAAGCATGCTTTGTTCCTCCCTTCTAAGATGGATCGAAGTATCCACACTATGGTCTTCCTTCTTCTTGAATTTCATGTGGTTTGTGAATTGTATCTTGGGTATTCCAAGCTTCTGGACTTCTGGGCTAATATCCACTTATCAGTGAATGCATATCATGTGTGTTCTTTTGTGATTGGATTACCTCACTCAGGATGATATCCTCCAGATACATCCACTTGCCTACAAATAAATAAATTCATTGTTTTTAATAGCTGAGTAGTACTCCATTGTTGAAATGTACCACATTTTCTGTATCCATTCCTCTGTTGAGGGACATCTGGGTTCTTTCCAGCTTCTCTGGATATTATTAATAAGGCTACTATACTTTTAAATTTTAGCTATGTTGCAGCTGCTATCCTCCCTGGTTCCCCTTTGCTACCAAAGTCACCTCTCCTTTCCTTGGAGTTTCACCTTCTCTTTTGCTAAATTTTGGTTGATTGGTATGAACTTCACCAGCTCTACTGTTGGTTCTCAAATGTCCCACCTTCTCTCTTTGCTTGACTTATCTACTTGTGCTTAGTCATTCTTTCCTCCCTCCTGGCAAAGGTTCTTTTTATCAGTCTAGCAGTCCTCATGGCTTGGATAAAGAAGCCAATACACTACATTGTCTGTTCAAGCCTTGACATTCAGTCTAAACAATGACAGGTTTATATGTATCATTTCTTTGAAGGTATATCAGGGATCAACCTCTGGTATCTGGTGTTGCTTCAGGGAAAATTATTTCCAGGAATGAATGTTTATAATATGTTATTTATGTTATCAAAATATTCAGATGAGAATCTACACAATTTTTATCATGTTCCTTACCTTCCTATTTTCAGCATCACTTTTCATTACAGGTGTCAATGGATTTAGCCCTTCACTTCCAAAAACACCCATGTCGCTGAACAATTTCTGCTCCTCTTAACACCTTTTGTTGCAAGCCAATTTAGGCCAAATTAGATTTCTCCTATTTAATTAAAATTCCTGCTGTTCAGGAAACCTTTGTGACGTGAAGCCAGCATGCCCAGCAGAACTCTGTGTGTGTGTGAGTGTGTGTGTGTGTGTGTGTTCAGAAGGTACTTTCAAGGTTTGTACCTTCTGGGTGCTAGACTCTTGACTTGGTAAAAATTAGTGTTCTCAAAGACCTAGTATCTTAATACAGCAATACCTGGTTATGCTGTTGACTTCAGGATTCTCTATTCTAATGCTAACAAAAAAGATTAATTGAGCAAGATCCATCCTTCCCCATGGAAAGAGAACCAACAGACATGATTAGGTAGAAAGAGATGCTCTAATATTGACATTGGAGAAGAGAGGGGGAGGTCTGCTGTCTATCCATCACAAGGGTCACAGCAAAAATTGCTATGACAAAGGAGCAGGCTAAGCAGGTAAAAGACACGATAAGTAGATGTGGCAGCCTCGAGAATCCAAACTTAAACACACAGAAGAAATCCTGCTTGTTCTTACATTCAATAAATCAGGGAAAGCTATGCAGATCTATGATCAGACAGAATGAGCATGGTCTGGGATGCAGAGACTGTGTGAAGGAAGCAAGGCCTTTTTTCAGAGATCACTGAGGCACAGCGTTTGTTTTTCTTAGGGTTGGACCACACATCCTCAGAAGGAAGGGTCTCTTCATCCACTAATGGACGAGGGCAGATGAACAAGTTTCTTCGGGAGCAGCTCTGAGACAGCTGTGTGAAAGTCACAGTGATGGTGATGGTTTTAATGACTGGCTTTTTTTTTTTAATGGGAAGAGGGATCTGAGCTTCCAAGTTCTGCTTTGGGGGAAGAGTCTGGTTTCTATACTGCTTCGCAGTGAGAATGAGCCCAGGTCAGGAGGACAGGGTGTTGCAAGAGAGAACCCTATGCTGAGGTTGCTTCTAAGGCCTTTGAATGTTTGTTGTTTCAAAGTACTTAACATTCCAAAGCACCATTTTAGCTGTGCCAAGGTAAGCTACTCTCCTACTCAAAAAAATGCCCCCCCCCCAAAAGCCTACAACCTTCAGCCATACACAACAGTGAGTCAGTGAGTTTCAGGACAGTGGTCTGGTGAGGAAGAAGGCGCTAGCACTCGGCAAACAAATAAGCCAAAAGTAAAACAAAACAATAAAGATAAAAACAAATGAGTACCTGGAGATTTACAGGGCCCATCAAAAGCATTTGGCAAAATGGAAAGGAACACCAATTGATAAAGACTCAACTTAAAGTGAACAGTGATTAATCACAGAAGCTATGGCTGGGAAATAGTCAGAGGGACAGAATGGCAGAGGCCATACACATGTGATCAGGTGGATGGCTAGGAGAAGGGATGCGAGGGTGGTCCTGCCTCCACAAGATCCTTGGTCCAGCAGAACCAAGGCTACCTCTAACTTTTCCCAGAAGAGGATATCATTGCCAGTTGGGGGTCAGAAAGGAGTACTAGGAGGACTAAAACGGGAATTACCATGAAGCAAGACCAGGATGGGCTCCATCATGTGTTTCATGCCAGGCCGGACTACATAGACCCTGTCTCAAAACCAAATATTTTCCTGTGATGGTTCAGATAGATTGTCAACTTGATGTGCTCTAGAACTACCTCAGAGACAAGTCTCTGGATATGCCTGTTAGGGATTATCTATGTGAGATTAATAGAGGTGGAAAGACCCACCTTTGACAGTACCATTTGGGTGGTTTTAAACTAAATAAGAAGAGAATAGTGATCTGAGGACCAGCATTCATAACTTTCTGGTCCCTGGCTGTGGATACCACATGATCCTCTGTCTCAATGTACAGCAGCCATGATGAATTGTTTTCCCGACTGTGAGCCAAAATAAGTGCTTTCCCTCTTAAGTTACCTTTGTCAGAGAATTCTGTTACAGCAACAGGAAAGGTAACTAATATACACTCAAAGTACAGCCTAGTGGATCATGTGCTGCAAAGCTCAGAAGTGTTGTGAGTGTGATCAGAGAAGGTGCTGCCATGGTCCAGAGTACATTCAAGTGTTCCCTGCTAATAGAGAAAGCATTCAGAGGTATAGCATCCGTTCATTGATATACTTTTTCAAAAGAAAAAAAAGTTTGGAGTTTCTACTAAAGAAAACACACCTTGTTAAGAATTGAAAGTATAGGAGCTGGAGAGATGACTCGGGGTTAGGGAGGACCCAGGTTCAGTTCCCAGCACTTACATCAAGTGGCTCACAACTACCTATGACTCCAGCTCTGGGGACTCTAGCATGCCTCTTCTGCTACTTACTGGCACCTGTACTCACATACACACATCCAGACACATACACATTCTCACAATGATTTTTTAATCTCTTTAAAAATGAAAGAATAATATATATATTATGCATACCAGAATGTTTACACAATAAAAATGTATATCAAGATTCTCTCCCTTCTTGGAACACAATAACCAATATGGTAAGGAATAAACAAGCAATTAAAATTGAAAATAGAAAGACATAGGAAAGCAGTGAAGGCATAGCAGGGTATATATTACACTGACCGGATGCTTAAGCCTGAGATATCAGAGAAGTGATAGGAGGACTAAGACTTGCAGGATGTCTGGAAACAATATAGAGAGGAGAAGACAAAAGTACTTTGGGGAGAAAAGTTGTTAAAAGGAAAGGCCGGGGTGTAGTTTGGTGAAGGATCCATGAGGACTTGGTCATAGCTGAATGCAATGCTGAATGCAATGGCAAAAGGTTTGTGTAGCATCAAAGGTGAGATCGGAGAATGGCCCAAGTTGTTAAGATGATTATATGTTGAGCTACAAAATGGAGAGTTAATGAAAAGTTTTAATATTGGAATTTAAGTAGTCTTATGAAACTATCTTAAACCACTATGTGACAGTTTCCATGTTTTAAATTGTGGGTGAGGATTCAAAGAAACACATACTTGTCTCCTAACATGGGGGGAGGGACCTTCTGTTTTCCAGTGCGTTTTAATAATACTACCACAAACAAACAAACAAACAAACAAACACAGAAAAAACAAAAAACAATCTGAGCTTCAAGCACACCCCATCTTCTCCCAAGTTAGCCACTTTGGTCTTAATTACTCTCTGTCGAGCCCACACACTGCACTGCTGTTCTGCCTTGCAGGCAGGCTGGTTCCCACAGTCCACTCAGCTGTCTCAGAATGGTTTCTGATAAGCCCTAGGCTTAACCCCCAAGCCTTCCTCTTTTATTACCCCTTTCTTGTTCTTTTTGTCTTATGCTGTGATTATCATTGCTTGTTTGTCACCCACAAATTTATTAAGGTGCAACTGATGAATATTATATATGTTATATATATTATTTATATATATATTATATATATTTAAGAGACCATATCCAGAGGTTAGGCATGGCCCCCCCCCCCATTGAGGGATGGGGCCAGCCACCCATCTCAAAAATTTTAACCCAGAATTGCTCCTGTGTAAAGTAAATATAGGAACAAAGAGTGGATCAGAGACTGAAGGGAAGGCCATCCAGAGACTGCCCCACCTGGGGATCCATCCCACATGCAGACACCAAACCCAGATACTATTGCAGATGCCAAGAAGTGCTTGCTGACAGGAGCCTGATATAGCTGTCTCTTCAAAGGCTCTGACAAATCCCAACCAATACAGATGCGGATGCCTGCATCCAACCATTGGACTGAGCACAGGGACTCCAATGGAGGAGTTAGGGGAAGGACCAAAGGAGCTGAAGGGGCCTTATCTGTTATCAATGGGAGGGGAGGCCCTTGGTCCTGTGAAGGCTTGAAGCCCCATTGTAGAGGAATGCTAGGGCAGTGAGGCAGGAGTTGGTGGGTAGGTAGGGGAGTACCTTCATAGAAGTAGGGTAAAGGGGTTAGGATAGGGGGGGGGTTGCAGAGGGGAAACTGGGAAAGGGGGTAACATTTGAATATTAAATATCCAATAAAAATAAAATAAAATAATTTGTTTTTTTAAAGAAATGCAACCTGATGTCATATCTTGACATCTGTATACTCTATGAGGTAATTGCCTTAGTTAAACTAATTCCCTCACATAGTTGCCATTTTTGAGAATACTGTATCAATATTGAGTTGTATTGATAGTTCCCATCAGCACACTATGTATTAGATCTCCAGAACATATTTACCCCATGTACTCCAAACCTTATACCATTGACCACTTTCTCCTTACTTTCCTCACCCCCACATCCCGATAAGCAGCATCTTATAATAATCTGTTTTTGTCATTTAGATGTTCATAGTCTCCATGCATCAAGACCATGTATCATTTATTTTTCTGTGACTAGTGTATGGTGACATTGATGGCGTTCTTTGAGTCTCATAGGATCTCTTCACTTTTTCCATACTTCCTGTTTGAGTTTATTCCTCAGACTGGGTGACTGTAGATAAGCTGTCACTCAGTTTGTAAATACTTTCCTGTGCTCAATTGAGTTGACTTCCTAAAATTCTCCATAGTTTTTGTTTGTTTGTTTGTTTGTTCTGTTTCTGTTTTTCTTTTTTTTCAGTTTGGACATGTTTGTTGTCAATACCAAAATGTCTGCTTGGTTCTTTTTATGTGGTTATTTGTTGTTGAACTTTTCAATTTTCTTCCTTTGTTGTTTTCCCTTTCTCATTTTGCTGTGTGCCTATGCTTTCTACAGCTCACTGAGTTTCTTTGAAACTGTCAATTTTAATTCTCTGACAGGGATTTCACAGAGCTCTCTTTAGGGTAAGTTTCTGGTACTTCCCTATGTCCCTTTGGTGCTTCAATGTTTCTGTGTTCATTCATAGTACTTCTGAATTGTGAACACCTTTGATGGAGTAGCCATTTCGCCAGTCTTTTCAAACTCACAGTTAATTTATCTAGTGACTTTTCATGAGCTGACTAGCAAGGACTTTCGGTGGATTTTCTGCTTTACTTGTCAAGTGGGCTTTCCTGGTGTCCACTTCATTAGATTAGACTGGTTCTTAGGTCCTTAGAGACAAGCCTAGTATTGGGTTCCACTTGAGTAAGCCTGGATATCAAATCCAAAAGAATGGACCCAGTGCATGGATTCTCAGATTTATACCCTTTACCTGGAGGTACAAGGGATATCCTAGACTGAAATAAGTCTAGAGGTTGGCTCTACAAGTGTTTCCTTGGAATCTGGATCTGTGAGTGCCAGGCTATTGGATGTTTTAGAAATGAGCGACACAATGGAAACTTTTGTTCTCCAGACTCATTGAACCTAAAATTGTTCATCCATGTATTTTCTTGTTTGCTTTGACCTTTAACTTTAGAATGTAGACTCTACTATGCAGGCCAGCTGAAGTTTTTGTTTTCTTTGACCTTTATCACTTTTACTAGTGCCCACTATAGTTTATGTGTATTTATTGAGTAAACGGACATATAGAACCCAAGTTCCTCTCAAGCCTAGAGGCATATGACTGAGAGATCCTGAAAAATCTTGGTGGAACTTTGGCCTTTATTTCATAATCATTCTGCCTAGGACTTAGGTGTTTCTTGAGCACTATGCTCATAAAAAGCCACTAGGCATTTCCACAACAGCATCAGCTTTTACAGACACATGCCTTCTGCTTGACTTTATGCACCGACTACCACAGCATAATTAAAATAATAAATAAAAGTGGCACTATCCACCAGGGACTTAGAATTCCTTCCTAAGGGGATTCCATAGGTCTTGACCCTGTCTCACGAAATACACGTTTGGGGGGAGGCGGGGGCGAGGAGGAAAGGGCTCATATATAATTAATGAACAGATGCGCATCCAGTGACTGTTGTTTTCTATAATTCAGGGCCATGGCTTCTCTGAGGTTTGATTCTTTCTGTTCTATGAACTTGAAGACGAGGCTCAAACCGTTGTTTTCTGGGACTGGAGCTGTTTCCAATTTGTCTCCTTTGTATGGCCCATTTATGGTCATATAACTGTTTCATTTCCTGAATGCTGGTGTGTGTGTGTGTATAGTGGGTACTGCAAGGCGATTCTTTATGGTGCTTTCACATTTCTGGACATTGTGGAAGCAGACATCTTTGCAGACTTTTCTGAGTGATCTCTGAGCAAGTTTGTAAAGCACAGGCTTGGAAGATGAAGAAAATGTTCTCCTTTAACCAAACTTCAGGCAGGCTTGCTTGTAGAATAATACAGACTGGGACCCTCAAGCTTGTGATTCTTTGTCTGTGATGCAGTGTTCTCCAAGAATGGATATTTCTGGTCCGAATCAGATATCACTGTGAATTAGAAAATCAAAAACTGCCACAAGAATATGGTAACACCTCTGCTGTTCATTTTGGCTGTATTTTCTTGTTTCTGACCAGGAGATCTTATGTCTTCCAACTGTATCCTTTAAGTTCTGGCTGAATCCTTTAAATTCTGACTTGGAAAGACTAACAAAAATCTTAGTCATTTACAGTCTTGACAGATTTTTTTCTTTCTTTCCTTTTTCTTTTTTTTCTTTCCCAATCAGAATAAAAGTCACAAAGGCTGGTGACCACATCTCATGAGCAGCAGTTGAAAGGACTCAAAGAATTTAATGTAGAGAACAAAAGGCCAAGAGAGAGCATAAAAGGAGTCTTCTAATCTTTGAAGACTGATCCTTGAGAAAGAACACTTTGCCTGGACTGCTAGAAAGGACAGAGTTCAAACTACGATGTTGAAGGCAGAATGAAGCACATCTCAACCAATTTCTAAAGAGAGATGTCTTTTATGTACAAAGGGCTGTAATCAGTGCACACAAACATTAGATTTTATAATTAAGAAAGATATGGCTCACTCAGAGCTTTTCTTAGCTTCAACAATATGATAGGTTCATGCTCATGACTAAGGGAGGTATTTAAACACATCACTGGAGTCATTTATAAGGACACCCTCTCCTTCTAGATATGAGATCATTACAGAGTCTGTCACTTTTCTCTTGCTGACACACCCCTTCTAGACCAGAATCCAGGAGAAGAGGAGAGTGAGCCTCATTGTCTGCAGTGTTAAGTTAGTACTTACACTTCTTCTTTTTTTTAAATTAGATATTTTCTTCATTTACATTTCAAATGCTATCCCAAAAGTCCCCCACACCCTCCTCCACTCCCCTACCCACCCACTCCCACACTTTCTAGTGTGCAAAAATGATATTTTGCCCTTGGTTTGGTATGTTTTGTTGCTATAACAGTTACCGAATGAAAGATACTTTATAAAGAAAAGGGACTTATTTAGTTCACAATTTGTGGGCCTGATTGTCTAGGTGGCAGACAAGTATTGATTAGTTCTGGTGAGGGACCCTGTATTATATCACATCATGGCATATAGCATCATGGTGAATGTGTATGTGAGGGCACAAATGTCAAAACAGGAAGCCAGAGACTCTGGCTCTTCTATTCACAAATTCCCCATAAATGTTTATACACAGCATGAGCATGTGTGCATGCGCAAATGAGTGTGTGTGTGCATGTGTGTGCACGTGTGTGTGTGCTCTATACATGCTCTTGTGAGTATGTACAATTATTTATGCATATATAAATTATATATATACATATATATATAATTTGTGCATATATATGCATGTACATGGAGAGGCAAAGGTCAACCTATGTCAGGGGTCTTCCTCGGTTACTCTTTGTATTATTCTTTGAGATAAAGTTTCTCACTGAGCCTTAAATTCACTCATTTAGCTAAATTAATGGGCCAAAAATCTTTAGTGATCCCTCTGTCTTCGCTCATCCCTCCACACTCAGATTCTGGCTTGTACTGCTTTGCCTGACCTATTTTAGCCCTGTTGCTGGGGAGTCAAACGTAAGCCCTCAAGTGCAAATGGGCACTTCATTGACCGAACCATCTCCCCAGTGCCCCATGAGAACTTAATAACTTCTAAGGACAGCAGTACCAATGAACCACCTTCAACCCCTTACCACGTTGATCTCTTAAATATACAACCACATTGTTACACATGAGGCCAAGACTCTAGCACATGAATCCTTGCAGAGCAAACCCTACACGAGGGACAAAGTACACCCAAACTACAGAAAGTTTAGCCTGTGTACTCAAGGAGCTACAAATAATAGGGCTTACTGAAGGGAAAAGGTACATGTGGATGGCTGTAGGAGAAATAAGCAAGAACCAAATGAAAAGGCCTTATAGGATAGAACTATGAATATTCTTTCATAGAGACGACTCTATATACACAGGCAGGGTTGATTTCTAAGTGTATATGAGTATGTGTTTGTGTGTGTGTGTGTGTGTGTGTGTGTGTGTGTGCACGTGCACACATGTGTGCATGCTGGCTTAGGAGCAGTAGATCAGTTCTGAGTTGGTCACTATCATCCAAGTAAAAAATATTAATGGTTGGGCAACCATGACTAATGAAGCCTCTGAATTATGGGCATATGCACATAAAATACTTGAGTGTAGAAACCACACACACACACACACATCCATATATATGTCAGTATATTCCTGGACCCTGGACTCTATAGATTACAAAAATGGGGGCTGGTGCTAAATGTGAATGCATAAGTGTCATCAGGTAAACCAGGTTGCAAGGATGTAAGGGCAGTCAATCCTCCTACATTCTTGGGGATGGACTTTCTTGTTCTTCTGAAAGGCATTGTGGCTGTTGGTTCTGTCCTCTGCTGCCTATGGAGATCATTTAAAGACCAGGTACTGAAAGACTTTTGGCTGGGAAAGGGCTTCGATTGTAGGAAACCAGTGGCCACTGTCTTAGTCAGAGTTTCTATTCCTAAACAAACATCATGACCAAGAAGCAGTTGGGGAGGAAAGGGTTTCTTCAGCTTACACTTCCACATTGCTGTTTATCACCAAAGGAAGTCAGGACTGGACCTCAGGCAGGTCAGGAAGCAGGAGCTGATGCAGAGGCCATGGAGGGATATTCTTTACTCGCTTGCTTCCCCTGGCTTGCTCAGCCTGCTCTCTTATAGAACCAAGACTACCAGCCCAGAGATGGCACCACCCACAAGGGGACCCCCCCATCACTAATTGAGAAAATGCTTTGCAGCTGGGTCTCATGGAGGCATTTCCCCAACTGAAGCTCCTTTCTCTGTGATAACTCTAGCCTGTTTCAAGTTGACACAAAACTAGCCAGTACGGCCACTGAGAACCAGACCTACAGGATACCTCTAGATGAGATACTTTCTCTTTAGAAAGGAGTTTCTAATTCCTCCTTTGAGCTGTCACTGCCTACATATTTAATTTCCTTTTGGGGGGGTGGGTGCAGCAGCCATCTGGCCTGCTAACAAAAGGTTTCTAACTGATTATGCAAAGTGTTCAGAGTTAAAACTTGAACAGATGTGAATTTTTCCTTCTTTAAAATAAGAAAACTGAAGAGAAGAGGTTTTTTCCTTCCTTCCTTCCTTCCTTCCTTCCTTCCTTCCTTCCTTCCTTCCTTTTTTCCTGCTTCCTTCCCTTTCTCTCTCTCTCTCTCTCTCTCTCTCTCTCTCTCTCTCTCTCTCTCTCTCTCTAGCACATAATGAATTTCATCATGACAGTGTATTTTAGAGAAGTATTTCTGAATAATTTTAACATGCAGAACTTCAGACAAAGAACTTAGGTTAGCATGGAGGCTGATAAGAAGAAAGAATAAGAAGAAATTTTATATTGGGTTATGATTAATTTGAGAAGAGGACAAGAAACAGGCCATATGGGCAGTAGGGGACCATATATGCTAGTCTTCTTTAGCATATATGGTCCCCTACAAACCAACAATTACCCCAACAGCACACTGACTGATCTTTGGAGTATACTCAAAACAGACTGGTAGCAGAAAACAGAAATCAGTATTGAATCAGAATTCACCATATGGAATCCTCCTGTGCACCCATCATGTGTGTCCATCAAAGCCAACAGCTAAAGCAAATCAACCCAGTCCAGTAACAGGAATTCATGATGAAGGAAGAATTCTGGGGTGTTCTTGCAACTATTGTGTTTATGTCAGCACAGTGAATACTGGTTGTAAGGTGCAAAGGAGAGGACATGTGACAACCCCTTAGAAGTAAGAGACATCATCAGAAATCCTAGCAATGCATATATATATGCAGTAGCTTCCTTCAGAGGATGTCTTTGATGAAAACAATGACCATGACTGTCTGAGCTAAGATTTGTTCTGTACAGACTGACCCAAGAGTTGTTCTATCCTAGTCAGTCGGGGGTGGGGGTGGGGATGGGGGTGGGAGTGCAATGAAGCATAGCCAGTCTACAAATAAATTATAGGAAAAAATAAAGAAAAGACTCAAAATGCAGATAGGCTATCCAGTCAAGAAGACAACACAAGAACAGGAAGCAATCCTGAGCAAGTGTTTTTAGGTGTTGCACAGCCCAGTTAATGAGAATTCAATGTACAATGAATAGGTTCAACGATGAGAGAATTAAGAAAAATAGAACATCACCCAAGGGAACATAACACCCCAGAGGGGAAATTGGTAGGATAAAATATTTTCATTGAAGATCTAAAAACAAAGTTCAAACAGGACCAAACATTACTGAAAAGTCTGTTACAGAAGAGGTACAGAGGCTTGGAACATCACAGTGAATACTGGTTGCAAGGTGCAGAGCATGCAAACAGATAGGAGGGGACAGGGAAGGCAGACAGAGAAAGATTATTCAAAGTTCAGTTCATCTGGCAAATGTTGAGAATCATACCCATGAGTCAAAGTCCTCAGACTACTGTATAGATGGGCGGGGATATGGGTGTTAAGGTTCTTGGAGCAACCGAAGCAAGGGATGTTGGTGACTTACAGCCGAGAGAGCTAGCATTTGGATGCCTTCTCCATCATGAAGTGTACTTGGCATAGTGATTTGGGTCTTTAAGAATGAATAGGTCATGAGGAATGCACCATCAAGAATGAGCTAATGTCTTAAGAGTGGGCTGGTTATTATAAAACAGGGTTGTTATAAACTTGAGCTCTTGAACCTGGGTTGTCTCTAACCCAAGTTTCTTATGCTCCCTTCCCCTCTGATACTTCGTCCAACCCCTGCTGCCATGTTATGCCACAGTAAGAAGGCTCACGGGTGTTGACACTACATATTTGGAACTCCCTGCCTCTACAACCCAAGCTACAACCCAAGCTAAGATGTGCTTCCTACAGGCTCATGGTTTGCGTGTTTGATCCCCTGATTGTGGTGCTATTGTGAAGGTTGTTAGACCACTTAAGCAATAGAGTCTGGCTGGAGAAACAGGTCAGTGGGGGTGGATTTTTTTGAAGATGGTAGACTCCTGTTTCTTGCTTATATTCCCTGCTTCCTATCCTTCCAAGATGGGAACAATTCAGTCAGTATAAACTAAGTCCCTCTTACCCATCCCCACTGAGGATAGATGGTACCACCCCAAATGACCATTTGATCATGGTGATGCAGAAGTAATTAGCACAACCTCTATTTATAATAAAAACCCAGCTTATGAAATTCTTCTTTTGCATCAGAAAATGACCTAATACATGAGGATTGGAGAAAGTCTGGATATTTTGAAGGATAAGATAATAGGATTTGTAGAATGATCTAATATGGGGTAGTGAAACAAGAGAGAAGCCACAATAGCTGTGGAGAGGAGACTAGCCTGGTTTACAGAGTGAACTTGAGGACAGCCAGGACTATACAAATAAACCCTGTATCATATATACAAAGAAACAAACAAACAATCAAGCAAGCAAACACCCAAATAAGCCAGAAGATTAGAACAGATTGCTAGAGTTAGTTTGAGGTTAAGCAGAACAATTCAAGAAGTTGAGAGAAGCCAGATTGAACCAGTTAGCATGGAGAAGAGTTTTGAGCCAAAACAGCTGAGTTGACCAGCCAGCCAGAGTTCAGAAGAACAAGAATTGGTGAGCTTATTCAGTAGCAAGTCTCAGAGGCTGAAAATATTCTAGGCCTAGATTAGATTGTACAGAGGCTAGACGATTCCAGAACCAGGCCTAGGTTAGTAAACTGAGGCTGTAAGACCCCTTGACAACAATTAGAACAGGAGAACAAAAGCTGTTTTTACAAATAACTATAAGGCTTTGCCTAAATGTCTGGGAGGACTGTCTCCCCATGAGATTGGGAGCAATGTAGTAGTAGCAAGTTGGTGATGGGAAATAGACTCTGATTCATGCAGAGATACAAGGAGATAGTTGGATGCGCAGATGGATTTCAAAGAGAAGTCTGACTGAAGCGATAAATTGGAGGCTTATCAATGAATGTAAATTGAAGTTCTCAAAGGAGAGAATACAATAAATAGAACTGGAAATTTATTCAAAAATATAAAGAAATAATAAAAAGGTCCAGGGCTCTGTAGATTACATCAATGTGCTGTGCTTCACAGTAATTTGATGCAGAACATCTAAGCAAAGAGAGCCAGCATGTAGAAATACCCTTGTTCAATCCTGGGCTTCCAGGGAGAAGAATATGCTTGTCTGGCATCCAAGAAGAATTAAGTCATAGAGACATGAGACATGGGACGTGGGACATGAGACAAGAGGCATGACCTGATGACTAATGACTGAATGTTCTGGAGTGATGTATGAGTCAAGAATCACATACAGGGCTGAAGAGATGGCTCATTGGTTAAAAGTACTTGCTGCTCTCACAGAGGACTCTGGGTTAGTTCCTGGCATCTACATCAGACAGCTCACCCTGCCTGTCACTCAAGTCTAAGTGATCAGGCTCCCTGTTCTGGTCCCTGAGGAAACCAGGTGTGCCTATGGTGCCCACACATACATGTAGCTGCTCACACATATTCAGTCAGTATTAACAGATCTTTAAAAAACATGTTAGATGTGACCCAATTTGCTGTTCAGAAAAAGAGTAACAAGACAGATATTCTCATATAACTCACCAAACTTGTGAAAGAGTTAACTACTAGTGGGGGTAAAGTTACTTGAAAACTAAATCAGGTTGCTTACAAGATGAATTAAAGCATTCAACTCAGGAACGGTGGATGTGGTGAAAGGGAGGATTGGGTATCTTTGAGTACAGATCTAGTACAAACAACTGTGAGTTATTCTTATGGAACAGAAAGCAAATACTACAAGCCTTGATAATATAAAAAAAAAGACAGACACTGTAACAAAAGCCAGGAGATGGTAGGAAGCTTGGTGGGAAGAGGCATGAGAACACTAAATGTCCCTTGTTCAAGGGAGTTGGTTAATGCTTTGCAAACCAAAGCCTAAATGTTAGAAATGCCTAATGTCACATGTGACAATTTTGTTTATTCCCTAACATTGATTGACATAAAAGCACCAGTCACACCAAAACCATAATGTCACTTCATTTTAACTTTTTTGTTTGGATAAATTCAAATAAGAGTAAACACTTTAGGGAAAGCAATGCTAATAGCATCATTCTATAGTTAGAAAATCTGCTAATCTAGCATAGGAATTTACACATAGGAAACCATGGGGAACTATTTTTATCTGTAGCATTAGTGATGAGTTTAGGGTGTGTAGAAGTTACTAAGGGATCTATTGCTGTAACAGAAGACCATGTCCAAAATCAACTAATAGAAGAAAGATTTTATTTGGATTATGGTTCTAGAGTGATTGGCATCCATCATGAAGGAGGAGAAGCTGGTTAGGGCAGAAAGCTGAAAGATCCCATCTTCAGCCACAGAAAAGAAAATGAAGTAAAGAGAGAGAGAACTGGAAGTGAGGTGCCACTATGAATACTCAAAGCCATGTCCCCTGCCTCTGCAGTGGCATGCTTCCTCAAGCAAGGCTGCACTACCCAACAGCCTCCCCACACAGCTCCACCAGCAGGATCAAGTTTTCACATAGGAGAACCCAGGAGGGACATTTCTCATTCAAACCACCCACAGGATGGGATCATTTGAGGTGATGTCATTTAGTTTAGGTTTTTATGTGATTGTACTTTTCTATTTGTTGGAGTTCACAAGCACTTTTTGTTTTAGTTTAGTTTAGTTTTTTGTTGTTGTTGTTGTGGTTGAGGTTTTTGTTTGTTTTTTTGTTTGTTTGTTTGTTTGCTATCTGTAAGTATCTATAAGGTCCTAGAATCAGTGAGTAAGAGTTCTGCTGCTGTGAATCATCCCATTGAAAAAGACTTGGAGCAAGAACTCTAAAGAAGCAAGTTACGGACAAGAAAGATGTGGATAGGCTTAAGGAGGGGGAAAATATAGGAGCCATAAACAGGAACAGCCTGCAAACCCTCGCAATCATTCAGATGGTATATGCCAGATTAGTCAGGCAAGGTAAAGGCTATTGTCTCCTGTGTAGCAATAGGGGAATCCAACAGACTTGCTGCATTCAAAGAACGGTCTAGTACCAGTTTCTGAGATAACTTGTGCCTATCTCACCTATGGCAGATCATTTGGATAATGTGTTGGAGGCCCAACACATTCATTTAAGGTAAATAAATGGCAGCTGTTTTTCTTCTGCCACTTTTGTCTGTATTGATTTGGCCTCTGGAGATGCAGAAGACTGATTAAGTAAAGTTTGCATACATGACTGATTCATATTAGAATCCTCAGACACCATGGCTGCTGGGAGCTTCTCTGGGTGATATGCTTTGTGCATGCTGCTCAGATGTCATGTCTGGAGTCACCTGATGCCAGTGAGAGAGGGTACTGGAATTATGTTCTTACCTTTTGTGGAGGAGAGAGCAACCTGGCGCATCTTTCTCCTTGGTGACTTTATATTTCTCCTTTTGCTGTAATTGGCCATCACCAAAGCATAACAGCAATTTTGATTTCTGAGTTCTAGTGAATTATCAAACTTGTGATTGTTCTTGGGGACCATGGATATGATGTGGACTTTATAGACAAAACTAAAGCTCAGAGAATGTGTGTGGTGTGGTCATGATCACACAGTCAGTAAATGTGTCAGGATTTGCATGAGATTTTCCTCATTCTGAAGTCTAATTTCCCATCTACAGCAGAGATTTTCAATTCTATTCCTTTTTAGCTGCATACCATTTCGGGCTGTACAAGAAAACTTACAGTATGCAGGTTAATAACTGGAACAGTGCTTTCTGTTCACAGAGGTTGTGGGTAGAAGGTTTTGAGCCATATCATTTGTTCCCACACATGGTCTTCCTGATAGCCATTAAAGTGTGACACTTAACTACCTCTGGGAACAGTTTTGTGCCTTTGCCCTGCCTCCTGTCATCAGTCTTCTTGAATCTGCTCAATGCCTTCATGGTTGTCTAACTCAGTGTGTGTCTTGCATAGGGTGCCTGGCCATTCTGAATTGCTTGGAACTATCCAACTTCTGCTCCACTAAGCCAGGATACCTCCAGTTCCACACAAACCAGAATGGCTGTCTATTCTACTTCAGTCTTCTGTAGCAGTGTCACTCAGACTTGATTGAACAATATAGGCTACCTTGGTAAGTGGTGTTAGAGCTGAAACCAGAGGTTTCTATGTAACAGACAAGCAATATACCAGGGAGCTGCAGACTCTACCCAAGAGATTTTTGGCTTTTTGTCAAGCTTGCAGGTAGAGTCAGGACTACAATTTGTGTGTGAGGCCTAGAAGTACACTTTATTTCTCATCACTTCTTACACTGGATTTTAGTTCCCTGTTGGGATTTCCTTCCCTTGCCTCTGAGATGCCCAGGCAAAGTAGCATATCCTCAGCCTCCTGTAACTGATATCAACAGGATGCTGAGCCAAAAGTAGGCACTAGAAAGGCCATCCACATGACTAGAGAAGGGAGTAAAATTCCTGAAGAGGGGGTGTAGGGCTTGTGCTTTAGGACTAAGCTAGGAACTGGTCAGAATTATCTAATGAAAGACTTTTATGTGTAGATCAAGGCAGGAAGCTTGAGGTGGGTATTCTTGAGTCTAGCTTGATGTCTATCTTATTGTACCCTGAAAGACATCACTGGCATTCATGTCCAGGGGCCAGGCAAAGGAAGATATGTATATGTTGCATAGAGTACTCTGGAGAAGTAGTTGCTGGGGAATGCCCCCTGGACTGTGTCATCAACAGTGCTGGAGTATGAACTGTTTCTTGGGGACATGGCTCTTACACACTGAACTGCTATCTTGTGGAAGCCACCTGGAGCCCAGGCAATAATGAGTCTACAGTTCTAAACTGGACCATTGGTAAGTCCAATATGGACATTTGGTTTTCTCTGGTAGAATTCTCAAAGCCTCAGGTAAGACTCCCTGCTCAGCCAATAATGGGAAAAAAAATGAGAAGTTGAGTCAGCCTGCCCAAGATCATATATACAATAAGCTGGCAGAACTGGATGCAGGTTGTCTTTTTTTTTTTTTTTTTTTTTTTTCTGCTCCCAATTTAGACCTCTTTCAAAGGTGATACATCAAATACTAGAATGGAAAACCATCCTCTGGCAGCAAAGGGGAGTGCAGTATTATCCCCTTTGTGCTATGTTTAGGTCTCTTGGAGAGAACATTTTTTCACCCACAGTCAAAGTTACAAACATTGACCAGAGAATTGTAACCTTTGTTTGAGGTCACTGAATCTCAGCTAGGCGTTGCCCAGAGCCTGCTGGACTATAGCCTGATATATTTTCCCATTTGATCAAGAGATAAAGGGAAACGAATAGTTACTCCTGATCTTACAATTCCCTGGATATAGAGGATTTTGACTACAGCTTGATGTTAATTAAATTGTTTTTAGGGCCTAATGTATTATATGTAATGTTTGCTTTCTAATGACCAACAGATGGTTTTTCAATGCTAATGAGGGGTGTATAATGACTCCCAGACTCCTAGTACAAGCTGTACAAGTCAGCATGCTGTCAACTAAATGGATTCTTTGGGTAGAGTTAGCACTCCCAGGAGTTGGTCACTAAGCCAGGACTCTGTTTGCAATGGTCCAGGAGACTTGTCACCCTTGTGGTACCTCACTGGTAGGTTCTTGCAGTGAAGGCATGCTCAGATAACATTGACTTTAAATGATAACATATGGAATATACTAGGTAGGGTTTGCTTGCTGGATTCATCAAATGATGTCATAGTTGGAATGGACCCTAGAGTCCAGATTTCCTCATCTTTGAAGAGTGTCAAAGTCCTCTTGTATTGCTTGAGAAAAGTCCCAACTAGATAGAAAAATGAGAAAAAATAAAAGGTGAAAGAAAGAAGAAAATAAAACAATAAAGAGTAGAAAAACAAGATTTTTAAAGAATGTGATCTACAGGCTCAGCATACATAGATCATTGAGTCTAAATCTGGTTGGGAGTAATATAATCAGTTCGTTCATGAGCCATTTGCCAATTTATGTTTGTTTAAAATTTAGTCCTCTTTTAAGTATTTTTTCAATTTCTCCTCTGGCCCTTCATGTTTGTGGCAAAATCCTAATTTAAAAGTAATTTTAAAAAAGTTGTGTATATCTGTGTGTAGACTGTCTGTTGTGTGTGCCTGCAGTGCCCAAGGAGGCCAGAAGAGGGCTAAGATCCCCTAGAACTAGAATGGAGTTACAGCAGTTGGGATATGAGCTGTCTAATATGTATGGTGGGAACCCAACTTGGGTCCTCTGGAAGAGCAGTATATGTCCTAACTGCTGAGCCAGCTCTCCAGCTCCCTAACTTGCTTTTATATACCATATTAGAATTTAACAAAAAACCTTTTTTTTTTCCTTGTAGTAAGAAAACCTAGAAGAAAGCTCATTGTAGCAAAGTACTTGGAGATATTTAAAGGTATGATCTTTGGGGAAGCTAGTTTCAAATGAAGTGGCCATGCCTGTATGCTTTCTGTTAACTATTCTTTTTTTTTTATTAGATATTTTCTTCATTTACATTTCAAATGCTACCCCCAAAAATCCCCTATACCCTCCCCCTACCCTGCTCCCCTACTCACTCACTCCCACTTCTTGGCCCTGGCGTTCCCCTGTACTGGGGCATATAAAGTTTGCAAGACCAAGGGTCCTCTCTTCCCAGTGATGGCCGACTAGGCCATCTTCTGCTACATATGCAGCTAGAGTCAAGAGTTCTGGGGGTACAGATTAATTCATATTGTTGTTCCACCTATAGGGTTGCAGACCCCTTCAGCTCCTTGGGTACTTTCTCTAGCTCCTCCATTGGGGGTCCTGTGTTCCATCCTATAGCTGACTGTGAGCATCCACTTCTGTATTTGCCAGGCAATGGCATAGCCTCACAAGAGACAGCTATATCAGGGTCCTTTCAGCAAAATCTTGCTGGCATATGCAATACAGTCTGCAATAGAGAAACTAGGATTACTTTCCAGAAAAATATATGGTCAGGCTCCTTGCTATCTTAAAAAGTATTCTTGGCCCTCAAATGATAGAAAATTTATTTTTAGTGTTTAGGAAGAATAAGCTTGCTTAAATTCAATAGCTTCAAGGCACTTTCTCATGCTGAGAACATTTTTTACCACACAGCTGGCTGGCTATTTTTCATCTTTCAAGTCTTGGCTTAATCATCCTACCTCAAAGATACCTCTCCTGACCATCAATCTAACTAAGTAGTCTCCACATACCTTACTGTCCCAAGATAGGTAAGGGGTAGGGACAGAGGGATGGCTTTCTTCATAGTATTTGGAGCAACATCTGGTTCAGCGTTTACCTGTGTGTTCACACTGTCTCCTGCTTTCCACATAAGTACTTGAAGGAAGGCATGGTGGCAGGGGTACTCTCACTGTACATCAAACTCTTAGCAGAGTCTAGCTTAGGGTGGGCACTCAGTGAACATTTGTCGAGAAATGAATGCTCCCCAAATTCTCTGTATGTTTAAAAGTAATATTTAGGCAGTACTTGCTATATAATAGATTTTTAGATTTCTTATAATAAATCAATAGCTTGCAGAAATTTGGGGCCATAGAGTAAAGCCATTGGTATTGTCAGACAAGCTCATATAGCACCTAGTATTGTTGAGCCTCAGAGAAAACTTGTCCAAGAGTGGCTGCCTACTCTTCTCATATATACTGCAGGACATCTCAGTGGATAAGCAGGCTCTGGCGACATTTGAGTTCAGTCCCTATTTCTGTTACTTACCATGAGGTCATTCACTAGTTAATGGATCTATACATTGTTTCCATTCCTTCCATTGCATATTTCATGGGCTGTGTGTGTGTGTTTCTTGTAGTTTTCTTTTTCTTATTCTGCTTTTTCTTATTTTTGTTTGCCATTTTTGTCTGTCTGTTTGAGAGAGAGAGAGAGGTTATGGAGTTAGATGAGTAAATAGATAGGAGGGAAGAATCTGTTAGAAGTTGGGGAAAAGAAAACTATGCAGAATAAGTTGTATGAAAAAAATTGTTTCCAATTAAAAACATACAAAAGGGAAAAACTGCCAGTTAGGTTGCATTTTAAAAGCTTTTTTTATCATTTAGAAATAAAATAACCAGTACCTCCAGAGCTCCCTGGGACTAAGCCACCACCACCAACAACAACAAAAAAAAAACCCACATGGTGGGACTCATGGCTCTAGCTGCATATGTAGCAGAGGATGGCCTAGTCAGTCATCAATGGGAGGAGAGGCCTTTGGTCCTTTGAAGGCTCTATGCCCCAGTATAGGGGAACGCCAGGAGTAGGAAGCAGGAGTGGGTGGGTTGGTGAGCAGGGGGAAGGAAAAGGGGATAGGGTATTTTTAGAGGAAAAACTGGAAAGGAGGAATAACATTTGAAATGTAAATAAAGTAAATATGTAATAAAAAAGAAATAGAATTGAAAAAATTTTTTATTTACATTTTTGAACTATTATTTATGTCAACCTTTTAAAAGTACGTTTATCAATTTTTTTTCTTTTTTAATATTTTTATTAGGTATTTTCCTCATTTACATTTCCAATGCTATCCCAAAAGTCTCCCATACCCTCCCCCCCACTTCCCTACCCACCCACTCCCACTTTTTGGCCCTGGCGTTCCCCTGTACTGGGGCATATAAAGTTTGCATGACCAATGGGCCTCTCTTTCTAGTGGTGGCCAACTAGGCCATCTTTTGATACATATGCAGCTAGAGACAAGAGGTCCGGGGTACTGGTTAGTTCATATTGTTGTTCCACCTATAGGATTGCAGTTCCCTTCAGCTCCTTGGGTACTTTCTCTAGCTCCTCCATTGGGGGCCCTGTGATCCATCCAATAGCTGACTGTGAGCATCCACTTCTGTGTTTGCTAGGCCCCAACATAGTCTCACAAGAGACAACTATATCAGGGTCCTTTTCAGCAAAATCTTGCTAGTGTATGCAATGGTGTCAGTGTTTGGAAGCTGATTATGGGGTGGATCCCCGGATATGGCAGTCTCTAGATGGTCCATCCTTTTTTCTCAGCTCCAAACTTTGTCTCTGTAAGTCCTTCCATGGGTGTTTTGTTCTCAATTCCCATTTTTTTATATGGTCAATTTTGGAGAAGGTCCTGTGAGGTGCTGAGAAGAAGGTATATCCTTTTGTATTAGGATAAAATGTTCTGTAGATATTTGTTAAGTCCATTTGTTTCATAACTTCTGTTAGTTTCATTGTGTCCCTGTTTAGTTTCTGTTTCCACGATCTGTCCTTTGATGAAAGTGTTGTGTTGAAGTCTCCCACTATTATTGTGTGAGGTGTAATGTGTGGTTTGAGCTTTACTAAAGTTTCTTTAATGAATGTGGCTGCTCTTGCATTTGGGGCATAGATATTCGGAATTGATAGTTCCTCTTGGAGGATTTTACCTTTAATGAGTATGAAGTGTCCCTCCTTGTCTTTTTTGATAACTTTGGGTTGGAAGTCGATTTTATTTGATTTTAGAATGGCTACTCCAGCTTGTTTCTTCAGACCATTTGCTTGGAAAATTGTTTTGCAGCCTTTCACTCTGAGGTAGTGTCTGTCTTTTCCCCTGAGATGGGTTTCCTGTAAGCAGCAAAATGTTGGGTCCTGTTTGTGTAGCCAGTCTGTTAGTCTATGTTTTTTTATTGGGGAATTGAGTCCATTGATATTAAGACATATTAAGGAAAAGTAATTGTTGCTTCCTATTATTTTTGTTGTTAGAGTTGGCATTCTGTTCTTGTGGCTGTCTTCTTTTAGGTTTGTTGAAGGATCACTTTCTTGCTTTTTCTAGGGTGTAGGTTGTGAGCTTGTATTGTTTTTTTGTTTTTTTCCTATTATTATCCTTTGAAGGGCTGGATTCGTGGAAAGATACGGTGTGAATTTTTTTTTTTCATGGAATACTTTGTTTTCTCCATCTATGGTAATTGAAAGTTTGGTTGGGTATAGTAGCCTGGGCTGACATTTGTGTTCTCTTAGTGTCTGTATAACATCTGTCCAGGATCTTCTGGCTTTTATAGTCTCTGGTGAGAAGTCTGGTGTCATTCTGATAAGCCTGCCTTTATATGTTACTTGACCTTTTTCCCTTACTGCTTTTAATATTCTATCTTTATTTAGTGCTTGTTGTTCTGATTATTATGTGTTGGGAGGAATTTCTTTTCTGGTCCAGTCTGTAGGCTTCTTGTATGTTCATGGGCATCTCTTTCTTTAGGTTTGGGACGTTTTTTTTTCTATAATTTTGTTGAAGATATTTGCTAGCCCTTTAAGTTGAAAATCTTCATTCTCATCTACTCCTATTATCTGTAGGTTTGGTCTTCTCATTGTGTCCTGGATTTCCTGGATGTTTTGAGTTAGGATCTTTTTGCATTTTGTATTTTCTTTGATTGTTGTGCCGATGTTCTCTATGGAATCTTCTGCACCTGAGATTCTCTCTTCCATCTCTTGTATTCTGTTGCTGATGCTTGCATCTATGTTTCCAGATTTCTTTCCTAGGTTTTCTATCTCCAGCGTTGCCTCACTTTGGGTTTTCTTTATTGTGTCTACATCCCTTTTTAGGTCTTGGATGGTTTTATTCAATTCCATCACCTGTTTGGTCGTGTTTTCCTGCAATTATTTAAGGGATTTTTGTGCTTCCTCTTTGAGGTCTTCTACCTGTTTAGCAGTGTTCTCCTGTATTTCTTTAAGTGAGTTATTAAAGTCCTTCTTGATGTCCTCTATCATCATCATGAGATATGCTTTTAAATCCAGGTCTAGTTTTTCGGGTGTGTTGGGGTGCCCAGGACTAGGTGGTGTGGGAGTGCTGTGTTCTGATGATGATGAGTGGTCTTGATTTCTGTTAGTAAGATTCTTACGTTTGCCTTTCACCATCTGGTAATCTCTGGAGTTAGTTGTTATAGTTGTCTCTGGTTGGAGCTTGTTCCTCCTGTGATTCTATTAGCCTCTGTCAGCAGACATGGGAGACTAGCTCTCTCCTGAGTTTCAGTGGTCAGCGTACTCTCTGCAGGCAAGCTCTCCTCTTGCAGGGAAGGTGCCCAGATATCTGGTGTTCGAACCTGCCTCCTGGCAGAAGTTGTGATCCACTGACCAAAGGTCCTAAGATCTTGTGGAGAGTCCTCTGGGGACCTTGGGGTTGTCCACAGACTCCACGCCCAATGTGCCTGGTGCTGGTGCCGACTGGAAGGGATTTGTGACCCTGGTCAGGCCGGGTTTTCTGCTTCCCTAATTAATGCTGTCTCAGGTCCCGAGCGATTGGATTGGAGCAGCAGTTGTGTTCCACTCACCAGAGGTCCTAAGATCCCTGTGGGGACCTTGGGGTGTCTGCAGACCCTGTGCCCAAGGTGTGTCGGTGCTGGCACCGACCGGAAGGGACTTGTCACGTTTATCAATTGTTTGAGCATTTCTTATAGTGTATTATGATCATTTTCCCTCCTAACTCCTCAGCTTTATCCACATTCCCCACAACTTTATTTCCTCCTTTAGCAGAAGAGCTCATGCCCATCAATACATGAGCAGTACAGAGTAGAGTTGGTGGGTTATTAAAACAATTATTTAACATGTAAAGGTAGTGACGCTGGGTGTGGTGGCACACACCTTCAATCCCAGCACTGAGGGGGCTCAGGCAGGTGCATCAGTGTGTGTCTGAGGCCAGCTTAGTTTACACGAGGGTTCTAGGATAGCCAAGATTATGTAGAGGGACCTTGTCTCCAAAAAGATTTAGAGGTTGTAAAAGAACAAAAGAAGGAGCAAGGGACTGTGCTGGCATCCGTGTTGGAAGACAGAATAAACAGCCATCACTGGACAGATGTTCTAGTACATTGGCCAATCCCTTCGCAACATTCATTGGTATGTTTTCACTATCTCAGCCCAGTCCTGTAAATCTGAATTCCATCTCTTCCTCCTCTGGTGGCAGCCTTGACGACTGTTGAAACATTTTTGAGTGAATTCTTCATTGCTGTAAAAGTAGTATAAGTGAAAAAGCAACAGCAATCCCTGAGTACGGTTGGGAGATTTAAGTGTGTGATGGGTGTATGCTTATCATCATTAAAGGGCTCTTCGCCGAGAAGTTAAAGCTGGTCAATAAATTATGATGACTATAACAGTTTGTGTCAGGTGACTTTACTCATCTCCACTCGCTTAAACCTCATTCATATTTATTGACCTTTTGTTTAACTGTCAGAGCTTCGCTAGATGCTGGAACAGCAAAGACATTATCTCTGTCCTTGAGAGGCTCAGGGTCCAGTGGCCTGGAAAGGACATCTGAGCAGGTGACTGCAGTAAAGCAAGTAGCTGCTGGCCACCGCTGTGCGAAGACAGTGACAGGCCCTGCCTGAGGTGAGTCTGTAGGGCACAAGGGAAATTCCTGGTTTCTCTTTCTGGAAAGCCAGTACTTGTTGATCTTCTAACACAGTCAACTTTCCTAACACTGCGACCCTTCAATATAGTCCTCCCTGTTGTGGTGACCCCCATCCTGAAAGGGTTGTGACCCACAGGTTGAGAACTGCTGTGCTAACACATAAGGCAGCCTCAGTGCAGTGGACAGAATATAGAAAGGCTCAGGAGACAGCTTCTGGGACAGGTGGGAGCCACAGAGCCGCTGAGGCAGCACCCTTTTGGGGCCGCAGACATCCGGCACCCTCCCAGCCGGAGGACAGTGATCTGCCCTGCAGGGAGCGCCATCTTGGCTCCGGGACTCCACCGAACTTAGTCTGTACAGGTGAGAGTGAGGACCACAGAGGCAGACAGCTTCTGGGACAGGCGGGAGCCACAGAGCCGCTGAGGCAGCACCCTTTTGGGGCCGCAGACATCCGGCACCCTCCCAGCCGGAGGACAGTGATCTGCCCTGCAGGGAGCGCCATCTTGGCTCCGGGACTCCGCCGAACTTAGTCTGTACAGGTTAGAGTGAGGACCACAGAGGCAGACAGCTTCTGGGATAGGCGGGAGCCACAGAGCCGCTGAGGCAGCACCCTTTTGGGGCCGCAGACATCCGGCACCCTCCCAGCTGGAAGACAGTGGTCTGCCCTGCACAGGAGCCCTCTGCCTCAGGAGCAGGGAGCACATCTTGGATCCAGGACTCCACTGAACTTAGGAAGTTAGTCTGCACAGCTGAGAGAGTGCACCACAGAAGCCTACAGCTTCTGTGACCTGCCAAAGCAACACAGCATCTGGGAAAGGTCCTGTTTTTCGCCTTCTTCTTCAGCCAGGAGGAGGTCCAACCGCCAGATATCTGTACACCTTCCCTTTAAGAGGAAAGCTTATCAGCAGGGAGTGCTCTAACCACTGAAACTCAGAGGAGAGAGCCTGTCTCCCAGGTCTGCTGACAGACGATACTCAGAATCACCAGAAGAACAACCTCTGAACAGAGACAACTATAACAACTCCAGAGATTTCCAGATGGCGAGAGGTAAACGTAAGAATCCTACTAACAGAAACCAAGACCACTCACCATCATCAGGACCCAGCACTCCCACTTCCCCCAGTCCAGGGTACCCCAACACACCTGAAAAGCTAGACCTGGATTTAAAAGCATATCTCATGATGATGGTAGAGGACATCAAGAAGGACTTTAAAGAACTACAGGAGAACATGGCTAAAGAGTTACAAGTCCTTAAAGAAAAACAGGAAAACACAACCAAACTGGTAGAAGTCCTTAAAGAGAAGCAGGAAAACACATCCAATCAGATGATGGAAATGAACAAAACCATACTAGACCTAAAAAGGGAAGTAGACACAATAAAGAAAACCCAAAATGAGGCAACACTGGAGATAGAAACCCTAGGAAAGAAATCTGGAACCATAGATGCAAGATTCAGCAACAGAATAAAAGAGATGGAAGAGAGAATCTCAGGTGCAGAAGATTCCATAGAGAACATCGGCACAACAATCAAGGAAAATGGAAAATGCAAAAAGATCCTAACTCAAAACATCCAGGAAATACAGGACACAATGAGAAGACCAAACACGGATAATAGGAGTGGATGAGAATGAAGATTTTCAACTCAAAGGACCAGCAAACATCTTCAACAAAATTATAGAAGAAAACTTCCCAAATCTAAAGAAAGAGATGCCCATGAACATACAAGAAGCCTACAGAACTCCAAATAGACTGGACCA
Organism: Mus caroli; assembly: GCF_978045245.1. Lineage (NCBI taxonomy): Eukaryota > Metazoa > Chordata > Mammalia > Rodentia > Muridae > Mus > Mus caroli. The sequence continues at coordinate 47,541,701 of NW_028227259.1, read as the reverse complement.
GAAAAGAAATACCTCCCAACACATAATAATCAGAACAACAAATGCACTAAATAAAGATAGAATACTAAAAGCAGTAAGAGAAAAAGGCCAAGTAACATATAAAGGCAAGCCTATCAGAATTACACCAGATTTTTCACCAGAGACTATGAAAGCCAGAAGATCCTGGACAGATGTTATACAGACACTAAAAGATCACAAATTCCAGCCCAGGCTACTATACCCAGCCAAACTCTCAATTAACATAGATGGAGAAACCAAAGTATTCCACGACAAAACCAAATTCACACATTATCTCTCCACAAATCCAGCCCTTCAAAGGATAATAACAGAAAAAAACCAATACAAGGACGGGAACCACGCCCTAGAAACAACAAGAAGGTAATCCCTCAACAAACCTAAAAGAAGACAGCCACAAGAACAGAATGCCAACTTTAACAAAAAAATAACAGGAAACAACAATTACTTTTCCTTAATATCTCTTAATATCAATGGACTCAACTCACCGATAAAAAGACATAGACTAACAAACTGGCTACACAAACAAGACCCAACATTTAGCTGCTTGCAGGAAACTCATCTCAGAGAAAAAGATAGACACTACCTCAGAATGAAAGGCTGGGAAACAATTTTCCAAGCAAATGGTATGAAGAAACAAGCTGGAGTAGCCATTCTGATATCTGATAAGATTGACTTCCAACCCAAAGTCATCAAAAAAGACAGGGAGGGGCACTTCATACTCATCAAAGGTAAAATCCTCCAAGAGGAACTATCAATCCTGAATATCTATGCTCCAAATACAAAGGCAGCCTCATTCATAAAAGAAACTTTAGTAAATCTCAAAGCACACATTGCACCTCATACAATAATAGTGGGAGACTTCAACACACCACTTTTACCAATGGACAGATCATGGAAACAGAAACTAAACAGGGACACAGTGAAACTAACAGAAGTTATGGATCAAATGGATCTGGCAGATATCTACAGAACATTTTACCCTAAAACAAAAGGATACACCTTCTTCTCAGCACCTCATGGTACCTTCTCCAAAATTGACCACGTAATTGGGCACAAAACAGGACTCAACAGATACAAAAATATTGAAATTGTCCCATGCATGCTATCAGATCACCATGGACTAAGGCTGATCTTCAATAACAAAATAAATAATAGAAAGCCAACATTCACGTGGAAAATGAACAACACTCTTCTAAATGATACCTTGGTCAAGGAAGGAATAAAGAAAGAAATCAAGGACTTTTTAGAGTTCAATGAAAATGAAGCCACAACATACCCAAACTTATGGGACGCAATGAAAGCATTTCTAAGAGGAAAACTCATAGCTCTGAGTGCCTCCAAAAAGAACCTAGAAAGAGCACACATTAGCAGCTTGGCAACACACCTAAAAGCACTAGAACAAAAGGAAGCAAATTCACCCAAGAGGAGTAGACTGCAGGAAATAATCAAACTCAGGGGCGAAATCAATCAAGTGGAAACAAAAAGAACTATTCAAAGAATCAACCAATCAAGGAGCTAGTTCTTTGAGAAAATCAACAAGATAGATAAACCCTTAGCCAGACTCACTAGAGGGCACAGGGAAAGCATTCTAATTAACAAAATCAGAAATGAAAAAGGAGACATAACAACAGATCCTGAAGACATCCAAAACACCATCAGATCCTTCTACCAAAGGCTATACTCAACAAAACTGGAGAACCTGGATGAAATGAACAAGTTTCTAGACAGATACCAGGTACCAAAGTTGAACCAAGATCAGGTTAATGATCTAAACAGCCCTATATCCCCCAAAGAAATAGAAGCAGTCATTAATAGTCTCCCAACCAAAAAAAGCCCAGGACCAGATGGGTTTAGTGCAGAGTTCTATCAGACCTTCAAAGAAGATCTAATCCCAGTTCTTCACAAACTATTCCACAAAATAGAAACAGAAGGTACTCTACCCAACTCATTCTATGAAGCCACAATTACTCTGATACCTAAACCACAAAAAGACCCAACAAAGATAGAAAACTTCAGACCAATATCCCTTATGAATATTGATGCAAAAATCCTCAATAAAGTTCTTGCTAACCGAATCCAAGAACACATCAAAACAATCATCCATCCTGACCAAGTAGGTTTCATCCCAGGGATGCAGGGATGGTTCAATATATGGAAATCCATCAACGTAATCCAGTATATAAACAAATTCAAAGACAAAAACCACATGGTCATCTCGTTAGATGCAGAAAAAGCATTTGACAAAATCCAACACCCATTCATGATAAAAGTCTTGGAAAGATCAGGAATTCAAGGCCCATACCTAAACATGATAAAAGCAATCTACAGCAAACCAGTAGCCAACATCAAAGTAAATGGTGAGAAGCTTGAAGTAATCCCTCTAAAATCAGGGACTAGACAAGGCTGTCCACTTTCTCCATACCTATTCAACATAGTACTTGAAGTCCTAGCCAGAGCAATTAGACAACAAAAGGAGATCAAAGGGATACAAATTGGAAAAGATGAAGTCAAAATATCACTTTTTGCAGAAGATATGATAGTATATATAAGTGACCCTAAAAATTCTACCAGAGAACTCCTAAACCTGATAAACAGCTTCGGTGAAGTAGCTGGATATAAAATTAACTCAAACAAATCAATGGCCTTTCTCTACACAAAGAATAAACAGGCTGAGAAAGAAATTAGGGAAACAACACCCTTCTCAATAGTCACAAATAATATAAAATATCTTGGCGTGACTCTAACTAAGGAAGTGAAAGATCTGTATAATAAGAACTTCAAGTTTCTGAAGAAAGAAATTCTAGAAAATCTCAGAAGATGGACAGATCTTCCATGCTCATGGATTGGCAGGATCAACATTGTAAAAATGTCTATCTTGCCAAAAACAATCTACAGATTCAATGCAATCCCCATCAAAATTCCAACTCAATTCTTCAACGAATTAGAAAGTGCAATCTGCAAATTCATCTGGAATAACAAAAAACCTAGGATAGCAAAAACTCTTCTCAAGGATAAAAGAACCTCTGGTGGAATCACCATGCCAGACCTAAAGCTTTACTACAGAGCAGTTGTGATAAAAACTGCGTGGTACTGGTATAGTGACAGACAAATAGACCAATGGAATAGAATTGAAGACCCAGAAATGAACCCACACACCTATGGTCACTTGATCTTCGACAAGGGAGCTAAAACCATCCAGTGGAAGAAAGACAGCATTTTCAACAAATGGTGCTGGCACAACTGGTTGTTATCATGTAGAAGAATGCGAATCGATTCATTCCTATCTCCTTGTACTAAGGTCAAGTCTAAGTGGATCAAGGAACTTCACATAAAACCAGAGACACTGAAACTTATAGAGGAGAAAGTGGGGAAAAGCCTTGAAGATATGGGCACAGGGGAAAAATTCTTGAATAGAACAGCAATGGCTTGTGCTGTAAGATCGAGAATTGACAAGTGGGACCTCATGAAACTGCAAAGCTTCTGCAAGCCAAAAGACACCATCAATAAGACAAAAAAACCACCAACAGATTGGGAAAGGATCTTTACCTATCCTAAATCAGATAAGGGTCTAATATCCAATATATATAAGGAACTCAAGAAGGTAGACTCCAGAAAGTCAAATAACCCCATTAAAAATGGGGCTCAGAATTGAACAAAGAATTCTCACCTGAAGAATACAAAATGGCAGAGAAGCACCTGAAAAAATGTTCAACATCCTTAATCATCAGGGAAATGCAAATCAAAACAACCCTGAGATTCCACCTCACACCAGTCAGAATGGCTAAGATCAAAAATTCAGGTGACAGCAGATGCTGGCGGGGATGTGGAGAAAGAGGAACACTCCTCCATTGTTGGTGGGATTGCAAGCTTGTACAACCACTCTGGAAATCAGTCTGGCGGTTCCTCAGAAAATTGGACATAGTACTACCGGAGGATCCAGCAATACCTCTTCTGGGCATATATCCAGAAGATGTCCCAACCGGTAAGAAGGACACATGCTCCACTATGTTCATAGCAGCCCTATTTATAATAGCCAGAAGCTGGAAAGAACCCAGATGTCCCTCAACAGAGGAATGGATACAGAAATTATGGTACATTTACACAATGGAGTACTACTCAGCTATTAAAAAGAATGAATTTATGAAATTCCTAGCCAAATGGATGGACCTGGAGGGCATCATCTTGAGTGAGGTAACACAAACACAAAGGAACTCACACAATATGTATTCACTGATAAGTGGATATTAGCCCAAAACTTAGGATACCCAAGATATAAGATACAATTTGCTAAACGCATGAAACTCAAGAAGAATGAAGACCAAAATGTGGACACTGTGCCCCTTCTTAGAATTGGGAACAAAACACCCATGGAAGGAGTTACAGAGACAAAGTTTGGAGCTGTGATGAAAGGATGGACCATCTAGAGACTGCCGTATCCAGGGATCCATCCCATAATCAGCTTCTAAACGCTGACACCATTGCATACACTAGCAAGATTTTGCTGAAAGGACCCAAAGATAGCTGTCTCTTGTGAGACTATGCAGGGGCCTAGCAAACACAGGAGTGGATGCTCACAGTCAGCTATTGGATGTATCACAGGGCTCCCAATGGAGAAGCTAGAGAAAGTACCCAAGGAGCTAAAGGGATCTGCAACCCTATAGTTGGAACAACATGATGAACTAACCAGTACCCCGGAGCTCTTGTCTCTAGCTGCATATGTATGGAAAGATGGCCTAGTCGGCCATCACTGGAAAGAGAGGCCCATTGGACTTGCAAACTTTATATGCCCCAATATAGGGGAATGCCAGGGCCAAAAGAATGGGAATGGGAGGGTAGGGAAGTGGGGGGCGGTATGGGGGACTTTTGGGATAGCATTGGAAATGTAATTGAGGAAAATATGTAAAAAAAAAAAAAAAGAAAAAAGAAAACTAGGGACCTTACAAATAAAGAGATCACATGGAAAAAAAAAAAAAAAAAGAAAGGCTCGGATGTGACAGAGTGTTTTAAAGAGAAAAGAGTTTTGGAGCCTCTGTACGCCTCTTTTTGCAACCACCCACACTAGTCCCTTGTCTCACCCATTGTGGAGTCTCAGATTTGAGAGCAGGTCAGAATCACCCGGAAGGGTTGTGAAACCCGGATTGCTGCTCCATGTCTCCAGAGTTTCTTATTGAGAGGCTTAGGGTAGGGTTTGCAGCTTAGCACTTCTGATGCTAACCTGGGGTTTCGGTGGGTTTGTCAGGGTGCTACCTTTCTACATATTTGGTGTCAGTTGATCCAGGGTAGAACTCACACGGGAGACTATTTTTGTTTTGTTTTCATTTGAATAGGCTTTGCGTAGGTTTCATGTGTCAGTCTTTTAAAACCAACAATTCACAGAAAAATTGGAGGACAAGATCCTCCCAAATCTACTGCACCCCAATTTAACTACCACACCCTCCTCCTCCATTGTCACCACTCTCTATCAGCACAGACCATTTGTTACGATTATGAACATTCACAGATATATTTTCACGTACTACCCATAGTTGCATTACAGCTCAGTTTTGAGTGTGTGGCTATGGGTTTGAGAAAATGTGCAATGGTCTGCCCACCGCTCTAGTGACAAAGACAGCCTCGCTACAAATACCTCTGCCTTCTACATAGTCACTCTTTCTTTCCCATGTGACCCCTGAGATCATGGATCTTTTCCCTGTCCTCAAAGTAAGCACAATGCCATATACCTGGAATCACTCCCTTTTAAATTTGCCTCTTATATTCAGTAATACATATTTATGATCTCTTCACATATTTCTGTGTCTTAACAGTTCATTTCTTTTGAGCACTGAGCACTATTTTGTTGTCTGTGTGCACCATAGTCTATCTGTGTAGTTACTTGAGAGTACCTTGGTTGCCTCCAAGTTTGGGAAATTAGCAACAAAACCTCTATTATCATTTGTGTGTAGCCTTTGTATGGGCATAAGATTTGAATTCATTTGAACGTCAAATAAATACTGGGAGTATGCTTTTAGGATTATATGGTATGCTTAGTTTGGTAAAAAGCTGCCAAAGTATTTTGGTAATTGACCACTTTTAGTCCTACCAGCAATAATGAAGAGCTCCTATTGCTCACACCTCTTCAGCATTTGCTTTCATCATCGTTCTGAATTTGGGTCATTCTTATAGGTTTATAACGGTGCATCATGCTTCTTTATGTATCCCTGATGGCACATGGTTTTAAACATCTTTTCCTCTGTGTATTTGCCAACCATATCTCTATTGTGGAATATGTTAAGACCTTTAGTTTATTTTTTTAAAGTGGATTATTTGTAATTTGTTATTGGGTTTTAAAAGTTCCTTGTGTATTTCGGATGTCAAGTTTTGGTTTTTAGTTATGCTTTTAAAATATTTTATCTCCGGAGAAGGGGGAGGTCTTCCCTGAGTATCACCCCAGTCTGGTACAGCAAGTTACTACAGGGCAAAGTGCATCGTCTCTAATGAGGTAAATGCTAGCCCAGTTAGGGAAATGAAATCCTCAGGCAAACAACAGAGTCAGGGACAGCCCCTGCTTCAATTGTTGGGGGAGGAACTGTGTGTGAGAGGGGACAGGAAGGAGGAGGGGAGACATTGGGATGTAAATTAAATAAATACATTAATGGAAAAAAAAAGACATAGAAGGCCTGTTGCTGGGGTGGGGAGGAGGGTAATGTAAACATGATTTGATCTTGCTCTGGGTGATGTAAAGTGAAATAAATAGACACCAAAAGTAAAACTAACTAACTAACTAATCCCAGCTGTTGAATGGACTTTCATTTTCTAGGCAGTACTTTTACACAGTAGATATAAATGCTAAAGAACTCAGTCTCACCAGGTCCTTCTTCTGTGTGTTGTGTATTTGCTTCATATATATTTTTTGCTTCATATATATATATTTTCAAACTAAAGTCATTTTAAATATTCTCCTACATTATCTTCTATGAATTTCATATTGGTGTTTGACATTGAGGCCTGGGTCAATTGGGGGCTACATACACTATAGGGGTTTCTGTGGTGTTGGAAAACATGGTTCCCTCCAGTATTATGCAATCTTCCTCTTTATGGCAATATTTCTTGTTCTGAAGCCTGTTCCGTATGAAGTCAATATCTTCCTTCCAAGGGCTTAGTGCATATTCATTCACTTTATTCTTCACCTGTTTGTATATCTAAAGTGAGTTTTTTATGGACAGTATATATTTGGGAGTGTGGTTTTAATATACTCTAATTCTATCTTAATTGTACTTTAGAGCAGCAATGTTCAAAATTATTGTCAAAATTGTTTTTTATTTAAAGTTGTATCTGTTACCCAGTTTTATTTCTCTGGATGATCCTCCTCCTCCTCCTCCTCCTCCTCCTCCTCCTCCTCCTCCTTCTTCTTTTTCTTCTTTTCTTCTTCTTTTTCTTTTTCTTCTTTTCTTCTTCTTCTTCTTCTTCTTCTTCTTCTTCTTCTTCTTCTTCTTCTTCTTCTTCTTCTTCTTCTTCTTCTTCTTTTCTTCTTCTTCTTCTTCTTCTTCTTCTTCTTCTTCTTCTTCTTCTTCTTCTTCTTCTTCTTCTTCTTCTTCTTCTTCTTTTCTTCTTCTTCTTCTTCTTCTTCTTCTTCTTCTTCTTCTTCTTCTTCTTCTTCTTCTTCTTTTTTTCTCTTCCTCCTCCTCCCCCTCCTCCTCTTCCTCCTTCTTCTTTCTCTTCCTCTTCTTCTCCTCTTCCTCCTCCTCCCCTTTTCTTTTTCTCTACTGTAGATTGGATGTTCTATGTCTTCCTATCCTAAGAGTATTCAACAGTGAGGCTTTTAGGAAGCAATTAGGTCCATATACATAGATACTTTGTGAGATAAGGCCCTAGGTATAGAATTTACTCCCTCTACTCCTTCCATTCTGTGAAGACCTGACCTTTATTTCCTCCTGAAAATGCAGCAGCCAGGAGTTAAGTTGGAAGCAGGGAACAGCTGTCAGTAGGCACTGATCCTGTTGATGCCATGACCTTGGACTATCTAACCTCCAGAACTAGGACAAACACTTTTCTATTGCTCACAGTTTGTGGTATTTTACTATAGCTTTGTTAAGAAACTAGTAATCTTTTTTCTACTTCCTCTGGTTTTAACTGAACATTGCATTTGATTTGGTTCTTCCCCTTCTTTAACATATACATTATATTTTTTCAGCTTCAATAGGTACTCAAGAATGAGCAAGATATTATCTGTCTTAGACAGGGTTTCTATTCCTGCACAAACATCATGACCAAGGAGCAAGTTGGGGAGGAAAGGATTTATTCAGCTTACACTTGCCACGTTGCTGTTGATCACCAAAGGATGTCAGGACTGGAACTCAAACAGGTCAGGAAGAAGGAGCTGGTGCAGAGTCCATGGAGGGATACTGCTTACTGGCTTGCATCCTGTGGCTTGCTCAGCTTGCTTTCTTATAGAACCAAGACTACCAGCCCAGAGATGGTCCCACCCACAAGGGGCCTTTCCCCCATCGATCACTAATTGAGAAAATGCCTTACAGTTGGATCTCATGGAGGCATTTCCTCAACTGAAGCTCCTTTCTCTGTGATAACTCCAGTTGTGTCAAGTTGACACAAAACTAGCCAGTACACTACCCAAGTCCACTTTAAAATAACCTCCTACAAAATAAACCAGAATTTCTGCCTCTTTCCTGTTGCTGTCATTCATGTCTGTACATAAGTTATATATGTGTAAACACATACTCACACACAGACACTCAAGCATTTTATTGCTGTAATATAAAGAAGTTGCTGTCTATCACACCAAGTAAGAAGAACAAAAGGAACATTTTTCTTTGACTTTTCTGTTCTTTGATATTTTCATGTAGATACAATCTTCAGCATAATTTTTGTGAATCTTGAAAAGCCTTTTAATATTTTGTTAGTATTGTTTTGTTTTGTCCTGAATACTCCTTGCAAGGTAGGTGAATTGGAATCAAGTTACTCCAAGTTTTACTTGTCTAAGATAGTTTTTGGGTTTTTTCTTTGTATTTGGAGAAAATCCAAAGAAATTTCTGAGTATAGAATTTCATGTTGGTAGGGTTTTTCCCTCTCAAAACTCTGCTCCAGTCCTTTTTTTAATTTTTTTTTTCTTACATGGGTTATCAAAAGAAACTTTATATGATTAATTTTTTCTGTTGTTAAGAGTTTTTTCACTTGGGTTTCTATTGGGGTACATTGTGTAAAGATTGTTCATTGCTAAATAGGTAGAACTGAGTACTACCTGGACCTTGGTGGTATTATTCTTATGGCCCATTGCTGTCCTCATATTTTATAAACGTTCACCTTCCTCACTTGCTGATTGGCTTTAATAAAGAGCTGACAGCCAATAGCTGGGCAGGAAATAGAAGGAGGAATTTCCATGTAGAGATTAGGACTCTGGGAGAAGAAATCTCTGAGGCAGGAGATTCACCAGCAGAACACAGAGGGAGCAGAGTAGAGAAGTAAAGAGCTAGCCTCATGGTGGGTCATAGGCTAGTTAGTCTGGTTCAATTTAGACTAAGCTAGCTGAGAGTATGGCCAGCTAAGGGCCTAAGCTTTTAAATATTATTCTCTGTATTGGTATTTAACTGTTAGTGGATTCAGAAAGTTCTGATTTATGTTTCTATCAGAGTTTTTCATCTTTTTTCCTTCCTTCCTTCCTTCCTTCCTTCTTCCTTCCTTCCTTCCTTCCTTCCTTCCTTCCTTCCTTCCTTCCTTCCTCTCTCTCTCTCTCTCCCCCCTCTCTCTCTCTCTCTCTCTCTCCTTCCCTCCCTCCCTCTCCCCCTCTCTCCTTCTCTCTCTCCCTTTCTCTCCCTCCTCTCTTTCTTTTCTTCTTTCTTATTTTAGTTTTAATATTATTTTATTTTGCCTTTATTTTTCTTGGGGTTAAGTTTCTTAGATCTATAGATTTTTTTTCTTTTCTTTCTTTTTTTTTTTTTTTTTTTGGTCTAAAGTCAGTTTGAAGGAATTCTTACTCATTATTGTTTCAAATATTAAGATTTTATTTATAAGTATGGATGTTTTGTCTGCATGTGTATCTATCTATGTAGCACATGTGTACAGTGCCTGTTGAGGATAGAATAGCGAGCCAGGTTCTCTGAAACTGGAGTTAAGGATGGTCTTAAGCTACCATGTGGGTACTGGAACCCAAACCTAGGTCCTCTGCTAGAGCAAGGAGTGTTCTTATCTGATGAGACATCCCTCCAACCCTGTTTTAAGCATGTTTTTATGTTTACTTCTCTCTGACTTTTTGTGATATTCTCATTATACATTGAAGAAGAGAAATTGGGGATTTTGGAGAGACATTTGAGTTCTCTGATAGATACATAAGTGAATATTTTGCATGATGCTAGAGTTTTGGAAGGAAATTTTGGGTAATAAATACAAACTTGCCTGCAAACACTGACACCATTGCATACACCAGCAAGATTTTGCTGAAAGCACCCTTATAAAGCTGTCTCTTGTGAGGCTATGCCTGGCAAATACAGAAGTGGATGCTCACAGTCAGCTATTGGATGGAACACAGGGCCCCCAATGGAGGAGCTAGAGAAAGTACCAAAGGAGCTAAAGGGATCTGCAACCCTATAGGTGGAACAACACTATGAACTAACCAGTACCCCTGGAGCTTGTGTCTCTAGATGCATATGCACCAGAAGATGGCCTAGTTGGCCATCATTGGGAAGAGAGACCCCTTTGTCTTGCAAACTTTATATGCCTCAGTACAGGGGAATGCCAGGGCCAAGAAGTGGGAGTGGGTGGGTAGGGGAGTGGGGTGGGAGGGTCTGGGGGACTTTTGGGATAGCATTTGAAATGTAAATGAAGAAAATACCTAATTAAAAAATAAATTAAAAAATACAAACTTGTGAATGAGTGGTACATACAATATAAAAAAAGAGAAACTGAAAGATATCATCTTAGAGTGAATACAGATACAAAGAGATGTGGTTCAAGGACTGAATTCAATGTGAGGTTTAACAGCTTGGTAAGAATTTTGTCTTTGTATGTGTACTATGAAATTTCAAGGTCAGGACAGTATAGTAGTGGATGTTGTCAGTGTGGGAATTTGAGAACACAGCACAGCAAAGAAATTAAAGTAAGAAAACTGAGAAGACCCACGAGTGATGGACCACATGTATCATATAGCTATTTGGATTGGAATGTTTTATGGAAGAGCATGAAAACAGGGCAGAATTAGTTTCATACATGTTCTCATTGGCCTAAAGGATTGTGCCTGGAGGGCTGAACAGGATGACCCAGGAAGACAGAGATGTCCGCATGATGAGACTGAGGATAAGGGATTATGGGCAAAGTGTGGGTACTGGTAAGGTCAGAGCCTACTGAAAGGTAACTAGTGGCTCATGCAACTTATGTAGCTAGGGGAGTTGGTCATCCACGGAGAAGAGGTTTAGGAAGTGGGGTGGTAGTTTCTAGAAGATCCATCAACACTTCTCACTCAACCATTAGTGTCTATTGCACCAAGTCTTCTATTCTCTGTGTCTGTCATAGTCCAGCAGTCTTCACCACAACACATTCTCCTGGTAACCTGATGCTGCTGGTTCAGGACCCTACTTTGAGAAGGATTCCAATTAGCACCAACTAATTATTATTATTGAAATCTCAAATAATCATGTCAGAAATAGCATCTTATACATCAGGGAATCAATTAATTGCTCCCCTACCCTGAATATATTTATACCACCAATTAAAGAGATACATAGCAAGAACAATGAGTTTCAACTTCATTCTGTATCTGGTATGTGGAGAGCTTGTGAAGACTACAAAATCTTGAAGAACTTCAGACATTCTGAATCCTCAGGTTTCAGACATGGGCATATCAAGAAATTTCAGGAGTATTTCTGAGCCCTGAAGTAAAAAGACTGATAAAGAATTAAGTACATAGCTTGGCTATTTAATTTTAGCTCAATTGATTGGTTTTGGCTTCCTTGCCAGATTTTCTGAGCTATAGCTACCTTAGAAAAATGGAAATACCATTTTTAACAATAGTCTCCCCTAAAAAAAAGAAAAATTGGAATAAATAATAATAATAATGAATAACCAATAAATAATATTTGCCTGCAAGATTATTGCAAGGACTCAATGGAATAAATACAAAACCCCTCTTTCAAGCATTAACACTCTATTCATTATTATTAAAATAAATGGTTGGGAGAAATTTCTCTATCCATTATATCAAGTTTACGGGGAACAGAGGAGTAAGGAATAAAATGTACCTTTGTTGAATTTTTGTGTTTTTAAAGGGAGTCTCTTAGGATTTGTGAGGAGTGATATGTCACATAATCCTTTTATATTTTTAGGTAACTGAGAAACATAAAGTAGTCACACATAAGGAAACCAAATGCTTTAAAACAGGATAAATTGAGATAACTTTCTATGTTCCATCTCTAGCTCATACCAGCTCTACAGGGACAAACCCATGCACATGCATGCATGTGCGCATGTGTGCATGCGCTCGCATGTGCGCGCACACACACACACACACACATACACACACACACACACACACACACACACACTGCATGCTTCATACCAATTATTGCACTATTGTTTGTAGAGTGCAAATCTGCCTTTTATGTTCAGCTCTGATAATGAAGCTAGGGGTGTGATTAGTCTGTATGAGACTTGATGGTAGAATCTTCCTATGGGGGACATGGGAAACTGAGAGAGGAGAAGGAGGGGGGAGAAGGAAGACGGAGAGAAGAGGGGATACAGGGGCTGAAATACAGATACAGAGATATAGAGACAGACACAGAGAGAGTCAGAGAGATGGAGGGAGGGATGGCAGGAGAAGGGGTAGACCAGACCTGTCTAGGGTATTCCTGTCTTCTCATTCCTATGAGTATCACTCAGCCTCAGATTTTTATTCTGGAATGGGCTGAATTCCAACTTTTTAGTATTGTTAACATTTGTGAAGCTTATCTCATCATACTTCCCATGACCCCATCATTTCTGGTCCTCAGGCCAATAGCAGCCACTCTGCAGAGGTCTTCATCCCAGTTCCAGATTTCGAGTTGTACTGATGCAGCCTCTTCTTGTGGCCCTGGCCTGTGGGTGGCAGTTACTACCTCTGTATTCTCTGTTATCCTCTCAGTTACCTAGGTAACAGCATTATAATTCTTTATATTAACCTCTCTCTTTTCAAATAACTGGTGTGGTTTCTTTTCCATGAGTGTATTTTGATTCACACTTACATAAATACACATGGGATGGAGGGCACATAAAAAACACTAACCCTTCCCATGTCATTTCTCCCAGTCAATGCCTGTGCCAGATATGAGCAAGTTTATCCTTAAGCCAAGAGGCAAGAGGGAATCAAAAAGATTGGAACTCTGCGTACCCAGTTCTCTGCTGAAAAACAAAACAAAAAACAAAACAAAAAGCAAAACAACAACAATAAACCTCCCAAACAAAAACAAAACAACAACAACAACAAAACAAAACCCCTGATATCTTGGGTGTGCCACCTTCCCAAACCTTGAATTCTTCACTCAGTGATCTCCACTCCTTCTTTAGGAATTACTCTAGGGGTATAAAAATTATTTTTTCCTAGCAAAGAATTTCCAAGTTAGATTCTATCACTTGCCTAAAACACACAGGCCAATTACTCGTTTGATGACGCAGCTGGATGATGTCCGATCTCTTTTCTTTCCATTGCATGGTGTAGGCTTCCTCACCAGAAAAGGCCCCAGTAATGAGGCCAGGGAATATCTTTCCCTCACAACTCTGGGGCATAATACTCCCTCTTAGGAACAGGAGACTTTTCTGTGGCCCAGAAAAACATATTCGTCTTGTCTACCGCTTGCCCCAAATAATGATTTATGCTTTCCTTAATTTTTTCATTGTTTGGCAATGGCCAAGCTGCATAAAATACAGGAAAAATACTTCTCATTATGTAATGGTGGGTTTGGGGGGAAAGATGGTACTGGTTATTGAAGTTCTTATGTTTTTCTCTCCTCTGTAGCCTTTCCTCAGATTTGATTATTCTTTCTCATACAACCACAGGACTCGTTATGTTCCTCCAGGGCTGACTTAGATTAATTCCACCCTTCTGAAGCCTTAACCACACTCTGTTGTCTGGTAGCATCTTGTGCTGGTGTGTCTTCTGCCACGCCCTGGAATGCCATTTCTTTAGAAGCAGAAATCACATTTTATTCATGTACTACATATCTCTAACTCAAGAGTGTTCTTCACTTCAGTTGAAATACACGAGGCAGGGAGTTTGAACAAAGACAGAATGTTCCTCCCTTTGTATCAATCTCTAACAGAAAGTTAGCATGTCCTTCAATCATGAGACCAGACAACAAACACGCCACAGAATCAGGAATCTCCCATGTTCTCCTATCACATTTCAAGTTGCTGCTGTCAGCTCAGAATATCTCGAGCCCATCAGCATTCTGACGCTGTGGTAGTTGCTAGCATTTTTATTAAACTATATTGTGAGATTGAAAGAAATTAACCTTTATGTTACTGTGCCATAAACATGTTTCAAAAGCTGTATTTCATATAATCTACCTCCTTTGTGATCTTGCTTGTATTCATGCTTGTCAATGCATGATCTTAGAAAAGAATTTATAGAGTTTGCCAAAGGAATTTCTTTTGTAGTACTTAACTTGGCATGTGGTTCAAAGTTTTGTCAATGAAATGTATGGCTGATTAAAGAACTAGATTAAGTAATTGCTGGTCAATGAAAAATATTTTATCTAAATTAGTGAATTTGATATAAAGTGTATACCTTGGCAAATACATCCATTTAAATTCATAGTTCTTACAGTATATCAAACAGGTTGTATATGAGCTAATGAGTTATATAGGAAAAACCAAATTACAATTCATTAACTTTTCAGATATTTATTATATGTTTGCTATGTGCCAGACATGGTTGTAGTTAGTGAACTATAGCAATAAAGAGAAGCAAATTTCCAGATGTTATGGTTTGTATTTGAAACATTCCCCAAAAGGCTCATTTATTGAAGGCTTGGTCTCTAATATCTGGGGCCCTGAGGCAGCGATTGAACCATGCAGGCTTAGGAATCAACTAATAGACAGATATTATTGGGAAAAGATGGAAGCACTGGGAGATAAGGCCAGCTTAGAGAAAGTCGGCCATTACAGGCATGCCTTTCAAGTCTGTGTCTTGCCTCCTGTCTCTTCCTCCCTGAATGTCACTGTCTGCCCCCTGTCTGCTTTGTTCCAACACATTCTTACTTCCCACATGATGTTTTCCTTTAAACACACCCTTTCAGGCATTTGGCCACAGCAGTGAAAAGCCAAACAGTGAAACTGGGCTTGTCAACAATTGGTGCTGGAATATTTGAGCATACATGCAATAAACTCAAATCCATATTTTGCATCATAATACAAAAATATTCCCTAAATGGAACACATACATAATATTAAATCTGAAATTTATAAACATGACTATATGAAAAGTAGGTTGGAAATACTTGTAACCTTGCTTAGGCAAATATTTATTATATCTAACACCAAAGCATAGCCAATAAAATGAATTGATAATCTGAACGTTATCAAAATTACATTTTATTGTCATCATCAAATGAATAGAAGACAAACTATGTACTGAAAAAATTCTTAAATTATAGCTAATAGACCTATATGTATCCTATGAAAAACTATCTATGAAAATCTCTCAACATTCATAGAAATAAGGAATTAAGCACTCCAATTAAAAACTGACAAGAACTTCAACAAACATATCTGCGAAGAACATGAAAGAGCAAAAGAAAATTGACAACTAAGAATGAAAGCCAGAGCTGATTAAGGATGTGGAATAACTGTTAGATACTGCCACTGAGACTGCTAAGTAGCACAGCAGTTTTGGAAGATGGTTTGGCAGTTTTTTGTAAGACGAAACATATGCTTACTCTCTGAAATCGCTATCCCGCTCCCAGGTACCTACCCCAGAGGAATGAAAGCTTATGTTTATAAAACAGTTGTATGCTAATATTTACAACAGCTTTGTTTGTAAGAAACCAAGCTGTAAACAACACAAATGCCCTCAAACTTACAAATGACTATGGGACTATCTATGCAAATGACATATTTCCTAGCATTGAAAAATGAGAAAATATGTTGACAATATGAGACAGGGAAGAATCACAGATGCATTTTGGCACATGAAAAACACTAATAAGGACTACGTTGTATATGAGTTCATTCTTATAATATTCTGGGAGAGGGAAAGGTAGATGCCAAGGAAGGGCTTGGAGGAAGGGCTGGCTACTAAGGGACATGGGAATTGGGGAGAGGGAATGGGGAAGGGTGTGATGAAGTTGCTCTGTTATATAACTCTATATATTTGTCAAAATTTACAGAGCTTAACAAAAATAGATTTTAGCATCTTATAGGTATTTCAATTTAAAAAAAAGAAACATAACTTGTAAAATTTGGTTAAAAACTCCCACAGAACAAAACAAATTCCAAGCTCTAATGGCAGCAGAGAATCAGCAAGACTACCAAGCACACAAGATGGATGTCTTGGGGGGGCGGGGGGGGGGCTGATGGCAAGGACTGTCAAAACGCAAGCATTGTGAGTGAATATGTGGAAAGGACACAGTGCCTGTTGACATGGAATCCTCAGGCCAGTGGAGAGCAATGTGAATACATTGGTCATTGCAGCAAGAGGAATGTGAGCAGTCACCAAAATCTCTGCAGAGAAGCTAGCTTTCTATCTGCTCTGGTGGCAGAAACCAGAAAAACTAACCAGGTTATTCATATATATATATATATATATATATATATATATGAATATATATATATATATATATATGAATATATATATATATATATGAATAATCCTAGAAATATATACATAATCCTAGAAAGCCAATCTCTTAGATACAGTAGAAGATAGAACCCACAGGAATCAGAGAAAAAAAAATAATGGCATTAATATATAATTAAGAAACCAGTTCGAGAGTGGCTTTCAGACCACAGCAATGGAAAGGGACTTAAGGAATGACAAGGTCTTTTTGCCTCTAGCTTTGGGGACCTGATTCTCACTACACGTTTTCTACCATAGTCTCAGGGCCCTCCTCCCTCTGATTGGAGTTTGGGAGATTAAGTGAGTAATTTCTCTTGCAGGTGCTGAGATCAGGTGTTCTGGTTCTATATATAAAACCCTGGTGCTCATGTGCAGATATCCAGAAAGCTCAATTAATCCTAAACATCCCTTCCCACAGAGATATCCCAAAATAAATTCCTCAGCACATGTAAAGTGGCTTAACTGTTTCCTTAACTTAATGACTGAATTTAAATTTATGAAAAAAAATTTTTATGAAGCAGATGCTGAACATCACTTCCCAGGTTCATGGGCAGCTGAACAAGAGCATGAATGCTCAGAAAAACGGGAAAGAAACAAGAAACAGAGAGTTGGGTGAACAAGAAGAGAAACTTTGCAACCCATGGGGAGATTAAATTTAGGACAGGCTCTACAGAGCAGTTTGGAAGGTCCTATCTCTAGAGCAGTAAAGAAGATAAGAAAGTCACTATTCACTTCACTGACATTTGGTGACACTGAGAATGTATCAAACCAATCTTTTTTTTTTTTTTTTTCTTGGAACTTACTATTTTTATTTTATTATTATTTTTTATTTTTTTTATTATGTATTTTCCTGAATTACATTTCCAATGCTATCCAAAAAGTCCCCAATACACTCCCCCCCCAGTCCCCCCCCCCACCCCTTGGCCCTGGCATTCCCCTGTACTGGGGCATATAAAGTTGGCAAGTCCAATGGGCCTCTCTTTCCAGTGACATTGCATACAGTATCAAACCAATCTTTAAGGTATTCTAGTACCTAATACATCGTAGACAGGCCTGCTGAAAAGACAGACAAACGATGATGTGAGTGAGTGAGTGAGTGAGTGAGTGAGTGAGTGAGTGAGTGAGTGAGTGAAATGAACCAGTGGGGTGGCAGCTGTAGTTAGATGTAAGAATAAGACGAGTTGGTGATCCCCTAAAGCATTTGTTTTAATGTACTGGGACCACACTAATATTATGGGACAGACACTACAAGTCTTAAACGCACAGAAAGATAAGCATTTAATTCTTCTCATGGATCCACAAGTTAGCTAAGAGCCATCTCTGCTTCTGCCTTGGGCACCTGCTCAGAGCATTTACTAGACTATTTTGACTGATTCATGAGGTCCTTTCCCAAATGTTTCCAAGTGTGTGCATGGTTGTTCTCATAGCAAAAGTAGAAGCCTAAGAGAGCAAAGGCTAGGGAGAATGGAATCTTGTGTTCTTCTTTTTTTTTTTAATTAGATATTTTCGTTTACATTTCAAATGCTATCTATCCAAAGGTCCCCTATACCCTCCCCCCTCCCTGCTCCCTTACCCACCCACTCCCACTTCTTGGCCCTGGTGTTTTCCTGTACTGGGGCATATAAAGTTTGCACAACCAAAGGGTCTTCTATAGACCAAAGCCATATCAGATTTAAGATATTGGGAAATGATTCTGTCTATGGATGAGAAGGGGCTGCTAAATCATATTGTGAAGCTTGCAACTGAGGTCCCTCAGAGAAAAAGTAACAATAGAAATCATAGATAATTAGATAACTAAGAGGAAATGCTCAGGCAGTCATGGAGAAGAGACTATCTGAAAGCTGGGATCTCGGGGAAGTTGGTAGGATATAATCCAGTCCAAGCTTAAAGGCCTCAGAGCCAAGGAACTGAGAGTATATTTCTCAGCCTGAAG
This sequence comes from Mus caroli, assembly GCF_978045245.1. Classification (NCBI taxonomy): domain Eukaryota; kingdom Metazoa; phylum Chordata; class Mammalia; order Rodentia; family Muridae; genus Mus; species Mus caroli. The sequence goes on along the minus strand of NW_028227259.1, from coordinate 47,522,958 downwards.
CCAAAGACCTGAGCTGTAGGATTAGGGAATATGGCACGGTCCATGCTGTAAAAATCAGAGAACTGTGGATGTATACGAACAGGGAAGAATTGAGGGAGGAGAAAAGGAGGGAGGGAAAGAGGGAGGGACAGAAGAAGGGAGAAGGAGGGGGGAGAAGGAGGGAGAGGGAGAAGGAGAGAGGGAGAAAGAGGGGGAGGGGAGGGGGAGAGGGAGAGAGAGCATGAATGAATGTTCTGTCCTTCTGTTCTATCCTGAATGAGAAAATACTTTTGTTCTATCCAAATATCATCCCTTTGCTTGGGTCTCACTGCCACTGGTGAACACGAATCTTTCTCACTTAGACCACTGAATGTCTTCCAGAAGCATCCTCACAGATGTACCCAAAATTATACTTTAGTACTGGGTACTGTTTTTTAATCTCTATTATTGGGTGCAGATTTTAAATTAAGGTATGTTGACATTGCCGTCTATATAAGGGAAAAAGGGCAAAACCCTGGAGAGACTATTTGTAATCACCCTGCAGTGCCTCCATTGCACCCGCCCCCTACTAAAATGATGGTAAGCAAGAATAGGACCATCGTGAAAGTTCTAGATATACTGAAGTAAAAATAAGGAAATGGAAATGAAACCCTTCATACAGGAGATACTGTGAAAGACAGCTGAGATGATGAGGATGCAGTGAAAAGTGGTGACAAATCAAGGGTATTTCAAAGAGAACAGACAGCAAAGACAGCGACCCAGAGGTAGGAAGAAACACACCATACTCGGGTCTAGAGAAATGCTGTAGCTGGGAGGAGGAAGCTTGGAGGCCGGGGATGGACTAGGACTATATTGGGAAAGTAAGGGCCTTTGTTATTTTATCTCCTTAGCGTGTAAACTCCAGAGAGGCAGGAGCTTTAACTTAGCAGGGCAAAGAGTCCTGGCTAGTACTTTGCAGAGCTCCATAAATACTCGTTGATTGAATGGATGAAGGATGGCCTTGCACACTGTGTGAGAGTAGTTGACCTTTACTCCAAAGGCTTGGGAGGAAACAATTTTTTTATGAGCAGGTGCAGGTTGTGATGTGATATGAGGGAGACAACTATGAAACTAGGGGAAATGAAGAAATGGGCAACAGAAAGTCGGTGAAGAATTTCAAGAGGGGAAGCTGCAGGCCTGGGCTTTCTGGAACATGTGTTTACCAGAGACCTAAGTGGGGCAGGGGCACACTGGACCTGTAGATCTCTGGAAATTTTGAAAAATTGATGATATGTTTGAGTTTTTCTTTTTTTCCCTCACACCATATATAGCCTGATTACATTTTTCTCTCCCTCTATTCCTCCCATTTCCCCCCCACCTTCCCTCCCATCCAGATCCACCTCCTTCCTGTCTTTTGTTAGAAAACAAAGAGGCTTCTAAGGAATAATACTAAAATAAAATTAGATAAAACGAAAACTAGCATATCAGAATAGGACAAAACAATGAAAAGAAGAAAAGAAGCGCCCTAAAAGGCACAAGAAACAAATACATATACAGAAACACATTCAGTCATACACTCAGGAACCCCATAAAAACACTGAACTAGAAACTATAATATATACTCAAAGGACCTATATGCTAACAAAGAGAGTATATGAATATTTATATATATATACATATGTACATATATATGTTATATATATATTATATGTACTTAAATTTACATATTTATACATATGAATTACATATATACATTTTTTCAAGCCATGACCTGACATGAGATAAGGCACAACCAAAAATGCCACTGAGTTTATTGCCTGTTGTCCATCTACTGCTTGGCATGTACCCTACCCTTAAAAGTAGTTTGTTTCTCCAATGAGACTGCATTGGAGAAAACTAACATTTCATTTGCAAGTGGTTATCAGTTGGAGATAGCTTCTGGGCTAGAAATGGGAACATGTGTCCACTTCTCTGTTCATCAAGAAGAGCTATTTGGTGCAGAGCAGGGCAGGCCCTGTGCCTGCTGCCTCAGTCACCATGAGTTCATATGGGCACCAATCTGTTGATTTAGAGGACCTTGTTTCTTTGGTACCTCCATGCCCTCTGGCTCTTAGAGTCTTTCTGCTTCATCTTCCACAGGGTTTTCTGAGCCCAGATGGGAGAGGTTTAGTAGAGAAATTTAACAAAATCAAGAGTTAATAATTGAGTCTTTCCCTTCAATGAATTTTATCTAACATCTGTTATTTGTGTGCCACCTTCTAAAAAGTCTTATAATATACAGTTTTTATTCCTTATTATGCATAGAATTTTTGTGCATTTTCTAAGTCAAGATTTGCCTTATAACTCAAGTGTGTAGATTAATGAGCACTGTAGTCAGAAGTTCCAAATTCAAGTTCTAGCTCATTAACTGTTGATAGTCCTGAGTAAGGGCCTTCATTCCCGACATTTTCCTCATTGATAAAACAGAATTAACTTGTCACATCTTGATTATTTCATTGGAATAATCTCATGAGACAATGCAGAGGAAAGATCTAGCAATCAGATGTCACATGAGCTCCTAAGCATTTCATGTGCACATTTCCACTTAATTCCTTGAATACTTCAAGGCACCATCACACCATTATCATAGTAGTATTATCGGTTACAATACTGACTGCAGATTTTATCATGGAGACTAAAAGCTCACTAAACCCAGTATGAATTGGTAAACTATGAAGTGATCTTCATAAAAGGAAAATGTCAATATGATTATTATCTTTGCTTTAGTGGAGATAGGTGCAGGATTTCAATAAACGGACCCCATCTTCTGAGATAGGACTTGCATCTTCTTTAGTTATTTGAACAAGAAAAACAAAATGCAGTAATCATGACAAACAATAACAGCAGACAAAGCGGTACTCTATGCTGGGTCAGGCCAGTATCAGTTTTGGAAAGAGAGAAAATGAAAGGTTGATGTCAGAGAAGACATCTGTAAGATGTGGCAGAGAGAAAGCTGGTGTCCATGAACCTCAGGATGCTCAGTCCTGGCTAGGGTTTGTAGTGTCAATATTCTTCTTCCAAATTAGTTGCTAGCGGAACATGAAAGTTTCTTGGAGCCTGAAGGGAAGAGGCCTTCTCTAAATGTTCTTCTTGTCATGAGAAGTACTCCTATCAGGCTCTGAGGGCTACAATGTAGCCCTAGAAAGAACCTCTGAGGACACTGATACAGTGATTTCAGTTCGCTGGAGAAATGGAACCGGTAGAGGCAAGAAAACAGGCAGAGGAGACTAGCAACCATGTTTTAAAAGCCAGGCAAGCATAGTAGTGATGCTAGGATGGCAGAGATGTACAAAGCTCTGGGGCTGGCTGGCCAGCCTGCCTATCCCACTTGGTAGGTGCTTTGCTAATGAGAGATACTATTTCTAAAAGAACAAGGTGAATAATATAAGGCGTCACACTTAATATTGACCTGTGGCCTTCATAAGCATGCCTCATATGAATACACAGATGCCCCCCCACACACACACAAAGAGAGAGAGAAAGAGAGACAGAGACACACATACACACAGAGAGAAACAGACAGACAGACAGACAGACAGACAGACAGACAGACAAAAGTATAGACAGAGAATTCTCAAGGAAATAGGAGTAAGAAGTTCCAGTTTTGCAGAATGGGTTTACAGACTAGAGACCTAGTAGATATTGCAGTTCAACCTGCCAGCAAAATTTGCTTTTTTTTTTTCCTTAGGGAAAGTCAATTTTCATTTCCATCAGCCTTCAAATGATTGGATAAGTCTCTCCTACATTAAAAAGGGTAATCTGCTTCAAGCTCATTAGTTTGTATGATAATTTTATCCAAGGCACACAGAGATCCATAGTATAATGTTTGAGTACATGTGTGCCATGGTCTTGCCAAGTTGACCCATACATTAGCCAGTACATCCATCTTTTGAGTAAGAATTTGCAATTTCAGGAGGACCACCCCCAACAATGGATTTGGTGATATATTAAATAAAGCAAGGCCATGAATGATCAGCCCATTACTTGAGCAAGTAAAAGGACCCAAGAAGCTCCATCTGGTTTTTTTAATGGTTCTTACCTGATCAGGTAGGCAAGCTTACATATTAATTTCATATTCTGATCTCACCATCCAAGTCTCTTTATTCCTTCATTTGTATTCAGCCCCAAAACTGTGCTAGGATGTGAGTGCATCATGGTACACGCATGTATAACTCTTTTAGAGACATCTGGCACATGTTGCAAACCTGGTGTAATCCTACCTCCCTCCAGCCACATCCCTGGACCTTGCACAATATGAACTCATGATATGCATGCTGACATCCACACAGGCATTTTTCCCTTTGTTTTCTCTGAGGGATCATCCCTAATCAAATGGCCAAAATCTACACTTAATTCAAGAGTCACTTAAGTGTGTCTTTTCCTATACTACTTCAGACTTTTCTAGCTATTACCCTGCACTGAATATATAGTGTACTGGCCTTCCAATGTAGAATTTATGATACTCTGTTGTTTTCCTTTGACTCTTACACCGAATGACAATTACTCTGAGCATATAAAAAGATGCTCAGTGCTTGTGTACTCAATAGTGAATGAAAGAATGATTGACTATGTGCATGGACATGGGTAGGAATGAATAAAATGACTGTATGGCATGGACAGGAATGAGGAAGGTTAAAGATTATACTATTTCAATGACAGAGCTGGGATGTAACCCACATGGGTCTCTGACTACAGTCATTAACGTTTGCCTTAAACAATGACTAGATGTTAATAATTTCCAATGGTGAGGAGATGGATAGATCTGAATCTTCAGGGCAGGTGCATGACAAAATTACAGAATCCTGGTTTCACCTTAGACCTAGTAAGTCAAATCCTGTAGTGAATGTAGGAAGGAGAGAGGATGTTAGGAGGGCTAGGTAACAGGCATTTATATCTAGATCCAGGTAGATGTGGATGTAGTTCAAGAGGGTTGCTGCCAACTGCTGGGGATGGCAAAATTATAAACAACCTCTATTTTTATCCAAAGGGAGAATGAGGGTAAAATGAATTATGTTATATTCATACTCTGGAGTAGAGGCATTATAAGAAAATGAGATATGTAAATTGACATGAAAAAGAACCCATAACATAATATTTTTATCATTTATATAATTTACTATCAATATATTAGTACATAAAAGTACATATGGACATGTGTTATTCAATTAAACTTAAAATTTTATATTGTCATAAATCTTTACAGACCTTGAGAAAACAATACTCAATTTCATATGAAACAACAACAACAACAAAATCCAAGATATCTAAAATAATTCTGTACAATAAAGGAACTTCTGGCGATATATCTATCCCTGATTTCAAGTGATACTACAGAAAAAAAGTAATAAAACATGCATAGTACTGGCATAAAAACAATTGATCAATGGTATTTAAGGCCCACAAATAAATCTACACATCAATGGACACTTGATTTTTTTCATAAAGAAGCCAAAATTATACAATGGAATAAAAGCATCTTCAAAAAATGCTCCTAGTCTAACTGCATGTATAAGAATGCAAATAAATCCATACCTATCACTGTACACAAAACTCAAATTCAAGAGGATCAAAGACCTCAAAATAAAACCAGATACACTGAACCTGGTAGTCAAGAAAGTAAGGGAAGCCTTGAGCACATTGGTGCAGAAGACAACTTCTTGACTAGAACACTAAGACCAACAATTGACAAATGGGACTTATGAGCCTAAAAAGTTTCTGTAAGGTAAAGAACATCATCAAAATGTAAATGAAGAAAATACCTAGTAAAAAATCAAAAATTTTTAAAAAATCAAGATATACCATTCCTGGGAACATACCCAAAGGATGCTCCGCTGTACCACAGGGACTCTTGCTCAATTATGTTAATAGATTCATTAATAATAAGAAATTGGAAACAACCTAGATGTCCCTCAGCCAAAGAATTGATAAAGAAAATGTGGTACAATGTGGTATGTTTACACAATGGAACCATTAAAAACAGTGACATCATGAAATTTGTAGGGAAATGGATACAACTAGAAAAGATCATCCTGAGTGAGCTAACTCAGACCCAGAAAAACAAACATGGTATGTACTCATTTATAAGTGGATATTAGCCATAAAGTAAAGGATAACCATGCTACAATCCACAGACCCAAAGAAGCTAAGTAACAACGAGTGCTACTGAATTTGTCTTAGAAGGAGAAATAGAATAGACATAATGGGTGAATGGGGAGGAGAGGATTGGATGGGAGAGGGTGATCGGATAGAAACAGGAGGGATGAGGTAGGGATCAGACAAAAGGGGAGGCTGTGAGGGGTAGGATGCATCTCTGAGACAAACTAGTAAAACTTGGGCACTGGAAACTCCTTGGAATCTATGAGAGTGACTCTATGACTCCTAGGATGTGGGATATGGAACCAGCCATCTTCAATCCAGCAACAAAATCTTCAACCTACATTTTTTCCCTTTCCTGGTTTCCCCTCTGAAAACCCCCTATCACCCCCACACCTGCTCACCAAACCACCCACTCCTGTTTCCTGGTCCTGACAATCTCCTATACTGGGGAGGGGGTGGCGCGTAGAGCCTTCAGAGGACCAAGGGTCTCTCCTCCCACTGGTGACCTACAATGACATCCTCTGCAACATATGCAGCTGGAGCCACGGGTCCCACCAAGTGTACTCTTTGGTTGGTGGTTTAATCCCTGGGAGTTCTGGGGTTACTGGTTGGCTCATATTGTTGTTCCTCCTTGGGGCTGCAAATCCTTCAGCTCCTTGGGTCCTTCCTCTAGCTCTTCTATTGGGAACCCTGTGCTCAGTCCAATGGTTGGCTAAGAGCATCCACTTCTGTATTTGTCAGGCACTGGCAGAGCCTCTCAGGAGACAGCTATATTGGGCTCCTGTCAACAAGCATTTGTTGGCATCCACAATAGTGTCTGGGTTTGGTGACTGTATATGGAATGGATTCCCCAGGTACGGCAGTCACTGAATGGCCTTTCCTTCAGTCTCTGCTCCACACTTTGTTTCTGTATCTCCTCCCATGGGTATGTTATTCCTCCTTCTAAGATGTACCAAAGTATCCACATTTTGGTCTTCCTTCTTATTGAGCTTAATTTGGTCTGTGAATTTTATCTTCCGAGCTTCCGGGCTAATATTCACTTGTCAGTGAGTGTGTTCCATGTGTGTTCTTTTGTGATTGGATTACCTCACTCAAGATGATATTTTCTACTTCCATCCATTTGTGTATGAATTTCATAAATTCATTATTCTTAATAGCTGAGTAGTACTCCATTATGTAAATGTACTACATTTTCTGTATCCATTCCTCTGTTGAGGAATATCTTGGTTCTTTCCAGCTTTTGGCTATTATAAGTAGGCTGCTATGAACATAGTGAAGCATCTATCCTTATTACATAGTGGAGCATCTTCTGGGTTTATGCCCAGGAGTGGTATTGCTGGGTCCTCAGGTAGTACTATGTCCACTTTTCTGAGGAACCGCCAAACTGATTTCTAGAGTGGTTGTACCAGCATGAAGTTTCACCAAACACGGTCGTGTTTTAATTTGAGATTAAAGTGGTTAGAAATCCAAACCAAAATGAAAAGCTTTTCTGATATGATGGAGAATTCCCATGTCCATGTTACAGCTGCATTGCGGGAATGTTTTAATGCTGTGTACATTTACTGAGTATTGAATCATAGACATAAACATCATGACATTTCATGGCATGTTAATAAGACCACAGGAAAATTCTATGTAAAGCAAGCTTCCCAGGTGAGTTTAATGTGCAACAAATTTGGAGAATTCCATTTAGAAATGTTATTTTGTATTCTCTGCCTGTCCCCTAAGTGTCACTGTCCTGGCCTATGAGGGTGTATGCTTCTCTTTCATCAGACAAGGTAATAATAAAATCAATGACAGGTGGTAAAAGTCAGAGTGTCACAAGCATTTTTGCAAAGATTTATTAGGGTCACTTAAGAATTAGTGAAACGAAAACACTGCAGTATTAAAAATCTCGTAGAGAATTCTAATTTTTCTCAAGTTTACATTCCACAAATGTACGGCTTTCATCCTCACTTTTCACTGGATCCAGTAGGTGAGAATGGTCTTGAAAGTAATCACGCATAGTAAAATGAGCTTTGAAACTGACAATCAGACTTACTTCACTGAGCTGTGTAAGATACAATGAATTAACTCCTAATCATAGACTCCTACAGCACTCTGTTTGCCTATGGTACTCTCTCCTGACTCAGCTGGCTCTGAAATCCTCCCCTGCCAAGCCTCAGTTCATTGATCAGGGTAGGCACCTGACCCATTGGTACCTGATTTATAAGCTGGCAGACCCCCATGTAGTCTTTTGGTTGAGGAATAGGTTTCCCAGCTATGCTGACTTATTGAGCCAACATAGCTCAAGAAAATTGTCATTTTTTTCTTTCCTTTGTATCTGTACATGTATGTATGTGGTATGTGCATGTAGGTGTGTGCTTGAGTGCACACATGCATGTCCAAGGCTGACTTCAATGTTTCCCTAGTTCATTCCCCATCTTATTTTTTCAGTCAGAGTCTCTCATTGAACCTGGAGCTTATTGATTAGCCAAGCTAGTGGCCTATTGGCTACTCCAGGGATCTCCCTGTCTTTACTCCCTTAACCCAGTGCTGAGGTTACAAATGCTTACTGCTGTGTGACCAGCTTTCCTGTGAGTACAAGGGATGAGAAACCAGTTCTTTCCCTTGTTTGGCCACCACTTATCAACTGAAGTCCTCTTCCTAGCCCCAGAGAGCCTCTGTCTACTGGGAGTTGAAGGCACTATCAATAGAGTCACTTCATTGACCTAACAGCCCAGTGAAAGTCAGATATGCCATGCAAGATGCATCCATTCCGTCAGGAGTGTTTTCAAAGCCCTAAACTACAGGAAGCCCTTGTGTGTTCGGTAGCACCCATGCTTCTTTATCTTCATTTCTCTATTTTATGAGATGTTCTTCCATACTTCAGCCTGAATGAGATTGTTGCACTGTTGGGGGCAAAACAGCCTTATTTGTCCACTTGGGAAGTGACCGAGAGCCACAAAAAGAGGGGCCTCACAAAGGATGGCTCTTATGATGCATTTAATATATGGGGGTGGTGTTTATTTGGAACAGGTTGTACACACTGCTGGGGGTAGGGGCTATTTCTACCAGTATTTTCCTTGTAGAGGTATGTAAGCTGGAGCAAGGTTGGATATGGGGCTGGGAGTTGAACAAAGGCAGTCTTGGAGCAGAATTCAGGTTCTAATGACTATAAGGTCTGTCCTTAATTCTTACTATCTCCATTTCCTGTCTGTTTTTCCCCCCTCTATAATGCAATTTCTTAAGAATCCTCCATCTGCTGTGGAGGTCAAAGTAGGTCAACATTTAGTCTTTCTACTTATCTTACAGCTCAATAATTCAAAACCCTTCAGCAGAGCATGTTCTACCTACCCCTCCCTCCTCTAGCCTGCTTGTTCCTCCTGTGATTTGCATAACAGAGCATCTCACATTTCTCATGCTTTAACTCAAAGGGATCTAAATGTGCTCTGCAGGAGAAAGGCCTGAGATAGACGGGAATGTAGCAGAGGCAGAAAACTTCAATATCTGACCTATTTTTCTTTCCATGTTAGAAGTAAAAGGAGGAACTTAAAGGGGGACACAGACCTTCATCATTCTCCGCAGACTTTCAGCCAGTTCCTCCAATTGCTGAAGCTGAAACTTTCCTTTCCTTTTACAAAAGCAAAGTCCTCATCCTGGCTGTGGCAGGCTGGGTGGCTTCCTGAGTTCCAGGTTCTTTGATATAAAGATTCCTTCCTCTTATGACCAAGGGGACAAAACACCACAAGTGTAAAGTATGTGTGCAGTTCAGTTGGACACACCTCAGTGTGATTCTGGATGGTATCTGATCACAGTACTGCAAACAGGGACTGGAATATACCCCTGTACTTGGGGGTGTAACTCCACTTTCATAAGCCATGAAATTTATTCATCTGAGGGGAAATCTCATATTTTCTGCAAGATTTTTAGCAGGATTAAATGATAATGCTATGCAATGACATGGAAGGCACAAGCTATCAGTAAATATAAAGGTATAAATACAATGGGGTCATGTATTGATTATATATTGTCAAAGTTGAAAATGTTAGCAAAATACATTTAATATATCTAACCTACTGTGCATTACGTCTTAGCCTAGCGTATGATAAATATAGTAAGAATACTCTTCACATTCAGTGGGGCGAAGTCATGGAAGGAAAACCTCTTTGTAGTGAAATGCCAGCCATATCCCATAATGAGTATAAAACCAGAAGTGGAGAATGCAGTATGTGGGCCCTTGCCTTCCTGAACACACATCTCTTTTTGATCTCTGTAAAGCTGAAAGCCCATTAAGTTGACCACCATTAAGTCAGGGGGTTTCTGTAAGTCCACCAGACTAATGACAGTTCTTGAAAAAGTGCACTGTGCTAAAGACAGTGTCATCATGGTTATCCTGTTGCCACTGCCACACTAGGACAGACATGATGACCCCAACAGTGTATGAGCCACAGAAGGAGGTAAGACTACTACAGACTTGAAGGGGGTGCTGTGAATGACAATGGCAGAGGAGGGTACTGGGCACAAAGGTAAGGCTGGGTATGGATAAGGGTAGTTGAAAGAAGACAAATATATTCAAGGACAATCTAGGCTATATGAGGATAGATAAAGACAGCCCAGGGGAGATTAGTGAATCTGAAGACTGATAGGGATGCCTGAGGTTCACTAGTGCAAGGGAAATTTTGAAGCAGTACAGGGCAGCATCTACCAAACAAGACAATGGTTTGGGCACTGAAGTGAGGTCATAGTGGTAGATATCCTTGGTGACATGAGAATGGACTTCACTTTTGTTGAGGGTTCCAAGGTTCTAAAGGCTCTTTCATTGGGTTTTGAAACAGAGTATAAGAGCAATTATGATGCTAAACCCCATTCTTAAGTAGTGTCACACCCTAATAGGCTATCAGAAACAAAAAAGCAGCTCTCCCCATTTCTCCCCTCAATATAAATGTTTCATGACATTATTGATTGAGCTGCCTCTTGCATGAGCTGTGTGAAGGATGATGATAGTATGGCTTCTCTGTGAATAGCTGTGTCAGCCTCTACTGTGATACTTTTGCCAACTCACTCCTGAGGAGAAAGTTGAGGAGACTGAAAATAGGTCAGAAGAGGAGAACCCTGCAAAGCCATGGTGGGGCAATGATTAAAGACTAGTGAAGGATGGCCTCTGGGGAATCTCTTGGTAATCTGCAGGTAGTGGTTTAAAAAAAATGATCATGTTTGGTTCCTGGGTTGCTTGTTCTGGGATTCTTCATGCTGATACTGCCTCAAAAGTGACTTCTTCAAAAACATTGTGTCATATAATAATACCGCCTTCTTTGAAGCCTCCCCTGGTATCTCCCTGCCTAGATGGGAGATCACATTTCCAAACACAGTGCTCCTTTACCTCACTAGGCTAAAGCAAGAAGGGGTCACTGTCCTGATGTCCTGCATCTGAAATTTTCAGTGTTTACAGACCTTATTGTTGCTTTTAGGGATGGAGAAAAGACCTCAATACATACAGAAATGACAAATGGCTTAAATCTCTTAGAGCTCAAGGAAAGGAAGAACAGGACAGATCTGCAGATGACCTGATTTCTGCCGATTGATCAGGAGACAAGGAAGACTATCTTCCTACTAGCTCTGCTGATCGGGGGCACAGCTTCAGTAGTTCAAATTGTAGCCTGGATGCTTTTCTGTGATTTTTTTTCCAGGGGATGCCTGCCCAACTTTTTACCTAGACTCTGTTCAGTTTGCCTTTCCTTGCTAGTACTTTGAGATCCCTGCCCAGTGCTTATTTTGTGAGACCGGCACAGAGTAATATTGCAGTATGCTAGAATCTTTGCTCAGAGAGAAATATATTGTGTTTCCATGCCAACAAACTCCAAGAAGCAGCCAGTATTCCCTCCCTCCCTCCGTTCCTCCCTCCCTCCTTCCCTCTCTTTTTGCCTTCCCTCCCTTCTCTCTTTATAAGCATTTCAGGCAACACTTGATTTCTGCAGCTCTCTAAAGGGCAGTTCTCAGAAGGCCAAGCACTGTGTGCTGAAGAGGACATGGGAAGAGGGAAGGCCCCAGGGCGGCCTTTATACTTCACCACTCAACCTTTCTGACCATTCAGTTCAGGAGTCTGTCCTTCCATATACACTTACAAAAATAATTCTCTGAGTGCCAGTTGTACCCAGACATGGAGTATATGGTGGAAAAGACACTGAGGGATCCTTTGGCTGAGATGTCAATCTCTTTGTTCATATTAGACAGAACAGCATGGGACAAAGAGAGAGGGTGGTAAGGGCACATGTTTGAGTAGGGGAAAATCAAGGGGTAACACATTTGTTTCTGGTTTGATGGGTTCTAACCATCTTAAAGACAAGTCATTTCCTTTCTTCTTTCTTACCTACCGACCTTCCTTCTTCCTTCCTTTCTACCTTCCTTCTATCCTTCTTTTCTTCCTCCCTTCCTCTTCTTCCCCCTTCTCCAGCATCACCATCATCTCACCTCCTTCTCCTCTTTTACTGAGTATTGTACTCAATGGTCCAAGTATATTAGGCAAGCACTTGACCAACTGAGCTACCCCCCGCCAAGTCCTTATTTTTCTAAATCCTTATATCCTCATTCCCCTGTGCACCATTGTTCAACACCCTACATTTCACATAGCAAATCCTCAGTGAGCACTTACAGGGTTGGATTAAAATAAGGACTAAGATGTCCTTTAATGTTTCCTTCCTACCACGACATACTCATCCTGTCCCAATTGCTTTGGACTGCACCGCAGGGCTTTGCTGTGTGATGAATTATACAGGTGACAGAGGCTCACTTAAAATGGCCTTTAGAGGAAAATCGGGGAGGATGTTCTCTCCATAAACCGTACATTCAAGGAAGAGAAACTAGATCGAAAGGCCAGTTGGTGCCATCGGGGTCTTGACACCATTTTCCTCAGACAGGGCTTGTTTTTGCTTCATGTGATGGCTTCTACAGCTTCCCAGGTTTGCATTTAAACACCACACAAAGTGTGTCTTGGTTGAATAATGCTAAGAAACAGACTGGAGCTCAGTCTCCTTGTCAGTCCTTATACCATTGCCTATGTTAGAGCCAGTCACTCGTTGTGGTGACACAACATGACATCAGGTCATTTCAATATGCCCAAATTTACCTGTCTAGGCTCTCCTACCCTGCTTGATTTGTTAGACTACCTGAAGAGCAGAGTGTGAATGAGCATCTGTAATATGTGACTACAGCTGGGAAGAAAGAGGCAAAGCAATTCTTTTGCAAAAAGTTGGAAGCCCAAAGGAAATGAAATGAAGGTAGATGTCAGTGGGATGACTTGAATGGTGCTGTTCCTTTCCGCCCCACCCCCACCCCCACCCCCCACCCCATGACCCTCTACATTCTCCATTGACCATCTTTGCTGGAAGTATTGAATCTTGGGGTTGACCAGGTCATCAGAAAATGACATTAAAAGACCATCAACCTACCTGGTATGAATTAGTTCCCGTTTGATACTTGATGGGAGCTATCAACTTCGAAGTGTCATTTTTTTTTTTTTTTTTTTTTTTTTTTTTGCATGTGGCCACTTGTAAGCAGGCTCACAGTTAAGGCCAGATGCTGTAATAACAGACTCAGGAAGTGCATTTCATAGTCTGTGGCTCACTCATTCCCAAAGATGTTTATGAGCACTTAGGGAAGCAGCTTCCGGGCACCGGGAGAAAACACCACCATCACACAACATTATGATTCTAATGCCAGTAATTGGACAAGGAAGCATAAATGATAACAACCTGGGAAAAAGCCATCTCTCCTCATTTCCTGCCTGTTTGCCATGCATGGCTTTGACAGGAAGCAGGGGAAACACATTTGCATCTGTCCCTCAGTCTTTGTCAACACTGGCCCTGCTGCAAATAGGTGTCCCTCGCTTCTTTTCTTTTAAGATTCTCTTTGGCCCCTTAGCTCAGAGCTCCATCCTTTTCCTCTTTTGGTCCAGGATGCCTCTCTGCTGCTTGAATGACCTTTGCAAAGCAAAGTCCATAGACAGTGTCCTGTGGTATTCACACAGAGATTCCTGGCTCCCTCTGCTCCACAGACTCTCCCAGACTTCTAGTATAAGCTTCCCAATGTTATGCCGTTTACCATAGTGTGCTTTCTTCTATATCGCCTATAAATTTACTTACTCATGTTTGTAACTTGCCCTTGTCCTAAGAATCGACTTCATTAATTCTCAATTTGAAGATTTCAAGTTTTTTTATTCTTTAAAAAATAAGAAGGAAAGTTGAGGTGAGTCAATAATGATTTTTAAAAAGCTTTAGAAATGATCATAATGTTCCGTAGCCAGGAAGATAGCTTGGAGGTTAGGAGCATGTGCTGCCAAGCCTGGCTACCAGAGCTCAATCTCTGGAGCCTCCTTGGTCATAAGAAGAAAATTGGTTTCTATAGATAGTCCTTTGACCTCCACACATGTCCCATGGAATATCACACCCATTACTTCCCCACACCCACACAGAATAAACAAAATGTAATAAAAATATTTTAAAATAATCTGTTATATAAACAAGGATCCATACGCACTCTTCTTTGGAAACACGAGGTTTCAGTTCAAACACACCATGACATCAGGTCATTTCAATATGCCCAAATTTACCTGTCTAGGCTCTCCTACCCTGCTTGATTTGTTAGACTACCTGAAATCTTCACAACACACACATCTTGACCTTCCAGAATCTCTGTCTTCTTTTACTTATTTCCTTTCCCAGACAGACCATTCACAAAGGTTTCTTTGTTCTTGTACTGTTTGCTCCATGAACTGGATATTTTCTATTGTGTCTGTGGCTTAGTTGGCTGGTGCTCTTCTACCTCTGCGCCTGGGAGCTCCTGTCAGGAGTGAGAGCTGACTCCTGTCTCTGTGTCTGTGCCCAACACAGGAGATCCCCTGTAAGGCTGTACTGTGCTTGTGAGAATCAGGGTCATACCTCTTTGATCTCTTCTTTCTCAAACGCAAAGGCAGTCATTTTAGTTTCCACAACTACTACAAAAACCTATTTGCAGCAAGCCAGGGTCTATTCTGTAGGTACCATGTCTGTATACAGAACCACCTATTATGATGAATTCTTCATAGCAGAGCTCCTTGTTATCTTTTTCCTGGTGCAGTATAACAAAAAGTCATAATAAACAATGTTCAGATATGGACCCCTGATTCACAGAATTATTACCTACAATTTCATAACGACTATCCAAAACTTTATCATCATCTCTTTTCTCTCTTACATGGAGAATTCAAATAGGCACTGGAAGCTATTACCAAAAATAAAAGAAAACAAACAAAGAAAGAAAGACACACACACACATACACACACAAAACCAATAAAGTACTACCTACTCTAATTCATTTTTTGAAAAATGTAGTCATCTATAAATTTGAAAACTTTATTTCTAGCAAAAATCACTCGTAAAATACCTTACCAGTGAGTCAAGTCTCCCTGAATCAAAGCACAGATACTATACTTACATTTTATCCCTATAAGGACTTGCCCAAGGTCTGGCTCAATGCCTCAGATATAGTATAGAAAGGACTATGGGTATACAGGACATAGCTTAGTTGGTGGTATAGAAATGTGTAACAAAACCTCATCTTGTAGTCTGGATATGTCACCTATGGCCAGGCACTGTTACATCCCAAATATTCATTGATGACAAATTCATAACAGCTGTTTCCCACTTTGAATTTGACAGTCAATTAATAGTAACAGAACAGCAGCTCATTTGTGCTGGAATAAGCTGTGATAGCATCATCTGAGACATTTTCTCCCAGCTAGTAAACATCATTTTTAATAGGGAGTTTATGAAATTATTATCTTTGAATTGGAGACATTCATGTATGTATACTGCTTTATGGGCTGAAAATTATATTTTTGTAATTAAAATATTCAAGAAGCGTTTATTTCTAAACACATGTGATGTTCTGCACAGCCCCTCTGCATTGAGATGGTGTTTTTCTCTGATGTTGGCTTAAAATGAACAAGGGGCAAAGAGACTGATTTGAGCTCCTCAACTTCTTTTCTGCTTTGCATTTCCTTTCCGTTACACAATATTTGTTGATGTCATTGACTGATAAAGATCTGCCCATCAACAATATGCTAAGATGCTCATAATTTTTCAAAAGGATTTATTTTTAATTGTGTGTGTGTGTGTGTGTGTGTGTGTGTGTGTGTGTGTGTGTGTGATTTACAGCAGAGTTTCAGACACAAGTATGTGCCCTACACCAGGAAAATACTAGAACTGCTAATCACTCAAGACTGCCCAGTACCTCTAACATTTTTATCTCATTTTAGGTAGAAGTTGGGTTCTTAATGGCTTCTGAGCCCAAGACTGCAAATTCTTTCTAAAGAAAATATATTTTAAAGTTGTGTCATGCAAAACCAGAAAGAGTATTAGAAGTCATTATGCAACAAACCAACTAAAGGGAAGCAGAGGACACTTGTGGAGATGTCCCTGGCTTTACCTGGCCAAGCACAACCCTGTATCTAAGACATCTTCTTGGTGAATGTGCCAGTGGCCAGAAATTTGAAAAGGTCCTTTTGGTCCTCTAAATTAAAAATCGTATGTTACATTAGATCTACTCTCAGTGCTGTGACAAAATACTCAACAAAAAGCAACTAAAGGGGCAAAGGACTGCCTCAGGTCACAGATTGGGAGTACCATTCATTAGGGTGGAGGGAGCATGGTGGCAAGAGGTTGAGACCGATGGTTGTATTGCACCCATAGTCAGGAAGCAGAGTGTGCTAGCTAAAGTGCAGCACTCAGTGAAGTTCTTGCTTTCTGTCCTTTTTGATCAATCTGGGACTGCAGACTCACATTCAGGGTGGGTCTAGGCATCTCTGTTAAACCTCCCTGGAAACACCGAACAGCTTTCCCCTGTCCTGAGCTGTGTCTCTTAGGGGATTCCAAATGCAGTGAAGCTAAACACAGAGGTTAACCTTCACCCTGTGAACCTGTGAACTGTGAACCTGTAACCTGTCACCCTGTGAGCTGTGAACTTTAATACCTAAGCGGAACACCTGTCAGTCCAGTCTCTGTTCTAAGTTGCAACAACGGTGCTTTTTTTTTTCTTTCTTTTTTTTTTTTTTTACAGTTGTTAAGATCAGAAGTATACTCACAAAAAAGGGTCAAACTTGAAAAGAAAAATAAATTGAAGACAAAAATATCAGAATTTAAAAACTTAATCATAATAAAGCTAATCATAATAAATTAATAATCATAATAAAGGTGTTCCATCTTTACTGCTGATTTATATTGCCCACAAGTAAAGATTGGTGAATTGAAAGGCCTACGTGCAGTGGGGAAGTTGAGGGACATGTAATCACGATGGCCTTTGGACAAAGAGCATCATGGGTAGGACCAGTGGACACAGTACTTGAACCCTGGGACAATGAAGGTTCCTATAACTTTCTTTTCTGGTGATTAAAAATTTTAGATTATGGTTTACAAGTTGGGTTTTAAAGGCTAAAATACAGACCCATAAATATATTTTGCATGAAAACTGGGATATTCAGAAATAAGAAAAGATGGCCAATGATACCTCATTGGCACCTGGCATAGCACCATCTTCCCTGAAGTGTTCTGTTGAAGCAATCACAGAAGCAATCAGTGGCTCGCCCCCATTCCCTTGATGGAGGAGTGCTGTGATGGTTTGTATATGTTTGGCTCAGGGAGCAGCATTATTTGGAGGTGTGTCCTTATTTGGAGTAGGTGTGGCCTTGTTGGAGTAGGTGTGTCACTGTGGTTGTGGCCTTCAATACCCTAGCACTAGCTGCCTGGAAGCCAGTAGTTTGCTAGCAGCCTTTAGATGAAGATGTAGAACTCTCAACTCTGCCTGCATCATGCTTTCCTGCCTTGATGATAATAGACTAAACCTCTGAACCTCCAAGCCAGCCCCAATTAAATGTTGTCCTTGATAATACTTACATTGGGCATGGTGTCTGTTCACAGCAGTAAAGCCCTAACTAAGACAAGTGCTAAGGAATCTTAAGGAAACTGCAACTATTTGTTCTCAGTTATTAACCTGATATTTCTCTGTCCTTGGGCCAGGTGATCATTCAGGGTCAGATTGTTTTGAGGAGCAGTTGTAAAATATTGAACGTGGTCTCTGTGATAAAGGATAGGGGAGGATTCTTTTAATAAGAAATGTGGATGAGGCTTGGCTGTCCATAATGGGTGTGGCTGAGACTTGGGTGTCCATAACAGGTGAACATCTCAGTGCAAAAATTGTTCTGGAGGTACTCAGCAATAAAATGTTTTTAAATGCATTTTTGTTTAAATACAAAACAAAACAAAAACAAACCCATGAAAGAATTATTGTCAGTCAGTACCCAGGAGACAGAAACTACTGTAGAGCCGAATTTTGTACAATCCTGTGAAGAAATATTCTGCCAACTGGAAGAAACTTTCTATGTATTCTCTTCAAGCCAGAGTTAGGTATAAGAGACTAGGATACCCTCGTAAGAAGGGAGATCTGGTGTCCCTAGGAGTGTCTAGTTAGCCTTATGTATGCAAAGGGTCAGGAAATGTTATGCAATGGGGAAAGAAGGACAGGGAACAGTAGAGGAGCTCAGACCATTGCAATCGAGGCCATGCTAATGACCACACCCAAGCCAGAGTGCCTAGACACTGCTCACTGTCCACCCAGGCTGGTCTCGGGTACCTGGAGAGAGATTTAGACCCTTATAGGGAAGTGTCCCATAGTAAACAACCTCTGAAGGTTAGGGCTTCGGACAAGAATTCTTCAAGAGGGTCAGTGAGGGTCTTAAACCTTCTGACCTAAGTCTAGGTTAGAGGTATAGTAATGATAGCAGATGGGAAAAAATAAGTATCTAGACCATTTGAAAAAGTAGCCTGCAAATTGAACAATAAAATACTTGCTGTCAATCAAGTCTACTTCACTAGATGAAACAATGCAGCATGGTCTACATGGATGATTCATGCATTCATTGTCTAATTCATTGTCTAGTATACCACACTGCGTTCTCTAAGAGACTTGAGCCTAAGAGGATTCCAGTTTTTTTTTTTTTTTATCTCAGATTGGATACCTTAAGCTTGGTTATTTCCTAGAGCAACAGGCTTCGGAAGTTCAGCTAGTGAGCAGTAAGCATTTAAGTAGGGAAGAATAGTCTTTGAGGTGGCTACATATGACTAGTTTTTAAAAAAAGGGGGGGGGATGTTAGCTTCTCACAGCCCAAATAAAATACCTGATCTAGACTCCTCATGAAGAAACGAGATCTATTTTGACAGTTCTGGAGGTTCAAA
The DNA here is from genome assembly GCF_978045245.1 of Mus caroli. Taxonomy (NCBI): domain Eukaryota; kingdom Metazoa; phylum Chordata; class Mammalia; order Rodentia; family Muridae; genus Mus; species Mus caroli. Next base: position 47,503,620 of record NW_028227259.1, on the reverse strand, counting down.
GTCCAAACTGACATGGTGTGGTTCTGATGAGAGCCATCCCTTTCTGTATCATCTTATGGTGGACAGCAGTGGGAACAAACTGGTGACATCTATTTTTAAGATTTAATTCTGTGTCTCTGTCCGTCTGTCTGTATCTGCCTCTCCTCTCTCTCCTCCATGTGTGTGTGTGTGTGTGTGTGTACGATACCAGAGGTATCATGTCCCATGGAGCTAGAGTTACATGTGGGCTTAAGCCACCCAGATATGAACTCAAGTCCTCTTCAAAAGAGATGCCTACTATTAACTGTTAAGCTGCCTATCCAGCACCCTGGTGACATTCTGATTCCAGGACAGAGATGAGTGGGCCCTGAGTTGTTCCTTTTGTAACAATCCACTCTGGCAAACTACCATGGGACCACAAGAAGACTACCACATAACCCAGTGACCTAAGCTCTTCCATTCAGCACTATTCATAAAAGGTTATACAACACCCCCAAATTGCTACCCAGGGAATTTAGCCACTGATCTCAAGAAACTTTGAGGGTCCACAATTAAATGATCACCAGTCCATAGCAGACTGTTCGTTCCCTCTGAGCTCACAAGAAGGTGGAATGCAGTATTTGAAGCAGAGTAGATATGCTTTTCTATGTACAATGAGAGAAACCACTGGGAACAGAAGAGAGACACACTGAAAATGTAAAGAAAATGAGGGACCAGTAAAAACAGCCCAGAAAGAAATAGGGAGGGAAGGATTGCATTGGACCTAAAGCCACGTAAACCGTTTAGACATTGGTGTCCAGCAACTCTCTGTTGTTTTTGATTCCTGTGTTCTTTCTGGTATGCTACCATGTCTCTCATTTCTACGTCACAAGTCTGTGTATTTTAAGAAGGCAGATTTTGTTGTTGTTCTTGTTGAAATGTTCCAATGAGCATAACGAGTTAGCTCTTAATGAATAAAAATGACTCTGAAAGGGAAAAGAAAAAGAATAGAAAGGAACAGGCTTGGATGATGATGAGCCTGAAGTATTGTACACTGGGAAATGAGAGTGGACCAGTGTGATCTGGGATATGGAGGCTCAGATGGCTTCCTGGGAAGCTGTGTCAGCAGGTTCCCAGGTAAGATTCTGCCAGGGCCAGCATGCAGAATAGCCATGGAGTAAGACTGCTGTAGGAAGGGTGCAGGCCTGTGTGAGAGTTCATTTGAAAGGCTATGAAAAGCCTAGGAAAAACCATTAATTAAATACCTCCAATTTTCTTCAAGAAATAAAAACATATGCAAGCAGTGTTTATAAAAGATGTATACTGTTTTAGGTATAGTACAAATACAAAATCCATATGTGTGCAGTATATATATTTTATGAGTACATAGTATATGCATTAGATGTAATTTATATTTATATATTCTGTGTGTAATTTTAAAATTGACCTCCGAAGTGAAGTTAAATTTTCTTATTTTATTAAAACATATATAATGAAGTAATTTGTCTTTGGAAATGTGTTTGTAGCATGGAAAAAGTCTATTGACTATGACACAGACTGTGCATGACCCAGATTATTTATCTCACTTAGTTTTTATTTATTTATGTCATTACCTCCACTCCCTTTTCCCCACTCTGTTTTTTTGTTCTGAAGTGCAGTATAGTGCTGCAGTAACCAGAATAACAAATACGCACACCTCACCCATCTTTGTTGCTATAAAAAAATTGTGTTTTGTGTTAAACCACCAGTTTATCTGTTAACTTTGCAATGAAAGTTTGGTTCATTCCTAACATTTTGCTACGTCAAATTGAATTTTCAGTACACTGTTATATAGCTGGTACATATGTGAATGAGTTTCACTTGAGTATGGACAAAAAGAGAAATAGAACATTGATGGGAGGTGCAAATGTTTATCTGTGTCAGAGATTTCCAAATTAACTCCTGAAGGTGTGTGGTAGCTTGTATCCTTTTCCAAAAATATATATATATATATTTTAAGTGAGATAGAATTACATCACTCTCCCCTCCCATCTTTTCTCCCTCTATTCCTTCCACATACCCTCCCTTATATTCCTCCTATGCCCCTCTCTCAAGTTGATAGACCTCTTATTTATGTTTATTATTGTTCTCTCTCTCTCTCTCTCTCTCTCTCTCTCTCTCTCTCTCTCTCTCTCTCTCTCTCTCTCTCACACACACACACACACACACACACACACACACACACTCAGAAAAGTCATTAGTTGTCTGTACTGTTTTGTCTACAGGTGCACCCCCACCAACTTTTTCCACTTTCCCATTAACATGTCCACTAACACTGCCTTTGTCCAAAACTCTTTTATGCAGCCATTTTAAAAAGAGTCTGGTATTCTGGGTTTTAAATCTTTCCATCTTCTATTCTGTGATGTTCTCTGAGCCACAGATGCAGGAACTGTGTCTGTTGGGGCTGAGCATCCCACGAGCTATCACTTCACTGTGTCTAATTGTGGTTTTCTGTGATGGTCTCCATTTGTTTTAAAGAGTTTTTTTTTTTTTTAAATGACAGATAGTAGCTACACTTATCTCTGGGTATAAGGATAAAGAATTATGCTGGTCTAGCAAAATGGTAGTAATAGATTATTTTCTAAGGTCCATGACCTAAATAGGTCTAAGAAGCTGACTAGGTTTCCAGCACCCTCCTGAGTGGGCCTTAAATCCAATTAGATAACTGTTGGTTTACCACCACATGTGGGTGTTCCTTACTGTACCCTTAGGGATATATTTTCATGCTGTCATTGTCACGGTTTATAGATGTTGCAGCAACTCAGTAGCACTATTTGAATGTGCCCCTCCCTTTGCAGCTTGCATAATATTTTCTAGTACTGTGAAAGCTAGATGAGATGAAAAAGGTTGTCAGGCTAGATCCAGCTTGAATTGCTAGAGTCTTGAATCTTAAATGTGTGATGTCCTCTACAACAGAGGCACACCATAGACCCCTGAGAGACAATCAAGGGGCTATATTGATGGTTTATATTGCTTGGAAAAATTATATGAACCTTACCAACCATTTGAAAGATTTCTCATGCCTGGTCCTAGGGTTCTTGTTAGTCTATGGTTCTTGTGGGGAACATTGTAAGCCCAAGTGCTGTAACTATTCTTTTAGTATGTGGTGCATTATATGTAATTTTAGGTAAATATAAAATGATCCACTGAGGCTCTACCAAAACAGTTTGATGCTATTTTCCCCCTTGTCCCTTCTCATTCTGTATTGACGTCCCTTGTTCCTCACCAGTTGGGGACCTTCCTCATTTTTCTGTTCCCTTCATCACATAACCTGCCATTTCCTTCTTAAGCATCCCACACTTATACTTTCTGGTTTATGCGCTTACTCCGTGCTGCACACTCACATCTGAGGGTTTGGATCTGGGAACCACAGAGGAATGAGAACAAGCAGGTCTGTTTTTCTTTCTGGGCCTGTGTTAACCTCATTCAGTTTTATCTTTTCTAGGTCAATCCATTTACCTGCAAATTTCATGAGTTCCATTGTATTATCTGTACCACATTTCTGTTGTCTGTTTGCCCGTTGAAGAACATTTAGGTTGCTCCTACTCTCTGGCTAGCATGAATAGGATGCCTGTGGGCAATGCAAAGCAAGTATCTGTGGAAGAAGATGTTGAGGCCAAGGAGTTGTGTAGTTGGGTCATATGGTAGATTTGTTTTTAGGGTTTTTTTTGGGGGGGGAGGATTTTCTATATTGATTTCTAGAGTGTCTTGCACCAAGTTGCATTTCTGCCAAAAGTATAGGAAGGCTTCTTTCTGCACAACCTCACTAGTATTTGATATCAGTTGTTTTGTTGACCTGGACCATTCTGACTAAGGTGAGATGATGTCTCAAAGTTGCTTTAATTTGTATTTTCCTGATTACTAAGGATGATGAACACTATGAGGTATTTTTTTTTTAGCCATACTTATTTCTTCTATCAAATACTCTCTGTTTAAATTCCTAGACAATAGTTAGATTGTGTGATTTGTTTCCATTCTCTGTATATGTTGGATATGGTCCCCTGTCAGATGTATAGCTGGCAAAGATCCTCTTCCATTCTGTGAATTTTTTTTCACTCACTTGTTTCCTGAGCTTCACAGAGGCTTTATAGTTATAGTTTTTAGTCCTGATTGTCAACTTTTGGCCTTCATTACTGGGCAAATAGATTTCTTTTCAGAAAGTCTTTTTCTACACCTGAGTCTTATACATATTTTTCCTCTAGAAGCTTCACTGTTTTATGTTTCAAATTGAGGTGCTTAGGGTCTGAGTTACTTCACTCATGATGATTTATTTTCTAGTTCATTGTATATACTCAGTTATAAGTGTATATTAGCTGTAAGGTAAAGAATAACCATGCTATAATCAACAGACCAAAATAAGCCAAATAGCTAATAAAGCCCAAGGGAGGATAGCTGAATCTTTCTCAGAAGTTGAAACAAAATAGATATTGGAGGTCAAGGGAAGAAGGGAGATGGGTGGAAGAGTGGATGGTGAGGGTAGGGAAGAGCATATGTAGGGAGAGAGAAGGGAAAGTGGAGGTGGGGGGGGCAATCTCTAGAATATATCAGAGACCTGGGATGGTGAATGTCTTAGGGTTCTACTGCTGTGAACAGACACCATGACCAAGGCAAGTCTTATAAGGAAAACATTTAATTGGGTGTGCTTATAGGTTCGTAGGTTCAGTCCATTATCATCAAAGATGAGAACATGGCAACATTTAGGCGGGCATGGTTCAGGAGGAACTGAGAGTTCTACATCTTCATCTGAAGGCTGCTAGCAGAGTACTGGCTTCTAGGCAGCTAGGATGAGGGTGTTAAAGCCCATACCCACAGTTATACATCTACTCTAACAAGGTCACACCTACTCTAACAGGGCCCCACATTCTAATAGTGCCACTCCCTGGGCCAAACATATACAAACTGTCACTGGGAGAGACCATATAGGGTTTATGGGAGCAACTATAGCTGAGATGCCTATCAGTGGGGGATATGGATCCTGAAGCAGCCATCTACTATAGCCAGGCAGGATTCCCATTAGAAGGATAAGGGCATAGACTCACCTACAAAACCTTAGATCCAAAATGTATCCTGACTACATGGTGTGCAAAGACAAAGATAGAGCAGAGACTGAGGAATGGCCAACCAATGGCTGCCCCAAATTAAGACCCAACCCATCGTCAAGAATTAATCTCTGACACTATTAACAATACTCCTTTGTTTTTACAGACAGAAAGCTAACATAACTGTCTTCTGAGAGGCTCCATCCAGCAGTCAATGAAAACAGATACAGAGACCCACACTCAAACATAGATGGAGCTCAAGGAATCTTAAGGAAGAGTTTGAGGAAGGATTGAGGGACTCGAAGAGGACACAGATCTCAAAGGAAAACCAACAGAGTCAGCTAACCTGGACACTTGGGGGCTCCCAGAGACTGAATCACCAAACAAAAGTGAGCATGGGCTGGGCTAGGCTCCTGCACATATGTAGCAGATGAGCAGCTTGGTCTTCATGCAGGTCCCCCAACAACTAAAGTGGGGCTGTCCCTGAGCCTGTTGTGTGCCTGTGGAGCACATACCACTAAATGGGTAGCCTTGTCTGGCCTCAGTGAGAGAGGATGTGACTATTCCAGCAGCTATTTGATGTGCAGGGGGTAGGGGTAGGGGTCTTAAGGGGTTAGGTGTTTGACACTGAGAGGGGGTTTCACCTTCTCTTTTGAAAAGGGGAAGGTAGAATAGGAGGAGGGCTTTCCTAAGGAGTACTGGGAGGAGAGGAAGGGCTGATATTGTGTTGTAAAGTGAATAAATAACTAAATTAAAAACAAATAAAACAAAATAACAAAATTGAGGTCTGTGATCTATTTGGATCTAAGTTTTGTACAGAGTGATAGAGATTGGTATTATTTTATTCTTCTGTATGTAGACATACAGATTTTCCAGTGCCATTTGTTAAAGAAGCTATCTCTTCTCTACTGAGGTTTTTCCTCATTGTCAAATATCAGATGGCTATAGTTATGAGAACTCACATGTGGGCCTTCTATTATTCCATTGTTCTACATGTATGGTTTACACTAGTACCATATTGTTTTATTACTATGGCTCTATCTATGGAACTCTGGGCTAACAATTCCCCCAGAATTATTCTTTTGGTTCAGGAATGGCTTGCCTCTCTGGGATCCTTTCTCATTTCATATGAATTTTATTCTATCAAGAATGTGGGTATTTTAATTAGGGGTTCATTGAATCTGTACATTTCTTTTAGTAGCTTGGCTATTTTCACAACTAATTCTACTGACCCATGAGCACAGAATGGCTTTGTATTTCCTAATGCATTTCTCAATCCCTTTCTTCAAATATTTGTAATTTGCATTGTAGAGGTTTTCCACCTCCTCAGTTAGTTTTATTCCAAGATATTTTATTGTCATTGATGCTATTGAAAATAAAAGTCCAGAACAGCACCGGGGTAGCTAGGGCGCAGGGTCGGCTGACACTTGCCAGCTACCCACAACACCCGCCACAGGATCTTAAGACTTCTGGTGAGTGGAACACAGCTTCTGCTCCAATCCAATTGCGCGCGGGACCTGAGACTGCATTAGTTAGGGAAGCAGAAAACCAGCCTGAGTAGGGCCACAGGCCTCTTCCAGCCTGACCAGCACCAGGGTAGCTAGAGCACAGGGTCGGCTGACACCCACCAGCTACCCACGACACCTGCCACAGGATTTTGAGACTTCGGGTGAGTGGAACACAGAGTCTGCTCCAATCTTTAAACAGTGACAATGATAACAACTAACCCAGAGATTACCAGATGGCGAAAGGTAAACGTAATAATCTTACTAACAGAAACCAAGACCACTCACCATCATCAGAACCCAGCACTCCCACTTCGCCCAGTCCAGGGCACCCCAACACACCGGAAAAGCTAGACACGGATCTTAAAGCATATCTCATGATGATGGTAGAGGACATCAAGAAGGACTTTAATAACTCACTTAAAGAATTACAGGAGAACATGGCTAAAGAGTTACAAGTCCTTAAAGAAAAACAGGATAACACAATGAAACAGGTAGAAGTCCTTAAAGAAAAACAGGATAACACAATCAAACAGGTAGAAGTCCTTAAAGAAAAACAGGAAAACACATCCAATCAGATGATAGAAATGAACAAAACCATACTAGACCTAAAAAGGGAAGTAGACACAATAAAGAAAACCCAAAATGAGGCAACACTGGAGATAGAAACCCTAGGAAAGAAATCTGGAACCATAGATAGGAGCATCAGCAACAGAATACAAGAGAAGGAAGAGAGAATCACAGGTGCAGAAGATTCCATAGAGAACATCGGCACAACAATCAAGGAAAATGTATAACGCAAAAAGATCCTAACTCAAAACATCCAAGAAATACAGGACACAATGAAAAGACCAAACCTACGGATAATAGGAGTGGATGAGAATGAAGATTTTCAACTCAAAGGACCAGCAAACATCTTCAACAAAATTATAGAAGAAAACTTCCCAAATCTAAAGAAAGAGATGCCCATGAACATACAAGAAGCCTACAGAACTCCAAATAGACTGGACCAGAAAAGAAATACCTCCCGACACATAATAATCAGAACAACAAATGCACTAAATAAAGATAGAATACTAAAAGCAGTAAGAGAAAAAGGCCAAGTAACATATAAAGGCAAGCCTATCAGAATTACACCAGATTTTCCACCAGAGACTATGAAAGCCAGAAGATCCTGGACAGATGTTATACAGACACTAAAAGAACACAAATTCCAGCCCAGGCTACTATACCCAGTCAAACTCTCAATTAACATAGATGGAGAAACCAAAGTATTCCACGACAAAACCAAATTCACACATTATCTCTCCACGAATCCAGCCCTTCAAAGGATAATAACAGGAAAAAACCAATACAAGGACGGGAACCACGCCCTAGAAACAACAAGAAGGTAATCCCTCAACAAACCAAAAAGAAGACACCCACAAGAACAGAATGCCAACTTTAACAACAAAAATAACAGGAAACAACAATTACTTTTCCTTAATATCTCTTAATATCAATGGACTCAACTCCCCTATAAAAAGACATAGACTAACAAACTGGCTACACAAACAAGACCCAACATTTTGCTGCTTACAGGAAACTCATCTCAGAGAAAAAGATAGGCACTACCTCAGAATGAAAGGCTGGAAAACAATTTTCCAAGCAAATGGTATGAAGAAACAAGCTGGAGTAGCCATTCTAATATCTGATAAGATTGACTTCCAACCCAAAGTCATCAAAAAAGACAGGGAGGGGCACTTCATACTCATCAAAGGTAAAATCCTCCAAGAGGAACTATCAATCCTGAATATCTGTGCTCCAAATACAAAGGCAGCCTCATTCATTAAAGAAACTTTAGAAAATTTCAAAGCACACATTGCACCTCATACAATAATAGTGGGAGACTTCAACACACCACTTTCACCAATGGACAGATCATGGAAACAGAAACTAAACAGGGACACAGTGAAACTAACAGAAGTTATGAATCAAATGGATCTGGCAGATATCTACAGAACATTCTATCCTAAAACAAAAGGATATACCTTCTTCTCAGCACCTCAAGGTACCTTCTCCAAAATTGACCACATTATTGGTCACAAAACAGGCCTCAACAGATACAAAAATATTGAAATTGTCCCATGCATCCTATCAGATCACCATGGACTAAGGCTGATCTTCAATAACAAAATAAATAATAGAAAGCCAACCTTCACGTGGAAACTGAACAACACTCTTCTCAATGATACCTTGGTCAAGGAAGGAATAAAGAAAGAAATTAAGGACTTTTTAGAGTTCAATGAAAATGAAGCCACAACATACCCAAACTTATGGGACAAAATGAAAGCATTTCTAAGAGGAAAACTCATAGCTGTGAGTGCCTCCAAAAGGAAACTAGAGAGAGCACACATTAGCAACTTGACAACACACCTAAAAGCACTAGAACAAAAGGAAGCAAATTCACCCAAGAGGAGTAGACGGCAGGAAATAATCAAACTCAGGGGCGAAATCAACCAAGTGGAAACAAGAAGAACTATTCAAAGAATCAACCAATCAAGGAGCTGGTTCTTTGAGAAAATCAACAAGATAGATAAACCCTTAGCCAGACTCACTAGAGGGCACAGGGAAAGCATCCTAATTAACAAAATCAGAAATGAAAAAGGAGACATAACAACAGATCCTGAAGACATCCAAAACACCATCAGATCCTTCTACCAAAGGCTATACTCAACAAAACTGGAGAACCTGGATGAAATGGAGAAGTTCCTAGAAAGATACCAGGTACCAAAGTTGAATCAAGATCAGGTTAATGATCTAAACAGCCCTATATCCCCCAAAGAAATAGAAGCAGTCATTAATAGTCTCCCAACCAAAAAAAAAGCCCAGGACCAGATGGGTTTAGTGCAGAGTTCTATCAGACCTTCAAAGAAGATCTAATCCCAGTTCTTCACAAACTTTTCCACAAAATAGAAACAGAAGGTACTCTACCCAACTCATTCTATGAAGCCACAATTACTCTGATACCTAAACCACAAAAAGACCCAACAAAGATAGAAAACTTCAGACCAATATCCCTTATGAATATTGATGCAAAAATCCTCAATAAAGTTCTTGCTAACCGAATCCAAGAACACATCAAAACAATCATCCATCCTGACCAAGTAGGTTTCATCCCAGGGATGCAGGGATGGTTCAATATACGAAAATCCATCAACGTAATCCAGTATATAAACAAACTCAAAGACAAAAACCACATGGTCATCTCATTAGATGCGGAAAAAGCATTTGACAAGATCCAACACCCATTCATGATAAAAGTCTTGGAAAGATCAGGAATTCAAGGCCCATACCTAAACATGATAAAAGCAATCTACAGCAAACCAGTAGCCAACATCAAAGTAAATGGTCAGAAGCTTGAAGCAATCCCTCTAAAATCAGGGACTAGACAAGGCTGTCCACTTTCTCCATACCTATTCAACATTGTACTTGAAGTCCTAGCCAGAGCAATTCGACAACAAAAGGAGATCAAAGGGATACAAATTGGAAAAGACGAAGTCAAATATCACTTTTTGCAGATGATATGAGAGTATATATAAGTGACCCTAAAAATTCCACCAGAGAATTCCTAAACCTGATAAACAGCTTCGGTGAAGTAGCTGGATATAAAATTAACTCAAACAAATCAATGGCCTTTCTCTACACAAAGAATAAACAGGCTGAGAAAGAAATTAGGGAAACAACACCCTTCTCAATAGTCAGAAATAATATAAAATATCTTGGCGTGACTCTAACTAAGGAAGTGAAAGATCTGTATAATAAAAACTTCAAGTCTCTGAAGAAAGAAATTATAGAAGATCTCAGAAGATGGAAAGATCTCCCATGCTCATGGATTGGCAGGATCAACATTGTAAAAATGGCTATCTTGCCAAAAGCAATCTACAGATTCAATGCAATCCCCATCAAAATTCCAATTCAATTCTTCAACGAATTAGAAAGTGCAATCTGCAAATTCATCTGGAATAACAAAAAACCTAGGGTAGCAAAAACTCTTCTCAAGGATAAAAGAACCTCTGGTGGAATCACCATGCCAGACCTAAAGTTTTACTACAGAGCAATTGTGATAAAAACTGCGTGGTACTGTTATAGTGACAGACAAATAGACCAATGGAATAGAATTGAAGACCCAGAAATGAACCCACACACCTACGGTCACTTGATCTTTGACAAGGGAGCTAAAACCATCCAGTGGAAGAAAGAGAGCATTTTCAACAAATGGTGCTGGCACAACTGGTTGTTATCATGTAGAAGAATGCGAATCGATCCATTCCTATCTCCTTGTACTAAGGTCAAGTCTAAGTGGATCAAGGAACTTCACATAAAACCAGAGACACTGAAACTTATAGAGGAAAAAGTGGGGAAAAGCCTTGAAGATATGGGCACAGGGGAAAAATTCTTGAATAGAACAGCAATGGCTTGTGCTGTAAGATCGAGAATTGACAAGTGGGACCTCATGAAACTGCAAAGCTTCTGCAAGGCAAAAGACACCATCAATAAGACAAAAAAACCACCAACAGATTGGGAAAGGATCTTCACCTATCCTAAATCAGATAAGGGGCTAATATCCAATATATATAAAGAACTCAAGAAGGTGGACTCCAGAAATTCAAATAACCCCATTAAAAAATGGGGCTCAGAACTGAACAAAGAATTCTCACCTGAAGAATACCGAATGGCAGAGAAGCACCTGAAAAAATGTTCAACATCCTTAATCATCAGGGAAATGCAAATCAAAACAACCCTGAGATTCCACCTCACACCAGTCAGAATGGCTAAGATCAAAAATTTAGGTGACAGCAGATGCTGGCGAGGATGTGGAGAAAGAGGAACACTCCTTCATTGTTGGTGGGATTGCAAGCTGGTACAACCACTCTGGAAATCAGTCTGGCGGTTCCTCAGAAAATTGGACATAGTACTACCAGAGGATCCAGCAATACCTCTCCTGGGCATATATCCAGAAGATGTCCCAACCGGTAAGAAGGACACATGCTCCACTATGTTCATAGCAGCCCTATTTATAATAGCCAGAAGCTGGAAAGAACCCAGATGTCCCTCAACAGAGGAATGGATACAGAAATTATGGTACATTTACACAATGGAGTACTACTCAGCTATTAAAAAGAATGAATTTATGAAATTCCTAGCCAAATGGATGGACCTGGAGGGCATCATCTTGAGTGAGGTAACACAATCACAAAGGAACTCACACAATATGTATTCACTGATAAGTGGATATTAGCTCAAAACTTAGGATACCCAAGATATAAGATACAATTTGCTAAACGCATGAAACTCAAGAAGAATGAAGACCAAAGTGTGGACACTGTGCCCCTTCTTAGAATTGGGAACAAAACACCCATGGAATGAGTTACAGAGACAAAGTTTGGAGCTGTGATGAAAGGATGGACCATCTAGAGACTGCTGTATCCAGGGATCCATCCCATAATCAGCTTCTAAACGCTGACACCATTGCATACACTAGCAAGATTTTGCTGAAAGGACCCAAATATAGCTGTCTCTTGTGAGACGATGCCGGGGCCTAGCAAACACAGGAGTGGATGCTCACAGTCAGCTATTGGATGTATCACAGGGCTCCCAATGGAGAAGCTATAGAAAGTACCCAAGGAGCTAAAGGGATTTGCAACCCTATAGTTGGAACAACATGATGAACTAACCAGTACCCCGGAGCTCTTGTCTCTAGCTGCATATGTATTGAAAGATTGCCTAGTTGGCCATCACTGGAAAGAGAGGCCCATTGGACTTGCAAACTTTATATGCCCCAATATAGGGGAATGCCAGGGCCAAAAGAATGGGAATGGGTGGGTAGGGAAGTGGGGGGCGCTATGGGGGACTTTTGGGATAGCATTGGAAATGTAATTGAGGAAAATATGTAATAAAAATATTAAAAATTTAAAGAAAAAGAAAATAAAAGTCCATCTTCAATGTGTTTGTTATTGATATATAGAAAGGCAAATGATTCTTACAACATAGATGATAGACAGACAGACAGATAGATAGATAGATAGATAGATAGATAGATAGATAGATAGATAGATAGTTAGATAGATAGATAGATTTTGGTTTTTTTTTTTCCTTTTTTTTTTTTTCAAGACAGGGTTTCTCTGTGTAGCCATGGCTGTCCTGGAACTCACTCTGTAGACCAGGTTGGCCTGGAACTCAGAAATCTGCCTGCCTCTGCCTCCCAAGTGCTGGGATAAAAGGTGTATGCCACCACTGCCTGGCATTATATAAGTATTATTACCAGTACTCTGTCATTTTGCTGAAATTGTTGTTTCTAGAAGTTTTATTCTTAAGGACTATGTATAAGAAATTGGGTGGGGGTGTGGTAAGAAAGTAGCTTAGTGAGAGATCTCTACTCTTTCATGAGCAAGTCCCAGGGTTCAAACTCAAAAACCAAAAAGGAAAAACAAATTACTTTGATTTTCATCTTTAAATTTTGGTATCAATCTAGTATAAATTTGTCTATCACAAAAATGGCTTGAAGCATTCATTGTCAGTCAATTGGCTCTGGAATTGTGTTTTTGTCTTGAGTTATATTTCCCACTTACTATGGATATTAAACATCTCTGTACACTATTATTAGCTAGTTGTATTTTGCATCTGATCCCTGCTCAATCTTCTGAAGTCCACTTTTTATTTGAGTGTTAATCTGTTTATTATGCATCTAAATGAACTTTCTGAATATTGTTGATTCTAGGCATTTGTCCACCAGTCATTTTACCGATGCATTCTTCTAGTTAGCAATTTGTTGTTCTGTGTCCTTTAATGTGAATTGATGACTAAAAATATCTTTCTTGTCAAAATTTCTATAAGTAGTATACAGAAAAGATCAAAAATAAAAATATTAAATATCCCCACATGAAATATTTATGCATAGTTTACTTAGAAAATGTGATAACATATGTATCTTTGTGTTTAATTAGAATACTCCATCAATATTTTAAAGCTACTACACAAATATTATAAACATTAAGTACCTTTGTGCATTTGTATAGTTAATGCTATTCAGTACATACTCACTTTTGAAACCAGTAAAAAGAGGACTGAAGTTGCAGAAAATTAAAAAATTCTAACAAAAAGGGGGTAAAATTCTTTCTATACTGAAGTGAGGTGATATTAATATAAGTACTTAGCATATATTTAGAATATTTATTACCATATATAGTGGGGCCACATGGCATATTTTAAAATCTAAAACATGTAAATTTTGTTAATTTATTAAAATGCATAGCTACAGAAAGATTTTGAATATAACACAGTTATTGTTATTCATTACAATTTATTATCCCTGAATCAAAAAAAAAAAAAAAACTGAAATTGAACACCAGGGCCTTATGATAAAGACCAACACAAAATAAACCGCATAATTCCTGGGTCTCACTGTCACCAGACTGAATGGAGTTACTTTTTCAGGACTGTATACACAGCTTGCTATAGGCTACACCTGGGAAGAGTGTCCCAAATTCACACATGGAAAGACAAGTGGGTAGTAGTAAGCTTAGCTTTCTGTCTTACCATTTGATGAGTATGATGCAGAAATCTGTAAGCTTAAGCACAATCTCAATTCATACTTTCTGGTATTGGGAGAGGAGTTGTCAAAAAAGATTCTAGAAAAAATAGAAGATATCAAGTTTAGGATATATTAGAAATTTAAATAGTGGTGTTTGTTGATTTGTGTGCTAGGAAATTAGTGGTTATATTTGATATTTTTCTAGAAACATACTGATTGTTTAAAACAGATCTGGTTAGGTTTGATTCAATTTGATACTTCAATTAAAACTATTGTTGGGATAATACATTAAAAATTTAAACATTCCCCCATGCACATCAATTTTTCTGGTCCCTATGATAACTCAAGGAAACAACAAGAATTTTTGAGTGAGGAAATCAGATCTCAGCAGATGTACATTTTCTTCTAAATCACAGGCAAGTGATGAAGCCAGAATAATTTTTTTCTCCAAATTCTATGGTTTCATTTGCTTGCTTTTTAAAAACATAGAGAAAAGGCGTTGAGAATTATGGCTATGCAGCAATTGACTGAACTTCCAGGCATATGTTTCAGCATCCTGAAGATGTATTTGAGAAATTAATTAGTTTTATAAGGAAAGATGCATTCCATTTAGAAATAATTAAGCCAGGTTCCCTCTCCCAGGGAAGAAAGAAGGTGGCAGCTTAGTCACTCAAAGAGACCAAATGAGAAGCAAATTAAAATCAAGAGGCCAGTCTGAGAGACCCTGAAAAGTAACACAGATGTCAAAGCACGGACACATGAGGGGAAATGAATGCAGGACTCTGGCCAAGGCTCCATGTTAATTAAGCATGCAGTTATACACATGGGTCTCTTGCCCTGCAAACTAGGAGCAGACAAGGAAGAAGAAGTACCACTAACTAGACCCCAGTGTCTAGTCTCAATGCACAGACTGAAGCTGGGGTGAAGGAGAAGAATAAAGAGCACAGGCAAAGGTTATGTAGGAGACTGACAAAGAATGAACTTTAATATAAAAAGTATGAACCTGGCTGGGCGTGGTGGCGCACGCCTTTAATCCTAGCACTCGGGAGGCAGACACAGGAGGATTTCTGAGTTCGAGGCCAGCCTGGTTTACAAAGTGAGTTCCAGGATAGCCAGGGCTATACAGAAAAACCCTGTCTCGAACCCCCCACCCCCCAAAAGAAGTATGAACCTAGAAAGGTAGCAAGAGGACCTAGGTGATTGTAGACTACCTAGGGAAGCACATATTGCCAAAACTGACCATAGAAGAAATGGAAAAAGCTACAAAACACATGAGATGTACACACACATGGGACATAAATGGATTTTTTGCTTAGAAATTTTGTCACCACCCTACAAAATACAAAAGGTTTTTATTTGAAGATGTTAGCAAAGTGAATTTTTACTTAAAATTAAAATATATAAAAAGACAAATGAAGAAAATTCTAAAGCCAATGCAATTTTATAAAGCCCAGAAAATAGTACAATTTTGAATATTAATACATATCTAATAGATTTCCACCAATAGTTTTCTGCTGGCTTTTTTTTTTTTTACATTTCTTTATTAAATCTTACAGTTTGATCACTATTTTCCATAGAAAGATGAAAAAAGACAATTAGGTCCATCTTCTGGCAATCATCATCAAAATTAATTTTTTGTTGTCCCTTTATAGACTCTTTCAACTTCACAGCTCATTACTGATAATATAAAAACATTCTAGTATTGTTGGCAAATTTGAGAAAAACACTATTGAGTTTCTTTCATAGATGAGATGTATTTTCAGGTATTTTATGTTTTCTTGTGCAGTGTCTAATCTTAAATACTATTTGAATGAATGTTGCTCATTACCCAGAGCAATTTAAATGCATTTCTAAATTGCTGCTATGTTGTATTGAACTGCATAATTGTGTAATCAAATTACTCATAAAATGCATGCATTGAGATATTGATAAATACATGTGGTTTTCTCACCAGAATACTTGTTTATTCAAGCTCTTTCAATTTGGGGTGGTAATTTGGCCTGCCCTTCATGTGGAATTTCCAAGACTTGCTAAGGTTCAATTCAATGCACAGAGATTCAGAAATAAATAAACAGTCAGTGTGTGACTGCACATGCAGATTTATCTGTTATTTTCAGTACTGACTGCTACAGATACTTGCCCCATAGGTGAGGCTTTGATGGTTTCTTTTATGCAGTTTGGTTTTTGAGTGACACTTTTGTTAAGTGGCTATGTCCTATATTGAGAACTTTTCTCCCTAGTGAAATCTTCCATTTTGACTGAATATTGATCAGAAGTCATTCATTTGCATATTTATATCTGTTATAAGTGGAAGCTTTCTACAGATTAACTTTTGACTCCAATACACTTCGAACTTTGTCTTCTACTTCCAGTATTTCCAAAGCTGGATGCCCCAAGGAAACTTTATCTATTAGGAAAACTTCCTGCTTTCTGCTTTCATGTTGTGATTACAGATGACCAAAGTCAGTGTGTGTGAAAGACTGGACTTGGAAATCATTATTATACTCCAAATCTGTCAAAGTAACAAAACACCCCAGAAATGATGAAAAACCATATATTTATGTACATGTTTGTAGTATCAAATTTTTTAAAAAACTAAATATACTAAAGTCATCATTCCTCTTGCATCTCAAGTTGCCTAGAAGGAGATATAAGGAGGTATTTTAGGGTATAGGATAGTCGTCTGGTGTCAACAGATGGCATGGAAGAAGGAGCAAAGTAGAGCAGCCTTAAAAAAGATATTAGCTTCTAACGCTAGGAAGCTTAGAGACAGCCTCAGTACTCAGGGTAAGAGTGCATCTATGAGATGACCTGAAGTGCCCAAGCCTTTACATTCTCTTCAAATGGCTACCAAAAGTTGGGGGGGGGTATTACTAGAAATCTGCTGCCTCAGCAAGGTGGTTTTAAAGACCTAAAAAGGATCACAAAGTAGCTAATGGCTATAGGTTATCTGTGTGTATACTTAGGAACCTCCAAGTTAAATTTAGCTAGTTCCCCAGACCCAAATATCTGTGGTTGTCTAATGACACCTCCTCTCCAATCAGAAACTTCTATGGGAAGAGATAGTGGCCTGAGCTAGTTAAGATGGAAAACATCTTTCATTGCAGAGGTCACAAAAGCTAGGACCCTATTCACATACTGTGAGGGACCTTGGAGCATATATTAGGCACCAGGGAAATGAGCTCTGAAGCTGAAGTTTCACTGGTATCTACTAAACTTAGGAGCTTTGTCAAAGTGTGATACCCCATAAGCAAGCATCCCAGATGGCTCTACAGAGGAAGGCCAGCAAACCTTTAAAGAAAAGGATCCATTGCTTTTGAAACTCTTCTGGAACATTGTTGTAAAAAGGAAACATTCAAAAATCACTTTTTATGAAGTTGGTGTAGCATTTGAACTTGAACCAGATATAAACAGAGAAATAAGACAAATTGCAGAACAAGCTGATTCATCTGTATGAATAACTAACAGAATTTAGAAGTGCATTAAGAGGTGAACACACTAAAATCAAGTGGGAATTAACTTCAGGATGCTAAATGTTAGAAAATCTGCTCATATAATTTATCATAGAAAAGTATCAAAAGAGAACAATAGTGTGATTATCTTGAGATGATGAACTATTCAACAAGATTCAAGGATCTATCATAATAAATATGTGAATAAGAAGGATGAGTTGAGCACTTCTTCATATGACAGATAACTATAGAACCGTGTATGCCAAATACACTTTACCTTCAAAGTCAAGATCATCTTCAGGGAATAAAGAGCAGATTTGTTAAGTTCAGTTGAGATAGAACTTTGGTGAGATGTGGATGAAATGAATATAAGAAACACAGAAATTAGACAATTGTGTGGATTCAAAACAGAAAAGGTGAATTTAGAAACATTCTAAGTGTTGGAGATATTTTAAAACACAATGACTTTGTTACATGCAGATGTAGATATTACCAGGAAATAGATAGGATGTCCAGAATATAAACCCAGTTGCACAGAAGGCATAATATATGAATAAAACAGGAAAAAACATTCAAAAGGTATAACTGAAAAAATAAGGTAACCACCTAAAACACCCTCTGTGTCATTGTCTTGCATACACACAGACACACAGACACACACACAGACAGGCACGCACATACACTCATTCACACAGTTGCCCACACAGAATCTAACTTTTCCACACATATAAAAAATGAGTTCCATATCATTTTTAATGGTTCTCTACATATTGAAACCATAAAATACTATAAGAAAATATTGAACAATTCTTTAAAAATAATCTTGGAAGTAGGAAGCCATTTCCTATAACATAAAACTAACATGAAAATCATATAAATTTCACCAATATATGTAAGAACACAATTGTACACAGAGAAAAATTATGTTGAAGACAAACCAAAAAGCGACAAATTTGCAATACTTATTGTAAATGCAAAGGTCATTTTATTTTAGAGAGCATCTACAAATAAATACACAAAAGAATTGGAGCCTAATAGAAAAACAAACCAATTATTTCAATAGAAAGTTAATACAATAGGAAATATAAATGGTTCTTATAAATGTAGAAAGAATACTTGCCTAATATAAAGGAAATGCAAATTAAAACTGCAATGAGGTATCATTTTTCTACCTATCAAGTTTGTAAAATTAAGAACATTTTATAACATTATGAGCCAGTGGGGTGTGGGGAAAAATCTGAGTTCTCCTAGAATAGGGATGTAATTGGCACATATTCCTTGAAGGAAATTTGACAATACTATCACACTTATATACATGTTCATAACCTTTAATCTAAAGATTCCATCTCTAGAAATTTATCCTTTTAATGTAAACTGAATCAAATGAAACTCTTGATTAAGTTGGCCAAAAGTACTACAATATCTGCAATTGTATACATATGTTCTACCACTGAGCTGTATTCCCAACCCTCAATATACAATTTTATGACCAAACTCAGTTCTTGAAAATGACCAAAATAATAAGTGTACAAATGTCTTTACTTATGGTTTCTATTGCGGTGATGAAACAACACCATAACCAAAAAGCAAGTTGGGGAGGAAAGGGTTTGTTCAGCTTACATTTCCAGATCATAGTCCACCATTGGAAGAAGTCAGGACAGGAACTCAAGCAAGGCAGGAACCTGGAGGCAGGAGCTGATGCAGAGGCCATGGAGGGGTGCTGCTTACTGGATTGCTCTCCATGGCTTGCTCAGTCTGCTTTTTTATGGAATGCTGGATCCCCAGCCCAGTTATGGCACTACCCACAATGAGCTATGACCTCTCACATTGATCACTAGTTGGGAAAATGCCTTACAGCTGTATCTCATGGAGGCATTTCCTCAACTGAGACTCCTTTCTCTCTGATGACTCTAACTTGTGTCAAGTTGACACACAAAACAAGCCAGTGCAAAAATATAACACATATGAGGAATAATCTCAGTGTCCATCAATGGGGGACTAGTTAAATAAATTATGGTAGATCATTTTGTGTAAGTATTATTTACATTATATGAAACATTTCCACTTAGAATTATCTGAAATAACTCTGTTATAATATTCATCTACTTAAACAGTGTGCATAGTATGTGTCCACTCAAGTGAAACTATCAAAAATAATACAGTAAATATATTAAAACAAAGTATGTTTTCTTATGTGTGATAAAAGTTGCTGTGACATGACGTATGTGAAAATCATATTGTTTACCTGTGGAGGTAAGAGAACTTGGTGGCTGGAAAGAGAGATAACAGAGACACTCATAATCCTTGCAAAAAATACTACGAATAAATAACACGAGTTTATAGGCCTTGGCATTGCATAAATTTACTTTCTCATCAAGATATTTATTGAAATAATACATTCTGTATTAGACATAGTGGTTAGTGTTGATGTAAATAAAAGATACACAATACCTAAAAAATTAAGTACATATATCCTGCATTACTAGTGAATGTATTCCTGTAGAGGCAAGACTGTAAAACAGCCTGTGGACATGGAGGTGATAGTGACAGTGAAAAAGAATGAAGGCTATACAGGGTGGGCATTAGCTACTAAGAAAAACTTGGATTAAAGACTTCTGAGAAGTAAAGGTGTCATGGAGATGGGGGAGGATCTTTTCAGGGAGAAAGCAAACACAAAGCTCAAATATGCCAGGCATGTTTGAGAAGCAGCAGAAACCCTTGTGGCTGGAGCTGGGGACCACATGAAGAACGGAGCATTGAGGAGGGAATGCTGATGCTGGTGTTCATGGTGCCCTTTTCACCAGAACAAGGAGTTGAATTAACAGCCAGTTTTGCTACTGCCCCTTTGTAAGGAGCACATGCAGGTATGCACACACACACACACACACACACACACACACACACACACACACAAATTAAAAACAAAATAAGTCTTTATAAAGTAAAAAATTAAGCAAACTGGAGACTTGCTTGAGAACGCCTGGTGACAATCTCAAGCCTCCATAAGTATGTGTCCATGCATGCTGACATGAACCTGCACACAAGTACGAATACACATGGATACACACATACAGACACGTAAAAACACATTAAAATATATGTATATATGGATACACATTGCATGTGATATCTGTATATATTTCATACTGAGTTAGAAAATGGGTTTATTTTAATGAGTTGGATGATGCAGTTACGGACAAATCAAACAAACAAACAAACAAAACAGTAAGACAACCCAGCAGGCTTGAAGCAGGCATGATTTAATGTTAGTTTTGAGGGGGAATTTTTCTTTCCTGGTAAACCTTAGTTTTGTGCTCTTAAAATACTGACCTAATTGAAGTAGGCTCATCTGATACCAAAGGTAACTTTTACTGACGGTCACCTGACTGCAGAAGCTAGCCATATCTTAAATAATTTCAAGCCAAGGATCTAGATTAGTGATTAGGCAAATCACTGTGTGTGTGTGTGTGTGTGTGTGTGTGTGTGTGTGTGTGTGTGTGTGTGATATTGAAACATGATGATTATATGTAGTACTTAGGTGGTTTTGTAGGTCTTAGCAATACATGCTATAAATTTTAGAGAGTGAGTTACCCTACTGATTTTTCTGGTTGTTATTCATATTCATGTGTGGACTGATAAAAACAAACAAACAAGCTTTTACTTCTAGTCCTTGCCTGAGTTAGGAATCACACTGTATTGCTTGGCTTTAAGGAAGACATGACATAAGTGAACCACGTGATGCTGTGTTCATGTTATGGTATAAAGAACAAATCCATTAACAAGAGCCCCATGTATAGTGCTTTGGATGAATAATTGTCTCTCAGCTCAAGAAAGATCTTGTACCTATCTGTGAATTGTCACTGAGTGAGAGGGGGTTAGCTGGAGAACAAAGCTGCAAATCACGGGCACTTGTGAGTGCTGCCGTTTGTTTCCTGACTGCCTGGCAGGCAAGGCTGTAATAACACACATGGGTCCTCCTTTTTCAACAAATGAGGGTTATGTTTGACAACAGAAAGTTAGCTCTGACTTTAAAAGTTGACAGGTCTCAAATGTTTCCCAACCAGTTCAGCTGAAGGACACAGTTCTTCCTATTAGCAATAGAGGTTAGCTATTTACAGACTTGAAGAGGGAAATATCAGGAGGGAATTTCAGTGAGTTAGGTGAGGTGATTTATGTAAATTACAGTGTGGTCATTCTTCTCTGTCCCCTTAGTACTACAGTTCCATTGAGAGTCAGATTTCCAAGTGTCAGAATTGTGCTTAGTAAGCTGTTATACATATAATAAATGCCCAATGTGTACTTGTTAAGTGGAATTGAATGCTCTAAGACCAGTATTTCAGATTGGACAGACAAGCCAAATGCACGCATTTGTTAAGATCCCTTCCTTTGATGCTCTGATCCAAACCAATGATCTCATACATGAACTTGTTTTTGTTACTTTTGAATGAAACAGTAGCTTTTAGAAGAATACGATTTATTTGTGTTCATAGTAATGCTGCATAGCAAATCACAAGTCCTTCCTGACAAACAAGGACAAGGGATATTTGGTTCATGGGTTTCCAGGGTTCTTCCAAACTTGGCTGGTCTGTTGGATGCCTCGTAGATATTGGCTGGACTAAATCCAAGTTGTGCAGTTTGATGGCTGCTGGTGGGTTTTACGTGGCCCTAACTAGGACACGTGAAGCAACTCAGCTCTGCTTTGTCTCCTAGTCCAGTGAGTTAGCCCTGGTGGTTTCCCAAATATAAGAGCAGGTGGAAAAGCTAGGCCTCCTAAGACTTGAGCTAGGAACTAGCTGGCAGGGTCATTTCTGTGGCCATAAGGTCAAGAGCTAAGAAATGTTACAAAGCCAGTCCATGATTCAGTGTGTGAACAGGACAGATAAGAGGACAGTAAAGGAACATGTCAAGAGGAATGATCACAGTAAGGAGTGAGAGCAGGAGCCATCACTACAGCCAGTCCACCAATGCTCCGATGATCAGCATGAGATCTCCTGTTTCCAGTCTACCTACATAAGCTGTCAACCATCCATAGCATTAAGTCAAACATAACTACTGGAGCCATTTTATCCCTACTTTAGATATCTTATCTTTAATTGGGTACCATGCCAGCTGGAGATCTCTCTAAGGGAGCTATAATTTGAGGGGGTTGGACACAATGGAAATTCTCAAACTCTCCTCCTCTTTTCTATATTCTCCTTGTTTAGGTCACAGGAAGTCATGCTTTGGTGTGACATTTTATTCTTTGTCTTACTCATATGATATTTTGACTGGGAGAAAAATGAAATTGGTAATCATTGGTAAGCCAACTGGGTGGCTAGTACTTTATAACTGTTGGCATTAGGACCTCTCAAACCTATGACATCACATAGGCGACAGCACGACCTGAGATTTGCAGATCGGTTGCCAAGGCAACAGGCACCATATTCCCAGCATCCACTTGGCTCACCTCCCACCTTTAGCTGTGTTACGTCATTCTCCATATAAATAAGGAGAACACCCCTTCTTCTCTCTCTCTTCCTCTCTTCTCTTTCTGCTGCCACCTTCCCTCTCTTTCCCCCAATAAAACCTCTTCCACGTGGAACTGTCTTGGCTTAGTGTGCTGTTGAGACACGACCCGCCATTCTAACACATCAGGAACTGCTCAATAAAAACAACTATCATCATTCAAATGCAGACATTCAGAATAAAGCCTAAATTTCTTGGTTAGAAAAGTACAAGAAAGTTCTTGTAAGTCCATCTGACTCATTGAGCATGCTTTCCCAGGACAGGATTATAAAATGCCATGAAAGGTATCCAGACATGAGAATAATCTGCTGTGGTCACCGGTGCCCTGTACCTTTTCTTTGTAAACGTTATGCTCCTGCTTTCAATTCATTTAACTTTTGCTTCTACATACAACTAGTCCATTGTTAATTTCCTATTACAAAAAAAGAGAGAAGCCAAAAGAAGGCAGAACAATCAAGAACCCCTAACCTTTCATGGCTGTCAGGTGTTAATTTATCAGTGTCCACAGACATCATTAATGGGCTCATGCAGCTTGAGACAGCTGGTTTGTTACAGCCTCAACCCAACCTTACTAAGTTAAGATCTGGAGGCTTGCCATAGAAGCTAGTTAAACCTGTCAGTAACTCCTCATTTAAGATTTTAATAGGCTTCCTTGGCATGGGAGAGGGATGCCTGCACTCACTCGCCTCTCCATCCAGAGGGTGGGAGCTCCGCAATGTCACCACACATTTCCTCATCTTGTCTCAGACACTTGGAGAACGCAGGTTTGAAAAGGTCAAATCAACACAGAAGAGAAGTTTATGCAAAAAATTTCAAATAAAAACAGGCCGAAAGTGCATTGACAATGTTTAGCACTGGCAGCTCATAAAACCGCACTGTTAACATGTAGGGCATATCAACAAATCCCTTTCCCAGAACTTTCTCAGGAAAAAAGGATCAGAAACAGCAGTGGAGGGTGCCATTGCAATCCTCTCACAGTTTGCGTGGCAAGACTGATTTGGCCTCCTTTCAAAGGAATGAAGAAACTTCTTAATGCCTTTGTCTCAGTCTTTGCTCTGTGGCCCATATCATTGATCTCTAGCTGTTCGAAACTCAAGGGGAAACTGAGGTTCAAAGAGGTCAAGGCTACATGGCTGGACAATAGCAGACCAAGATGCTGAATTCAAGTATTTAATTCCAAAATGTCTTTTCTCCACTGGGCAGATGAATGAGAGGCCCTTTATTCTGAGCTTCTTTTGGGCTAATATCCACTTATCAGTGAGTGCATACCATATGTGTTCTTTTGTGAATGGGTTACTTCACTCAGGATGCTATTTTAAAGTTCCATCCATTTGCTTGTCAATTTCGTAAATCATTGCTTTAATGGCTAAGTAACATTCCATTGTTTAAGTGTAGCATATTTTCTGTATCCATTCCTCTGTTGAGGGTCATCTCAGTTGTTTCCTACCTCTGCCTTTATAAATAAGGCTGCTATGAACATAGTGGAGCATGTGTCCTTGTGACAAATTGGAGCATCTTTTGGTATATGCCCAGGAGTGGTATAGCTGGGTCCTCAGGTAGAACTATTTCCAATTTTCTAAGGAGCTGCCAGACTGATTTCCAGAGGGGTTGTACCTGCTTGTAATCCCACCAGCAATGGAGGAGTGTTCATCTTTCTCCACATCCTCACCAGGATCTGTTATCATCTGAGTTTTTGATCTTAGCCATTCTGACTGGTGTGAGATAGAATCTCAGAGTTGTTTTGATTTGCATTTCCCTGATGATTAAGGATGTTGAGCATTTCTTTAAGTGTTTCTCAGCCATTTGAGATTTCCTGTTTGAGAATTCTCTGTTTAGCTGTGTACCCCATTTTTAATGGGGTTATTTGGTTCTCTGGAATCTAGCTTCTTGAGTTCTTTGTAAATTTTGGATATTAGCCCTCTATTGAATATAGGATTGGTAAAGATCTTTTCCCAATCTGTTGGATTGCTATTTTTTTCCTATTGACAGTGCTCTTCACCGTACAGAAGCTTTGCAATTTTATGAGGTTCCATTTGTCAATTCTTGATCTTAGAGTATAAATCGTTGGTGTTGTGTTCAGAAAATTTTCCCCTGTGCCAATGTTTTCGAGGTTCTTACCCACTTTCTCTTAAATTAGTTGCAGCGTATCTGGTTTTATGTGGAGGTCCTTGATCCACTTGGACTTGAGCTTTGTACAAGGAGATAAGAATGGATCAATTTGCATTCTTCTATATGCTGACTGCCAGTTGAACCAGCACTATTTGTTGAAAATGATGTCTTTTTTTTCCACTAGATGGTTTTGGCTCCTTTGTCAAAGATCAAGGGATTTTATGTGTTTGTGTCATTTCTGGGTCTTCAGTTCTATTCCATTGATCTACCTGTCTGTCTCTGAACCAATATCATGCAGTTTTTATCACTGTTGCTCTGTAGTATAGCTTGGGGTGAGGGATGGTGATTCCCCCAGAAGTTCTTTTATTGAGAATAGTTTTTGATATCCTGGGTTTTTGTTATTCCAGATAAATTTGAGAATTGTTCTCTGTGAAGAATTGAGTTGGAATTTTGATGGTGATTGCATTGAATTTGTAGATTGCCTTTGGCAGGATGGCCATTTTTACTATATCAACCCTGCCAATCCATAAGCATGGGAGATCTTTCCATCTTCTGAGATCTTCTTCAATTTCTTTCTTCAGAGACTTGAAGTTCTTGTCATACAGATCTTTCATTTTCTTGGTTAGCACCATGCCAAGATATTTCATATTGTTTGTGACTCACAGACCATATGAAACCCAAGAAGAAAGAAGATCACACCAAAGTGTGGATGCTACAGTACTAGTCAGTAGGGGGAAAAGAACAATCTCTGGCAAGTAGAGGGTGAGAGGGATCTGGGAGGGAGAGGAGAGAGGGAGGGAAAAAGGGGCAGTTCAGATATGGGAGGAGATGAGGGAGAAGTACAGAGGGTCAGGAATTTGAAAGTAGGTGTGTAGTAATGGGGAGGGGGAAGGGGTAGCCCCTACAAAGTCTCAGATGCCAGAGACCCAAGAGATTCCCAGGACCCAACAGGGAGGACTTTACCCGAAATACCCAACAAAGGGGAGATAGAACCATATCCAGAGGATAGGCATAGCCCACAGTTGAGGGATGGGGTCAACCACCCACCTCAAAAGTATTAATCCAGGACCAATCAATAGGAAATATAAGGACAAAGAGTAGAACAGAAACTGAAGGAAATGTTATCCAGAGACTGCCACATCTGAGGATCCATCCCATTTGCTGACACCAAACCCAGACATTATTACTGATACCAAGAAGTGCTTACTCACAGGAGCCCGGTATAGCTGTCCCCTAAGAAGCTCTGCCAGAGCTGGACCAGGACAGACATGGATGTACACAGCCAAATATTAGACTGAGTGTGGGGACCCCAATGGGGAAGTTGGGGCAAGGACTATAGAAGCTGAGGGGATTTGCAACCCCACAGGAAGAACAACAATATCAACCAACCAGACATCCCAAAGCTCACAGGGACTAAACCACCAACCAAAGAGTACATGGGGCCAGGGGAACCCATGGCTCCAGCTGGATATGTAGCAGAGGATAGCCTTATATGGCATCAATGGGAGGGGAGCTCCTTGGTCCTGTGTAGGCTCAATGACCCAGTTTAGGGGAATGCTAGGATGCTGAGGCAGAGGGGGAGCACCCTCATAGGGGCAGGGAAAAGGAGGAGGGGATGGGGACTTATGGAGGACGAACTGGAAAGGGGGATAGCATTTGAAATGTAAATAAATAAAATAACCAATAAAAAGAGGCCCTTTATGTACATTTGGATAGGCAATAGTACCCATAGCCCATTCAAATATGGTTCCTCTTTTATAGCCTGGTACCATATGAGAAAGACTAAGGTAAATGTTTAGCAAAGTCCCCCTTTCATCATATATCTGTCTATGTGAGAGAAAATTATATTTAGAAATGTAAATAAACCAGATAGTCATGTGCTTAGCTTCTTTACAAGTGTTTTATTAAGAATTCCTTGTGCTGGATATGGTAACACATGCCTTTTAAAATTTTTCCATTTATTTATTTATTTATTCCTTTTACATCCCAATAACAGCTCACCTTGCCTCTTAGTCCCCCTCTCACACAGCCTTTCCTACATTCCTCCTCCTCTTGTTGTCTGAGAAGGGAGAGATCCCACACTGGCACACCAAGAGTGACACTTGTTTTAACCACAGCACTTAGGAGGCTGAGGCAGGTGGATTTTTAGGAGTTCAATGTCATCTTTTCCTACGTAGTGAGTACAAGACTATCCAAGACTCATAGTGAGCTGTCTTCAGAAAAGAAGAAGAAGAAGAAGAAGAAGAAGAAGAAGAAGAAGAAGAAGAAGAAGGAGGAGGAGGAGGAGGAGGAGGAGGAGGAGGAGGAGGAGGAGGAGGAGGAGGAGGAGGAGGAGGAGGAGGAGACTGAACAATAACAACAACCAAAAGAACTTATTATTAAGCACTTTGTAGGAACTCTTTTGGGGGGTTTACTTCACTTTATAACCTCTTTTAGGGGTAATTAAATGCATCTTCAGTATTACATTTTTTTTTTAAATTAAGATACAGAGATGTAAAGTAACTCATTCAAAAATCAAGGCCAAATATTTACAGCCCTGGACTTGATTGCAACTGACCTTCTAACTAACCCTTGTTTGGGTTGTATTCACTCCCCATTGCTTCTCATGAGATTGGATGAGTACCTTCATTTGCCAGTTTACCTATGAACAGAGACTTAAACCTATCAGCATCAGTCTATGATCAAAAAGAAAATTCTGACACTTCAAAAAAAATCAAAAAGGGTTCAGGTCACGTAGATAGGGTTTCACAAGTTCAGTTAGGGATAAAGAGAAGAAGGATGCTTAATGAAGACCATTGCTCCATGACCTGCATTGTAGTCTCCCAAAGACAGAAGTCTTTTTTTTTTCTTTCGGTCTTTAAATTTCTGCTTTTCCTTCAGAGCTTCTCACATACTGAAACTAACATACTTATAACAGGAAAGTACATTGAGTTTTTCCAGTATCATATACCATGAATGACCAAGTCTTCACACTGATATTTTCATACCCATGTGATATGTTGACAGTATAGTGAAATCTTTAGCATATACATTTTAAATTTTTTTGTTTATTTTTATTAGATATTTTCTTTATTTACATTTCAAATGTTATCCCATTTCTTAGTTTCCCCTCAGAAAATCCCCTATCCCCTCCCCCACTCCCCCTGCTCCCCAACCCACCCACTCCTGCTTTCTGGCCCTGTCATTCCCCTATACTGGGGCATAGAACCTTTACAGGACCAAGGGCCTCTCCTCCCATTGATGACTGACTAGGCCATCCTCTGCTGCATAGGCAGCTAGAGCCACAAGTCCCACCATGTGTTTTCTTTGATTGGTAGTTTAGTCCCAGGGAGCTCTGGGTTTACAGGTTAGTTCATATTGTTATTCCTCCTATGGGGCTGCAAACCTCTTCAGCTCCATGGATACTTTCTCTGGCTCCTTCATTGGGGACCCTGTGCTCTGTCCAATGGATGGCTGTAAGCATCCACTTCTGTATTAGTCAGGCACTGGCAGAGCCTCTCAGGAGACAGCTATATCAGACTCCTGTCAACAAGCTCTTGTTGGCATCTGCCATAGTGTCTGGGTTTGGTGGTTGTTTATGGGATGGATCCCCAAGTGGGGCAGTCTCTGGATTGTCATTTCTTCAGTCTCTGCTCCAAACTTTGAAAGATAGAAGTCTTAACAGCCATGCTTTAAGTTTCCAAACTCAAGGAAAGGTGGAAAGAGTGAAATCAATTGAGATTTCGTATCAGCATCCGAGTTCCCTCTCTTAAGCAGAAGCATTTTGGAAGTTTCCAAGGTGGCATGAATATTTTTAGTGTAGGAAAGACCATGAGGCCCTGGGCAGCTTTGTGAGTTGGGGTGGCCAGTCCACTTGCAACAGTTCGACCAGCAGTCAAAACCACGAGGGCCTCATTTTTTAAATTCTTGGTCATCAAAAGGGCAAAGTTCGTGCGTGGATTTTAGCTGGTAAGTCCTTTGATAAGGCTATATGCGGATGTTAGCTGTTAAATCTTCAATAAGCAGGCTACAACTCATATAACCACAGAGGTCAGGTATAAAGCAAAGGACTGTGAGGGAGGATGGATCTGTCTAGTAAGGGATAGGAGGGAAGGACTGAAATGAAAGGATCAAATGGGGACAGAGATGGAAGTGAGGGTAAAGAATGGAATAGGAGAGAAGTGGCTAAAATGAAGAGCCATTTGTGGGATTATATAATAAACCAATGCAGTAGAAGCTTCTTAACATTTCTTTTTTTTAATTAAATTAAATTTTATTTTATATTATTAATTATTTATTTGAGACAGGGTTTCTCTGTATAGTGCTGGCTGTCCTAGAACTCACTTTGTAGACCAGGCTGGCTTCAAACTCAGAAATCCACCTGCCTCTGCCTCCCGAGTGCTGGGATTAAAGGCGTGCACCACCACTGCCCGAAATTTTCTTTCATATACATATATAAAAGAAATCTCAATGGATCAGCAAATAGTGGAGGAGACAAAGCCTCAACTAGACATCTCTTGCCACCAAATATAACCTTCAGTTGGGGGAATTGGTCACATCTAACTGATTATTGGCCAAAGGGGCCCAATGGAAACTTACAAACAACCCAGGCTATTGCCAAATCTACTTTTTGTTCTCCACAAACTGATGGCAGGACCTTACTTGTGAAGAAAACATTGATATGTCTTATTAAACATGGAAAAGTCAAGCTGGTACCTATGTAGACCCTACATCCCTACTGACTACTGCTTATCATACTAGAAGGTATTCTGCACACTACTAAAAGAAAAAGGTAAAAACCAACTCAGCTATATACCCTCAATTGTACAATGGTGACCTGTTTGCAAGAAATGCTGCTACAGTAGTGGTGAGTCACCAACCAACATATAATTGGATTTAAGGCCCATCCCATGAGTTTTAAACCTATTCCAAAAATTGCTCAGGTGGTGAATAACTTGAAACTAAGTAGGCCATAGACATAGGGGAAAACCAAAGACTACTGCTAAAGGAATATAACAACAAAATGAGTTCTGCTATACCTATAGATCAGTGTCTTGCTCACCCGTCATCAGAGATGCTTTCTTCCTCAGTAGATGGGAACAAATACAGAGACCCATACCTGGACAATGTGCAGAGAGTGAGAGATGTTGGCACACTTAGCCCTAAAAGGTATGTATCCAGCAAACCACTCCACTCAGGGTTCAGGGAACTCTGCAGAAGAGGATACAGAAAGATTGTAAGAGCCAAAGAGGATGGAGGACACAAAGAAAACAACAGAGTAGTACAGAAGCACATATGACCTCACAGAGACTGTGACAGCATACTCAGGGCCAGCATGGAGCTAAGCCAGATGAGATGCGCATGAGAGGGAAGTAGACACAAGGGCCCATCCCTAACCCAGAAGCTATCTCCAGTTGATAATCACTCCCAAAGAAGACATTGTTTTCTGTATCAGTCTCACTGGGTACACAAACCACTCCTAATGACAGGTCTAATGCCTAATAGTAGATGAGTAGAACTCAGTGCCATTTTTTAATACAATTTTATAAGTCCTTTGTTTGTGTGATGTTTTCAGACTTGGTGTTTTTATGTAATTTTCTGTGTGTGCAAACATGTATTCTTCCTCCTCTTCCTCTTCCTTCCTCTTCCTTCCTCTTCCTTCCTCTTCCTCTTCCTCTTCCTCTTCCTCTTCCTCTTCCTCTTCCTCTTCCTCTTCCTCTTCCTCTTCCTCTTCCTCTTCCTCTTCCTCTTCCTCTTCCACTTTCTTCTTCTTCTTCTTCTTCTTCTTCTTCTTCTTCTTCTTCTTCTTCTTCTTCTTCTTCTTCTTCTTCTTCTTCTTCTTCTTCTTCCTTCTTCTTCTTCTCTTTCTCCTCCTCCTCCTCCTCTGCCTCTTCCTTCCTCTTCCTCTTCCTCTTCCTCTTCCTCTTCCTCTTCCTCTTCCTCTTCCTCTTCCTCTTCCTCTTCCTCTTTCTTCTTCTTCTTCTTCTTCTTCTTCTTCTTCTTCTTCTTCTTCTTCTTCTTCTTCTTCTTCTTCTTCTTCTCTTTCTCCTCCTCCTCCTCCTCTGCCTCTTCCTTCCTCTTCCTCCTCCTCCTCCTCCTCTTCCTCTTCCTCTTCCTCTTCCTCTTCCTCTTCCTCTTCCTCTTCCTCTTCCTCTTCCTCTTCTTCTTCTTCTTCTTCTTCTTCTCTTTCTCCTCCTCCTCCTCTTCTTCCTCCTCCTCCTCCCTCTCTCTCTCTTCCTTTCTCCCTCCATTCTCTCTTAATCTTCCTCCCCCCTCCTTCTTGTCCTATTCTGCTTTAGTTTTATTTTATTTTTTCATTTTTTATTATTTTCTTTATTTACATTTCAAATTTTATCCCCTTTCCTCATTTCCCCTCCAAACCCTCTATCCCATAATCCTCATCCCTAGTCCACCTACTTCCACTTCCCTGTCCTGGCACTCCCCTATACTGGGGAATCGAGCCTTCACAGGGCCAAGGGCCTCACCTCTCATTGATATCCTACAAGGCCATCCTCTGCTAAATATGTGGCTGAAGCCTTGAATCCCTCCTTGTGTATTCTTTGGTTGGTGGTTTAGTCACTGGGAGCTGTGGGGGTACTGGTTGGTTCATATTATTGTTCCTCCTATGGGGCTGCAAACCCCTTCAGCTCCTTGGGCTCAGTCTAATGGATGACTGTAAACATACACCTCTGTATTTGCTTTCTTGTGTGTGTGTGTGTGTGTGTGTGTGTGAGAGAGAGAGAGAGAGAGAGAGAGAGAGAGAGAGAGAGAGAGATATTCAGGGAGTACCTGAGAGGAATTGATGGAGCCACAAACTTATGGCAAGACCTTACTTGTGAAAAAAACACTGATACATCTTATTAAACATGGAAAAGTCTGTTTTTGTTTGGTTGTTAGTTTGGTTGTTGAGGCAGAATTTCTGTGAAACACTGTCTGTCCTGGAATTCACTCTGTAGACCATGTTGACCTTGAACTCAGAAATCTCCCTGCCTTTGTCCCTGAGTTCTGGGTTAAAAGTATATGCCACCACTGCCTGGCTGGGAAAAAAATCTATTCTTAACAAAAGTATCTGGAAAATAAAGAAATGCTAAGTCAGTTGGTTCCCTCTAGCAGAAGAGTGCTAGAGATGTGTTATGGAGATGCTAGTAAACATGATGGAATTTTAGGACAATGGTCTCTTAGTGAGAACTTCCTTAAATCTAGACCACTTCAGGAGTCTTTGTGGGAATTATAAAAAAGGTAGCTTTCCTCGGAAAGCTTTCTTCTATCCTCTGCATGGAAAACAGACTCTTAGGCTGTGTCTACTCCCCACTTTTTCCTAAAACAAACATATTGTCAGTCCACAAAAACCTGTCTTAAACTACTATGTCTGTGTTCATAGAAATATCACCTTGATAATAAGAGGAAATTGGAGCAGAATCCTTTCACAGTATTGGCAATGGTGTGATTGTATTTAACAGTAGTAATAGAGTAGTTAAAAGCTTTGTAAGGCTCAGAAGAAAAAGATTAAACCAATAATAATAGACTAATGATATAATATAATTAATATAATATAATAATATCTACAGCATGGTATATACCAAGTTCAAAATCAAGGCTTGCTGAATGGGTCACAGTAGGTTAGTGTCAAAGCTTACCCCAACACTGAGATTGTATTTTGTTCATAACCACAGAGGATTCAGTCTTCAGGGAAGAAAGGAATGAAGGAAAGGTTATACTTCCTTCAGTATTCATTGCTCTCTCATTCGATCACTTTTTCATTTCTTATTGGCTTCACAGTTTTGTAAGCCTGTGGCCAAGTGACCTTCTACCATTCATAGTCCACATCACTTAATAAGACTCTCCTTCAGTCTTATCTCTCAGTAGATAAGTAAATAAAGAATAGCCTATGATGTGATGTTGGAAGAATGCTTGCTTCTCAGAAGTTTCCTGTGGTCAACATACATGAATGAGCTTTTGGCGATGTCCCTTTTGTTGTGTCTTGACCATCCTAGGTGGTACTGATATGCTTATCATACTCAACCTTTGCACCCAGGGATCTCTCTTAGATGTCCCTTCCAAATCTTCCTTAGTCCTCACCTACACAATTTTAATAGTTCCCTAACTCATTCTATTGCCACCGAGTCATAATTTTATACTTTTATACCGAGTATAGTTTTATACTTCAACTGCCAGACTACTAGAAGGAACTTTACCTGATTTATTTTTGTCTTTGAGACAGTGTCTCACTCGGTAGCCCAGTCTAGCCTGCAACTCACTACACAGTCTAGGAGACCTACTTCAGTCTCATTATGGGCAGGAATTATCAATGAGCAACTCAAAGGAACTTTCTTGACTTAAAACAACATCACACAATTATTAAACGTATTTACAGTGTTTTAGGAGCACCAACATACCTTTCATATAATATTTATTTGAAATCCTGACATATATTGACCCCTGTCTGACCTACCAGCCTCATTATCAACTGCTATCTCTTTCAGACTATATCAAGGCCAATGAATGATGGGTTCCTCTACTGTTTCTGGCTTCTATGACATACCCATCAAAACAAAATTTTTTAGACAAGACTATCTTTCCAGTGTTCTACTGTGATGTGTTCACTCTTTTCTTTTTTTTTTTTTTGAATCTGCTAAATATATGTATATATATATATATATACAATTTTTAATTTATTTTTATTGTAATTAGGTATTTATTTCATTTACATTTCCAATGCTAACCCAAAAGTTCCCCAGACCTCCCCCATGCAGTTTTTATCACAATTGCTCTGTAGTACAGCTTTAGGTCAGGCATGGTGATTCCACCAGAGGTTCTTTTATCCTTGAGAAGAGATTTTGCTATCCTAGTTTTTTTTTTGTTATTCCAGATGAATTTGCAGATTGCCCTTTCTGATTCGTTGACGAATTCAGTTGGAATTTTGATGGGGATTGCATTAAATTTGTAGATTGCTTTTGGCAAGATAGCCATTTTTACTATATTGATCCTGCCAATCGATGAGCATGGGAGATCTTTCCATCTTCTGAGATCTTCTTTAATTTCTTTCTTCAGAGACTTGAAGTCCTTATCATACAGATCTTTCACTTCCTTAGCTAGAGTCATGCCAAGATATTTTCTATTATTTGTGACTATGGTAAAGGGTGTTGTTTCCCTAATTTCCTTCTCAGCCTGTTTATCCTTTGTGTAGAGAAAGGCCATTGACGTGTTTGAGTTAATTTTATATCTAGCTATTTCATTGAAGCTGTTTATCAGGTTTAGGAGTTCTCTGGTGGAATTTTTAGGGTCACATATATACTATCATATCATCTGCAAAAAGTGATATTTTGACTTCTTCCTTTCAAATTTGTATCTCTTTGATCTCCTTTTGTTGTCAAATTGCTCTGGCTAGGACTTCAAGTAGTATTTTGAATAGGTAGGGAGAAAGTGGGCAGACTTGTCCAGTCCCTGATTTTAGTGGGATTGTTTCCAGCTTCTCACCATTTACTTTGATGTTGGCTACTGGTTTGCTGTAGATTGCTTTTATCATGTTTAGGTATGGGACTTGAATTCCTGATCTTTCCAAGACTTTTATCATGAATGGGTGTTGGATTTTGTCAAATGCTTTCTCCACATCTAAGGAGATGATCATGTGTTTTTTGTCTTTGAGTTTGTGTATATAGTGGATTACGTTGATGGATTTCTGTATGTTAAACCATCCCTGCACTTCTGGAATGAAACCTACTTGGTCAGGATGGATGATTGTCTTGATGTGTTCTTGGTTTCGGTTAGTGAGAATTTTATTGAGTATTTTTGCATTGATATTCATAAGGGAAATTGGTCTGAAGTTTTCTATCTTTGTTCGGTCTTTCTGTGGTTTAGGTATCAGAGTAGTTGTGGCTTCATAGGATGAATTGGGTAGAGTGCCTTCTGCTTCTATTTTGTGGAATACTTTGTGAAGAACTGGAATTAGATCTTCTTTGAAGGTCTCATAGAACTCTGCACTAAACCCATCTGGTCCTGGGCTTTTTTTTTTTTTTTTTTGGTTGGGAGACTATTAATGACTACTTCTATTTCTTTAGGGGATATAGAACTGTTTGGATCATTAATCTGATCCTGATTTAACTTTGGTACCTGGTATCTGTCTAGGAAGTTGTCCATTTCATCCAGGTTCTCTAGTTTTGTTGAGTATAGCCATTTGTAGAAGGATATGATGGTGTTCTAGATTTTTTCAGGATCTGTTGTTATGTCTCCCTTTTCATTTCTGATTTTGTTAATTAGGATCATGTCCCTGTGAGTCTGGCTAAGGTTTTATCTATTTTGTTGATTTTCTCAAAGAACCAGCTCCTCCTTTGTATGATTCTTTGAATAGTTCTTGTTTCCACTTGGTTGATTTCGCCCCTGAGTTTGATTATTTCCTGCCTCTACTCCTCGTGGGTGAATTTGCTTCCTTTTTTTCTAGAGCTTTTAGGTATATGTCAAGCTGCTAGTGTGTGCTCTCTCTAGTTTCTTTTTGGAGGCACTTAGAGCTATGAGTTTTCCTCTTAGAAATGCTTTCATTGTGTCCATAAGTTTGGGTATGTTGTGGCTTCATTTTCATTAAACTCTAAAAAGTCTTTAATTTCTTTCTTTATTCCTTCCTTGACCAAGGTATCATTGAGGAGAGTGTTGTTCAGTATCCACATGAATGTTGGCTTTCTATTATTTATGTTGTTATTGAAGATCAGATTTAGTCCATGGTGATCTGATAGGATGCATGGGAAATTTTCAATACTTTTGTATCTGTTGAGGCCTGTTTTGTGACCAATTATGTGGTCAATTTTGGAGAAGGTACCATGAGGTGCTAAGAAGAAGGTATATCCCTTACTTTTAGGATAAAATGTTCTGTAGATAACTGTTAAATCCATTTGTTTCAAAACTTCTATTAGTTTCACTGTGTCCCTGTTTAGTTTCTGCTTCCACGATCTGTCCATTGATGAAAGTGATGTGTTGAAGTCTCCCACTATTATTGTGTGAAGTGCAATGTGTGCTTTGAGATTTACTTTCATTAAAGTTTCTTTAATGAATGTGGCTGCCCTTGCATTTGGAGCATAGATATTCAGAATTGAGAGTTCCTCTTGGAAGATTTTACCTTTGATGAGTATGAAGTGCCCCTCCTTCTCTTTTTTGATAACCTTGGATTGGAAGTCAATTTTATTAGATATTAGAATGGCTACTCCAGCTTGTTTCTTCAGACCATTAGATTGGAAAATTTTTTTCCAGCCTTTCACTCTGAGGTAGTGTCTGTCCTTTTCCATGAGATAGGTTTCCTGTAAGCAGCAAAATGTTGGGTCCTGTTTGTGTAGCCAGACTGTTAGTCTACATCTTTTTATTGGGGAATTGAGTCCATTGATATTAAGACATATTAAGGAAAAATAATTGTTGCTTCCTATTATTTTTGTTGTTAGAGTTGGCATTCTGTTCTTGTGGCTATCTTCTTTTTGGTTTGCTGAGGGATTATTTTCTTGCTTTTTCTAGGGCATGGTTTCTGTCCTTGTATTGTTTTTTTTTTTTTTTTTTTTTCTATTATTATCCTTTGAAGGGCTGGATTCCTGGAAAGATAATGTGTGAATTTGTTTTTGTCATGGAATACTTCGTTTTCTCCGTGTATGGTAATTGAGAGTTTGGCTGGGTATAGTAGCCTGGGCTGGCATTTGTGTTCTCTTAGTGTCTGTATAACATCTGTCCAGGCTCTTCTGGCTTTCATAGTCTCTGGTGAAAAGCCTGGTGTAATTCTGATAGGCCTGCCTTCATATGTTACTTGACCTTCCTCCCTTACTGCTTTTAATATTCTCTCTTTATTTAGTGTATTTGTTTTTCTGATTATTATGTGTCGGGAGGTATTTCTTTTCTGGTCCAGTCTATTTGGAGTTCTGTAGGCTTCTTGTATGTTCATGGGCATGTCTTTCTTTAGGTTTGGGAAGGTTTCTTCTATAATTTTGTGGAAGATATTTGCTGGTCCTTTGAGTTGAAAATCTTCATTCTTATCTACTCCTATTATCCGTAGGTTTGGTCTTCTCATTGTGTCCTGGATTTCTTGGAGGTTTTGAGTTAGGATCTTTTTGTGTTTTGTATTTTCTTTGATTGTTGTGCCCATGTTCTCTATGGAATCTTCTGCACCTGAGATTCTCTCTTCCATCTCTTGTATTTTGTTGCTGATGCTCGCATCTATGGTTCCAGATTTCTTTCCTAGGGTTTCTATCTCCAGCGTTGCCTCACTTTGGGTTTTCTTTATTGTGTCTACTTCCCTTTTTATGTCTAGTATGGTTTTGTTCATTTCCATCACCTGTTTGGATGTGTTTTCCTGTTTTTCTTTAAGGACTTCTACCTGTTTGGTTGTGTTTTCCTGTTTTTCTTTAAGAACTTGTACCTCTTTAGCAATTTTCTCCTGTATTTCTTTAAGTGAGTTATTAAAGTCCTTCTTGATGTCCTCTACCATCATCATGAGATATGCTTTAGCTTTTCGGGTGTGTTGGAGTATCCAGGACTGGCTGAGGTGGGAGTGCTGGGTTCTGATGATGTTGAGTGGTCTTGGTTTCTGTTAGTAAGATTCTTATGTTTGCCTTTAGCCATCTGGTAATCTCTGGAGTTAGTTGTTATAGTTGTCTGTGGTTAGAGCTTGTTTCTCCTGTGATTTTGTTAGCCTCTATCAGCAGACCTGGGAGACTAGCTGTCTCCTGAGTTTCAGTGGTCAGAGTACTCTCTGCAGGCAAGCTCTCCACTTGCAGGGAAGGTGCACAGATATCTGGCCTTCAGACCTGCCCCCTGGCAGAAGATGAAGGCCCCAAACAGGGCCTGTCCCAGAATCTGTGCTGCTTCTGCCTGTCAGAGAAGCTGTAGTTGGCACTCTCACCTACACAGTCTAGTCTCTGAGAGATCCCTGACCACCTTTCAGGTGTTCTGGTAAAGCCCTCTGGCAGGGAAGGTGCCCTGATGTCTGGAGTCCAAACAGGGTCTGCCCCAGAAGCTGTGTGGCCTCTGTCCGTCCCAGAAGCTATCAGTTTCTGTAGTCCACACTCTCACCTGTGCAGACCAGTCTCTGAGGGATCTGGGAACCAAGATGACTCCCCCAGGTGCTCTGGCAAACCCCTCCCAGACCTGATATGTTCATTCTTAAAGATGCAAGATTTCTCCTGATATTTAGTTCTCCCCTCCCCATCTGATACATCAATTCCCTTGTTGCAATAATGTGCCTCTTCATTTCTTCTCCTTGGTATACTTAGTTTTAGAGAACAGAGAGTGAAAATATATTCTATTTATCTCTTTAGGCTGCCTCTCCACCCTTTCTCATACTGAGCAGTCTCCTGATGCTTATACATATTTGTTTCAATGATCATTTTTACTTCAAACATGTTAGTTGTTTCAACCAATGTGGAAAAAGGACTCAAGTTAGACATAAATGGAAAGGTTGTGATTAAGAGGAGCAGTTTTATCATGGCTTCCTTCTCCAGTACCCATTACTTTATATGTGTAACATTAATTGAGAGCTGTTTCTACTGTTTTCTCTATCCACTGACTGCCTCTACTGTACTGTGACCCAGTTCTCACACACACCCTGATAGTCAGAACTCTGGGGTAACAATGCACCTGTTTCCTAATACAAGGCTTCATGTATTAGGTGGCCTTCTACACCACTTTTTGCTATTTCACATTTTTTTTCCAAAATAAAAGACTAACAAATGTATAGACCTTCTGTTTTCCACCAGTACCCTGATGAATGCATGGCCCCTGCCTTTCTGATTTTGTTACCTCACAAATCCTGGCTATTAGACACTCTACTCTAAAAAAGACAAAACTAAAAGCCTGGGTCAGACTGAACTGATTTTCATCCCTGTGAGCCTGTGCCTCCAACCCTTCAACATACACAAGAATAATGGTAGTGTTTACCCATAGATATTTTTTATTGTTTGAAATTACATGTATGCATATAATGTGTTTTGATCATGTATATCCCTCATGTCTTCCTTTCCTATTCTGCCCCTATGTCCCACCACTATTTCCTCCCATTTCCATGCATTATTTTTTAGACTCACTAGGTCAACATAGCACCACTTCTATGCGCATAGTTATGAGGGAAGCTTCTCTAGTGAGGACTGAGAGATGTACTAATTTATGAGTACAAATTTAAGTGCTTAATGGACAGTTTCTATTCCTTGTAGTCAAATAACAACAATAGATTCTCTTCTAGCAGCTATGATCTAACTGGCTCCAGGTTCTTGACCTCATTAACAGTGACAGGCATAAATTCTATTTTCTGGAATGGACTTTAGATTCAATCAGATAGTAGTTGATTATCCCTATAGAATTCATGTTAGTGTTGCACCAATGAGCATATCTTTCTTGGCTGCTTGCTATTCTCCATAGATTTCTGAGGACTAATAGGAAGGTGGACACAAATTGTTAATCACTTGGTTGTGTGTAGTAAACATTTGCTTGGCTTTCTTTGTAAATCATAGGAGGTCCCTGGATCGCACCTGATAGTTTGCTCTGTTAATGACGAGGCTTCCATTGGATCCATTAGTCTATGTGAGGTCAGCTTGATGACCACAGAGGAAACTACCTAGAGACTGAGGGTAACCACAGTATAGTAATTTTCCTTTATACTGTGATAATTCACAGTATAGTAGAATTTCAATTTGCCATAATAAACTGGAATGAGATAGGCAGCAAGCTTCCCAGATTATTGTAAGACATGTATGTACGAACTCTGTTAGGGAAAGACATTCAGGGGACAAGAGAAATATCATGCTTAGAACACCCCCATATGCAGAGTCTGTTTCTACTTACATAAATAAAATATCTTAAAATATCTGCTCTTAGTAACAAATTACAGAATTATAGAAAATTGGCTTAAAAAGATTTTCTGGCTAATTTTTACCAAATGGAATATTTTAAATCTAATAATCAAATTTTATTCAAATGCCTTCAACACCAAGATGTAATATATCTTGATGCTAAGTTTATATATTTTCTTATTGCTATAAAATTTTCCATTGTCAGGAAACCACCATATTAGCAGTAAAAATTTATATTAGAGTTATTCTTGCTTGGGTCATTTACACTATGTTACACAATAATAATGAAACTTACTTTTGTGGACAAATATTTGAGTGTCTATAAAATTTGGTGTATTGTGTAGATTTTTCTTTTCCTTATAAATTCTAGTCCTCTGGATTAGTAGTTCAATGAATACTAAGAAACTGAATTATTAACATTGGCTAAAGCTTATGGCTTCCACAGTAACCAACAAAAAATATAAACGAATGTCTGTGTGAGCCATCTCTGTTAAAGGAGGACAAGCTTAGACCATTGTAAAGGACTTTTGAAAATAATTTACTAAAAATTAAGAACTGGTCACACAGTCTTTCCATAATGAGTTCAAGGTAATGGGTAACAGAAGGAAGAGAATTATAAGCATTGGTTTTGTTACTTAGAAAATCATGCTGTCCCAGAGACTCCTCAGTATGAAGAACTCTACCTTGTACTTCCAAGGACCCCAGACTTTAGGAGATGATAAACTTAAATTCTTATTGCTCTCAAACTTGAGGCAACCTCATGGAACACCGCCACTTGAAATTCGGCACTTCTGGATGATGCTCTTCGTCAGCCACATCAACAATCAGGTATCATGACCTCTGAAAACTCCAACGAGTCTGACGGCCCTACTATCTCTTGTTAACCTTCATTTGCTTTACTGGCTTTCCTACTTTGAAGCCAAATCTTCATGTTTTAAAAGATTCAAGTTTTTCCAAAACTCATAGGAGAGTCACCTCACTATACAACATAATTTGAGGATGAAAATCCACTTTTCAGATGCCGGGGGCCTGTTTTAAATCTTTTGAGTGAAACTAAACTTGGTAGAGGATTTCTATTTTAGATCCAACTTTTGTCACTCAAATAAGAGAGCTTTTTCCTGCTTAAAAAATAATAAATATGCTGAGTGTGGTACTGCATACCTTTAATCCAAGCATTCAGGAGGCAGAAGCTGGTTGTCTGTAATTTTGAGGCCAGTCTAATCTATATATCTAGTTTCAGGACAGTCACAGCCATTTAGAGAAAGACCTTGTCAAAAAAAAATTAAATAAATAAAAGAAAAGAAAAAAACAAAAGAAAAGAAAAAAAAGAAATTGACTGAGTCCAATCAATTGAGTTATTCTGTTTCTACAGATATTAAAATATTAATATTTGACAAATTAAAGGGTTTTGGTAGCCATATAGCATACTCAAGCTTCTGTATACTATAGAGTAATTTTGACTCTATTGATTCTTATGAGTGGTACTCAAAGTTTTGGGAATATTTGAGTTGACTCTTAAATTCAAATCATACCAAAGCTATCAACATCAAATGACAACAATATCCATAGTAAGAGGTTGTTTTATTGTTGAATAAAAATTGTCCAAATGTAGAGCCAAAATCTCTCTAGGAATACATAGATACAGGACTAGGAATTTTATGCTAGACTGTATCTATTAAAAGAAAAATTTAAAAGCCACACCTTAAAAAGAATTAATTTTGAAAATGTTAAGGACATTTTTTAAAAAAAATAAGAATTGTAACATAAAAGAGTATGTCTTAAGACAGTTAATTGAAATAGGAAAAATGCTATATAATATTCATATTTTGCACTAGGGAGTTGTAGACACTGCCGCAGCATGGCTTCTACAGAAGCACCATAACTCTAAAATAAGGAATAAGATTTGACTAGTACCACAAAATGCACAAAATCTTGATTTCTTACAAATCTGACTCCCATCATACTTGATACATAAAATAGAGATAATTTGACTGGAAAAAAACATAAAATAATAGAGTATTTTATGACTTGTGTAATACAATTGTCCATTTAACCCCTTCTGAGCTAAAGCTGGTCTAGCACTTAAATCATAGGACAAATACAAATATTAGCCACAAATAACAGGTACAATAATTTCAACATAAAAGGCTAGTTCTTCTTAAAATTAGAACAAGCCACTTAACATGATATTGTGGCTACAAAGTCAAGCTGGCCAAAATAGAGACTAAAATAAATTCCTCCAACTATTAAAAGAATACTTAATGGAGTAGAAATGGGTGTGGACACTGTGAAAAAGGTTAATCTGATACAGGAGCATGGTGATAAGTAGAGGGTTTCATAAGAGTGGGATGGGGCCTCCCTAGTCAGCTCCCTTTACTTCTTTTTTTTTTTTTTAATTTTTAATATTTTTTATTACGTATTTTCCTCAATTACATATCCAATGCTATCCCAAAAGTCCCCCACACCCTCCCTCCTTCTCTACCCACCCATTCCCATTCTGTTGGCTCTGGCATTTCCCTGTATTGGGGCATATAAAGTTTGCAAGTCCAATGGGCCTCTCTTTCCAGTGATGGCCGACTAGGCCATCTTTCAATACATATACAGCTAGAGACAAGAGCTCCAGGGTACTGGTTAGTTCATCATGTGGTTCCCCCTATAGGGTTACATATCCCTTTAACTCCTTGGGTACTTTCTATAGCTTCTCCATTGGGAGCCCTGTGATCCATCCAATAGCTGACTGTGAGCATCCACTTCTGTGTTTGCTAGGCCCCGGCATCGTCTCACAAGAGACAGCTATATTTGGGTCCTTTCAGCAAAATCTTGCTAGTGTATGCAATGGTGTCAGCGTTTGGAAGCTGATTATGGGATGGATCCCTGGATATGGCAGTCTCTAGATGGCCCAACCTTTCATCACAGCTCCAAACTTTGTCTGTGTAACTCCTTCCATGGGTGTTTTGTTCCCAATTCTAAGAAGGTGCACAGTGTCCACACTTTGGTCTTCATTCTTCTGGAGTTTCATTCGTTTAGCAAATTGTATCTTGTATCTTGGGTATCCTAAGGTTTGGGCTAATATCCACTTATCAGTGAATACATATTGTGTGAGTTCCTTTGTGATTGTGTTACCTCACTCAAGATGATGCCCTCCAGGTCCATCCATTTGGCTAGGAATTTCATAAATTCATTCTTTTTAATAGCTGAGTAGTACTCCATTGTGTAAATGTACCATAATTTCTGTATCCATTCTTCTGTTAAGGGGCATCTGGGTTCTTTCCAGCTTCTGGCTATTATAAATAAGGCTGCTAAGAACATAGTGGAGCATGTGTCCTTCTTACCGGTTGGGACATTTTCTGGATATATGCCCAGGAGAGGTACTGATGGATCCTCCTGTAGTACTATGTCCAATTTTCTGAGGAACCGCCAGACTGATTTCCAGAGTGGTTGTACAAGCTTGCAATCCCACCAACAATGGAGGAGTGTTTCTCTTTCTCCACATCCTCGCCAGCATCTGCTGTCACCTGAATTTTTGATCTTAGCCATCCTGACTGGTGTGAGGTGGAATCTCAGGGTTGTTTTGATTTGCATTTCCCTGATGATTAAGGATGTTGAACATTTTTTCAGGTGCTTCTCTGCCATTCGGTATTCCTCAGGTGAGAATTCTTTGT
The DNA here is from genome assembly GCF_978045245.1 of Mus caroli. Taxonomy (NCBI): domain Eukaryota; kingdom Metazoa; phylum Chordata; class Mammalia; order Rodentia; family Muridae; genus Mus; species Mus caroli. Next base: position 47,459,989 of record NW_028227259.1, on the reverse strand, counting down.
TCAGTTCTGAGCCCCATTTTTAATGGGGTTATTTGAATTTCTGGAGTATACCTTCTTGAGTTCTTTATATATATTGGATATTAGTCCCTTATCTGATTTAGGATAGGTAAAGATCCTTTCTCAATCTGTTGGTGGTTTTTTTGTCTTATTGATGGTGTCTTTTGCCTTGCAGAAGCTTTGCAGTTTCATGAGGTCCCACTTGTCAATTCTCGATCTTACAGCACAAGCCATTGCTGTTCTATTCAAGAATTTTTCCCTTGTGCCCATATCTTCAAGGCTTTTCCCCACTTTCTCCTCTATAAGTTTCAGTGTCTCTGGTTTTATGTGAAGTTCCTTGATCCACTTAGACTTGACCTTAGTACAAGGAGATAGGAATGGATCAATTTGCATTCTTCTACATGATAACAACCAGTTGTGCCAGCACCATTTGTTGAAAATGCTGTCTTTCTTCCACTGGATGGGTTTAGCTCCCTTGTTGAAGATCAAGGGACCATAGGTGTGTGGGTTCATTTCTGGGTCTTCAATTCTATTCCATTGGTCTACTTGTCTGTCACTATACCAGTACCATGCAGTTTTTATCACAATTGCTCTGTAGTAAAGCTTTAGTTCCGGCATGGTGATTCCACCTGAGGTTCTTTTATCCTTGAGAAGAGTTTTTGCTACCCTAGGTTTTTTGTTATTCCAGATGAATTTGCAGATTGCACTTTCTAATTCGTTGAAGAATTGATTTGGAATTTTGATGGGGATTGCATTGAATCTGTAGATTGCTTTTGGCAAGATAGCCATTTTTACAATGTTGATCCTGCCAATCCATGAGCATGGGAGATCTTTCCATCTTCTGAGATCTTCTATAATTTCTTTCTTCAGAGACTTGAAGTTTTTATTATACAGATCTTTCACTTCCTTAGTTAGAGTCATGCCAAGATATATTATATTATTTGTGACTATTGAGAAGGGTGTTGTTTCCCTGATTTCTTTCTCAGCCTGTTTATTCTTTGTGTAGAGAAAGGCCATTGATTTGTTTGAGTTAATTTTATATCCAGCTACTTCACCGAACTGTTTATCAGGTTTAGGAGTTCTCTGGTGGAATATTTAGGGTCACTTATATATACTATCATATCATCTGCAAAAAGTGATATTTTGACTTCGTCTTTTCCAATTTGTATCCCTTTGATCTCCTTTTGTTGTCGAATTGCTCTGGCTAGGACTTCAAGTACTATGTTGAATAGGTATGGAGAAAGTGGACAGCCTTGTCTAGTCCCTGATTTTAGAGGGATTGCTTCAAGCTTCTCACCATTTACTTTGATGTTGGCTACTGGTTTGCTGTAGATTGCTTTTATCATGTTTAGGTATGGGCCTTGAATTCCTGATCTTTCCAAGACTTTTATCATGAATGGGTGTTGGATCTTGTCAAATGCTTTTTCCACATCTAACGAGATGATCATGTGGTTTTTGTCTTTGAGCTTGTTTATATACTGGATTACGTTGATGGATTTCCGTATATTGAACCATCCGTGCATCCCTGGGATGAAACCTACTTGGTCAGGATGGATGATTGTTTTGATGTGTTCTTGGATTCGGTTAGCAAGAACTTTATTGAGGATTTTTGCATCAATATTCATAAGGGATATTGGTCTGAAGTTTTCTATCTTTGTTGGGTCTTTTTGTGGTTTAGGTATCAGAGTAATTGTGGCTTCATAGAATGAGTTGGGTAGAGTACCTTCTGTTTCTATTTTGTGAAATAGTTTGTGAAGAACTGGAATCAGATCTTCTTTGAAGGTCTGATAGAACTGTGCACTAAACCCATCTGGTCCTGGGCTTTTTTTGGTTGCAGTCACTATTAATGACTGCTTCTATTTCTTTGGGGGATATAGGGCTGTTTAGATCATTAACCTGATCTTGATTCAACTTTGGTACCTGGTATCTGTCTAGAAACTTCTCCATTTCATCCAGGTTCTCCAGTTTTGTTGAGTATAGCTTTTTGTAGAAGGATATGATGGTGTTTTGGATGTCTTCAGGATCTGTTGTTATGTCTCCTTTTTCATTTCTGATTTTGTTAATTAGAATGCTTTCCCTGTGCCCTCTAGTGAGTCTGGCTAAGGGTTTATCTATCTTGTTGATTTTCTCAAAGAACCAGCTCCTTGATTGGTTGATTCTTTGAATAGTTCTTCTTGTTTCCACTTGGTTGATTTCGCCCCTGAGTTTCATTATTTCCTGCCATCTACTCTTCGTGGGTGAATTTGCTTCCTTTTGTTCTAGTGCTTTTAGGTGTGTTGTCAAGCTGCTAATGTGTGCTCTCTCTAGTTTCTTTTTGGAGGCACTCAAAGCTATGAGTTTTCCTCTTACAAATGCTTTCATTGCGTCCCATAAGTTTGGGTATGTTGTGGCTTCATTTTCATTGAACTCTAAAAAGTCCTTAATTTCTTTCTTTATTCCTTCCTTGACCAAGGTATCATTGAGAAGAGTGTTGTTCAGTTTCCACGTGAATGTTGGCTTTCTATTATTTATTTTGTTATTGAAGATCAGCCTTAGTCCATGGTGATCTGATAGGATGCATGGGACAATTTCAATATTTTTGTATCTGTTGAGGCCTGTTTTGTGACCAAGTATGTGGTCAATTTTGGAGAAGGTACCATGAGGTGCTGAGAAGAAGGTATATCCTTTTGTTTTAGGATAGAATGTTCTGTAGATATCTGCCAGATCCATTTGATTCATAACTTCTGTTAGTTTCACTGTTTAGTTTCTGTTTCCATGATCTATCCATTGGTGAAAGTGGTGTGTTGAAGTCTCCCACTATTATTGTATGAGGTGCAGTGTGTGCTTTGAGATTTATTAAAGTTTCTTTAATGAATGTGGCTGCCTTTGTATTTGGAGCATAGATATTCAGAATTGATAGTTCCTCTTGGAGGATTTTACCTTTGATGAGTATGAAGTGCCCCTCCCTGTCTTTTTTAATGACTTTGGGTTGGAAGTCAATCTTATCAGATATTAGAATGGCTACTCCAGCTTGTTTCTTCATACCATTTGCTTGGAAAATTGTTTTCCAGCCTTTCATTCTGAGGTAGTGTCTATCTTTTTCTCTGAGATGAGTTTCCTGTAAGCAGCAAAATGTTGGGTCTTGTTTGTGTAGCCAGTTTGTTAGTCTATGTCTTTTTATTGGGGAGTTTAGTCCATTGATATTAAGACATATTAAGGAAAAGTAATTGTTGCTTCCTGTTATTTTTGTTGTTAAAGTTGGCATTCTGATCTTGTGGCTGTCTTCTTTTAGGTTTGTTGAGGGATTACCTTCTTTTTTCTTCTAGGGTGTGGTTCCCGTCCTTGTATTGGTTTTTATCTGTTTTTATCCTTTGAAGGGCTGGATTCGTGGAGAGATAATGTGTGAATTTGGTTTTGTCGTGGAATACTTTGGTTTCTCCATCTATGTTGAGAGTTTGGCTGGGTATAGTAGCCTGGGCTGGAATTTGTGTTCTTTTAGTGTCTGTATAACATCTGTCCAGGATCTTCTGGCTTTCATAGTCTCTGGTGGAAAATCTGGTGTAATTCTGATAGGCTTGCCTTTATATGTTACTTGGCCTTTTTCTCTTACTGCTTTTAGTATTCTATCTTTATTTAGTGCATTTGTTGTTCTGATTATTATGTGTCGGGAGGTATTTCTTTTCTGGTCCAGTCTATTTGGAGTTCTGTAGGCTTCTTGTATGTTCATGGGCATCTCTTTCTTTAGATTTGGGAAGTTTTCTTCTATAATTTTGTTGAAGATGTTTGCTGGTCCTTTGAGTTGAAAATCTTCATTCTCATCCACTCCTATTATCCGTAGGTTTGGTCTTCTCATTGTGTCTTGTATTTCTTGGATGTTTTGAGTTAGGATCTTTTTGCATTTTACATTTTCCTTGATTGTTGTGCCGATGTTCTCTATGGAATCTTCTGCACCTGAGATTCTCTCTTCCATCTCTTGTATTCTGTTGCTGATGCTTGCATCTATGGTTCCAGATTTCTTTCCTAGGGTTTCTATCTCCAGTGTTGCCTCATTTTGGGTTTTCTTTATTGCGTCTACTTCCTTTTTTAGGTCTAGTATGGTTTTGTTCATTTCCATAATCTGTTTGGATGTGTTTTCCTGTTTTTCTTTAAGGACTTCTACTGTTTGATTGTGTTATCCTGTTTTTCTTTAAGGACTTGTAACTCTTTAGCAATGTTCTCCTGTAATTCTTTAAGTGAATTATTAAAGTCCTTCTTGATGTCCTCTACCATCATCATGAGATATGCTTTTAAATCCAGGTCTAGCTTTTCAGGTGTGTCGGGGTGCCCTGGACTGGGCGAAGTGGGAGTGCTGGGTTCTGATGATGGTGAGTGGTGTTCGTTTCTGTTAGTAAGATTCTTACGTTTACCTTTCGCCATCTGTTAATCTCTGGAGTTGTTATAGTTGTCTCTGTTTAGAGATTGTTCTTCTGGTGATTCTGATTACCGTCTATCAGCAGACCTCGGAGACAGGCTCTCTCCTCTGAGTTTCAGTGGTTAGAGCACTCTCTGCTGACAAGCTCTCCTCTTACAGGGAAGGTGCACAGATATCTGGTGTTTGGACCTCCTCCTGGCTGAGGAAAAAGGCCCAAAACACGATCTTTCCCAGATCATGTGTTGCTTTGGCAGGTCACAGAAGCTGTCAGCTTCTGTGGTGAACACTCTCACCTGTGCAGACTAAGTTCCTAAGTTCGGCGGAGTCCCGGAACCAAGATGGCACTCCCTTCTCCTGAGGCAGAGAGCTCCCGTGCAGGGCAGGACCACTGTCCTCAGACTGGGAGGGTGCAGGATGTCTGCGGTCCCAAAAGGGTGCTGCCTCATCGGCTCTGTGGCTCCTGCCAGTCCCAGAAGCTGTCTGCCTCTGTGGTGCACACTCTTACCTGTGCAGACTAAGTTCCCTCCCTTTACTTCTTTAGGCTATAATGTATTCTATTGTAGGCGTAGTGTTCCTAATATATGTCGCATGTAAATGTTATGTCAGATATGGTGGGTAAGGGAAAAAAACCAACAAACCCAGATTATGATGGGTAATAAAATTAATATGATCAAGGTGATATTTTCTTTAATGGTTTTACTAACTACTCTTCTCTCTTAAAGACTGCTCAGTTCACGACTGAGTCTCATATTGATTAGATCCAAGTGATGAACTTCCTAGCACCATAAGATTTAAAACAAAATTTAGCCTCTGCATGCACAGAATGTGATCCATGGTCAACAGGGGAAACTGTGAACTAAGAGTTTCAAGGGAAAATCTGAACCTACATTAAAGATCTTGCAAGGTCCATTTGGCTGAACCTTGTGATTGTGGAGTGTGATGTTACAGATTTTGAGGCAAGTTATTCTTTTCTATCTTTTGTGCCCCCTTGTAAACACTCACTGACCATTTCTGCTTTTTAATTGTCAGATAAAAACATTGGAATATGTGAACTTAACATAGCACTAGCTTCTTCAAACCCCGAAGCTAGGTGTGTCATCCAATAACATCTAGAACCCACTCTATTTTGCTTCAGAACAAATGATTTCTTATCATCTTTGAGGTGATAATTGTGTTTAAGCCCTTATGTTGAATTGACTGAAGACTTCAATCTTGCACTGTGTACAACTCTGGGTATTCACATGCTACAACTTTCTTGAAAATTTTTCTACCAAATGAAGATTTAAGGAGTGGATAAGTGAAAAAATACAGGAAGTCAGCACACCTAAGAGTTTGTGCAGTCTGGTAAATACAGTTGTGTGCATGGGTTCCTTAGACCTTAAAACTGCTTTTGATTTTTACTTGACTTGGTCAACAAGTTTTCTTTTGAACTCAAATACTGTATTTGATTTGAGACCAAGAGCAAGTATTTTTAGATACAAGCCTAGAAAGTTGGAATGTGATGAAAATAATAATAAAATTCCAATTTTGTAGATTTGCGAAATTTATGATTCTAGAACTTTCATTTGAAAGATCATTTCCACATGACTCTATTGAATTCCACATACTGCCAGGACAGTCCTGTGAGACGATGGACTATGGAGTCAGGAAGACCTTGGCAGACTCCTGAGCTCTTCATTCTTTTGCTGTGAGAAGTCCAGTCTCACTCACACCTCCTGTGCAAATATCCCATTTCTGGGACTGTGGATAATCCCTGGTTGTTCTAATTTGCACTTGGTTGAAGGAGTTCACAGGATGTGGAGCTTTTAGTTTTAAGCCTGGTTTAAGATTCTCCTGAGATGTAGGTCTTTCACTGACTAAATCAAGAACATTCCAGATGAATAGGAATGAGTTGATTAGTCCAAGATTCCATGAGTCCAGTTCTTGGCTTCAGGAGTCTAGAGAAGGCAATGGTCATAATGACAATCAATCTTGGCTTGGAAGTTAGTCCAACAAGGGTACCAAAGGCTTGCTAGCTAATCATACCTTTTCCCTGACAGAGCTAAATGTTGATTTGGAGGCTTGGCAAACCACTGAAAAAATGGCAATGACCAAATGAACCCAGAGAAGACCAAGAAGGTAAAACATATTATCATAGTGACCTGTGTCTAAGGAACAGTCAATAGATCCCCTCTGCTGGTGGGACACAGTGTGGCCAAGGAATGGTTTCAATTCCGAGAGCCCTTGGTTTCTGGTCCCAAGTCTTCAAAGCCTGGTAACTTTCCATGCTGCCATGGTAAACAGCTGATATTCCTTCTTTTCATCTTCAAATCTGCATGTTCATAATAAGATCCATTCTTAAGTTAAAGGAAACAAATCTGTCCACCTTGTAAAACAGAAGGCTTTGTAGATCATCTACACTAAGTGTATTGATGATCTGTAAGGGGGAAAGAAAACATGAAAGTAAATTAAAAGTTGACAATAATTATGGCTTTATTCTTTCTTGGGTATTGTTTTCTGAGATAGGGTCTCACTAGGTAATTCAGGCTGACTTGAAACTCACCATCCTCCTGTTTCAGCCTTCCAAGTACATGTTGAAATTATGATCATATGCTATCTATCATATGATACCATATGTATACCCAAGAGGGCACTATGTTTTTTTCAAAAATTATTTTCTTTGGCTTTACCTAGTGTAGGGCTAAGAAAAGGGGCCATTTGTTTACTTCATGTCTACTACATGTTAGATGCTTTAAATAGATCACTGCACACACTTTTGGCTTCATAAACATACTGTACTTTTTCCAGTGTATACAGTAAGGGACCTTCCTTGGTAGGTAGGTAACTTGACCTTGATTTCCTATGAATGGGTCTTAAATTACAATTAGCCTTAGTGCAATGGCATTAGACTCTAACATCATATAAGGATCACTTGAGTGACCCTTGGAACCAAGAGAAGTCTGTGATAATAATTGATAACTCCTTTTAAAGATTGGTAGACATGTTGGTATACAGTGAGCTTTGTGGTCTATCTACACATCTAGCAACAAATTTGATTCCTGCCATCTTCATCTGTCTCCTCACCTTGGTTGCATCTGTCATGTGGTTATTACCTTTGTTTCTTCAGAATATTTTCACTGATAGAATGGTAGCCAATTTTTTTCACAACAGCATAGGAAATGCAGGTTCTGATAATGAAAAGAAAAAAGTTTCAATGTCACACATTGAGAATTCTGCAAGATTTATTACAAGAACACCATGAAGTGTACAGCATGAAGAAGAGAGCACCATAAGATGCAAAGAACTCCACAGGCAAAGCACCTTGGGAAAAAGTAGTGTTTTTTAAACCCATGTGCCCATTAGCTGACCATGTGACCCACAGACTGGTTGCTGGTCTTCTCCATGCTTCAGTTGAACAATTTATCCATGTCCACTGTGTCCTCCATTGTGAGACTTGGCATTTACTGTCGACTAAAGCTACATGTCTCTACTCCTTTCTTTTCTCCTCAACACCATCACCTATGTTGATCAGACTCATGAGAGATGTCTCAGAGAACCCCTTGTCCAAGAGCCTTCCTTCATCCCCCAGGCAAGGGTAAAGTTTCTCTTCTAGGTGCTTCTCTACCATCCTGCTCGTTTGCTATCCTGTCTATTGCTCTTCTTTTCTTCTATCAGAAGGCAGATGTTTGTTCTCTGAACCACTGCAGCTCAGAAGTACCAGGTACAAAGTAGGCCTTTGATAACTCCCAGCTAAATAAGTTAATTTATACGTGTTTAAAACTCATAGCCATAAGCAGTACCCAGAAGCACACCAAATCTTATACCTTATATAATTATCTTGCTTGTTAAGTCACCAGATCTTCCTCTACACATTTGTACTATATTGTTTCATTTTCACAGTGGTTTTGTGAGGAGGGCATCCTCTTTTCTACCCTGGAGGCTGGCAGAGAAGGTATATCACTTTCCTAAGTCATGCAAAAATCAGAGCAGGGACCCAAAACTTGCATCATTATGGACTCCTGCTTTGGATCCAGTAAAACTCAGAGAAGGGAAAAACAAGAGGGTCTCGTTCTCTCCCCTCCTTCAAGAGGAAAGCGATGAGGTCACACAAGCCTGGAGCAAGTCACCAGCCTGAATTCAAAGTCCTTGCTAGGCCAGCTGCTGGCTGCAGGCCTGGCTCTTTGTAAGCCTCCCTCAGCCTGCATGGAAATCAGGGCCTGGAACTTGATTTTTGTTTGTCAGCATTTCTCGTTCTGCCCATGCAACCTTTCTTGGGAATCTGGAGTGGAACCAGCACTGTTTTTCACAATCCAGTTTCTCCATTACTGAGGAATGGAGCAAGCTCGTTTCATGTGCTGTTTTTCCAAGGGCTTTTGTGCTCCCCTTTGGCGGGCCTCTTTCCCTTCTCTCAGAAAGGTTGAATTCCCTGATGGTAATCCTAATTATAAGCATATGGTGTTGCTCTCAGCTACCACCAACTTGCAAAAGGCAAAAAATAGAAAGCCCGCCCTTCTCCCCCACCCCACCTCCCCACCCCCGCCTTTTCGGAATACATTCTGTCAAGGGGCAGTTTCAGTGGACAGAAAAGTGATTGTCAAACACATTCTTGGAGCAGATTTGCATGCTAAGCACAAGTTCGAACCAGGTAGCCATGTCAGGCAATTACTGCCTCAGCAGAACTCTGTTTTATAGCTTAATGTGATGGTCACAGGATTTGAATCTCAGAGACTTGTTGGCTTGTCAGATGCTAATAGGGAATTCGAAACTACAAAAAGCATCCCATGATCTTCTGCAAATCAGGCCAGGAACTTAAAAAAATCAAACATTTATGTAAACAGTAATGATTTATATAATTCACTGTAGCCTGCTTATTCAGATTCCTCCTCCTTTTAGCACACATTAAGAAATAAGCTGCTCAAGCTTGAGTTAGTCCCAGAATTCTTCAGTGGTAGGGGAAGAGGAATGTGGGTGGGGCCACAGAAGTGATGCAGTAGCCTGCTTAGTAAATGTATGGTGATATTTGGCTTGGTAAACTTAGCATTCTTTCTCACACTCTCTTCCAAAATTCCCACATCATACAAAAATGTGAATTAGATATCCTAATGGCCCCCTACCACACACACACACACACACACACACACACACACACACACACGATATATCTGCTTAGCATGAGTCAGGTGTGCTGAGGAGTGAGAAATACCTTGTGTTAGATAGATATCTGTTATTATAACAAATACCTGAAGAAATCAACTTATAAAGAGAAAAAGTTTCTTTGGGCCCACAGTTCCATGATTGGTTGGTCCTATTGGTTTGCTTTTATGGTGAGGCAGCACATCATGTTGGTAGTGAGTTACCAAGTAAAGCCATTTACTGACCAAGTGGTGAAAAAAGAAAAGGAGGACAAAGCTGTAGAAATCCAAGCCTCCCAGAAGGCCACACCTCTTAGGGCTTCCTTCTCCTACTTCCCAAGCCTCTAACATGTGGGCCTTTGGGAGACATAGATATGAACTGTGGTGCACATGCTAGTATGTTTGTTAGAGGTCAAGGTCTTCAATGGTGCTTCTCTGGTCTTTGCTGCCCAGGTCTCAACAGTTGTTGAACGTTGTTCTGGATTGCTAGGTAAATGTTGGTTCATTCACTATGTCTTCTGGAGAGGCAGCTTAATAATAGTCTTCTTTTACTGTTTCTGACAGGATTTGACTTTGTTGAAGGATTATACTTTGAAACCATGTAGACGGCTAGGTTCTCTAAATTTGAAATTTCTAAACAATTTTATTTATTTATTTATTTATTTACTTACTTACTTATTTACTTACTTTTCATATTAACTTGCAAACATTTTAAAAAGGAAGGGCATTTAAGGGCATCGCTTTTTGCACAAAGTGAACGGAATCATATCAGTCTAAGAAGTAGTATTCTAAAGGCAAACTAGTAAGTGTCTTGATAAATGTATTACACTTTTTTTTCCCTTTATTTGCAGACAGATCTGAGCTGGAGTCTTCCTCCAATTAAACTCTCTGTCAGGCATGTCACTGTACAGGAAAAACCTACTGTATTTCATCTGCTGTTACTACATACCAAACAACATCAAGACTTTGCCTGCTTTGGGGGGCTATGAGTACTTCTTCCCTGACCAGCAAGCAAACTGGCAGCTCTAAAGAAGTGGCAATAAACTGGGTGTCCACCAATCTAGTGTATGCTGACACTCTACCTACTAGGCTGAGGGTCCCATTTCCTAGACTGACCACTCTCTGTCTTCAGATACCAGTTCCAACCTTAGTCTGCTTTTATGTGTGTTTCTGACAATCCTCTATAATCCGAGGCTCCTACAACTTCTTCCTTCAGTTTGGGTAATTTGCTACAGTGGCTCTTAGAAATCAGGAGAATATGCTTACTGGTTCGTTATAAAAGATATTTTTAAACATAAAAAAAGACTATATGAAGAGATAAATGGAGAAGCCTGCCTGACTTTCCAAGCACAGAAGTTCCTGTCTACATGACTTTAGAGAGAGTCTGCCTCTAAGTATATAGATGTGTTTGCTATCTGTCCTGAAAGCTCCCATGTGTTAACCTTCCCTAGGCCTCCAGAAATGATTGACTAAACCCATTGACCTTAGATGGTCAACTTACCCTAAGGCTTTTTTTGTTCTCAGAGGTTGAGGAATCCTGCTGGAAGCCTCAACTTTCTTGTTATCTTCTGGTCTTTACAGTGGTCAGCCCCCATCTTGCTTGAAGGCAGCCAGACGGTCAACCTTCTAGAAGAAGAGATTATCACTTTACCTTGGAGAATCAAAAGATTTTAGAAGTTAGATGCCAGGAAATGAGGATGAAGCCACTCTCCCACCCCATTCATGCTGCAGTATCACCATGACTACCCCAGACTTGATTCAAGTCAGAACAAAGACTAGGACCCAACTCTCTTTCTTTTCCTTACATCAAGCAGCTGACATTTGGGACCAAGTCACTTTTGCAGTGATGAGGATTTCTTAGGCATTGTCATCTGTTTAGCAATATTCTTGATCTCAACCCACTAAATTCCTTTGGTGGGAGTTCTCCCAAGCCATAACAAGCAAGAATGTCTGCAAGCAGCCAGATGTTCCCAGGTTGAGAACTGATACTCTGCTCTATGGAAGTTTCTCCCATCCTAAGCTACATATGAATTTATTTTCACTTTTGTCACTGATGACAAAATAGCAAAAGCAGCAATTTTAATATCAATTACCTTTCAGCTAAAGAAGACGCTTAGGGGTAGATACTGGGGGGAAAAACGTCATGCAGTGACTGTGTGGACTGTCTATCTGGGTGTGCCTGTATTGGGAAATCAGTTCACAGAGCCCTACCAAATGAGTTAATGGAATTTAACTATAACTGCCCCTCCCTTTTAATTTTGTATACATGCACACACACACACACACAATCTCTGAGACTCAAAGATATCAAAGTCACTTACCTAGGAAGCAGATGGTTAGCCAGACCTGCATAATGATTTCTGTGCTGTTGCTTCTCCAGGTGAGACACATGTCTGAGTTTCATCGGACATCATCAGCTTAATATGGGGTGGCCAGTTTTGTGAACTTTGCTTATGAATGAGATTTTTCAGAAGATCAAGGAGTTTTAGGACCCCATGAACACCACAACGTTGAGCTCCCTAACGAGGCTTCTATAATTTCACATGGACTTTCCACTTCTGTTCTGGAGACACTTTTCTCTATCTGGGTACTTTCTCCCATGCCCAGTAACTCACAGATACCCATGTTCCCAATCTATCCATCACGATCTCCACTTGATCTTTTACGTCCATATCCAACTTTACCAGGTTGATGAATTTTGTTCTTTGAGATCTAACCCATGGGCTATTTCCCTATGAAATCCTCCTCTGCTACACTAGATTTTCCGCAATACCCTTTACTACCACCCTCCTCATACAGCTCAGTATTTACCCCATGCATAGTTACCTGCCTTGCGGGAAATCTGTACATTTGTTTTATTTTAAAATACACATTCCTGATGACAAGAACCTGAGTCTCATTTTGGAGCTGTACTTCCTAGTTGTGACTTCTCAGCTGTGCCATTAAGCTTTTCTAACATCTGGTTTCCTTCCTTACATTAAAGAAAAAGGATAAAGATTTTCCCCTTATTGGTTGCTGTAAGGATCAAACAAAAGGAGAGAAAGACTTTAGTAAATGGCAAATCTCAGCACCGATGTTTCCATCATGATCATCATTACAATCATAAAAATCCACAAACTCTTAATATAATGTCATCAAATATTTCCAGATTTATTGATTGGAGGCCACTGAGGACAAGTAGTGCCCTTAGCCTCTTTGCCCTGGGCTGCTAAGGAGGTAGGATTCTCATGGACAGATAGGAACATGGAATGTTTGTAATGGAGAATTCTACATTGACACTCAAGGAATCCCACCTCTGTATAACCTTCTCCCTGTTAGCACAGTTGGAATCTGTCTTGCTTCAAGCCAATAGGGCAAACAGGACAAAGCTGATAGAGTTTGCTTCTGAACATTATGTCTTGAGACATGAAAGGTCAGTCTTATCCTATGGACTTTGAGCTGACACACTGTAAGAGGGAAGACAGGAGGGGAGTAACTGCAGGGAACTCACTGTATCATCCTGATTGTCACATCTTCCAAGGGCCATCTGAAAGAACCCAGAAGCAATATGGGTTTCCCAGCCAGACACCAGAAGTATTTCATGCTAGTTCCTTACCCAGAGAGCCCCAGGAGATTCAAGCCTGAGGAACCCACTAAGCTACAGCATTCCTTTCCTCAAGAAAAGGGCCCCAAAGACATTGTTTACTCACTATTGCTCTTTGCCAATCAGTTCTTTTCTTGGGTTCACACTGGGCCTTGCCCTTGTAACTGAATCCATGGAAACATTTAACAGATAAAGAAATCCTTGGATCAGAGTGGTGATGGTGCTGCCACAGGAACAGGTTCAGTCGACAGGGTCCTGGTCCAGCCTGCTTTGCCAATTCCCTAAGGCTAGCCATGGGGATGGTGGTTGGTGGCAGTGTTCACTTTGTTGGATCAGTGTTTACAACCATGCAACTGAATTATAAATATTGTTATTCTTAGTTCAATTAGAGTTGGTGATAGGTCTTGATTCAGTGTTGAGAGGGGCGTGGGAGGAGAATATGAAATGATGCTCAAAGGCATTTTTGTTGGTGGAAGTACTTAAAAGCAGATGGTGAAAAGTATATCCAGAGCTGTTTAAAATGTGTGTCCAGTCAAAACACTTCTTAAAGTCAGAGTGTACAGCTTCTCAGAGAAGACAAAGAAGGAAAGGTTAGACACCCCAGGGGGTTGCAGAGGTTGAAGGAGTCTGCCAGAGCCCCTTACATTTAGTTTGTCTGGTCCAGGTTGATAGCAGCTGTGGACAAACTGAAGGGAAACAAATTTAAGGAGAGCAGAATGCTGACAAGAACATCAGAAAGGGCCGATGTTTTTGAGAACTCTGGGAATGTAAGGGAACATGGGAAGGCCTCTCATTAAGGATGCTGCTGACAGCTGTATGAGGCCTCCAGTCACCACAGTAGTATCAATGTCAGATGCCTGAACAAGTAGGATTTCTTTTTTCATGTGTTTTCTACTCTTGTGACCTGAAAAAACAATAGGTCCTCCAGGCCAAGGGTCTAGAGTTGGAGTTGAGTGAAGACATTGGGAAGCAACAAACGGACCCATGAAGACCTAAAGACATCAGGACATTTTAGTTCAGACAACAATGAGATGGCAAAGCTGTAGGGACTTCAAGGATCCAGGAGTTCAGCATTACCTAGCAGGTTGTATCATGAGTGGTATCACTAGTGATTTCCAAGAGCATACAGTCCTAGGTGACTTCAGTGAAAGACTAGTATGTCTATCAAGGAGCAGAATTGAGGTATGTGGGAATCCAGCTATACACCATTTGACTTCTTGTTATTGTTTTGTTTCATTTCATTTTGGTTTTGTTTGAGTCTGCTGTACCCAGGGCAGCACTGAAACCACTAGGTAGTACCAAGAATGATCATGAATTCCTGCCTCCACATTCTGATATTTGAGACTATAGCTATGGACCCATGCCTAACATATGCTTTGCTGAAGATCAAATCCAAGACTCTGTGCATGCCAGGCAAGTGTTATACCCACTAAGCCATGTCCTAGCACCCATTAGTGTCTTTCCTAGGTCACACTATACATTTGCAAATGACAATGCATGGAAGAGATGCTGACATATCAACTCTCATCTGATCGGTTTCCCACTCTTACCTAGAACTGACCCACTTGCTAACTCATTTAACATGTTGAACATGTACTTCCTGATAGATGTCCTTTCACTTCAGCTCTGAACCTATAACGGGAATATGGGTTTAATTTTTGTACTGGATCAATGTTCTAGATTAAGTCCTGAGATTTTTTTCCCTTAGACTATACCATAAGTAGTTACCATGTATCAGTAGTTGTCTTAGTCATAAATCTGAAATAATTGGTTTCTCATAGTATTTAAACCATGGACTCTGGATCTTGACATCTCAGGATCTATTCTTATCTTTGACTCACAGCCATAGGCTGTTATTTAAGTTCTCTGCACCTTTATTTTCTCAGCTCTAGAATGGGGTTAGATATAACATTATTGCATAACAGTGTTGCAAGGATTGAATGAAAGAACCTTTAAAGTGTTGTCTAGGACTGGGCTTGTAGAATAGTGGTAGAGCAGTTAGCAAACATACAGAACTCTTTGGGTTTGATTCCCAGGATCACCAAAGAACAAATAAAAATAAATGATAAAACAGTGTCTAGTGTGTAATAGGTGTAACAAAGTCACTTACTATTGTTGTAAATCTGACCTTCACAATGACCCTATAATTTAAATATGATCCGTGTTCTCATTTTATGAACAATCATCTATTTGTGGATTATGCCTCTGAGATTGATTGTCTATGTGCCCCTAGGCCTTAGTTTCTCAGACAGAAAGTAGGATAGCAGGCAAACCTATAGTGTTATCACAGTAATTAAATAAAATAGTGTATCCATGTGCCTAGAATAATCATCGATCAACAGAACCTATCATTCTCAAAATTACTGGCACCATCAGCAGCATTGTCTATAAAAGCTGGAAGTGAAAGGAACTTGAACTCTACAGAGAGAGAGGCCTTTGCTTGCATTTCTACAGCTCATAGAGTCTTCTCTCTTGCATCACCTGCCCAACTCTTCACCTTCAACCACGTGTCTTAGCAGTACCTCATGTTCAAAATGAAATGAAATCCCCACTTTCTCTCATGTTCTCTGGCCGTTGTGTGGATTGTTACACCTCAGGGAACAACACTCCTCAAGGAGGGTCATATCACCAAGTCATCTATGTTAATCTCATCCTTGACAGTAGAAATGGCCCCAGGTCTGGCCAGAGTATTTGCTATTCCTCAAATCCCTCACATATTGTCCCAATTCTAGTTGAAGTTGCCATTACCACTTACATAAAGCTGTCATGTTCTTCTAAGAAACACTTTACCCTTACCTCCACTTAACTGTGAGTTTCTCTACAATTCTGACAAAGAAATTTATACAAAATCTGTCCATCATTTCATGCCTTCTCCTCCTTGATCAATCTACCCTGAACTCACACTTGAAGCCATCTTGAGTTGTTACAATGAAGACCATACTCCTGAACACAGTCTGTAATAAGGGATGGACATAGAGACCACTGTCACTTCCTCTATCATCAGAGGCTTCCCTGTTTTCATGTGTTGTATTCTCTGCACCCCTGGACTGTTGGAAATGTTTTGTTTGTTGGTTTATTGTTTGGCTTATATGAGATAATGTTTACTTGGCAATACAGGTTGACCAAGAGCTTACTTTGTAGCCCAAACTGGCCTTGTGACACTCCTTCTGTCTCAGCTTCCCAAGTACTGGGATTATGGGCATAACTTCCCACATCTTGCTATATATAACTAACTAAGTATAGCACTGTCCACTCGAGCTGAACTCAATAAACTCTTATTAGTCAACCTTCATCTCCCAGTAAGGCAGACAAAAGTTGAATTTAGCAACAGTGTTTGGATATAAAGCATAACACATTATTTCCTTTAATATCAGTGAGGCTGGAAATGTCCTTTTCACTCAGTCTTACTGGGTGACATCACATCTCTGCCATGAAGCTCACTTTCCCAACTTAGCAGGTCCTCTCCTCCATAATGTGGTTTTGGGACACAGGGGTGCAGTACTGGGGCTGTTTCAGCTCCTGGGGTCCACTGCCCAGATACTCACAGATCCTGGCACCACTTTCTGGAACTAAAGATGAGAAATGCTATAAGGAATATTCCACAACATCTTGCTACCCAAAGAGCATTACTTCCTCCTCAAGAGGAATGTTCAGTTTCTGCTTTCTCAGTCCCCTTCCTGGGCCCCAGCATCTGTGACAACTCATATACAAGTTTCTGGAGACACTGAGAGACAGTAGAAGGAGGAGGGATTATTGATGTCATTGTTTCTTAGTAACTCTCTCAGTTATCTCAACAAAACAAAAACACCTACCAATACATTAATGTTTCTATTTCTTTATATTTAAGTATTTCTTGTTCTGAGAAGTTCATTCATGAGTCTTGTATTTAAATTATTTCTACTTTCCTCTCCACCCTCCAACTCTTTATATATCCCTAATTTCCTTTCAAATTCATGAACCTTCTTTTATAATTATAAATAACACACACACACACACACACACACACACACACACACACAGCTGAATCCATTTAGTGTTGCTTCTAAATATATGTGCTTAGGGCTGACTCCTTGAGACTGAATAACCTATCACACTTGTCCCTAGAGGGGGTACTGATTCTTTCTCCCCCAGAATTGTTCTTTCTATCTCTGTGAAGAATTGAGTTGGAGTTTTGATAGGGATTGCATTGAATCTAGAGATTGCCTTTGGTAGGATGGCCATTTTTACTTTATTAATCCTACCAATCCATGAGCATGGGAGATCTTCCCATCTTCTGAGATCTTCTGCAATGTCTTTCTTCAGAGACTTGAAGTTCTTATCATACAGATCTTTCACTTCCTTAGTTAGAGTCACACCAACATATTTTATATTGTTTGTCACTATTATGAAAGATGTTTTTTTTTTCCTGAATTTTTTTCTTAGCCTGTTTATCCTTTGAGTAGAGGAAGCCACTGATTTGTTTGAGTTATTTTTATATCCAGCCATTTTGCTGAAGTTGTTTATCAGGTTTAGGGGTCCTCTGGTGGAATTTTTTGGATCACTTAAATATACTGTCATCTACAAATAGGGAAAAGAACTCAAGAAATTAGACTCCAGAGAACCAAATAACCCTATTAAAAATGGGGTACAGAGCTAAACAAAGAATTCTCAACCGAGGAATAATGAATGGCTGAGAAGCACTTAAGAAATGTTCAACATCCTTAGTCATTAGAGAAATGAAAATCAAAACAACACCAAGATTCCACCTCACACCAGTCAGAATGGCTAAGATCAAAAATTCAGGTGACAGCAGATGCTGGCAAGGATGGGTAGAAAGTGGAACACTCCTCCTTTGCTGGTGGGATTGAAAGCTAGTACCACCACTCTGGAAATCAGTTTGGCAGTCCCTCAGAGAATTGGACATAGTACTACCTGAGGACCCAGCTATACCACTCCTGGGCATATATCCAGAAGATGCTCCAACATGTAATAATAACACATGTTCCACTATGTTCATAGCATCCTTATTTATAATAGCCAAAACCTGGAAAGAACTCAGATGTCATTCAACATAGGAATGGATACAGAAAATGTGGTACATTTACACAATGGAGTACTCCTCAGCTATTAAAAATGATGAATTCATGAAATTCTTAGGCAAATGAATAGAACTAGAAAAATATCATCCTGAGTGAGGTAATCCAATCACAAAAGAAGACACATGATATGCACTTACCAGAATTTTGGAATACCCAAGATACAATTCACTGACCACATGAAGTTGAAGAAGAAGGAAGACCAAAGTGTGAATAGTTCCATCCCTCTTAGAAGGGGAAACAAAAGTCTCATGGAGGGAGTTACAGAGACAAAGTGTGGAGCAGAGACTGAAGGAAAGGCCATTCAGAGACCATCCCACCTTGGGATCCATCCCATGTACAGTAATCAAACCCAGACACTATTGTGGATGCCAACAAATGCTTGCTGACAGAAGCCTGAAATAGCTGTTTCCTGAGAGGCTACCAGTGCCTGACAAATGCAGAGGTGGATGCTCTCAACCAAACATTGGACTGAGCACATGGTCCCCAATGGAGGAACTAGAGAAAGGACCCAAGGAGCTGAAGGGGTTTGCTGCCCTATAAGAGGAACAACAATCTGAACCAACCAGATCCCCCAAAGCTCCCAGGGAATAAACCACCAATCAATGAGTACACATGGAGGGACCCATGGCTCCAGCTGCATTTGTAGCAGAGGATGGCCATGTCAATCATCAATGGGAGGAGAGGCCCATGGTCCTGTGAAGGCTCTATGCCCCAGTGTTGGGGAATGCCAGGGCCAGGAAGCAGGAGGGGGTGGGTTGGTGAGCAGGGGGAGAGGGAACGGGGTAGGGGATTTTCAGAGGGGAAACCAGAAAAGAAAATATCTAATTTGAAAATATCTAATAAAAAAATGTAAAGAAAAAATGAGGTTTAGCTCTTGAAATTAGGACCTTGGGGGTAGATGCTCAGGGATATCTTGTCTTTGGTCTTTTCGTGTTTTGTGGTGTGCTTCCTCTCTGCCAGGAAGTGTCTAGCTGTCTTCACTGACATAATCCCATCACTATCATGTTCTGCCTAAGCATATGGGGCCAAGCAACCACATCTCGAGTGCTCTGGAACTCCACTCTGGAAGTATTTATATACATAAATACCTAGGCTTGTATACATGTCTTCTAGAAACATATACCATGGGCCACAACTATTACTTTCTAGAGGAAAATCTGTGAGGTAAAGGTGTTCATGTGTACTCTATGTATCTTCTGATGTTTTCAGTCCAGGCATGCAATACTTTTCAATTAAACCTTGATCAGATTAAAAAATGTATGCAAGTGATTATTTTCTCTCATACAATTTGCAATAGCAAGACATAAGCAACTGGAAAATGGAGGTATTTTAAATGGTTTTAATTAAAGTATTGTCTACTCTGTGCCCTCAAATTAGTGCCCATGTGTTATTGTACTTATCCTTCCCTGTGACCCTGCAAGGTGGACACCATTCCATTTATTTTACAGATCATAAAACTGAGACCAATAAGATTAACAACCTGGCCCCAAATTACATGGACATAAACAGCAGAACTCAGGTTAAGATCTGGATTTGCTGAGCTTAAAAGTGTCTGGCTTTAAAAAAAAAATAACACTCCCTTTCAGCATAGGAAGAGAATGAAGGTGATGCAGTTGGTCTTCAGTATTGTCTTTGCGGTGTCCTCACTTCAGAATGGGAAATAAAGGCAACAGATCATTCCTAGGCAAAACATGAGATCAGGTTTCTCTTTTGCTAACTCACCAACAACTTTTTTCTTTTGCCTAGTCTTATTTAAAGACACAGCTTTAAACAATTACTTATTTTATTTTATGCACATGTGTATGCCGGAGTGTAGGTATGTTCTCTATGTGCATGTGGTAGCCTATAGAAGTCAGGAGCCCCTGGTAACTGGTTGTAGATGGTTGTGAAGCAGCCCAAGTATTGGGAATGGAACCTGAGTCTTTTGCAAGGGCAATAATATTCTTAGCCACAGAACTATCTCTCTATTCCCCTTAAAAACACCCTTTACAGCAGTGGTTTTCAGTCTTCTGAATGCTGCCACCCTTTAACACAGTTCTTCATGTTGTTGTGACTACCACCCCCATTGTAATTTTGCTACAGTTACAAATTGTAATGAAAATATGTTTTTCAATAGTTTTAGGTGACACTTGTGAAAACATAGTTTAACCCCCAAAGGAGTTGCAACCCACAGGTTGAGAACTTGTGCCTTAAAGACATATTGTTGGTTATTGACATATTGCTCTAACACATACACTTCCTCTTTAAGGTATATGTAACTTCTATACTAGCAAGCCAATAGGCAATGTGCAATTCTACTAGCCTGTCCAGAGGTAATGTGTATTTTTACTAGCTAAGCTATTGGGAATGTGCCTCTATACTAGTCTGCACTTAGACAATGTCCATATTAAATATCATACTTCTAACAAACAAAGAAGTAATTGAACCTACGCTAAATAGACTGAAAATGACATTTGCTCATAACAGAGCAGAGGTACCAAGGCAAAGCATCACTTTACTGGAGCATGACTAGGAATGTGCACACCTGGACTCAATTGTTTTGTTACTCTGCACAGGTTCTTAAGTGACCATGGTAGTACCACAAGAATGGATTTGTCAGTTTGGTTCAAGCTAGGATCACCTAAGAAGGTGCTCTTAGTTGAGGGATACTATTAGATTGGCTTGTGGGCATGCATGTGGAATGACATCTTAATTATTAATTGATGTATGAAGACCCAACCCATTGCAGTGAGCACCATCCCTAGGCATGTGTTCTGATGAATAAGAAAGCTAGCTGAGCATGAGCATAGGTGAGGGGACCATAGTCACATCCCTGAACCTGAATCAAAAGTTTCATCTTTAAAAAAACAAAAACAAAACTATCCCTCAATGATGGATATGACTTAAAAGTGTAAACCAGATAAGTGCTTTCCTTCCCTAAGTTGCTTTTGGTTAGAGTGTTTTATCACAGCAACAGAACTATAGCACTGGGGTTAGAAATGCATTTTACCTAGCAGGCAAAATCATAAATATGGACTCTGCAAGTAGTGATCATCTGTATTTCATCAGTGTTTAGACCAGTTTCTCCAGTTTTTCTGAAGTGGGAAACAGAAACCAAAACTTACACAAAAAGACACAATGGAGGGTCTGTCATCTTCACTCACATAAAATAGGATCTCCTCCCCTTCAGGGTCCCCCAGGCACGTGGATTCTGTACATTCCAGATTAAGGCTTCACTTCATGATTAAATTTTCTCTACAGCTCTAACCACCATTTTATCTATTATTTGTTTCGTGTGCTCTCTCTCCCTTTGGAGTAGAACTTGCATGGAAACAGATTCTTCGTTTTCTTCTGTCTTGATCACTATTGCTTCAATAGTCCTGGCTTAAGCACACTTTCCCTACATATTCTGTTTAGCATGTGAGAATGTGAGTGGCTATTCCTTGCTTAACATTTGAGTATGGGCAACTCTCACTGGCTAAGTGCAAGTACTCAAACACAGAGGGTGTCTCAAAAGCTTTCTAGCATTGATGCTGGGACTTTGTCCTGTGCATTAAACATTCAAACTGACCACTAGAAGAGAGAGAGTCAGCAAGGCTGTGTTTGGGGAAACTCTGGTGCAGACTTGTAAAGATTAAGCTTCATGCTAAAACCACTGATGTTTGAATAAGCTCAAGAAAGCAAGATGACTGTGGGAAACATTCATTGGTGCTTTTATCCTAGAAGTGTGAACACCCATGGTAATAATTTTTTTAAATGTATATTTGCTTGGATTTGTAGTGTGTGTGTGTGTGTGTGTGTGTGTGTGTTTTCAGTCCTCCCAGCTGAAGATTAGTGGGTCATTGTGAATGAAGGGTTAAGTTTAATTACCAATGCATTATAAACAGCATTCTTTTCTTTGCTTGCTTCCACTTTTGTACTTTATGATTCCATCAACTTTTCTGTACCACCTTCCTGGTAACCCTGAAGTTCATCTTGCTCTTTTCTTGTCTCTCTTCCACTCAAAGACCAGAGAGACTTGGCTCAAAAAACAAAGCCGACTGCCATTTTTCCTTTTTGATAGGAAATATAGGAATATCAGTGACTCCTTATGGTCCTTTGGGATAATCTTCACTCCCTGTGTAGCTTACTCTGCAAGAAAAAAAAAAGATAATCAAACATGAGATGATAGTGTTGAGGTAAGCTGAGGGTAGAATTCTGGGATTTGCTGGTGTTATTTCTACTTTTGCCTGCGTTTAAGGACAAAAGTAAAGAATGGCTGTTCTGGTGTAGTTTGAGTCTGTAATGTCCTGCAGAGGTTCTTGATGAATGCTTTGCAGGTTCTGCTGCTATTTTTAGGAGAGTGTGGAAGTCCAATGGGGCCTATCTAGAAGAATTAGATCACTCGGGGGCAAGTTGGTCTAGCCATATGATCCCTGGCCATTTCCTAGTCAACCATAAAGGGAACAGTTCTCATCTGCTACATGTTCCCACCTCTGTGACATCTCTTCTCAAATGTGTGGGGCCCAACAACTCTCTGAAACTGTGAACCAAAGTAAATTCTCCTATTAATTATATCTGTCAAGTGTTTCTGTTACAACTATGCAAAAGATAACGACTACAGTGTGCTGAAGTTTGAGTGTGAGTCCCCATAAGAAAGGTACAGCCAGGGGAAGCAGTGTGTGCAGCCCAGACAATGCCTCCTTTATGGGATACTTGGCAGTGTGCTAATCAAAGACCTTTTATAGTCACCTAGCTATAATGACACTTTGTTGTGTTGGCCTGCACAGATAATGTCAGTTTTGTCAACACAGCTAATCAACTTATATACTCATAGCACATCAAAACTATATTTTAATGTATGTAACAAAGACAGAAAGACATAATGGCACTGGTTCAGGGTATCTGAAGTCTGGTGTGAGAACTCCAGAAAATAAGTGCGGAGAAGGGACAGAAGTTACACAGTGTAGTTGATGAGCAGGGCATCTGCTCACAACACTGAACTAGAACTTCTCACCCCACCCACTGCATCACTCCTCATGGCTAACTTCAGAATTAGAGCAACCTAATCAGAAAAGTCTCTGTTTTCAGTGAACAGCAGTAATACAGAGACTAATGACTGCCAAATGCAGAGACTAATGGCTGAGAATACGTGATGGGTGCATGCTCAGCTCTAAACAAGCTGTTTCTATCATTATTTTTAAGGCACAGGAAATGTTGTGGCATAAGAGTAAAGAGAATGTAAGATCTAACTGGTAGGGAGGACAGTCCTGTCCAGTCTTCTCAACATGACATCACTAACACAATGGTGAACTCAGAGCAGCTTCCTGTACTTATGCTGGAACTGCACATGTTAGGTCTCAATGTTTAATCATAGGCGGGAGAGGGGCTCAGGACCTTCGTCCTTACTTCTGAGCTATTATGTATTTCTAGGCTCTTGGAGAAGCATGGGGGTTGTCTTCAGTTGTGTGCCCACTGCTGAACCCACCAGGTACCGATGGATAGTTGAAATCCCAAGGCCACACACATGGCCTTGATCAAACTTAGGGACACAAACAAAACAAAAATATGTGTCTATGGGAGATGGACGGATAAGGAAAAAGATGAGTGGATAGGGAGGGAGGTGATAGAAAAGACTGAGATGAGAGCAGTCAGAATACAGTATATACAAGGATGAAACAGCCCAAAGAAAATTTAGTTAATAAAGAAAAATGAATGAGGCTAAGCCCTTAACTTGTGTCAGTTCTTTTAATTTGAAGCCTTACAGGGAAGCTCAGGAGGTGCTTGTAGAGTAAATACTTCATAGTGTTCCTGGAAGTTCAACTTCAATGAACAAGAATGTAGGACAGAAGCATCTGATATAATGATGACTTGGCTGTTTAGAGCTGGCTTTTACTAGCCTGTGGGAACTGCCGTGTCATGAAAATGACTGTTCCTCCTATCATAGCTGCCTTGGTGGACTTTAGGTGAAACCTGTGAGGAAGAACTGGATTCCATGGCAACACAAGAATCCAGGGGTGACAACAATTTCCAGAAGTTTCTCATATGGCCCTTGAGCTAGAACAGGTAAAAGAGAATTTATATGCCTCATTTTTACATTCCTTTAGATCACATTTTATTGTATATTCTTGAGAAGAAATAACTCTTTATACTACAGCTGTTTTCTTCCTTAGGAGCCTATAAAAAGCAAGGTTTTGTTGTCTTGTTATAGAAATGCTTTATATAGTTAGGGCTTATAGAAAAAATGTTTATTTTATAAAATCTTCCTTTGTTTAATAGTTATTAGAAAACTAAAGGTTACATGGTTACATGTAAGGTGGATTTTCCAAGAAATGCTTCAGAGACATGGCATGGATGAGACACAGCCCATGACATATAGAAATTGGGAGCAGTAGCAGAAGGAAAAAGGAAAAAATATTTTTTTGCCTTCTTTCTAAAGAGAGCTTTTAAATGTAGTGCTGAAATTGCATGTACACAAAGACATGGTGGCATTTGTGAAAAAGAGTGTGGATATTGGTGTTAGAAGAGCATCAGTCTGAAGTGTGCATCCATTGTCTAGATGTTTCCTTGTCTATAGCCTGCACAAAGAAGCACAGCAGCTGTGCAGAGCTTCAGTGACAGGCTTCTACAAGTGCTCTACCGTGCTTTCCTTCTCCCTCCTTGTTCCTCCACCAGCATCTCCTCTCAAGGCCCTCCTCTGAACCTCTATGTCACTCAAGAAAACTCAACTAAATTTCCATGAAGCATTTTTGGCTCTAATTAGTACCTGGGAGAGGGGGGCATTCCAAAGATTAGTTCTAGATTTGAAAGTCTAAGGAGATGGGCATTTTTAAAAATTATACTTTAGTGTGGGTGTGTCTCTGTGTGAGTATATGTTATAAAGCTCAAAGCACAACATGCG
Source organism: Mus caroli (assembly GCF_978045245.1). NCBI lineage: Eukaryota > Metazoa > Chordata > Mammalia > Rodentia > Muridae > Mus > Mus caroli. The sequence goes on along the minus strand of NW_028227259.1, from coordinate 47,434,971 downwards.
AGTGTCCGTTCTCCCCTTATATCATGTGGGTCCAGGGGATTGAACTCCAGTCATCAGGCTTGGCCTCAGGTACCTTTACCCATTGAGTCATCTCACTCTCTCAAAGATAGTTTTCATCAATGGGAGTGCTTTTAACAAAATGTTGAAAATGAAGCCCACTGTTAAGTGAATCTTATCATAATGGAATCTACCTCTTTATAATATGTATCTAAACATCGTGTCTCACAAGGTATTTGTAATTTGAAATCCTGTAACTATGGACCTTCGAAACTCCATGAAAACCAGTGTGGACTCATCTATACTTTGCATATGGACCAGCAAGGAAGAAGTCTTCATTGTAAGTTCTGACCCTACCTCCTTAGGACACCTTTGAGTGATGGCTCTTGGCCAATTTTCCCTATTTGGAAATTGTATCCGTTACTTCTCTTGTTGCAATATCAAAATGCCTGACAAAAGCAATGTAAGAAAGAAAGGGTTTATGTCTGGCACAGTTCAAGGGAAGGCCCGACAGCAGCATTGTAACATCATATTGCATTTGCAATCAGAGATCTGAGAGCAAGCACTATTCATGCTCAGCTTGCCTTCTCCTTGCTCAGTTTAAGACCTCGGGTTAAATAACGGGGCTGTGCAGAGGTAAAGCAATGTCTTTCTGGTTCAATGTTAATCTACAGAGTCCCTCAAGACTTGCCCAGAGGGTAACATGATCTAGATAATCCTCCACAGCTGTTTAGGCCTTAGCAAACTGGCAATCTATATTAGCCATTACAAAGGTAGTAGGTAGAGAGATAGCAAGAGGATAGAAGAGGGGGCATGTGTAACATCTCAGACATGGATAGACCCCTTTCTAACAATATCTCCTAACAGACTATCCATTCTCTTGACAGCCTTAAATCTTACTTTTTTCCCACTGTGGCTTCAGTTCCTCCAGGTTTTTAATGCTTAAATCCCTGATCATCCATTGAGCCCACTCTGTGACCATTTTGTTTTGGTCAATGTTTTCAGTTTCTTGCCATATTCTGAATGAGTACTGATCCTGTGACCCACAAACGCTAAGGCTGAGAACCTCTGGCCTCTGGTTATCTACCAGTGTTCTCTCTTCCCATACAAGAATTTTCTTTGTTCCAGGTGCTAGAAGCCATTTGTGGCTATAAGCAGATACCACATTGTCCCTTGCTTTCTCCACATGAGCTGCATTTTTCCTTGAACTTTTACCTTCCTGACTCTGGTGAATTACCTGGTCTTTTTGCCTCAATTCAGCCCCACTTCTTTCTGCAGATGTCTTCCCTGGCACTCCTTGGTTGATTTCAGCATCTCTTTTCTCATTTCTACTCCCCATCTTATCAAATATCCCAAGACAACTTTCCCAATTCTCAGAATTAAAGAATTTTGTCCCAATGATGTAAAGTGAAGAACTTCAAACATCTTTGCAGCTACTTTGTTCTTCAACGCAAACTTTACCTGCCCTATGCAGTCTTCTCTGAGCTCACATTAATGCCCTAAACTTCTGTATCTCTTATGCTCCCCCCTGTAGCATTATAGGACCAGTAACCAACCCTTCCTTGCACTTCAGTAATGGTTTACTTGCCTTTTTCTCCCCATTATATCATTGAACATGCTTTTCTGATTCCACCTGCAATGAACGCTCCTCCTCTCTGGCAACTTCCATTTATTTTTCAGAATTCACCCTAAATATCCCTGCTTCTATTAAGCTTTCTCGATCTTCCAGCCATCAATATAGGCTGTTCCTCCCCTCACACTTCAGAGCACTCTGTTTGCACATCTTCGTTCTATAACACACCCACCAAAACAAACATCACAATGTTCGCAGCATTAATGGAACATTAGATTGAAGATGGACAAGGACTTGGAACCACAGCTTTCTTCAAACTTCCCTTGATGTGCCTGCCTGTCACCTGTAACTCCATGACACTCTACCACTGTTTGTCTTTCTCTGAACAGAAGCTCTTTGACAGGAGACACCAGGTTAATCTTTTTCTTCTTATAGAAAATCACAATAGCAAGCTCACCCACAAAGTGCTAGTAAAAGAATGAGGGTATGAAGTTGATTTTATGTTGTGGTGGAGAGCTTTATATTTATCTGTAACCCTTTTGAGTTTGAACTTGAGTTTTGCAAACAGAAGTTCTAGAACTATAATACTCCAGTGCCCAGGTCCTTCAGACCTAATTTGCAAATATTCTACTCAAAGGATCAATATAAGCTCTACTCCATGTGGTTGGCAAGTGCAATCTTTGAGCATATTAGAATGAACTTTCTCTTATCCATTGGTTCTAGCAGTCACTAGTGACAACAACCATTTTAGTTAGATACTTGTGGAAGATATTTATAGATTTCAAAAGAAAGGACCACAACAAACAATGATATTAAGGAGTTAGACTGGTTGATGATGGGGGGAATCATGAAAATAGTAGAATCTCGGTGTACTGAGACATTCTGGGCTAGATTCCAGTTCCCTTCAGTTTCATGCTAGCTCTATCACTTTGGGAAAGTTGCTGAATGTCTCTGTAGGAGGGTTAAGTGATGGCTATGAGGCTTGGGAGACAGCTTGGAGTGTAAAGACCCTTCTGCACAGACCCTATGATGCCAGTTCAGTCCCTACAGGTGACTCTACTGTGTCTTGAGAAACCAGTGGAAGATGCTGCTGGCTAATCTAGCCAGATTTTCAAGTGGTTCTGATAACTGGTGGTGACCTTGGAAATGGCTTTGGTGGAAGTAGGGAGACTCTCAATGTCCATAAGGCAATGATGGTAGCTGCAGTAGTGGTAAGCTTGGTGGCTGTGGGGGTGGCTCCAGTGGATTCAACAATGAAGAAAAGGATTTCAGAGGTGTTAGAAACTATGGTTTTGGAAATGACACCAACCAATTTTCAAATGTTGGACCTAGGAAAGGAGGACCATGGAGAAAGAAGAAACTACTCTCCCATCAATGTACAACAGACCAGTATTTTGCCAAAGCAGGAAACCAAGGTGTCTGTGGTGGTCTTACTATAGCAGGAACAGGAAGTTGTATGTGTGGGATGGAGGGTATCTGTACATGTATGTGGAGGATTCGTGCTGGCGTCAAGGGCTTTTCTTGGTTATATTTGGCCCCTGAGACAGAATCTCATTGAACATGGAGTGGGGCTGATTTGGCCAAGCCCTAGCCATTCTCCTATTTCTGTCCCCCACAGATGAGGATTATAGGTACACATATGGCCACACACAGCCTTTCTCATGAGTGTTGGGCATTCGAACACATGGCTTCATGCTTACAAACACTTCTTCCCCCTTGAACCATCTCCTCAGCCAGGCAGGACACTTTGATATTGCTTGGAAGCAAAGCCAGCAGTACAGGAGAGCAGGAAACACCACAAGATGTGACAAAAATTCTCAGAATACCTTCCAGTCCTTTCTATAGCTGGTGGCAAAGTTTTTGTCAAGTCTCAAAGGTTGCTCAACACTAGTTATGGCACCAAGATCCCACTAGATTTATGCCATCAATAAAGATTGGGCACTAGGACATGGAAGTGTTTGCTTCCTGTGCACCAAACTCAATATAAGACATGAATAAGTCACAGCTCTCCCCAAAGACCAGTGAGATTTTCCTCAGAATGCCATCTATGCCAGCCAAGTAGGTATGGCAAGGGGCATCTGGATGAAAGTTCCATCAGGTGACACATGCAGACACAGACACCCATATTAACTCCTCTGCTCTCCCCTCTCCTCTAACTTGAAACACCTCAGGCCAGTGATCCTGGTTGCCACAAGACTGGGGAAGAGTTGGCCTTAGGCTCTATTGTGGAGAACAGTGGCCTGTATCAGGAATACTAGTGGCAGCTGTTTTGTGGCAGTGTCACCGTGGAACAGGACCTAGCTGCTGTGAGGTTGTTTGAAGCAATAGATACTAAATTTTTAACCACTTGATTTTGGTTTCTGCTCTGTGGGAATGTAAAGGACCCTCCACCAAAAAGTGGGGTTTAATGTAGGTTTCTTTTTCGATCTCTACGTTGTTATTTCTTTTTTTTTTTTTAAATAAAAAAATTTTTTAAAGCTTTAATAAATGGTCAATTTTTATTTTATTTTTTTTAATATTTTTATTACATATTTTCCTCAATTACGTTTCCAATGCTATCCCAAAAGTCCCCCATAGCGCCCCCCCACTTCCCTATCCACCCATTCCCATTCTTTTGGCCCTGGCATTCCCCTATATTGGGGCATATAAAGTTTGCAAGTCCAATGGGCCTCTCTTTCCATTGATGGCTGACTAGGCCATCTTTCGATACATATGCAGCTAGAGACAAGAGCTCCGGGGTTCTAGTTAGTACATCATGTTGTTCCAACAATAGGGATGCAGATCCCTTTAGCTCCTTGGGTACTTACTCTAGCTTCTCCATTGGGAGCCCTGTGATACATCCAATAGCTGACTGTGAACATCCACTCCTGTGTTTGCTAGGCCCCAGCATCGTCTCACAAAAGACAGCTATATTTGGGTCCTTTCAGCAAAATCTTGCTAGTGTATGCAATGGTGTCAGCGTTTAGAAGTTGATTATGGGATGGATCCCTGGGTACGGCAGTCTCTAAATGGTCCATCCTTTCATCACCGCTACGAACTTTGTCTCTGTAACTCCTTCCCTGGGTGTTTTGTTCCCAATTCTGAGAAGGTGCACAGTGTTCACACTTTGGTCTTCATTCTTCTTGAGTTTCATGCGTTTAGCAGATTGTATCTTAAATCTTGGGTATCCTAAGTTTTGGGCTAATATCCACTTATCAGTGAATACATATTGTGTGAGTTCTTTTGTGATTGTGTTACTTCACTCAAGATGATGCCCTCCAGGTCCATCCATTTGGCTAGGAATTTCATAAATTCATTCTTTTTAATAGCTGAGTAGTACTCCATTGTGTAAATGTACCATAATTTCTGTATCCATTCCTCTGTTGAGGGACATCTGGGTTCTTTCCAGCTTCTGGCTATTATAAATAGGGCTGCTATGAACATAGTGGAACATGTGTCCTTTTTACCGGTTGGGACATCTTCTGGATATATGCCCAGGAGAGGTATTGCTGGATCCTCCGGTAGTACTATGTCCAATTTTCTGAGGAACCGCCAGACTGATTTCCAGAGTGGTTGTACAAGCTTGCAATCCCACCCACAATGGAGGAGTGTTCCTCTTTCTCCACATCCTCGCCAGCATCTGTTGTCACCTGAATTTTTGATCTTAGCCATTCTGACTGGTGTGAGGTGGAATCTCAGGGTTGTTTTGATTTGCATTTCCCTGATGATTAAGGATGTTGAACATTTTTTCAGGTGTTTCTCTGCCATTCGGTATTCCTCAGGTGAGAATTCTTTGTTCAGTTCTGAGCCCCATTTTTTAATGGGGTTATTTGACTTTCTGGAGTCCACCTTCTTGAGTTCTTTATATATATTGGATATTAGTCCCTTATCTGATTTAGGATAGGTGAAGATCCTTTCCCAATCTGTTGGTGGTTTTTTTGTCTTATTGATGGTGTCTTTAGCCTTGCAGAAGCTTTGTAGTTTCATGAGGTCCCACTTGTCAATTCTCGATCTTACAGCACAAGCCATTACTGTTCTATTCAGGAATTTTTCCCCTGTGCCCATATCTTCAAGGCTTTTCCCCACTTTCTCCTCTATAAGTTTCAGTGTCTCTGGTTTTATGTGAAGTTCCTTGATCCACTTAGACTTGACCTTAGTACAAGGAGATAGGAATGGATCGATTCGCATTCTTCTACATGTTAACAACCAGTTGTGCCAGCACCATTTGTTGAAAATGCTGTCTTTCTTCCACTGGATGTTTTTAGCTCCCTTGTCGAAGATCAAGTGACCGTAGGTGTGTGGGTTCATTTCTGGGTCTTCAATTCTATTCCATTGGTCTATTTGTCTGTCACTATACCAGTACCATGCAGTTTTTATCACAATTGCTCTGTAGTAGAGCTTTAGGTCCGGCATGGTGATTCCACCAGAGGTTCTTTTATCCTTGAGAAGAGTTTTTGCTATCCTAGGTTTTTTGTTATTCCAGATGAATTTGCAGATTGCACTTTCTAATTCGTTGAAGAATTGAGTTGGAATTTTGATGGGGATTGCATTGAATCTGTAGATTGCTTTTGGCAAGATAGCCATTTTTACAATGTTGATCCTGCCAATCCATGAGCATGGGAGATCTTTCCATCTTCTGAGATCTTCTATAATTTCTTTCTTCAGAGACTTGAAGTTTTTATTATACAGATCTTTCACTTCCTTAGTTAGAGTCACGCCAAGATATTTTATATTATTTGTGACTATTGAGAAGGGTGTTGTTTCCCTAATTTCTTTCTCAGCCTGTTTATTCTTTGTGTAGAGAAAGGCCATTGATTTGTTTGAGTTAATTTTATATCCAGCTACTTCACCGAAGCTGTTTATCAGGCTTAGGAGTTCTCTGGTGGAATTTTTAGGGTCACTTATATATACTATCATATCATCTGCAAAAAGTGATATTTTGACTTCATCTTTTCCAATTTGTATCCCTTTGATCTCCTTTTGTTGTCGAATTGCTCTGGCTAGGACTTCAAGTACAATGTTGAATAGGTATGGAGAAAGTGGACAGCCTTGTCTAGTCCCTGATTTTAGAGGTATTGCTTCAAGCTTCTCACCATTTACTTTGATGTTGGCTACTGGTTTGCTGTAGATTGCTTTTATCATGTTTAGGTATGGGCCTTGAATTCCTGATCTTTCCAAGACTTTTATCATGAATGGGTGTTGGATCTTGTCAAATGCTTTTTCCGCATCTCACGAGATGACCATGTGGTTTTTGTCTTTGAGTTTGTTTATATACTGGATTACGTTGATGGATTTCCGTATATTGAACCATCCCTGCATCCCTGGGATGAAACCTACTTGGTCAGGATGGATGATTGTTTTGATGTGTTCTTAGATTCGGTTAGCAAGAACTTTATTGAGGATTTTTGCATCAATATTCATAAGGGATATTGGTCTGAAGTTTTCTATCTTTGTTGGGTCTTTTTGTGGTTTAGGTATCAGAGTAATTGTGGCTTCATAGAATGAGTTGGGTAGAGTACCTTCTGTTTCTATTTTGTGGAATAGTTTGTGAAGAACTGGGATTAGATCTTCTTTGAAGGTCTGATAGAACTCTGCACTAAACCCATCTGGTCCTGGGCTTTTTTTAGTTGGGAGACTATTAATGACTGCTTCTATTTCTTTGGGGGATATAGGGCTGTTTAGATCATTAACCTGATCTTGATTCAACTTTGGTACCTGGTATCTGTCTAGGAACTTCTCCATTTCATCCAGGTTCTCCAGTTTTGTTGAGTATAGCCTTTGGTAGAAGGATCTGATGGTGTTTTGGATGTCTTCAGGATCTGTTGTTATGTCTCCTTTTTCATTTCTGATTTTGTTAATTAGGATGCTTTCCCTGTGCCCTCTAGTGAGTCTGGCTAAGGGTTTATCTATCTTGTTGATTTTCTCAAAGAACCAGCTCCTTGATTGGTTGATTCTTTGAATAGTTTTTCTTGTTTCCACTTGGTTGATTTCACCCCTGAGTTTGATTATTTCCTGCCGTCTACTCCTCTTGGATGAATTTGCTTCCTTTTGTTCTACTGCTTTTAGGTGTGTTGTCAAGCTGCTAATGTGTGCTCTCTCTAGTTTCCTTTTGGAGGCACTCAGAGCTATGAGTTTTCCTTTTAGAAATGCTTTCATTGCGTCCCATAAGTTTGGGTATGTTGTGGCTTCATTTTCATTGAACTCTAAAAAGTCCTTAATTTCTTTCTTTATTCCTTCCTTGACCAAGGTATCATTGAGAAGAGTGTTGTTCAGTTTCCACGTGAAGGTTGGCTTTCTATTATTTATTTTGTTATTGAAGATCAGCCTTAGTCCATGGTGATCTGATAGGATGCATGGGACAATTTCAATATTTTTATATCTGTTGAGGCCTGCTTTGTGACCAATTATGTGGTCAATTTTGGAGAAGGTACCATGAGGTGCTGAGAAGAAGGTATATCCTTTTGTTTTAGGATAGAATGTTCTGTAGATATCTGCCAGATCCATTTGATTCATAATTTCTCTTAGTTTCACTGTGTCCCTGTTTAGTTTCTGTTTCCATGATCTGTCCATTGGTGAAAGTGGTGTGTTGAAGTCTCCCACTATTATTATATGAGGTGCAATGTGTGCTTTGAGCTTTACTAAAGTTTCTTTAATGAATGTGGCTGCCTTTGTATTTGGAGCATAGATATTCAGGATTGATAGTTCCTCTTGGAGGATTTTACCTTTGATGAGTATGAAGTGTCCCTCCCTGTCTTTTTTAATGACTTTGGGTTGGAAGTCAATCTTATCAGATATTAGAATGGCTACTCCAGCTTGTTTCTTCATGCCATTTGCTTGGAAAATTGTTTTCCAGCCTTTCATTCTGAGGTAGTGTCTATCCTTTTCTCTGAGATGAGTTTCCTGTAAGCAGCAAAATATTGGGTCTTGTTTGTGTAGCCAGTTTGTTAGTCTATGTCTTTTTATCGGGGAGTTGAGTCCATTGATATTAAGAGATATTAAGGAAAAGTAATTGTTGTTTCCTGTTATTTTTGTTGTTAAAGTTGGCATTTTGTTCTTGTGGCTGTCTTCTTTTAGGTTTGTTGAGGGATTACCTTCTTGTTGTTTCTAGGGCGTGGTTCCTGTCCTTGTATTGGTTTTTTTCTGTTATTATCCTTTGAAGGGCTGGATTCGTGGAGAGATAATGTGTGAATTTGGTTTTGTCGTGGAATACTTTGGTTTCTCCATCTATGTTAATTGAGAGTTTGGCTGGGTATAGTAGCCTGGGCTGGAATTTGTGTTCTTTTAGTGTCTGTATAACATCCGTCCAGGATCTTCTGGCTTTCATAGTCTCTGGTGAAAAATCTGGTGTAATTCTGATAGGCTTGCCTTTATATGTTATTTGGCCTTTTTCTCTTACTGCTTTTAGTATTCTATCTTTATTTAGAGCATTTGTTGCTCTGATTATTATGTGTCGGGAGGTATTTCTTTTCTGGTCCAGTCTATTTGGAGTTCTGTAGGCTTCTTGTATGTTCATGGGCATCTCTCTCTTTAGATTTGGGAAGTTTTCTTCTATAATTTTGTTGAAGATGTTTGCTGGTCCTTTGAGTTGAAAATCTTCATTCTCATCCACTCCTATTATCCGTAGGTTTGGTCTTCTCATTGTGTCCTGTATTTCTTGGATGTTTTGAGTTAGGATCTTTTTGCATTTTACATTTTCCTTGATTGTTGTGCCGATGTTCTCTATGGAATCTTCTGCACCTGAGATTCTCTCTTCCATCTCTTGTATTCTGTTGCTGATGCTCGTATCTATGGTTCCAGATTTCTTTCCTAGGGTTTCTATCTCCAGTGTTGCCTCATTTTGGGTTTTCTTTATTGTGTCTACTTCCCTTTTTAGGTCTAGTATGGTTTTGTTCATTTCCATCATCTGTTTGGATGTGTTTTCCTGCTTTTCTGTAAGGACTTCTACCTGTTTGATTATGTTATCGTGTTTTTCTTTAAGGATTTGTAACTCTTTAGCAGTGTTCTCCTGCAATTCTTTAAGGGATTTTTGTGCTTCCTCTTTATTGTCTTCTGCCTGTTTAGCAGTGTTCTCCTGCATTTCTTTAAGTGTGTTATTAAAGTCCTTCTTGAAGTCCTCTATCATCATCAGGAGATATGCTTTTAAATCCGTGTCTAGCTTTTCCGGTGTGTTGGGGTGCCCTGGACTGGGCGAAGTGGGGGTGCTGGGTTCTGATGATGGTGAGTGGTCTTGGTTTCTGTTAGTAAGATTATTACGTTTACCTTTCGCCATCTGGTAATCTCTGGGGTTAGTTGTTATCGTTGTCACTGTTTAAAGATTGGAGCAGAAGCTGTGTTCCACTCACCAGCAGTCTCTAAATCCTGTGGCGGGGGTCGTGGGTAGCTGACGGTACCCCGGTGCTGGTCCAGCCGGAAGAGGCCTGTGGTCCTACTCAGGCCGTTTTTCTGCTTCCCTAACTAATGCAGTTTCTGGTCCCGCGTGCAATTGGATTGGAGCAGAAGCTGTGTTCCACTCTCCAGAAGTCTTAAGATCCTGTGGTGGATGTTGTGGGTAGCTGGTGAGTGTCAGCCGACCCTGCGCCCCACCTGCCCTGGTGCTTTTCTGACCGGAAGAGGGTTGTGGCCCTATGTAGGCCGGATTTCTCTCTCCCCAACCAGAGCAGTCTCAGGGCCCGCGTGATTGGACTGGAGCAGAAGGTGTGTTCCACTCACCAGCAGTCCCAAAATCCTGCGGCGGGGGTCCGGAAGAGGGTTGTGGCCCTATGTAGGCCGGATTTCTCTCTCCCCAACCAGAGCAGTCTCAGGGCCCGCATGATTGGACTGGAGCATAAGGTGTGTTCCACTCACCAGCAGTCCCAAAATCCTGCGGCGGGGGTCGTGGGTAGCTGGCGGGTGTCAGGCAACCCTGCGCTCCTGCTACCCTGGCGCTGATCCAGCTGGATGAGGCCTGTGGTCCTACTCAGGCCGGTTTCTGCTTCCCTAACTAATGCAGTCTCAGGTCCCGCACGCAATTGGATTGGAGCAGAAGCTGTGCTCCACTCACCAGAAGTCTTAAGATCCTGTGGCGGGTGTTGTGGATAGCTGGCGAGTGTCAGCAGACCCTGTGCCCCAGCTGCCCTGGTGCTTTTCTGACCGGAAGAGGGTTGTGGCCCTATGTAGGCCGGATTTCTCTCTCCCCAACCAGAGCAGTCTCAGGTCCCGCGTGATTGGACTGGAGCAGAAGCTGTGTTCCACTCACCAGCAGTCCCAAAATCCTGCGGCGGGGGTCGTGGGTAGCTGGCGGGTGTCAGGCAACCCTGCGCTCCTGCTACCCCGGGCCGGATGAGGCCTGTGGCCCTACTCAGGCCGGTTTCTGCTTCCCTAACTAATGCAGTCTCAGGTCCCGCGCAATTGGATTGGAGCAGAAGCTGTGTTCCACTTACCAGCAGTCCCAAAATCCTGCGGTGGGGGTCGTGGGTAGCTGGCGGGTGTCAGGCAACCCTGCGCTCCTGCTACCCTGGTCCCGCGCAATTGGATTGGAGCAGAAGCTGTGTTCCACTCACCAGCAGTCCCAAAATCCTGTGGAGGGGGTCGTGGGTAGCTGGCGGGTGTCAGGCAACCCTGCGCTCCCGCTACCCCGGCGCTGATCCAGCCGGATGAGGCCTGTGGTCCTACTCAGGCAGGTTTCTGCTTCCCTAACTAATGCAGTCTCAGGTCCCGCGCAATTGGATTGGAGCAGAAGCTGTGCTCCACTCACCAGAAGTCTTAAGATCCTGTGGCGGGTGTTGTGGGTAGCTGGCGAGTGTCAGTCGACCCTGCGCCCCAGCTGCCCTGGTGCTTTTCTCTACGTTGTTATTTCATGTGATAGTTTGATCGTCGTGATTATGATGCTTGGCAAATGATCTTTAAAATAAAAAAGCTGACCAAATGGTATTTGTTTCCTGGTGAAGATAGTTCCAGTGAGGATGGCAGGGGAGACACATAGTGGGATCTCTTTCCTCTAGAGACACACAGTGGGACCCTTTTCCTCTAGAGACACACAGTGAGAAGACTTTTCTCTAGTAGCTTTAGCATTACCATGTTAGTCACTGTAATAAAATTCCTACTGTGAGTGGCGTTTTAGAAACTTGATGGATTACATAAATCTCCAAATAGGTACTCCTCACAAGAGCAGCTGTTCTCCTCAATAGAGCCTGAGGTGCACCTTCCCCTACTCATGTGACAACCAGAGTCATCCAACTGAAATGCTTAAAGTCAGAGGCGAGAGAGAACAGAGAAGCTAGTGTGAAATGTCTGTGTGTGTGTCACCTGACTTACCTATCACCTGATGCCACTGGCCACACTCATGGGAAAAGAAGGCTGGCAGGGATGTCATTGGGGGGTGGGGGGGGAGAATCTCACTGGTCCTCAAGGGGAGCTGTGAAATGTTTGCTATACTGAGTCTGTGCATAGAAGTTAAACTCTGTTCCTTACCTTACTACCCACTCTTCGGTCATGCCATACAGCAAATAGGATTATGACTCTATAGTTCGTGTTGGAAATCATTGTGATCTGACAAAAATAATGGTTGTTGTAATTAACTGATTGCAATAAGGCTCAGTCTGCAATGGAAAAAAAATATTCTAAGGAGGATATGGACTAGCCTGTTCAGAGCTGACCTGTTCCTCCCACCACACCTACTCCATCTCCCACCTCTGCTCTGCCTCTCTGCCCATCTGCCTCCACATCTCTGGGGTACACGCTGCTCCTGATTGCAGCATAGGTTTTCATCTCCATTGGCCTTTGCTCCATTGCTCCATCTATTTAAGATGCCTTTGTCCCATCTTATGCCAAGGGAAAGAGAGAAGGCAAGACAGACAGATAGACAGACAGATAGACAGACAGAGACAGACAGAGACAAAGACAGAGACAGAGACAGAGACGGGAAGCCCTTTCTTGCCTGTGCAAGTACCACATCGTGACTAGGGATTCTGCTTCCCTGAGAAGTCTAGTTTCCCCTCTTCTCTTACCGAATTTTCTTCTCCACAAGCAAGTTCTAACTCAAGGTCCCACAGCTACACTTTGAAAGTGTTGCACACATACTTAGGCTTGTAGCTTTTGGACCACTTTTTAAAAAGATATTTCACATGCTTTAAAAAATATTTATAAGAAAAGCATCACAACCTAGGGCTAGGCAGAGAATTCTTGGGCTTTATGACAAAGGCATTCCACCCCCCCCCCAAAAAAAAGCAAAAAGAAAATGAATTTCTAAAAAAATCCAATGACTGGAAGAAAATAGTTGCAAATGAAGTCTTTTAAACTGCTTGTATCCCAATATAAAAGAACTCTTTGAACTAAGCAGTAAGATAATAAACAATTTGATAAAATGTGGGCAAAGGCCTTGTACCAACACTTGTTCAAAGGTAGATATGCATAAACATATGGAAAGAAATGCAGTATGATTAGCTCTTAGCTATCCAGGGCACAGTTTCAGTGAGATCTCATCACATCCTCACTAGAAGAGCCAAATTAAAGCACACTGGCAAGAAAAAGGTACTGAAGAGAATGTGGAGCCAATTGGTCCTTTACACTGCAGAGTGGGGAAAAAACAATAAAACCACACTGAAAACATCAGTCATTCTTCCACATGAGCCACTGAATACATGCTCTGGGCATTTAGTCTAGGGAAAAAATATGAGAACCTATAAATAAATATTCAGAATAGGTTATATCTAGCAATCAAACACCAAAACCCATTTAAATATCTGTTAATTGGTGATGAGCAAACTAATTGATATGTCCTTTCAGTGGAGATTTTATATATATATATATATATATATATATATATATGAGTGTGTGTGTAAATTTATATATATTTGTATATTTGTATATATGTATGTGTGTGTACACTCCTGTATATGAAATATGTTATATATATATATATATATAATATATATGTATAATAAACCCAGGCAAATAAGATATATAGCTAATAGTAATGAACTGATGTCAAACTGCAAGCTATGACAATGGACTATTATGATGGGCTGTCAAAAGATACATAGGTTCACTCCGTACTCCTTTATTTATTTGTTTCTTTTGGTTGCCTCTTGACAGAGTTATTGAGATTCCCCACAGATGTTTGTTTGCATGCTCTCTTTGCTGATGCGTGCTATATCTGTCAGTATTCACTGTAATAGAAGTTAGTTCTGAGAATTCATTGCATATTTGTTTACTCATCTAAATACAGCAAGACTATCAATGGTAGAAACAATAACAACCCATTCTGTGAGGAATAACTATTTTCTAAGGCAAAGGTATAGAGAGTAAAGACTGATTTGGGCTTTGTAGAGGACAGCCGTGTTTTTCCCCCGTGGTTCTATATTCTAATATTCTAATTCTATCAGTGGTGATTCTGCAGGGCATACCATCTGCAGACTCCCCTTTACACATGTGGGAGGATGAAGGCAGAGAGGCAGATGACCTGCTTGTTTTACCGTAAATCTGGACCTCACAGATCCTCTCAGGGGGTCTTGGAAATATCTGAGGTCCCCTATCCCTACATCAAGGACTTCTGTGCTAGGCTGTTGCAAGCACTACAATACTTCTGGTATTTGTTTTTGTTTCTGTGCTTTTCTCTAAGACTGAGAGCTGCATCAGAGCCAGGGTCTCTGAGTTCACCTGCTTCCCTGGAGGCCGGGACTGTGCCAAGGATTTAGAAAGATTTTAATACATGTGGCCAACAAGAACAAAGAATGAGTAAAGGAAACATTTGTTGTTCTGAATTTTTTTCTGTTGTCTTTAAATCTCTGCTGCTGATTACAGCTTTTAAAGTTTAAAGGGAAAATCCAAGTCCCAAGAGATGAGCTGCCGGTGGGAAGAAAGTCAGTTGATCCCAGACATGGTGGACAGCGGTTGAGGGAATCCACAGAGAGCCAAGTTATTTGCATTCAGAGTGTTATGTCTGACTTTCCCCTCCCCTTGTCTCCTGCCATCTCTGATTTTTTATGTTCCTTGTCAGGACACAGGAGTACACACAGGATATATAGCACATGTTGCAAGGTCTGGGAGGGCTCCTTGCAGGACCAGGCACAGCCAGGATCAATTAAGTAACAAGGAAGGTAGAAAATATAGCTGCAGCTGGAACAAATCAGTTAGTCAGGCATGCGGGCTCGGCCCATAAAAGGTCAACAGGCAAGGGGCGTGAGTAGCTGCCAGTGAAGCTCTTCAATATGCAGAGTCCAAAGTAGCTGAGAAACATTGTGCATCCCTGAGTCCCGATTTCCAACCAGCGTGCATGCACCACACATGAACAGATTGTGCAGTAGATTCTGCAAACCATGGTCTTACTCATCTGGCTGCTTCTTCAGTTGCTTTCTCCCCATTCCCCGTCTGTGGGTGAGTTATTCCACAGTGACAGGTTGCTTTAATGGGCTGGAGGCAGACCTCACCTTCTAAATCAAAATGTGTGAGAGGAGTTGGCCTGTGCATGAATTGAAGCACCTTCTTGGAAGGAGGGAAGAGCAACAATCCCTAACATAAAGCAAAAGTTCACACTTCACCTCCTCAAGTGTGGATTATAACTACAGAGCACTTGCAGGTCAATTTCAGCAACAAAGAGCTTGGCCAACTGAGTAGTTACCAGCTCTCTGCAACAACAAGAACTCATTGCTTCATAGTCAGATTCAGAGCCATGCCCTTGGCTTTCCTCAGGATAATTATTCCATCTTTATGCATGCTGTGCTCTGAAGTTGTTTGTCAACAAAAGCTGGAGTCATCTGGGAAGCGAGAATGTTGAGAAGATGCTTCCCTTAGAATGCCCTGCTCACAAGTCTTTTGGACACTTTCTTGATTGGTGATTGATAGGGGAGGACGGAGCCTGTTGTGGGCAGTGTCACCCTTGGACAGGTGTTCCTCAGTTGCAGAGGAAAGGCAAGCTGAGTAAATTAAAGGGATCAACCCAGCATGTAAGCAATTTCTCTCATGGTCTCAGCTTCTGCTCCTATCTCCAAGTTCCTGCCTTGGCTTCCCTCAGTGATAGACTGTGATCAGGACATGTAAACCAAAAAAACTCTTCCTTCACAAATTCCCTTTAGTTACTGAGACATTTACACATGAGAGAGAGAGAGAGGGAGGGAGAGAGAGAGAGAGAGAGAGAAAGAGAGAGAGAGAGAGAGAGAGAGAGAGAGAGAGAGAGAGAGAATGGAAGAGAACAAGGGCGAGAGGGATGGAGGGATAGGGAAACAGAAAGGCAGAGAGAAGAATGGTGGGAGAAACAGAGAAATGGAGACAAAGAAAGAAAGGGAGGGTTGGAGAGAGAAGAATGGGGGAAAGAGACAGGCACACACAAAGAGAGAGAAAGAGAAGGAAGGAGGAAGAGATGGAGACAGAGAGAGAAATTGAGGGAGACAGAGGGAAGAATGCAAGGAGGGACAGAGAGAGAGAGAGAGAGAGAGAGAGAGAAGGAGGGAGAAGGAGGGAGGAAAAGACAGAGAGAGAAAGAGGGGGAGGGGAGAAAGGGGATGGAGAGAAAAAGAGAGACAGAAAGGTACACAGACAAAATATATAGTGAGAGAGATTTGTATTTCGGTTTCAGGGTGAAAAAGTACACAGGTAGAATGTTAATAAGTTTCCTTACATTAAGCACACTTTTATATTTTGATCAGCATTTCAGAATACAATTAGAGAAGGAAACCCCAATGCATGTGACGAGTTTTCACCAAACATAGTGGTATAAAGCAAAATCAAAATGACTGTGTCTGCTAAAAGTTTATTTATATTTTCATTCATTCACTCTATGAGACTGGGAGACCACAGACATCAGTAAGATTAGTTGGCACCACTCTAAGGTTCCCATTGGGAAGTAAAGTCACACATAGTAGGACCCCAAAAAGAAAGTTGTCACTGCTGACAAGTGTCTTGATGAAGGGAAGAGATCTAGAGAAAACGTTGTCTTATACTTTGCATGTATTTTAGAGTCTTCAGTAGCCTGTGAACTCTTATCTTTTAAATTCAATTTAAAGACACCAGGCTGTGTATTCATGTGAACAAGTTGGCAGGGAAAAATAAGGCTCAGATGCAGATCTTAGCTGTGGACATTTCTATTCACCTACTTTAAGAAAAAGAGTGAATGACATCATGCATATGAAGGCATGCTGGAAAGGTGCTGTCATCACTATAGTGTCACAGTAAAGCAAGACCAGAGGTGTGACTGGAAGCTACTAATTCCTAGCTCTCCGCTCTGTCAAACAACTCCCTGTGTCACCATATTCCTCCCAGCTCAAGATTTTCAAGTGCTGAGTGTGCCCTGCTTTGTATAGAGAAGAGGGCATAAATTATCTTCGATCATTGGTGTTTGGAAATGAACAAAGCCTGGTGGAAAGGAGATCCTGGAAGTTATACAGGGAGTTGGTTGGCTCCCTGGGGGTCATGAGAAGAGGAATCAGGGTATATTTCAGAAGGAATTTCTCAGGGCATGGCTACTGTGAAGTCTCTGGTGCTGGCGTTATTATCCCCAAAGAGAGAGCATAAATCTCTGAGTTTTAAGGCAAGTTCAGCCATGGAGCTGGTATCTAAGACTTCAGAGCACCTAGACTTTGATATTCTATGTAAATTAATTTTGTCTCTAAAATAGGACTGGCAAATGAGAATGGCCACAGATGGTCCTAGATTTCATGTGACAGACATTTATGATCAAATTCATCCCCGACTTCCTCCCCTCTAACGCCTTCTTTATCTCCCCCCAGTAGTCCCTCCAAGTTCAATGTGTCCTTTATTTTAAACTCACTGAGTCCTCTTAGTACTGCCTTTGCATGGGAGGTGGACTGTCCACTGGAGCTTAGCCTCCCAGCAGCCTCATCCCTGAAGAAATCCAACTCTCCCCCTCCCAACCATCATCAACTTCCGATAGCTCTTTGCCTAGGGATGGGATTTCATAAACCCATCCCCATCTGTGTTGTGCTGTGGTGTTGCCTGGTTTGTTCCTGTGCATGTGGTCACCACCACTGTGAATTCATGTGTCACTGCCAGACTATACTGTTTAGCTACAGTCATCCAGTACCTCTGACTCTTAAAATCTTTTGGATTCCTTTCTCTGATGATCCCTGAGTCTTAGATGGAGTAAGAATGATAAAGGCATCCCATTGGTGACTGAGTACTCCATAGTATCTTCTGCTCTTCATGTTAGCTAGTCTTGGTCCTCTGTTTTAACTATCATATGTTATACAGTATTGTCATTGCTCTTGGTTACATTCTGTAATTTTACCATAAGACCATGTTGCTGAAGATACCACTGGAGTCACAGAACTTAGAAATATCAAGCTGGTACCAAACTGGAAACTTCATGCCTACTGAGTAGCTTTCATGGTCCTGAAATGTGCTATGAATGCTACAAGGAGAGTAAAGTAATCAACAGTCTTACCCAGTGGTGAACCCTGCAAGCTGTAATAGCAAGTGGCTTGACAAAATATGCTCGCTGTTGCAATAGTGGCATGGATGTTATAGAAGTAACCTACTAGTTTCTAATTGTATTTCAAGCCCACTCCACAAGAAAGAATTCATACTTGATACCAATAATGGGGCTAATAACCTGTGACCAGAAAGGTCACAGACCCTAGGTAAGAGCCTACTGTTAATATTCTGTTAGATGGATATGGTATTAACCCACTGATTAAATGTATTTATTTTTCTATCTATGTATTTATTAGTGTGTCTCTTGACACAAATGCGCTTTGAAGATTAGGGATTTAGTTGTTAGCAAACCACCTTCTGGATGAACACTTCCTATATGAGTCTCAGGCATTTCCAGTAAGTTCTGGTACAGGACAGAATCTGAGAACTGGGAATCCAAGGTCACTCCTGTGAAAGAAGGCTTCTCACTTGCCTTGGAGTGACTCCATACTAGATCCTGACTGAATCTGACTCAGCATTCCTCAAATGGCTTCTCATTATTTTCAAATAATCCCTTTTTGATACGTTTGTGTGTGTTTCTTCTTTTTTGCTGTAAAAGTTTAAATTCTTTTGTGTGCTTCCTTGGGAGAAATATTGCATACATTGCCAAATTAAGGGTTCTTTGCAGACCCAGGAATGATGACGTTTGTTTTGGAAACCCTCATAAAGGCCCATGGGCTTATTATATTCGCCTTAACTTCTGGAGTTGCTATAACAAAATGTCAAAGACTGGGACACTTAAACTGATCATTCCTTTCTCAGAGTCCTATAAGCTAGATGTGCTCTCTCTCTCTCTGGTGCCACCTTTTTCTCTAGTAGCAGAAGATCTTCAGGCAGCTCCTTTCTTTACACTATTTGGTCTCTTTACCATGTTTACCTCTGGAGACTTTCTATTCACCCTTTATCAAACAACAGTTTCTTTTACTCTTTTATACTCTGTCTCCACAGTCTACTTTGCATAATTTTTTGAAGTAACCTCATTCACTTGTGTCCCTATGTCATTGCCACCCACTAGAAGGTAAGGTTTGATGAAAGACTTTGTTTTTTGTTTTTGTTTTTGTTTTTGTTTTTTATTATTATTCACTGTTGTATCCTGTGTGGCTAAAATTTGACCTAGTATCCAGCAGATACTCAATAAAATATGTAATTGAGAATAAAACACTGGCTTCCTGCCATGAATGTAGCAATCAGAGTACATTGCTGCTTCTCAACTTCATAAAGGAGAAACGTCTTGGTATCTCCCAAGTGCACAGCACTCTAGAGTTACTAAAGACTCCTTCCTCTTCCCCCCTCAAAGACTTTTACCTTTCAGGAAGAGTAAGTTCTCCTCACGCCCCCATTGTGTATATCCAGAAGGTGGAACTGTGGTCTTCTGATGTATAATCCAGCCTCTCTGTCACATCCATTACAGAGTTCAGTGTCTAGTCTTGGAATAAGATGGCTCAGTGCCTCTTAAAATCAGGCTCTGGATCAGATATTGATCTCAGTGATGGCCACAAGGCCTTGGGCTATACTTAAAAGTAACTGGAAAGGGCTGCATCTACCAAATGCCCTTGGCCCTGATCCCAGCCTTTTTCCAGGTATCAGGAGCTGCCCCCTTCCTCCAGCTTAAAAGGCTGATCTGTGTCAGTGGTAGAGCAGAGGTAGATGCTTGAAGCATGTCTGCAGTCTGGCAGAATACTGGTGAGAGACAGGTTGAACATGGAGGTGTGTGGTGAGGACTAGGGAGAAGGAAGTGACAGCTTTCATGCAGTCAGTTGTCCTTCACCTTTAGAAGAATTTTTTTCTTTTAAGACAAAGTGGGTCCTTACCTGGGGAGTTCTCAGAAGATGATTGTCCACAATGCACAGCAATACAGATTGTTTTTTAATAATTGGACACTGCCTGGATGTCCAACCTTGTGGGAATGGTTAGACAAAGAAGTGTAGTATGTAAATGTAATGTAGAATGTAAAATATTATCCATTATAAATGTTAGATACAGATTCTTAGAAATGCCAGGAAAATAAAACAAAATATTATGGGATGGAAGCAAAATGTAGAAATGTTTATTCTAGTAGTTAAAATGTAAAGGAAAAAAGAACAGCTAGAGATAAAGTACAAAGGAAGAGGTTCAACTGTTTGATAAAGAGACTGATTGCATTACAGTGAGAGATAATAGCTGTGCTTCCTCCCTTTGTTTATCTAACTTCCTATAATGTAATATTTAAATAATTTATAATATCAAGTATTTAAAATTGATTATTTGTTAATAATAATTTGATACCAATATCAAATGGTAGTTTGTAATTCATGATAATAATTTTAATGTAATCAAAATCTTAGACATTGACTATTATTAGAGGGGGCTCAGGGGATAAGTTCAGATTCCCAGAACTGACATGAAAGTCAGTCTCTAATTCTAGCTTGTAAGGTGGAGACAGAAATTCTAGAGCAAGCCAGCTGGCTAGACTCTTCAATATAGTGAGCTCTGGGTTCAACTGAAAAGCACAGCCTCCAAGGCTAAGGAAGAGACTAATCAAGGGAGATTCCCCAAATAGCCTTGGTCTCCATACAAACATCACTGGCACAGGCACTTGCACCAACACATGTGAACATGCACACATAAATGAACACACATCACACACATACACACAAAGAAAGAAATGTGCCAATATTCTTGCCCCTGATGATGCAGTGGGCCATAACTATACCAATTTTTCTCCACATATATGCATTTATATATTGCATTTCTATATGCAAAAATAAAATTACATTATACATAAAATATGTAATCTATGTTTTCTGCAATAATAATTTTTAAAAATTCTATCACACCAATATCTATAATGTTATGTAAATCTGCCTCATTGTTTTTGTATAAATATATCACTATCCAGTTTCTCTTCAGCATGTTTCCAAGTTTTGATGTTCACAGGGGATGCTCTTGTTGACTAACATCCCCCATTAATCCATGATTACTTAAGAGTCATAAAGGATGAGTGTTATGGTATGTGCCATTTTAAGACTACTTACAGAGAGATAGTGAGATGGCTCACAAGGTAAAGATGCCTACCACCAATCCTGATGACTTGAGTTTGATTCCCAGGAGCTACATGGTGGAAGGAGAGAACTAATTTCCCCAAGTCATGCTCTGACCTCCACATGTGTACTGTAGCATGGCATATGTACACATATATACAATAAATACTTTAAAAATATTTTGTAGTAGACTTTAGATAAATATTTTAAAAGTAAAATATTAAAGGGAACATACATAAAAAAATGTTCACTCATAAACCTATCACATTAGAGTAGAACCTATTTTCCCTATTCTTGACAGATATCAATTATTATTTTATGGTTATGCATATTTAATAGACTTGTTAAGTGTGTTTACAATGCAGTTTTTAAAATTACAATTCAAATAGTTTGAGAAAAAGAAAGCAGAGGGTACAGGAAGAGGAGTTGGATGAGCTCATTTGACTTAGGGTGAAAACCTTCCTGGGCCTCATCTCTGGACCTAGTGTCTTCCTAAGTAGGTTTCTTCTCCTTGAGTGGAGTCAACTCTATTTCCACAACAGGGAAAATGTGTCTTAAAATACAGGTTTCAGGCTTCACACTTGCAGAGCAAGATTTATTTTTACCTGCTAACCTACCTCATTAGTCTCATCTATGTATCCTTAAAAACAAACCTAGTGTATTTAATGTCCATCTTGCAAAAGCTGCAAGTCTCAGGCAAGATACTTTATTCCTATTTTTAAAATGTATTTATTTTTCATATCAGCCCCCTTCTCCTTCCAGTACCCTCTCACAAAATCATCCCCCAATTCCTCCCTCCCCTTCTCCTCTGAGAAGTGGGACCCCCCATATCACTTCCAGCCCCATACCAGATTCATCACATTACTTCAAGACTAGGTTCATATTCTCCCATTGAGACCAGACAAGGCAGCACAATTAGGGGAACAGGATCCACAGGCAGGCAACAGATTCAGGAACAGCCCCCATTCCACTTGTTGAGGGACCTGCATGAAGACCAAGCTGCACGTCTGCTACATATGTGGTTCAGTCACTGGGATCTCCTAAGGGTCCAGGTTGTTTGTCTCTTATAATCTTCCTGTGGAGGACCTGTCTCCTCTGGATCCCTCAATCCATTCCCCAACTCTTCCACAAAACTTCCTTAGCTCCATCTAATGTTTGTCTGTGGGTCTCTGCATCTGTTTCCATTGACTGCTGGATGGAGCCACTCAGCAGACAGTTATGTTAGGCTCCAGTTTACAAGCATTAACAGAGTATCATTAATAATGTCAAGAATTAGCTTTTTCCCAGGGGATGGGTTTCAATTTGGGGCATTCACTCAGTTTCTGCTGTCTTTGGGCATACACATCTTATAGGCAGGACCAATTTGGGGTCAAAGGTTTTGTGACTATGTTGCTGTCCTTATCCCTCCTGTGGGAGTCCTGCCTGGCTACAAGAAATGGCCACTTCAAGATCCATATCCCCCACTCTAGGAGACTCAAATAGAGTTGCCCCCATCCCAGGTCTCTGGCATATCAAAGAGATGCCACCTTACCCACTGATTTCCATTCTCTCTCCCCTGCTCTCCCTATACCTGATGATTCCCCCTCCTCACCTTATCCCCTATCCTACCCAGTTCCCTCCCTCCTTTGACTAATTACAGATAGACTGTGAATTTGTAGATGGCTTGATTCTCTCTCTCTCTCTCTCTCTCTCTCTCTCTCTCTCTCTGTCTCTCTCTCTCTCTCTCTGTCTCTCTCCCTCCCTCTCTCTCTCTGTCTCTCTCTTTCTCTCTCTGTGTGTCTCTCTCTGTCTCTGTTTCTGTCTCTGTCTCTCTCTCTCTCTCTGTCTCTCTCTCTCTCTCTCTCTGCCTCTCTCTCTCCCTTCCTCCATCCCTCTCCCCTCTCTTCCTCCTCCTCCTCTCTCTCTGGACAATCAGGAGTAACTTCCTTTCTAGATCTTAACCTACTGAGCTCAAAGTAAACCTTGGGATGACCATAGGAGGCAACCACTACTCATATCCTTATTTAAAAGTTAAGGCATCTGCCCTAAATTTAAGATCATACTTAGAAAATTTTGAGGTGGGCCATGAACCAAAGCCTTGTAAAGCACTGTGCAAAATGTCTTCCTCTGTGTGTCTTTCAGGAATGGACTGCATGAGTGAGGTTATATCAAAGCATCAAGGAGGGTGAAGTGGACCAGAAAAACAGGGAGTGTTGGAAGACACTGAATACCGGGTGACAATGTGTGGTCTTTGGTCTATACTCAAAGATTTCTGTCTAAGGCAAGTTGGCACTTAAAAATATTTTCTCTATAGGAAGAATCGTGTGACATTGGGATGGAGGATGGACCAGAAAGGCCAACGCAGAGACTGATGAAATGGCTCAGTAGATTAAGGTACTTGTTGCTAAGCCTGACAGCCTGAGTTTGATTCCCTGGACCCTCATGGTAGAAAGAGTAAGGCAACTTTCAAACATTACCATCTGATCTCCTACCGCACAAGCACTGTGGCTTGCACACATACAATAAATAAATAACTTTTGATAATGTAATATTTTCTGAAGGTCAAGGCTGCTAGAATTTGAGCAGAGAACATGGGGATTGAATCCAATGGAGCAAAAACATCAACAGATGTTGTGGTGAGGGTAGAGAGCAGAGTGTAATGCTTTGAGGATGAGGATGGTGAAATAAAATGAATTTATTCCAAAACATGAGGGCGACCTTCTTGGGGATCATACCTAATGTAAACAACCCACAGGAAGAAAGATTTATTTTCCTCCTGGTTTTAACTACTTTATCCTCTGGTTATTGGGGCCCATGCATGGAAGAGGAGTATTTCATCAGTAGAGACAGGAAAGAGATGCTTACTCCATAACAGACAAGTTGCTGGGGACAGTGATCTTCTTCCCCCAGATAGGATCCTCTCAAAGCTTCTAGATCCTCCTGAAAGAGCCACCGTCTGGGGACCAAGCATTGAACACTTGAGCCTGTAGGAGATATTACATCTTGAAACCATAACAGCAGGAGAAGCTCACTCAGTAACCAGCTTGGTTATAGACGGACTGCTTGAGATATCAAGCTCTGAGAAACAGAACCGACTGTACCTAGGAAAGAGAGTACAGACAAGTCTCACGCCGGCTTGCCTACACACCGGAAGTCTCTCTCAGACATCACTCTGACATTCTGACAAAGCAGCCAGAGCACCACCAGATTTTGGAAAGCTTGAGCCAAATTTTAAATGGGAGAAGAGAGATTCTATTGTGGTTTACATGAGGGAAAAAAGCTGTCTTTCCTTGCTCATTGGTGCTGAAGCTCATTCTACAGGAACAATCTGAAGCTTGTGATTTAGGCATTTAGCATGTTTCAAGAAGAATATTAGCATCTGAAAACCTTGCACAGGGAAGTGTGTCGGTAGCAGAAGCTATCAACGCTCTCTTCCTTTTGTAAAGACATCCAAATCATCTACATTTTTTTTTACTTTTGCTTCCTGTCTCATGCTCAATAATTCTGACATTTTTTCAAATGTAAATGATGTTTATGAAAATTTCACAAATGTGATACTTTATTTTTCCAAGAGAGGGGGACTTCTCTCAGTGACAATCCTGACTATCTCCTGTATCGGTGACTCCTATCTTGGCTAGCAAAGAGACCAGTTTTCAGGTATTTCTGTCTGGCAATGCTACTTTGCTGAGAAGGTCTTAAAATTGAGTCAAGGCACTAGTTTTTCCAGAAAGACATTCAAATTATTTAATATTCATTCTGAAACCTTGACCTTGGTCTCAAGAAGACTCTCAAGGTCAGCAGATTTCAGATGATACTTGTTATCAGCAAATTTCCATCCAATCTTTCTACCTATTGGTAAATCATCAAGGGCTTGCACCTCTCCAATGGCTGGTAGAAAAAAATATCTTAAAACCAAGGTAATAGAATTAAACTTCGACCACTGGAGCCTTCCCCTTGGAAGTAGAAACAGTATGGAGTATGTGTTTATACTGGAGCTTTGAACAGATACAATCGGCCTCAAATCCTTCTATCTGTTGCATAAATTATATCTTGAATATCACTTCAAAGCTTGTCAGGATCGCCACCCCAGACCCACTAAACCACAATCTGTATTTCAATAAAACCTTGGGGTGGTTCCCATATACAGCAAATGCCAATAAGCACAGCTCAGAGATAACCAGCAAACTGTCCATACATACAGTTTCTTTCTTTCTTTCTTTCTTTCTTTCTTTCTTTCTTTCTTTCTTTCTTTCTTTTTTTTGAAAATTGATATTGTTGGGATCAGTCAGCTCTAAAAGCTCTTTTCATTTATGAAATACTAAAACTCATAAATATTGAGATTATAAAAAGCTTTTCTTAGCCCAGTTTTAATAAGGAAAAAACTAGGAAAAATTCTCAATGTAAAATGATGAAAAAATTAAATCAGTAATTTTTAACCATTTAAACTTTTAAACAATGTGCTTGCACAAGATTTTATAAAATGAAAATTCTGGAGAAGCTATTAAGAGAAGATCAGAGTATACAATTTTTATGTACGTATCTACAACATAGTGTAGAAAAGAGATTTTAAAAATGCCAAAGTGACTGAGGGCATATGATGAGAATGGTTTTCTCCCTGCCACAGAGTGTCCTTGCTCCTGATCTTTTGTGTGCTTATGACTTGATTACAGGAAAAAAAAAATCAAACGAAAAAATGAAAAGACCCAAACAAACACCAAACACTTTTCTTTATTAACAAAGATAAAATAGAAGACTTCAAAACTTCAAGGTTTACAAGCAACTGCATAATTCATGCTACAATAAATGCGTTAAATCCATTGTTCACTACACAAAATGTAGCCTTCAGCTGTTGTCTTTCAAGCCCTAGCTCAAGTCTCCATTCGTCAAAGCCAGTTCCCCTCGTTAGGCTCTCTAGGGTCAAGGACCTTGTTTGAATCAAGCCTTTATCCTATGCTGACAGAGGAATGGAGTTGGATTAGGTACAAAGTAAACCTGAAATGTAGAAAAGAGAGGAAGGAAAGGGGAGAGGGGAGGGAAAGAGGGATGAAGGGAAAGAGAGAGGAGTGGGCATGGAAGCAATCCCTAGGATTGCTTGAGGTCCAGCCTCTTTGGATTCCTGCAGAGCATTCCAGGCAGACCTGGGTGTGAGTAACACATGGCCTTGCTTCACTTGTTTTACTGTCACGATCTTGACTCTCCAGTGAGATTTCAAGTGCCATAAGAGAAGGAAACGTGCTGCCTTCTAACAATGTGTTTTTGTTACTCTATCCAGAAGCTATTTGGTTTGGTAAGCATTGTTTATTCCTAGTTATGTGAGACCTCAAGATTATGTCTGTTTTAGGGTACAAGACAGGGCCATAAGATTATGTTGTTTTTCATTTTGTTTTATGTTACAAATAGAACGAAGTTTCTTGTCTATATGCAGGTAAATTTACACTATGGAAGACAAAAACTAACAGAACTCAGCCTGCCTGCCTATCGACATCATCTCATCCATAGCACCAATGTGGGATGACAGAGAATCCAACTCAAATTTTAGGTAAGGAATCCCAAACTCAGTTCACCTACCTGTCTTTCTGTCAGCCATCTCACACACAGTACTAATTCAGGACTGTATGGAGTCACACCTTGTCCAGAAGATGTACTGTTCCCTTACTGAGCTGAGACCACTGATAGCACCCCATTTTCACGTTAACATAGAGTGGCCCAAACATTGAAGTGGAAACTAAACCCCACTCAAGCTGTCTCACATCTTGACAAGTTGGGATCACAGCAAACAAAGATACAAGGATCCTCTCCTCAAAAGCAAGACCAGGCACCAATACTAAGAAACACCAATGACTTAACTCCAGATGCTTAGGGCTCACTGCACAAATAGAAACAAGAATATCCAATACAAAATGTTTCCTCTAAAAATCATTACCCTAATTATAATATTGTAATAGCTGATATGTAAAACAGTTATTTCAAAATAGCAATTGTAAATGTGTTCAAGGAACTCAAAAAGAATATGAATAAATGGCAGAATAAATGCAGAAACAAAATTTACTCTGCATGTGGAAACAATTCTAGATATGAGTATAGAAACTAATAGAGATAATATCTCCAAAGAAAAACTAAAACTAAAATAAAGGTTAAAAACAAACAAACAAACAACTCAGGATGCCAAACAAAAAGCTCAAAGGAAAGCCTCAGCAATGGGCTGGTTCAAGTGGGAGGGAGAATATCAGATCTTGAAGACAAGGTAGACAAAATGGATCACTTCAAATGTAGAAAGCATTAAATTAAATTAAATTAAATTAAACAAAACAAAAATAAGACCTCAAGTACAAAACATGTAGCAACTTTGGAAAACTATATTAGAGTAAGTCTATACATCATATGTAAAAAGAAACACAGTTTAAAAGCACAAAAATATTTCTGACAAAATTATGGGAACAAAATCCCCAAATCTAAGTGAAGAGATTCTATCAAGGTGCAAACAGCATGCAGAACACCATCATAGAACACACCGACAGGACTAGAGAAGAAACTCCTCACATGAGGTGCTAATAAAATCATTAGATATACAGAATAACAACAAAGAGTATTGAAAGCTGCAAGAGAGATGAACTGAGTCACATATAAAGCCTATCCCATAGGAATAACACATGACTTTTCAGTGAAGCCATTACAAGCCTGAAGCACCTGGGCTATAATAATTTACAAGTTCTGAGTGACCACAGATGCCAGCCCAGACTACTATACCCGGCAAACCTACCAATCATAATAGAAGAAGAAACAAAATTTTTTCACAATGGTACCAGATGTAAGGACTTGAATTCAATTCCCAGGCCTCACATAGCAGAAGAGAGAACAAACATGCAAAGGTAACCTCTAACCTCTACACATGGGTTGTGTCATGTCTGTAACTACATGTGCCCATGCATATGTACATATACACATGTCTGTGTGAGCACATGCATGCAGAGTAAATCAGTGCAATTAAATACCTCACGGAGGCTTGGGAGGTGGTTCATTTAGTAAAAGCACAAGTTGCCAGGCAGAGGACTTAAGTTCAATCCCTACAACTCCCTTGGAGAAAGGAGAGGACTGAGGCCTGTAAGTAGTCCTCTGACCTCCACATGTATGTCATGGCATATTCATGTGTGTACCTGCACAACCAAAAAGATAGATAGATAGATAGATAGATAGGTAGATAGATAGATAGATAGATAGATAGATAGATAGATAGATAGATAGATGATAGATCTCTTTCAAAAAAGGATTCTTAAGAAATTAAAACTTCATGGAACTGCATATGATGGTACACCCCTTGACTTTCAGGACTCCAGAAGAAAGTCAAGGCAAAAGAATTGGTGAGTTTCTGGTCAGTCTGAGCTACATAGTATTGATTGGGGATGAAGACTGCTTAGCTAGCCTGAGCAAAGCCCTCTATTTAATCCCTAGCTCTTAAAAAACAACCAACCAACCCACCAAAAACAAAACCACAAAACACCCTTCACATCAAGTAGAAAGCACTTGACTAAATTGTAGGGTGCTGTAGTCTCAACAAGGTAACCCATGGAATCACCCATCACACCAGCCCTTCCCCTGCTTAAGACAGAACTTTCATGGCTGGCCCAGCTCCTTCCCAGTGCTGAAACTTTTCTTAGTCTTGAAGACAACATTTGGCTTCCGGTCCATAGTTCCCTTGCGTCTTTATTTCCAGTGACCTCGAATGTTCTCCCCGTGATACTTGGCCCTGACTTCCACATTCATGAGCTTCCTTTCCCTTGCATCAGAAGTAGCCTAACCCTTAGCGCTCGCTCCAGTGACTGCATCTTTAAAGAACTGGAGCTTACCCTGAAGTATCTACAGGTCTTAAAGGGACAAAACTTTCCCTTCCATTAAGGCAAAAAAAAAAAAAAAAAAAAAAAAAAAAAAAAAAAAAAAAAAAAAAACCACACAGATGAGCCCTTGGATTTCAGCTCTGGGCCATTTGCCCTAAACCAGACTGCCTCAGAGCAAAAGAATGTTAATTCCTTTGCAGTAAGGTTTGCTTAGACTTGTAAGGCCATGCCTGGCCTGGGACTTGAAATGTCTTAGGAGAGGTAAATAGGCTGCAGTTTCATTGCTTGCAAGCATGTGATGGCCCGGGGGGGCTTCTGATTTATTTATTTTTTTAATGGAGTGTGAGGTTGTAAACCCTTCCTCCTGGCAGGCTGGCAGGCTGTGTGCAGCTATCGAGGTACACTGACTACAGCCATGGTAGGGACGGGGAAGCTGCCTGAGTTCTATAATTAAAGCCATGCTCAGCAAATGCTCCTAAAGCCAGAGGTCACATCTGATTTCATCTAAAACATTCCTCTTGTTCCCCTCTTAACCCAGTCTTGACTTTGGAGCAGTCTCAGAGCTACAGCATAAGGGATGGGGGCTGGTGAACTGAGAGAAGCAAGAGCCATCCATGGAAGGCTCAGAACAGGCTCTGCCTGGATGTTTACTGCACAGTATTGGTAAGTGTAGTATTGGTGAGTGTATTGCATCCTTTTCCCCACCCCCAAACACTTTCCTTAATGCTTTCTTTTTAATGGTGATGCTACGAAGAGGGTAAGACTGAGACCAAGCAACTTAATAAAGGTGATTCTTTTCACTCAAGCCCCATGTTCAACTCCTCTCCGTTTCTAATGGGAAACACACTTTTGTTCTTATTCACTTAAGGCAACACACGTTTCCAAGTGTCAGCAGATTTTTTTTTAAATGCTTCAACTGCAGTTATCATCTGCCAAAATAGTGTCTGGCCTCTACCTGGTTGGCTCTATAGAATTTCACTTTTGCTTTGGAGCAGTGTGCTATCCTGAAGGACACGTATAGTGAGCAAGGATTTTAGTTCAAAATCGGGAGCCTTCATTCAAAATGCCCTTTCAGTCACTGAGCTACTCTGTAGAGACCAGACTGAAGGCTGGAAATGAACTCAGTTGGGAAGTATACACCTAGCATGATAGAGTCCTGGGATCCACCACGAGTGCTGAAAATAAGATGCAAAATGTTAATAAAAGTTGACTGTATTGGTTAAGTTTTCTCATAGATGAGACCAAACACCATCAATAATCAGCTGAAGGGAGCAAGGGTGTATTGTGGCTCTCAGTTCAGAGGAACAAAGTCCATCATGGCGGAGAAGGCAAGGTAGAACAGCTTAGCCCTTGGCACCAAGAAGCAAACAATGTGCATCCCAGGGCTCATTTGGCTTGCTCCTGTCTTTTTTTTTTTTTAATTCTGATTATGGGATGGAGCGACCCACTTTCAGGCAGAATCTTCTTCAGTTTTCCTGTCTGAAAAGCCTTCGAATTCTCATACAAAGGCGTGCATCATTAAAGCTGTATGTTCTTTAAACTTTCCTTTTGGCATTTATATATGACATGGTGCACACATGGAGGTCAGGAGACACTCACAGGGGCCAGTTATCTCTAGTATGTAGGTTTTATGACTCAAAATTATGTCATCAGACTTGGTAGCAAGCACGTTTACCCACAGAGCCACCTTACTGGCCCCTTGGGTGTTCCCTAATTTGTCGAGTAGACAGCTGAAGTGAGAATCACACCTGCTGTAGAGGGATGCTGCTTGGTGTTGATGGAGGTGGGTTCTGAGATGCTTGATAGCAGGCAGTTTCATTCTGTGTCGACACCATAGAATGGACTTACAGAAACGCACATGGCATAGCCTATGATGTGCCTTGACTATAAGACAATAGCCATGGCTTCTAGAACACAGACAGTTGTCTGGATGCTATAGGTAACGGGAACATAATGCTTGTGGTTTCAATTCAAATTGTTTCCTGTAGGCTCACATGCCTGAATGCTTGGTCCCAGCTGGTGGTGGTGTTTTAGAAAATTGTGTAAACTTTAAGACAGTGGTTTTCAATCTTCATAATGTTGGGAGCATTTTATATAGTTTCTCATGTTGTAATGACCCTCCCCCCCAATAAAATTATTTTCGTTGCTATTTCATAGCTGTAATTTGCTATTGTTGTGAATCGTAGTTTTCCAATGTCGGCCTTAGGTGACTCCAATGAAATGGTTGTTTGACCTCCAGAGGGGTCTCTACCCACAGGATGAGAACACTGCTTTAAGGGATAGCCCTTCAATGTAGTGAGTGGGTCACTGGGCACAGACCTTACAGTTTTATATCCTGGCCCCACTTCCTATCAGCCTCTCTGCTTCCTGATGGCAGATGTAATGTGACCAGCCACTTCAATGCTCTTACCACTAGGCTTGCCCACCACGGTATACCATATACTGTCCTAAACTTAGCCCAAATAATCCTTTCCTTCTTTAAGCTGCTTTCGTTGAGTGTCTTATCTCACAGCAAGAAGAAACATAGTCTGACTTTATCTGTGTCTCTGAACACCTCTGAAGAGCTCAGGTTAGCCCATGTATTACCACAAACACATGAATTGAGAGAATTGAAGACATTTGAAGCTCCATTACAATCACGCGACAACAGTCTGTGGTCACACTAAACCTTAGGCAGCACAGGGCTCTATGTCTGCAGTGTATTTTCTCTGCTCTTTTTCTAGGCTTTGGGTGCCGGTTTCTGCAGCTGTGTTTTAGTTCAGTATCATTGCTTATCGTTTCCACTTATCAGTAACTGAGAAAAAGAGGAGAGTAACTGGGGAAGTCCTCAGCTTTGTCAGTCAACAACCTTCATTTACCAAATGTCAGGAGTATGGTGACATACCAAAGATATGAGTGAGACACCCTTTCTTTCTCTCTGCCTCAATTTCTAAGGGGACGCTAGTTGTTTGGCTGATATAGATCGAATGTCATTAACAAGATCAGTGGTGGCACTCTCTGGGGAAGTAATAGAATCCTTGGGACACTGGACCTAACTGAACTGAACAGGGTTCTGTCTGGTCTCTGCTCCCTGTTCATCCCAATGTTAGGGGCCCTGCCACCCTTTGCAGCACCATATAGTACATGTGGTTCCAGCATGTTTCTCCCATAATGCCTTTGTACTCTGATGGGAAGCCATGATATCATGCCCAAATAAGTTCTGCTTCCCTTAAGTTGCTTCTGTCAGATAATCTTGTCACCATGTGAGCAAAGTAAGTTTTGCTTTCTTTACCTAGTTTTCTAAGGGAAAAGAGAAGAAGCCACAGTTGTAGCCTCTGCTGATTCCAACACTGTAAATGATCCTACAACAGCCCATTTCAAGCTACAAACAACAAGGTGTTATACCTGGCTAAGCCATCTCCCATTCTACTAGGTCCAGCTCCTGGCTACTCTTACCCCAAAGCCATCCCAGTCTCACTCATTTTGTCCCAGTTTCCTACGCATACATAAGTATACTGGCCCTGTACACAGCTTGAGGTCAGGGATGATGATTCCCCCAGAAGTTCTTTTATTTTTGAGAACAGTTTTCACTATCCTAGGTTTTTTGTTATTCCATATGAATTTGACAATTGTTCTTTCTAACTCTATGAAGAATTGAGTTGGAATTTTGATGGAGATCTCATTGAATCTGTAGATTGCTTTAGGCAAGATGGCCATTTTTACTATATTAATCCTGCCAGTCTGCAAACATGGGAGATCTTCCCATCTTCTGAGGTCTTCTTTGATTTCTTTCTTCAGAGACTTGAAGTTCTTGTCATACAGATCTTTCACTTGTTTGGTTAAAGTCACAGCAAGATGCTTTATATTATTTGTGACTATTGTGAAGGGTGTCATTTCCCTAATTTCTTTCTCAGCCTGTCTATCCTTTGAGTATAGAAAGGGTACTGATTTGAGTTAATTTTATATCCAGCCACTTGGCTGAAGTTATTTATCAGTTGTAGCAGTTCTCTGGTGGAATGTTTAGGATGACTTAAGTATACAATCATGTCATCTGCAAATAGTGATAGTTTGACTTCTTCCTTTCCAATTTCTATCCCTTTGACTTCCTTTTGTTGTCTAATTGCCCTAGCTAGAACTTCAGGTACTATATTGAATAGAGAGGGAGAGAGAGTAGCCTTGTCTAGACCCTGATTTTAATGGGATTGCTTCAAGTGTCTTTCCATTTAGTTTGATATTGACTACTGATTTCCTTATATTGCTTTTACTGTGTTTAGGTATGGGCCTTGAATTCCTGATTTTTCCAAGACTTTTACCATGAAGGGATGTTGAATTTTGTCAAATATTTTTTCAGCATCAATGAAATGATCATGTCCTTTTTTTTCCCTTTGAGTTTGTTTATATAGTGGATTACATTGATGGATTTCTGTATATTGAACCATCCCTGCATCCTTGGGATGACTACTCCCATATACAGCCACCAAACCCAGACTTAAAAGCAGATGCCAGGAAGTGCTTGCTGATGGAAGCCTGATATAACTGTCTCCTGAGAGGCCAGGGCAGAGCCTGACAAATACAGAGGCAGAAGCTCACAGCCAACCATTGGACTGACCTCGGAGTTCCCTGATGGAGGAGTTAGAGAAGGGACTGAAGGAGATGAGGAGGTTTGAAGCCCCATGGAGGGAGCAACAGTGTCAACAGGCCAGATTCCCCCTGGATCTCCTGGTAACTGGACCACCAACCAAAGAATACACATGGAGCAACCCTTGGCGCTGGCCATATATGTGGCAGAGGATGGACTTGTTTCATATCAGTGTGAGGAGAGACCCTTGGGTCTCAGGGTGTTCGGTGCCCAGTGGAGGGAAATACCAGGATGGGAGGACGGGATTGGGTGGGTAAGGGAACACCCTCATAGAGGCAGGGGAGCAGGGATGGGATGGGGTCTTCCGAAGGAGAGACCTGTAAAGGAGAAAACATTTGAAATGTAAATAAAGAAAATATCCAATCAATAATAATAATAATTAATAAAATACTGCTTACTATATTAAGACTGTAAAAAAAAGAAACCTGGCCCATCTCAGGCAGAACCTAATGTCTGGCTGAATAAATGAATATTAAATAGGAAACGAACATCTTGGCATTTCAATATTAGCTGAAGGTCACGTGCAAGCACGCCCGCAGCTGTAAACACTATAAACGCGTGGGATCGTCTCCTGTAAAACAGCAGTTATTTCCTTTTCCTTCTCGGTTCACGGATTTCCAAAGATACAGCAGCTCATGTGCTGTTTTGCTCCCTCTGCTCTGGGAGCAGTTTCCATCTGGGCAGCAGGGCAGCCTGCGGCTTTAAGGCTTGCTTTGTGGTTTTCTTAACTTAAAACCTTAAACTGAGCTCTTGAAAGAGGCTACTAGGAAAGTAATGATCCTCAAAACAGAAGGCATTGTAACGTCAAAGAAGAAATTTAATTAGCCACCATAATAGTGCCATTCAGGCTTCCTTTTCTTTCCTGTCTGTTTAGAAATAGGTGCCGCAACTGCAGACTGTAGGTC
Organism: Mus caroli; assembly: GCF_978045245.1. Classification (NCBI taxonomy): domain Eukaryota; kingdom Metazoa; phylum Chordata; class Mammalia; order Rodentia; family Muridae; genus Mus; species Mus caroli. Next base: position 47,400,664 of record NW_028227259.1, on the reverse strand, counting down.
TCATTGCCTTAGTCTGTTGACCTCTCTAAGTGGGACATAGTTTGCGGGTGGGGGTGGGGTGGGGGGTCTGCTGGCTGTATCTTAGCTTTGCAAATAGCCTTTCCTAAAGCTATAATAATGTGCATTTAAGTAAATTTTATTTAATTTTCATTAGTGTTAATTCTTTGATGTCAAAAATGAGTTTGATATATTTAGACTACATCCATCTTACCTCTTTATCCACCCCTCCCCATCCTTCTCATTCTTTTCTTCTTCTTCTTCTTCTTCTTCTTCTTCTTCTTCTTCTTCTTCTTCTTCTTCTTCTTCTTCTTCTTCTTCTTCTTCTTCTTCTTCTTCTCTCCCCCTCCTCCTCCTCCTCTCTCACTCCTCTTTTTTTCAAAATAACTGAACAAGTACAATTACCGCTGCCTAAATGACCATAGATACAGGGCCATTTGATGTGGTGTGAGCAACCTACTGTGAGCGACACTGGTGAAGAAAACTCACTCTGCTTCCTTCAGCAGCCATCCCCTACCAACAGTTCCTCTGCTGAGGAGGGGGGTCTTGGGAGTCCTCCCTCTACCCATGGAATGTTGACTGACTTCATCTTATTCAGGACTTATGGAGGCAGCCACGGCCTCTGTGGGTTCTGACATTGGTTCATAGCACTCCTCTCCAGACGCTGGCACTTCCCATCTTTTATTTATTTATTTACCTTTTTTTTTTAACTAGACACCAGAAGTGAACATCTTTGTTTGCACATGATGCTTTAATGCAGGTGTGTCCTGTGTAGTGCTCAAGTCAAGGTAAACATGTCCACCTTCTCATTTCTTTGTGCTGGAAACCTTCAAATCCCCTTCTTACAACTTTTAACGTATATACAGCAGTAGCTCTTCAATAGAACATGAAAACTTAATTATCCTGTAACTTAATACCTATTAATCCATTTTCCTGGCCTCCTACCCAAGCCCTGGGTGGGAGTTACAATTCTATTCTCAATGAGTAGACTGTGACTTTTCTATGAGATCAACTTTTTTATATTCCACATATGAGTGGGATCAGGGGCAACTTTCGTTCTGTGCCTTGTCTATTTTACTTAACGATCTTTAATTCTTTTATGAGATCCTATATGACAGGCTTTCACTTCTTATGGCTGAATTGTATTCCATGGTGTGTGTTTACCAGTGTTTTATAATTTATTCATCACTTGACAGACAGGGTGTTTCTATCCCCTGGCTATTTTGAATGGTGCTACAATAAACATGGAAATGCCTTTGACATAATTCATTTCATTTTCCTTGGCTACATACCCAGAAGTAGAATTGTCAGATTATAGGGAAGTTATATTTAATAGTGAGTTTAAAAAAATATTCCCTATTCTGGTATAAATTTGAAATGTCCCTACTAGTTCATTTGGAAGGCTTGTTTCTGCACTGGCAGGGTTATTTTAAAGGCTGTGGAGCCTTCAGGGGATGTGAACTGGCTGTCAGCAGTCAGTCACTAGGGACAAGCCACCCTTCTTCGGTTCTCATTCTGCCTTCTCTGCCTCCTGGACTGTGCAATGTGGATAAGTCTCTACTGTGTGTTTCTGCTGCTCTACCATGCCTTCCCTCCATGGTGGGATAAATCCTCTGAAACCATGAACCCAAATAAGCCATTCCTCTTGTAAGTGTTTTCTATGGAGTCATTTTGGTTAGAGTACTGAGTAACAAATGCATCTTCTTAGAGCATGTGTGAAGAAATAAAATCCAGACTTAGGGTCCTGTGTACCATCTGTGGTACAGACTGCCTGCATCTCAATGTCTTTGAGTTTTATTTTCTCCCTTCAGATCCAGGAGACCTGGGCAGGGGTGGTTCTGGCTAGTCTTGAGTCTGAGGATCAGGGCACAGGACTAATGGCTGCTTTATTTCTGCCTGTGTGCTACAGAGTAGCTTATGATAGCAAAGCTGATGCATGTGGATGGAACCAGCCCACTGCCACCTTCCAAATGTTGTAGTGTGATAGTCTTTTTCTTTCATGCCACACACCTCAGACTGCTCCGTTGTGGCTTCTGTTCTTTCAAGGCTATGTTTGATGTCCTTTGGAGACAAACGGTGTTGTTAGGAAAACCCATTTGTGCGGGTGAAAGTAGGGATCATATACATGAAGCCTTGGGCTAGATCTCCAGCATAGCACAAACAGGAAGTGGTGGCCCAGAGTTGTAATCCAAGCAGTCTGGGCTGGAGGCAGGTGGATTTGAAGTTCAAGGTCATCATCAGCTACATGGTGAGTTCCAGGCCAGCCTGGGTATACAGGAGACTCTGTTTCAAAAATAAAATGAAATAAAATAAAAGAAAGAAAGAAGGAAGGATGAAGGAAGGAAGGAAGGAAGGAAGGAAGGAAGGAAGGAAGGAAGGAAGGAAGGAAGGAAGGAAGGGAAGAGCGAGTAAACAAGGTAGTGGCACACTATATTTTCTGATGGAGACACAGATCCCTCACCTATAACAAGGGAACAATGCAGTTCTGACCTCAGTGTAGTCTGAGCTCTTAAACGGAAAGATGGATGTGAAGTACGCAGTGCAGAGGCAGCTCATGCATTCCCTTTGAGAAACAGCAGGAAAACATCCAGACAAAAATAGAAAGCAAAACTCCGAAGGTCATGTTGGAGAACTATGTGCAAGAGCAGGTTTAGAGGAAAGTAGGAAGATTGGCTGGCACATGAGAACAGGGACAGCCATAATCAGGTCTTTTCTTATAACTAATCTAGTCTCCGATATTCTATGATAATAATAGAAAATAGATTAAGATGCATAGCTTTGTTGAGGTGTGATTGGCATACAGACTGCTCATATATTAAATGTATACAATATGACATTTTTATGTATGTATATATTATGGAATGATTGGCACATCAAAGTAATTAGCATAATTAGCTTTTTTGGATGTAGTCAGAATACTTAAGGTGTGAATCCCTAGCAAGTTTAAAGTTAATGTAATGGGTGTTTATAATGAAGCACATCATGCTGGACACTGATTCTACAAAATGAAAGTGGAGTGGACAGGTACTATGACTCTCACCTGTAATCCCAACACTTAGGAGAGTGAGCCAGAAGGATTTCCACAAGCTCAAGGCCATTCTTTGTTACACAGTGAGTTTGGGGATGGTGTAAGACCCTGTCAGTATTAACAAGAACAATAGCTGAAAGTAGGTATCCTTTGGCGAAACCTTCTCACTCTGAGCCCTGCCGACCTCTGGTCAGTAGTCCGCTCTCTGTTTCTCAGTGAGACTCTTTTAGACATGAAGTTATATAGGTTTGGTTGCTTGGCAACCAGAGCAGTACCTGAACTCAGAATGTGCCCACTGCCTTCTCCTGACTACTCTTGATTGAGGGCCAGGCACATAGCATGCCTAACTTCTCTCTTATCTGTAAAGAAATAATGTGATCTGGAGAGCAGCTACTTTTCCTGCCTTTTGCCTTCCTTTTGCTTGTGCAAACAGACGTAGGCTATATCTAGATACTTCTGGATGAGAAAATGGTCTGTGTTAAAACTAGAACTAGTGAATGCTTATATACACTTGAATAGTTTAAATACAAAGCCAAAGCAGAACAAACACCGATGGAGATGTTCTCTTTACCCTTATTTCTTCCTAGCCCACACCTTGGAGGTAATTCCAATAAATAGCCTCATGTATGTTAAAAGAAATGTCCTGTGCATTTTCAAGTGCATTTGTATATGTCATTTTAAAAATGTTTAAGTTCTGAAGATATGGCTCAGGGTTAAAAAGCACTTGCCAGTCTTTCAGAGGACCCAGGTTCAGTTCCCTTCCCAGCAATCACAAGCATCTTATAACCTTGTGTAAGCACAATTGCAAAGGTTCCAACACCCTTTTCGGATCCATGATGAAGTAGTATTGTTTATACTGCACTCACGTTCTGTATAAACAATACTACTTCATCATGGTTTTGCTGTGGTGTGGAACTGTGTTGATGCCTGTGACCTATGCTTACCACTGAAAGTCATGCAGATGTCCATGGTTGTGGTGCCATCTGACATTGTGTTGGTATCAGTGGTCTGTGTTGTCACTAGGGGTTATACTGATCTGAGTGGCCTATGTTGGCACCTGATGCCATATTGAGATCCAGTGTCCAGGCTGCCTCCACAGGCTATGTCTGGGCCCATGTTCCCACCAAAGCTGGGAACTGTGTTCATGGTCAGAGCTGTTTCCAGAAATCATGTGCAGGGCCATGATCCATGCTCCTGTGCCTCTTAAGAGCAAGATGGCTGTCTTAGCTATGATATCATTGGTTGCAGATACATGGTTGAGAGGAAGGGACATGGAAGGCTTCTGTGACAACCCCTATCCCAACTTAACCCTCACCCCAGCCCCCTCCACACAAAAAAAAAAAAAACACAAAACAAACAAACAAACAAAAAACCAGCAACAGCCTAGATAAAAAGCGATGGGAGAGAACTATTTTAAAGTATTTTATTGGTTTACATTTCAAACATTATCCCCCTTCTTGGTTCCCCCTCCATGAGTCCCCTGCACCCTCCTCCCTCTCCTTTGCCTCTAACAGGGTGTCCCTCACCCTCCCACCTCCTCTCACCTCATCCCTCTAGCATCCCCCTTTTCTGGGGGCCCACAAACCAGCCCATGTATGTTTTACAGACCAGCCCATGTATGCTGTTTGGTTGGTGGCTTAGTTCCTGGGAGCCCTGAGGGGTCCAGTTAGTTGATACTGTTGTTCTTCCTATGGGGTTACAATCCTCTTCAGCTTCTTTAGTACTTACCCTAACTCTTCTGTAGGGATCAGACCTCAGTCTAATGGTTGGCTGTAAGTATTTGAATCTATCTCAGTCAAGTGTTGATAAGGAAAGGAGAGAACCTTTAAGAAATGTTACAGGAATACTGACACGTGGCTCTCCATAGTTGATGGCCTTTGGGAGGGATGCTGGAGAGGAAGGATTCAGCTCTATTTAAAGGACAGGCTACTAAGAGTTTGCCCATGATCCAGTGAATGTATGTATAACACAATTGGACATTTTTTAATTTAATTTAAAAAATGTTTCTTCTTTTTATTTTTACTTTTTTGGAGGGGGTCATAAGGGTATGGGGTAGGCACGGAAGAACTACTTAGTAATTATCACCAAAATGCATGATGTGAGATTCCTAGAGAATCAATAAAGATGTTATTTTATATAAAAATATAGAACTTTATTAAATATGTAATATACACATATATTACTGTATTTTTCAAATGAACAGCATAATGCAAACCATGAATTTTTGCTCTTTCATCCCCCTGTCCTTGTTTATAGCACACATTACATTGAAAGTAGTCAAAAACCAAGCTCAACTGCCCTGTATGTGAAACAGGATTTGTTTACTAAAGTCAATGAGGGTTCAGAGGAAGAGCATAGTTTCCTGTCTGTCTGACTCAGTTGTGTAGCTGTGTTTCCAGAGTTCCGGCTTCTCCCTCATTCGGGTCTGCCTTTCCGGTGTCCACGTTGAGGCTGGATTTCCATCTTGACTGCAAGGAAACACTTGCTTATATCTCAGGCTATGTGTCCCCATGGCTACATCAAGGCAGAGCAAGAAGACAATGTCCAGAATGTACAGCAGAAAATCCAGAAAATTATAATTTTTATATTTTTCTCAGATGCTCAAGCCAACCAGTTTTCACTCATTGACATGAACTAGACCATGTATCCCCATCAAAGCAATCTCTTTTAGAGAGAGACAGAGCTTCATGGATTTATTAGGCTTAAACCAAGGACAGACCCACCGAGAAGCAGGGGTAGAGTTAGCATTGTCCAAGTGAATATAGGTGCATTCATCCAAGTAATAAATGCAGCACTTAACATTAATTACACACATCTTTGCATGACAAGATAGCTAGATCTATTGCATTTGGAAATATATCACTATAGGATTAAATCATGTCAATACTTTATTTTGCCAAAACATGCTAGTAGTTAGTTACATGGTATCTAAGTTTTTCCTGATTTAAAATGGTGCCTCGATGAATATTTGGTGTGAACTGTTGCATACCTAGGAGATATAGATATAATTACTGACCACATTCTTAAGAGATTAGTTCAAGGTTTTAATGAGCATTAGGTATAAAGTATCAGATATACTGCAGAAGGTGAAGACTCACTTTGAACATTGCGAATCATTAGAGTTTGTATACTCTACAAGATAATCTTCATTGCCAACTTGTTTAGGTCATAGCAATAGTGAGGCTTAGGGTGTGTCGGTGATGAAATTTCCCAGAGAGGATTCAGTTGGGATACAGACCTGCCCTGAAAAGAAGTAGCAGCATTGCATGCACTGGTTTCTTGGGCTGAAAGAAGGGTGTAGCAGAGAACTCGTCATCTCTTTTTTCTGTTTGCTAACATGTGAACAAAGCCTCTCCCATAGGATAGGTTGTTCCCTCCACAGGTATTTGATCATTGCAAGGACAAAAATAATTAATATGCCCATTGAGAAAATACAGGCTGTTGTGAGGCTTCATGATACAGGGTACATATACTTCCTGCTCAGAGTTACCATCTACCTTGGTAGCAGAAACAGAGAAAGAAAAAAGTTACCTGAATCTGTACAAGGAAGAAGGGGCTTAGTCTTGGTGCATTGTTTTGTTGGGATGATTTTAAAGACACAAAAGCTCCTCAGATCACACAAGCACAAGGTTATGATCAGGAAGCACCAAGGCCAGAACCCAGGGAGACACTCAAAGCCATTGCTACTCCAGAATTCCCTGTTCTATCAAAACGGATGTTCCAAGCCCTGATCTTCCACTCACAGAACTAGCTACCCCAAGCAAATCTCAAACATTGCTCCTAATTGATGGAATCAAACTGGCATTTGAAATGTTATCGATAAGAGAGTTTGAGAGGTGTGTAGCTTTCCACACCCTATTATTAGGGAGGAACACTGAAAATATGAAGAAAAGGATATCCAAAAGGATATGTATTTTTAATTATGTGTGATCTGAAGTTTTCCACCACCACCACCCCCATTCTTTCTCTGCTATCTTTGAAAACTTAGATCTTTGTGACTAAAACGGCCTCACTTCAACTGCACCATGACTGTGTGCCCTTATAGCCATGGAAGCTGAGAAGAAGGAATTTCTACAAAGATGCAACATTGAGGAAAATGATTCAAGACTAGAAAGTAAACACATAGTCTCCTCTTCTGGCCTGCTGGACCATTTCTGGGCATCTCTGTGGCCATATTCCACATCAGCTCATTCTTCCTGCACACCACAAAGCAAGTATCATTATCTCTAGACTAGATAGACAGACAGAACACACTGGTTTCTCTTGATTGCTGAGTGCCTGCACCATTAGTTGTTAAGTACTTTGAGTGTCACTGTTTGAGAATGATATGCAAACAGGGAGTTCTAAACATTGAACTTTCTCTCAAAGGTCAGGATGTGGAAAGTAGAGAGAAAGGGGATCCTGTTGTGTACATCTTTGTCCTTTCTGATAAATCAAGTATTATTAAGACACATATCAAGTGACAGACACATTACAACACTGGTGATCATATTTTAGGGCAAACAAAATTGCTATACTGTTTTATGACAGGCATTCCAGCAGAAAAATACAGGGAACAGAACCCTTTTCTTATCTAATAAAAACCAACATCTCCAAAGCATGTCTCTGCCCTCCACCCTGGATATCATACATACAGAACTGCACAATCTTGCCTTGCGCAGACTCATCAATGAGATGTCTCTATTCTTCAGATGTAATGTTCCAAAGGCAGTTTAAGAAGACCCCTCTTCAAGAGAATAATTCTGACATCCTCAGGGTTATTTATTTCCTCTGGCCTTATGTCTCTGTCATATTCCTAAATAAGAGTGCAATCCTCTGCATTCCTTGTCTCCCACAAAACTGTGAGTCTTAAAAATTACATCATAATCAGGTTTGGCCTCCATGGTGTCTGGCTTACAATACCTAAATGTAAAAGGTGTATGTATGGTCACTTGTTTTTCCAAGTGGAAGGCTAAGATGGTAAGGGTCTCTGTGCTGTCTATTTCCTTCACAGGAACCCAAACCTTGCATTATGAAAAACCAATATATTGCCAACTACCGTAGAATCTTAAGTAGTTTCTTTATATGGATCAGAGAAAGCAATAAAGTGTGGTGTGATAGTGAACAAGCTGTAGAGTGGAAAGCTGCTGGACTTGGATCAGCTCCACCGCATGCTCCTCTCATGATGGAATGAGCCACTCTTATGCATCCACAGTGTCTTCCCTGGAGAACCTGGGGAGATAAGAGTCCTTACCTCATAGGCTGTTGTGGGGCTCTGTGACACGAGATACACGAGGCACCTAGCTCCATATCACAAAAGATTATCTAGCCCAGACAGAAGAAATTGACAAAGGAGAATTAATAGCATATAATCTAAACACAGCATTCTTACACTTTTTTTCTAAAAATATGAAAGCATTTGGATTGCTCTCAGATTTTTATTTACATTAAAATGACAGAATTCAAGAAAATTGTTTAATGGGCAAAATGTATTTTTCTATGTTTAGATTAATTATTAGAGTAAACCTGGCCAGAGGCAGCATTCAAAATCTATGATGCTAATTTAATTTTTAATGAACAAAAAAAAATTACCCTCTCCTCTCACTTATTTCATTTCTCCTTCTTTTTCTTCCTTCCCTTTCCCTCCTTCACTCCTCCCCTCCTTCCCTCCTTCTCTCCATCCCTCCCTCCCTTGGTTCCCCTCTCCCTTCCTTCCTTAATATATCAATGAGTGTTTGTATAGGTCTGTGCCAATGATATCAGAAAAATTGGAATCTCTTTTTGGGAATTTTAGTCTTTTTTCTGATTTTTTATTAGGTATTTACTTCATTTACATTTCAAATGCTATCCCAAAAGTCCCCTATACCCTTCCCCACCCCCCTGCTCCCCTACCCACCCACACCCAATTCTTGGCCCTGGTGTGCCCCTGTACTGGGGCATATAAAGTTTACAAGACCAAGGGGCCTCTCTTCCCAATGATGGCCGACTAGGCCATCTTCTGCTACATATGCAGCTAGAGACATGAACTCTGGAGATACTGGTTAGTTCATATTGTTGTTCCACCTATAGGGTCGCAGACCCCTTCAGTTCCTTGGGTACTTTCTCTAGCTCCTCCATTTGGGGCTCTGTGTTCCATCCAATAGCTGACTATGAGCATCCACTTCTGTGTTTCCAAGGCACTGGCATAGCCTCACAAGAAACAGTTATATCAGGGTCCTTTCAGCAAAATCTTGCTGTCATATGCAATAGTATCTGCATTTGGTGGCTGATTATGGGTTGGATCCTCGGGCGGGGCAGTCTCTGGATGGTCCATCCTTTCATCTCAGCTCCAAACTTTGTCTCTGTAACTCCTTCCATGGGTGTTTTGTTCCCAGTTCTAAGAAGGGGCAAAGTGTTCACACTTTGCTCTTCCTTTTTCTTGAGTTTCATGTGTTTTGCAAATTGTATCTTGGGTATTCTAAGTTTATGGGCTAATATCCACTTATCAGTGATTGTATATCATGTGAATTCTTTTGTGATTGGGTTACCTCACTCAGGATGATACCCTCCAGATCCATCCATTTGCCTAGGAATTTCATAAATTCATTGATTTAAATAGCTGAGTAGTACTCCATTGTGTAAATGTACCACATTTTTTGTATCCATTCCTCTGTTGAGGGACATCTGGGTTCTTTCCAGCTTCTGGCTATTATACATAAGGCTGCTATGAACATAGTGGAGCATGTGTTCTTATTGCCAGTTGGAACATCTTCTGGATATATTCCCAGGAGAGGTATTGCTGGATCCTCTGGTAGTACTATGTCCAATTTTCTGAGGAACCACCAGACTGGTTTCCAGAGTGGTTGTACAAGCTTGCAATCCCACCAACAATGGAGGAGTGTTCCTCTTTCTCCACATCCTCACCAGCATCTGCTGCCACTTGAATTTTTGATCTTAGCCATTCTGACTGGTGTGAGGTAGAATCTAAGGGTTGTTTTGATTTGCATTTCCCTGATGATTAAGGATGTTGAACATTTTTTTCAGGTGCTTCTCAGTCATTCAATATTCCTCGGTTAAGAATTCTTTGTTTAGCTCTGTGCCCCATTTTATAACGGAGTTATTTGGTTTTCTGGAGTCCATCTTCTTGAGTTCTTTATATATATTGGATATTAGCACCGTGCCTGACCTAAAGCTGTACTACAGAGCAATTGTGATAAAAACAAAACAAAACAAAACAAAACAAAACAAAACAAAACAAAACAAAACAAAACAAAACTGCATGGTATTGGTATAGCGACTGACAGGTAGACCAATGGAATAGAACTGAAGACCCAGAAATGAACCCACCTACCTATGGTCACTTGATCTTTGACAAGGGAGCTAAAACCATCTAGTGGAAAAGAGACAGCATTTTCAACAAATGATGCTGGCACACCTGGTGGTTATCATGTAGAAGAATGCTAATTGCTCTGTTCTTATCTCCTTGTACTAAGGTCAAGTCTAAGTGGATCAAGGGACTCCACATAAAACCAGAGACATTGAAACTTATAGAGGAGAAAGTGGGGAAAAGCCTCGAAGATATGGGCACAGGAGAAAAATTCCTGAATAGTATAGCAATGGGTTGTACTGTAAGATCGAGAATTGCCAAATGGGACCTCATAAAATTGCAAAGCTTCTGTAAGGCAAAAGACACTGTCAATAAGACAAAAAGGCCACCAACAGACTGGGAAAGGATCTTTACCTATCCTAAATTAGATAGGGATTTTTAGTCTTATTAATAAAGAAATTTAAGAATGGACCAAGCAAAATCACAAGGATAATTGTATTAGGGTTTAAAACTGAAACTTGAGGACAGTAAGATACACATGTTGGTAGCTACCTGGAGAGACTAAGGATGAGAAGAAAATAAACAAAACGGTGGTGTTCGGCTTAAGCTATCACAAAGGTAAGCCACAAGTATCAAACATGAAAACAAACAAAGAAACAGACATGCTTAGACTCCTGCCAGAATCTGAAACAAAGAGACAGAAATGGAGAAAAAGAAATAATCCCAACTTTCTGAGGCAGAACTCAGAATCCAGACGAAGACAGATTTAGATGAAACCAGTGGCACTCATGATGCTGTTCTAGGAGGTCAATGTTCTAGCAATAAGTAATAGAATATCTCATGAATGGCTAATTACTCTACCTACCTTTGAAATGTGGCTTAAGGAGAGCCCATTGTCCTAGAGATGCCTCTGATTTCCTGAGGGGTATTCCCTTAGCTGGGTAATTGACCAGACCAATTGGATGTTCTGGTTGCTTTGAATGTTAAATCTCCACCCTGGACAGACAAGAAGCTTTCTCTACTGAGCCCCCACAAAGCACTGATCATGGTTACTGTAACACCACTGAAAGCCATTTGTGATCTGAGACTGGTTTTGTAACTGAGTCCTTCTTTCTCCATTACCAGGTTGCACATGAGTACCATAATCCCCTTTTATCATACAATAATCAAGAACAAGAGCTCCTGCAATGTAATTTACCTCTGTCTAAGCTGTGGAGCCAGGACCCAAAGTCCATGTCAATCCTAAATCTAAATCTGACCTCCACTCTCAAGTCAAAATAAGGCAGGAGCTTGGTCAAACCACAGCCTTTCCCATGGCTGCAGGAAGGTCAGCCCAGGTATCCTGGGCTTAACATTCAAATGCCAGTGGTGCTGACATCCACAGCTGGCCATTTTGATCATAGTGAAGAGGCTGAGTTTAAGTAGGCAAGAAAGGGTGGGTTAGAAAGAGGATCTTAGATATTTGACAAGAAGCCTAGAATGCAGATATGCTCTCCTGGCTTCTCATCTTACTTCAGTGATTAATCTTAAAGTTAAGAGCTTTCATTGTAGATGAAACAGTAGGGTCATTTAAGGATGCCTAGCCCTGGGTAGAGCTGCATATTTTCAGATGGATTGTTTAGTAGAATGGAAAATGTTTTCTTTGTTGTTGTTATTATTGTTGAGGCATGGTCTACTATGCATCTCAGACTGATCTGGAAATTGCTATATAGAACAGGCTGACTTAAAAATTCAAGGAGATCCCTCTCAGTTCTGGAATTAGAAGTGTGCACCGCTTTACAGACACAGCCAAGTCCCTTATCCTTGTTTTTTTCTAATCCCCACTCTCTTCCCAAACTTTCTAATTTCTTTTTTCCACCAAAAAGTGTCACCAGGAAGTAAACACCCATCCCCTAAGGTAGGTGTCAGAGAGACTGAGTTCAGGAAAAGTTACCCTCTAAGTGTCATAAGATGGTAGCCTTTGTGACCAGCATGGGGCTTTGCAGGGGCACTCCTGGCTCCTGCAGCTCAATCCACTGAAATGAGAGCTATGGTTGGAAGGCCAGCAACAGGCTTCAGGATTTCTTTTCATTCTTTCCTTCCTCTTTTCCCAGACTGCTTCTCAAGATATTCACTTTTGCCAGCAAGCAAGCTATTTCCATTTGATTGTCAGCAAGCTAGTTTTCCTTCTAGACTTTCAAAGACTTGGGAAAACCTCCTGTTTACTTTGTTTGGGGGGCATTTATTGGATATTTGGGGACAATATCAGATAAGTAGGATCTGAAGGGAAGATTTTCAGAAAACCAATCCCTGGCTACATAGCCTGTCCATGAGGAGACAAGCAGTTCATTTCCTATTTCCCCAGATATCAGAATATATCATTAATCAGGCTCAAAACAAACTCCTTAAGTCCTGCAAATGGCTGCAACTAGAAAGCATGTTATCTTTTCTAATGCTTTAAGAAAAAACATATTTTTATACAGTTTAGAAATGTTCTTAATGTCCAGTCTGAAAGAGGTACCTACACCTCCAACTTTTGCTTTTTTATGTTTGCAAATAGTTTTCTTGGAAAAAATAAATATTTATCCCAAAGCAGAATATTCTAACTTTCTTTACTTGTTCCAACAATGCCCATAGCAGAAGGCCTTGCTGTGCATTTCTGAGAGGTCCTGACGATGGCCACACATCTCCAATGCGTGTGCTAGAGCATCTCTCCAGAGAGCTCCTGACACATTCTCATAAGAAACTGCACATTTCCATTTTGCTTTAGTGCATGTTTACACTAGATGACCTAAGGTCCTGCTGGAAAGAGCTTCATAGGATGAAGGTGGTTTTGGTTAGACCTAGAGAAAGTGGAGAGTCCAGAGAGGACCTTATTTAATGCTCTTTCTTCAGTATGACTCTGATAGTCATTCAAAAAACATACAGCAAGAATTTCTTTAGAGAAAGGCCTGAGGTTTGAAGGTCCTTCTTTTAGGAGTCACAATCATGGGTGTAATTGCTAACTGCAAATCACCCAGCCCCTTTCAAGTGGCTGCTGAAGAATTGAGGCCTGGAGTCTTGCCATCCCTGGAGAGATGACATGTTGTGCAATGAAGTAGTCATTAGTTGGCTTGTGTGGAGTACCTTGAAGACCCAAGCACCATAGTCCCTGGAATCAGCCTGGACCCCCTCAGACTTCTTTGCCTTTCTTTCACCTAAAGGCATCTTGACAGTGCCTGATGAAGGGTCCCCAAGCTAGGCTAGTTCACAGATCCTCATCTGCAAAAAGTGGATACCCTAGATGAGGGTAGTTTCTGGTTTGTAACAGGGTATTCCCCTAATGGGTACAAAGACATCTTTTGCATGGAAGTGTTGCATGCTGAAGCCAAGAGCGTTTGTTGGTGAATTACATTAGAGGATCTGAGGTCTGGTTGCCAGAAACATTGGAGGCCAGCTCCTGCAAGTGAGATCCTAAATGGATACAGAAAAGCCACCACAGATTATTAAAGGATTCAGATTTACATTCTAGGATTGGTTGATAAGCGTACTAATAATTTCAGCTTAAAGCTGGAAGCTTACCCCATATCTACATTTGGAAGGCTAGGAATGAGGATTACAAAATGGACTAATACCCTCTGTAGAGTAGATTGAAAGGTGTTTCAAGAGACTTTTAAAGAACCACACATTACAAGGAGGGCTCATTGAGTCCTTCTGGTGTGCTCACTGAGCTAGGTCCCTTACAAGTACCATTTTGTTTTAGGGACAGATCTTTACTGTTTATGGACCAGGCTAGGTAGTGGTGTTGCACTAGTTGGCTTGGATAGGGACGTCCTTGATCAAAAAGGGACAAGGTCAAGTACCTCGGGCTTCTGCAGGAGCTCTGTGTTAAAGTGATCATATTGTGTGTGTGTGTATCAGTCTCCTCTTGATTCCTAGGAATGTCAGGAAATAATTTTTTATAGCATTAGCTTCTACTTACATTTTTCAAGAGCATCTAAAATCAGTATGGTAGTCAGTCCACCCTTATGCACAATTTTGCTTTGTGTGGTTTCTGTTACCACTGTCTAAAAATAGCAAATGGTAAATTCCAGAAATAAATAACCTATGTGCTTTAAATTGCAGCGTTCCGAGTGGTGTGGTGAAATGTCTCACTATTTCACTCTGTCTTGCCGCCATATGATGGTTCCTGTGTCAAACAAAACTTAAATAAACATGGGCTCAAGAAAAGGAAGAATCCATCCTAGCCGTTAAACTTGTGTTTATAGTTGACTACTTTTTTTCTCCCAGAAAGCACCATGTTACCCTTTCCACCATAGAAAATATTCTATTTATGTCTTATATTCCAACAAGATTAAAAATATAAAAGCAGGAGGAGATTAAGTCTCTGGAGAACTAGGTTTTAAATCTCAGCATCGTCCCTTCCTGGTTGTGGGGCTTGAGCAGCCACATGGCCCTTTCATTTCAGTCTCACCACGGGCAGCAAAGGTACCAAAGGACTGACCTTCACCCTGTAGTACTGTGGTCAGGCTTTAGTAAGTAATATGTGGAGAAACCCTTGGTGCCAAAGATGTGGATGGAATGAAAGTCACCTACTACTATATAGAGCCTCCTGTAAAGAACTCTAGATCTCCTCCTCTAGAATTTCTCTTATCAACATCTAAACTCCAGTCGCCTGACATGCTCCTCTTGCCCCTGGCTGATAAGAGGTACACAGGGTACCCCTGTGCTTAATGAACCCTTATTATTGTAAAAAGGTGAGTACCTTTTCTTGACTACTATTAAGCTTATGGCTGGGTTTTCCCATAGAGAAGATAAATAAAAATATAAAGACATATTCAAGAATAGCCCATATATCACGAAGACATGTGTCTTTAAGTTAAATCCACTGGAAAAGTAGATATTTGTAGATATGCATGTCTGGAGAAGGAGAGTGTCCAATAGGACTAACCTGGGGCTAATCAGACTTTAGCAAGTGCTGCCTGTTCAGATTCTTCTCTGTGTCTCTATACATTCAGATATAAGTGTGTTCCATTCTTCTATGTAAAGGTAAGGCACCCATAGAATGAGAATCTTGATGTCCACTTTAAGGAAATGACATAGGATTCTTTAATGGCTAGCTTTGGGAGAGACAGGCAGAAGAAAGTCAGAGGCTACCTACTCTGTTATTTTCTTCCATGCCAGAGTACCATGTTTCAGTGAATTGTGCCCTTTGTGCACTCATTCTGGCTCTAAACAATGAGTTGTATGTGGAAATATTCATGGTTCATCAAGACTTCAATGGGTTTTCCTCTGACAGTTGTGACATGGCATGTCCGATGTCATATAATCACAGTGACAGAAAAGGGTCCAGAGATCAGGATCCCAGCCTTTCTTACACCAGACAGAGTCATTGTACTTTCCTCCTTCTTGTTTGTTCTCTCTTGGGTCTCAGTGCTACACTCAGTCCTCATGGTCTGTGTGAGCTGCAGTGGCTGAGCCTGTTCGCCCTACATCTAACTTTGAACCTTGCTTTGAGTGTGGGTTTTAACCCAGAGACCTCTAGGATGGAATGTCCCTTACTTTGTGGAGGTTGGTTTTGGACTTTGCTTTTCTTGCTTTTGCTTAAGCCAGTGTTATGCTTCTAAAGGGACAGCATGTCAGCAGTAGCCTGGACTCCATACCTTTACATTTCTTTTGCCCTTAACTATGCTTTGAGAAATTGGAGAAAATGCCAATTCCTGCACTGCCATGCAGCATGCTGTGATGGATGCTTCTCCTGAGATTCCATGTGCTTCCTATTGCCATGGAAAAACACTGACAGAGCAAAAATTTTTTCTATAAATTTCCCTGGAGACTGAATTGGACTTCTGTTGGTTACTTTTACAGCAATCTTGTCTCATCAACTAGAAAAGGAGAGAAAGGGGGAGGGAAGGAGGGAGGGAATTGTATTTTTATCAAATGAATCAGTTTTCTTGCCCACATGTTTTAAGAAAGCAGCTCCTGGTCCCAAGTTTACTAATATATGAATATCGCCTTGCCTTGGAATGATGGGAAATCTGTGAACTTGGGTCTTAAGAGAAAAAAGCTGTAGTCCCTGACTCAGGATCTCATCCTTTCCGGATGTGGCATAGACATCATTTAGAGGTTGCTTATGTGACTTAATGACTCCAGAACTTTTCCCTTTGCTTGCGCACATTCCACTCTGGGCTGGCTTCAGCAGTCTGCATAACACAAGGTAGCCTGACTCATGCCTAGTGGTTGGAATGACATCACTGTGGTACATGTCAACTGTCACTGAGAAGCTAGCCCCAAATGGTCTCCATGGGTGATGATCATGGCACAGCCAAGGAAATTTTCCAAGGCTGTTTTTTTTTTCTTAGTCATATTTCCTGGTAGCCTATGAGGCCAGAACAAAGCACACATCTAAACTCATATTTTCAGGGCAGAAAACTAGATTCCTAGTCTTGCTGGGCAGTGCCATAATGTCACATTCTGAAGGAGCAGCATGTATTATCTCCCCACTATAGGTCAAATAGTCTAATGATATGAAAAAACCTCAAATTTAAAACAGGCAAACCCTACCTATACCTATTATACCAATAACAACAAATTTGAACTCTTGGCCCAGTGTGAACCCTGTATATCACCCTACCCCAACTGCTCTTCCCAATTTCTTCAGTCTATTTGGGTGACTCTTTATCCTAGTTGCATACACAAATCTGGGAATATTCATTGAATCCTCTTTTTCCCTGGTATGCCATCTACTCAATTCATCAACAAAAAAGATCCTTGATACTACCTCTGCAAAGGGTCTTGCACATGGCTCTTCTCTCAATACTTCAGTCTTCTCTTCCTGGACAAGACTGACCTCTCTTCTTAGAAAAGTTCCTATGCCTGGTACCCCGTTATTATTGATTAGCATGTTGTATCTAGTAGAAATATTACTGCCCAATTATAAGATAATTCCATTTTAACTCATTTTATGTATATGTCCATATACATAGAAAGTTCCTTGCGTAGCGGGTTTCTCTATGACTTTTTCCAAAGGTCTTCAGGGTTATTTATCTTCTACTTTATTCCTTCCTATACTGTGAACTCCCATCCACCATTATAACTCTTCCTGTTCCTGGGTCATTTTCTTTCATCCTCTACAAAACTCAACTCCAAATATGTCAAGGATCTCAAAATGAGACTAGATAACCTGAATCTAATAAAGAATAAAGTAGGGGACACATTTGAGCTCATTGGCACAAGAAAAGACATTCTGAATAGGACTTTTATTAATACAGCTATTAAGACTAACAATTAAGAAACAGGACCTTATAAAATTATAAAACTTCTGTGTAGCATATTAAAAATTTTCTACATCCTTAGCCATTGAGGAAACTAAAAGCACAGTTTTTCTCTTACCACTGCCAGAATGGCTAAGATTAAAATAAATGATTATGATGATGATGGTGGTGGTGGTGATGATGATGACAATAACAATGTTGGAGTGGGTGTGGAAAATGGAAAACACTTGTTATTGCTGGTGAAAGTATAGAATAGAACAAGTACTGTGAAAATTAGTGTGGGAATTACTCAAAAAACTAGAAACGTGCACCATATGCTCCATCCGTATCCCTCAGACATACACCCTAAGGCTCTGTATCTGACTCTAGACAGACCCACCGATCCATGTTCACTCCCTCTCTATTCAAACAGCCAGGAAATGGAAGCAGCCAAGATGCCCATCAACTGATGAATAAATAATGAAAAGAGTATAGTGCATTTACATAATGGAATATTATTCAACTGGTAAGAAAACAAAATTATACACCTTGCAGGTTAATTGGTAGGGTTGGAGACAATCATTCTAAGTCAGGTAACCCAAACCCAGAATGACAAGTAGTGAATGTGTAACCATCAGACCTGAAGGGTAAGTATTGAGAGAGAGAGAGAGAGAGAGAGAGAGAGAGAGAGAGAGAGAGAGAGAGAGAGAGAGAGCAACAGAGGCCCCTAACACACAGTGGCACATCCAATGTGAAGACACAGTTTCTTAGGGTTTCTGTTGCTATGGTGAAACACATGATCAAAAGCATCTTGAGGAGGAAAGGGTTGACTTTGCTTTACAGCTTGTATTCCATTACCCAGGGAAGTCAAGATGGAAACACAAGTGATAATTGATAATTGACTATAGGTGACAATTGATGCAGATTCTGTGGACAAGTGCTCCTTACTGACTTGCCCCTTGTAGCTTGCTCAGCCTGCTTTTTCATAGCACCCAAGACCACTAACCCAGAGATAGTACCACACATAGCTGGTCCTTCCCATATCATCAATCGAGAAAATGGAAAATGTACCGTAGGCTTGCCCACAGGCCAGTGTAATATAGATTCATTTTCTCAGTTGCAGTTCCCTCTTTCCAAATAACTAGTGTCAAGTTGATAATAAAGAAATGAAACAGCATACACGCACTGGGGGGGGGGGGCACGTGCGCGCATACACACACACACACACACACACACATACACACACATACACCACAGGAAGAGCTCAGCAAGTATCTCAAGGTTTTGTTTTGTTTTTTATTTTTATGGTTTGTATTGTTTAGACCGTATGCGGACTCCCAGTTGAACAATGGCTATTTTGACTAGTTTCAATTAAGCTGACCTACACAAGAGAAACCAAGGACAACACTGGTATTTTACCTCTATAAACAATGACATGCCAGTAAGATTATTCATAAGGAGTGGGAAAAGCAAAGATAAATGTGTAAGATGGTTTCTGTGAAAATAATTCTTCATCAATTATAGTTAAGCATTCTGAAATGATTATACTGAAGCCATTAGCAAGCCAATGGCATGCAACATCATGTGACATCTAGCGTTCCCTGAAATTTTTATCTTATTTTAGCTTCTATTTTATTGAGGCATAATTTACAGACAATAAATTATACTTAACTGTTTGGCTTAATTATTTTTGGGTAACGATACATAATTGTGAAATAATTATCTCAAGTAAGATATAGAATATTTTAATCCACCCTGAAAATTTCATTATTTACATCCATTTGGATTCAGTTCTATGGCCCTTGAATCAATGACATTTTTTACTTTTATCACCACAGATTACATTTAGTTTCTTTTGAAATTTATTTAAAGATAATTATATTCTTTTTCTCTGTGTGTATAAGTGAGAGAGAGAGAGAGAGAGAGAGGAGGGGGAGGGGAGGGGAATAAAGAGGAAGAGGGAGAAAGTACATCTGGATTCTTTGTTTTAATGCCAATAAAATTCACCTATTTTTTTTATTGATACTTTATGGCATTTCATTTTCTAGATTCTAAATGGTATTTACTGGTATATTGGTATAATCTCCCACAGATTTGTTTGAGACAAGTTCCTTTATATCCCAGGATAGCCCTGACTTTTCAGTTAGGAATCTGTCTGACTCACATAAGGACTCGAGGAGGACTGGAGTACAAATCAGCATATAAAAATCAATGGGCTTCCTTTATTCTGGTCAATGTAAGTAAAAATGTCTGTCTATTCTTCGGGGGAATCCACGCGTTTCCCTGCTGCTCTCTTGCCATCTTCCTCCTTGTACTACCACTTATATCTTAGGCCTTTGCTGTCACTGCTTTGATGAGTTCTCTGCCTCTTTAGGAATGAGTCTGGCCTTGGTGTCTTTGAGCTGTTTTCTAAGTTGGAAAGCAAAGCTAAGCACAACCCACAAAACCACCCTTGTTCATCTGCTCAAGAACACATGAGCTAAGAATAACCTTGATTTCTCATCCTCTTTTCTTTACCTTCCTAGTGTTGGAATAGGGTATAAGCTACTACATTTGATTTTAATTGGCCATACATGTTAAATTCACTATTTCATCAACAGACATTTGGGTTGTTTTGAGTTTTTGAATAGTTTTTATAAATATTGCTACTACTGACTCACATAAGGACTCGAGGAGGACTGGAGTACAAATCAGCATATAAAAATCAATGGGCTTCCTTTATTCTGGGCCCAAGGATTAATGGGCATTTGGATTTTTTTTTTCTCTTGTTAAAATATGCAGGTTGAAACAGCTGGATCAATAGCAGGTTATTTTTTAGCTTGGAAGCAGTTGTCATATTCTTGTTGACAGGAGAAATGTACGGTTGTTTTAGCTGCTGTGGTAGTTTGGATCTAGAATGTCTCTAAAGGACCATTTGTTAGAGCTAACTCCTAGGTTGGCAAAATTGAGAGGAAGACCTAGTGTGAGGGTCTAGTCGCTGAGTCTCATGCACTTGAAAGAAAATGTGGGATACCAATTTTCTCTTCTGTCTCCCCTTCCCTTCCTGGCCATGAAGGGAACCGTTTGATCCTCCACATTTTTCTTCTGTGATGTCCATCCTTGCCACAGACCCAAAACAGCTTAGTGAACCAAAGAGAGATAAGAACCGCTAGAACAGGGCTGGTGAGATGGCTCAGTGAGTAAGAGCACCCAACAGCTCTTAGCTCTTCCAAAGGTCCAGAGTTCAAATCCCAGCAACCACATTGTTGCTCACAACCATCCGTAATGATCTGACGCCCTCTTCTGGTGTGTCTGAAGACAGCGACAGTGTACTTACATATAATAAATAAATAAATAAATAAATAAATAAATAAATAAATCTTTAAAAAAAAGAACCACTAGAACAAAGAGCCACAGCAAGCATTCTCTCTTTATAAGTTGAGCATCTCAGGTATTTGTCGTAATGATTGAAAGGTGATAGCTATGGTTGTTCTCTTCTCACTTCCATCTTCTTTCTCTCATGTTAGAAATTGTGGTTTGAATGAAAAATGCTCCCCATACTCCGGTATGTGAATGAGGCATCCCCCAGTTCATGAGGCTCTTTGGGGAGGTTGTGGAGAGATTCACGATGGAGGAGGCATGTAACTGGAGGCAGGCTTTGAGAGGTAACTATTTGCTCTCTCTTCTTTGTCTCTAAATGAAGATGTGATCTCACTGCTTCTGCTCCAGCCACTTGCCACCTTCCACACTATTGTGAACTCCTGCTGCTAAACTGTAAACCAAGATAAAGTCATTCTTCTCTAAGTGGTTATTGGTCACGGTGTTTTATCATAGCAACAGAAAAGTAGCCAATACACAACAAATCTGTATAATTTTAGTTGCATTTACATGTCAACACCTCATTATGTCTTCAAATAGCATGTATGCACTTCCTAATTAGCAACATTTCAAGCATCTACCAGTCGATCCTGTTTTCTTTTTAATGGTGTGTTTACATCCGCTGTCCATTATATTATTTTTCATAATGGCATACGTGTATTTAGAATTTAAATTTTTGGATTTAAACATGCTGGCATAGATGTAGGTAGAGTTAGTTTTTGACATTCTTGACTGTATCTCCATGATATTTTTAATTTTTTAAATTGTACTTTTATTATTTCTTTAGAATATTTGTATGTTGATTAAATTTAGTTTTCTAATCATTCCAGATTTCTGAGTCCTTCCTAGGAAATCAAAATCTTTGCTCATTATGGCTCAACAAGGTCTTCCAAGTTTTTGTTAGCCTTTGTGTTTACATCTATGCTCCATCTCAGTTTTGCATATAGCATGAGGAATGGTCTAGGGATTCATTTTTTAAGATAGGAATCTACTAGTTTTATTACAATCTGTTCAACAGACTTTTTCTCTTGAAATACTTTATGTCTTAAATGACATATAGCTAATGATTGGGTATTAACTTTATATCCTGAGGTATTCCTAAATTCATTCATTTCTTCTTATAGCTGGATTTTGAGGGAAAGAGGTCTATAAGCCAGGGACTAAGGACCAGAACTAATAGAATGAGTATACATATTAAAAAAGAGATTTATTACACAAACCTACAGGATGTTGTTGGAGTAGTCTGACAATGGCTTTCTCAGATGCCAGGGCCAAGAATCTGGTAGTTGTTAAGCCCACAAGGCTGGGTATCTCTAAAGTTCCAACCTGGTCTCAAGGAAATCTTCAAGAGCTACTGCTCTTTAGTCTATGCTACACTGGTGTCTTGAAGAAGCCGGATTTAATACAGGTCACAGCAAAGGGTGAGATTAACACGCCAGAGTGAGGACATAAGCCGAAGAGCAACACTTCTTTCTCTAGTGTCCTTGTATGTAGGCTGCCACCGGAAGATGTGCCCAGATTTAGGGTAGGTCATCCTACCACCAAATAACAAACTTAAGAAAATCCCTCAGAGGCATACCCAGCAGCTTGGATTTTAATGGTTTCCATATGTAATCAAGTTGACAACCAAGATTAGCTATTGCAAGAGGTCAAGTCGATTTTCTGCACATTTGTACTGATTGTAAATAGGAGGTTTTTTCCTCTTAATGTCCCATTCTCATAAGTTTTCCTTTTCTTGAGTTAGTGAATTGGCTAAAGCCTTGAGTGCAAGACTGGATAGACATATTAAGAGGGAATAGCTTTGCTTTGCCTCTGATATCCTGGTGAAGTTGTTTAATATTTCACTACTAAGTATGATGTTAGTCCTAGATACTATGTAGCTTCAGTCAGACAGAGTAATTTTTCTTCTGATTCTAGTCTCCCAAGAGTTATATTATGAATGAATATAGAATTTTATACATTTGTTGATTTAACTATATAACTTTTCTTTATCTTGTGACTATGGTAGATTACCTATATTGACTTTCAAATGCTAAGTAACTATCCAAAATGAGATATACCCCACTGAGGTATGATGCATTATCATTTTGATACACGTGTGTCTGCATTTTCTAATATTTTCTAGCTGTATACATCTCTGTTTGCATGAGGGATGTTGGTGTGTGTGCATGCACAGTGTACCTTTCTTATAAAGTCTTTGCAGTCATTTCATGTCTGTGTAATGCTGTTATCATGACAAAAGAAGAGAAGAGCTCACTTGTTTTCTTTTTGCTTGAAAGGGTTTGTGTAGCATGGCTATTCATTCTCTAAAGCACAGTACTTTATCTCACTTGATGGAATTTGTCTGGCCTTGGGTATTTCATATGGGAAATGATTTTCATAACAATTCAGCTACTTAGGAAATACAAATCTATTCAGATATTTTGACAACCTTTTGTTGTCTTTCTTAAGTTGCAATTTCATAGCACTCATCAATTTTAGATATATTGCTACATTTTATTGACATGATGATGTTAAAATGTTCCCTTATAAGTTTTCATGTGTGGAGGGCCTTAGTGATCATTTTTATTTTATAGTAGATGCTAACACACAATTTTTTAGCCAATCAGTTGTTCATTGACAGTTTTTTTTACTATTACTTAATGTTTTTTTAAATTAAAATTTTTCTATAATTAAAACTTTGATTATCTTTTCCCTGCCCACCTGCCCCTAGGTCCTTCATACTTCCCTACCCACCCAACTTTATTTTTTCTCTCTCTCATTACAAAAGAAAAACCCTACAAAAACACAAAATAAAAGTCAAAGTAGCAAAAAAGACAAAAGAAAACCAAAGTGAAATAAAAGATTTTCAGAGATAATTAATTAGCCATGTTTTTACTCTGAATAGCATATTTGTATTTCACTGTTTTTATAACTATCTTTCTTTTTCAACGTTTATAGCGTTTAATTTGGTTGGCTTCCTGAATGCTTTAAGTTTACAAAATAAATAACTATTTTTTCTCTTTCTTATGTAATAATTTCCGATAGAATTTCATTGAAATTGCCTTCCATAGTTTGGACATATTATATTCTATTTTCACAAATATCAATTTCACTTTTTGTTTACTTGTTGACTCCTGGATGCTTGTGAAATTCATTATTTAATTACAAAGATGAATTACCTTTTCTCTTTGTCTTATTTGTATTAACTTCTGATATGTAATTCAATTAGTTATCACTGCAGCTAGAGAACATAAACTATATGTATTTATGAATATTTTTGTATGTATGTTTATGTAAATATCTATCCGTTCTTATTTCTTTGTTGCCATCTATCATGTTTTAAAACATACTTTACTAATTTTGAATTTTGAGAATACTAAAAATGTGGTGTCTAGATTATTATTTATTTACTTATTATAGTAAGGTTTGATCCCAGAGTCATGACTTTGTGAACCACACACTCTAACATAAGCTACACTCCAGCATGCTTTTCTGGGGGTTATAATTGTTTTGTACAGAAAGTTTTCCAATTAAATTTTTCCATATGTTCTTCTTAATACTTGCTGTGCAGGAAATTCTAGCAACCGTGTTTAGGATCTCACATATTGACCATCTCACGGTTTCTGTGTTCTAGGACTTACCAGGACACATGACTTACCTGTGTCCTATGTATCCAGCTTCTGTAACTGGGGTGTTACCTGGTATACCTTTCTTTCTGGAGTCCAGGATTCTCTTCCAGGTTCCTGTGGCTATTTGTAGAGCTCAGCTCCTGAAGGCTGTAGGAATGAGATCCCATTCTTTTCTTTTATAATGTCTTCATATTAGTTTTTTCATTGATGAGCCTGACAAAAGCTGGTGCATACTTTTTTTTTTGATTTTTAATATTTTTATTACATATTTTCCTCAATTACATTTCCAATGCTATCCCAAAAGTCCCCCATAGCGCCCCCCACTTCCCTACCCACCCATTCCCATTCTTTTGGCCCTGGCATTCCCCTATATTGGGGCATATAAAGTTTGCAAGTCCAATGGGCCTCTCTTTCCATTGATGGCCGACTAGGCCATCTTTCGATACATATGCAGCTAGAGACAAGAGCTCCGGGGTTCTGGTTAGTACATCATGTTGTTCCAACAATAGGGTTGCAGATCCCTTTAGCTCCTTGGGTACTTTCTCTAGCTTCTCCATTGGGAGCCCTGTGATACATCCAATAGCTGACTGTGAACATCCACTCCTGTGTTTGCTAGGCCCCGGCATCGTCTCACAAGAGACAGCTATATTTGGGTCCTTTCAGCAAAATCTTGCTAGTGTATGCAATGGTGTCAGCGTTTAGAAGCTGATTATGGGACGGATCCCTGGATACAGCAGTCTCTAAATGGTCCATCCTTTCATCACAGCTACGAACTTTGTCTCTGTAACTCCTTCCCTGGGTGTTTTGTTCCCAATTCTAAGAAGGTGCACAGTGTCCACACTTTGGTCTTCATTCTTCTTGAGTTTCATGTGTTTATCATGGTGCATACTTAATGCACACTTCCAGGGCAAAGCTTATTAAAGCTGGCATATAATGGCAGCTTGAGGCTGTTGGTCACACTGTGTCTACAGACAGGAAGCAGAGCTGGATTACAGCTGATGCTAAACCCACGTTTTCTTTTCAGTCCAGGACACTATCCCATGAGATGGTGACACTCACTATTAGGGTGGAATTTTCCACATCTGTTAACTGGCACTAGATAATATATCCCAGGTGTGCTCAGAGACTTGCCTCCTCTATGATCCAAGGTCCCATCAACTTGACAATCAGTACTCACCAGCACAGCCTCTAACTAGAATTTCTAATGCTTTATTGGATAAGAACAGTTAAGACCAGACATCTTTGCCTTAAGTGGAGACCTTTAATCTTTCACTAGAAAGAAAAATGTTAGCATTTCTTTGAGATGTCCTTTTTCAGATTGGGAGTTCTTCACCATTCCTACATTTATGAGGGCTACAATGAATGAATCTTAGATTTTTGTCTCAAACCTTTTCTGTGTCAATTGATAGAATTGTGTGGATTTTCTTTTTTATCCTGTTAATTTGACATACAACAATAAATATTTTTTTCAAACCAATCTCATATGACCAGAATAAACAACACATAGTATAAAATTTCATAGTATATAATTCTTTTTACATGCACTAATTACTTAATTCTGTTTTCTATTACTTTGTTAGGTTTTTTCCATCTTTCTGTTAGGCATCAAACCCAGTATCTTATGGATGCTAGTCAAGGTTCTGTCACTGACCTATATCCCTGGTTTTTTGTTTGTTTGTTTTGTTGCTGTTAGCTTTTTGTTGTTCTGGGGTGTGTGTGTGTGTGTGTGTGTGTGTTTGTGTAACAATGAAGGGTGGTCTAGTGGTCTACACAATTTAGTTTAATATAGCCTTTAGTTTAATATAGCATGGTTCCAAAACTACTAACTTTGTAAAAAATAAAATTGAATTTTATTTTCTTCTTCCATAGTTGAAGATGTGACTCCTCCTCTAAATATTTGTAGAGTTCTGTGGGGAGACCATTTGAACATTCCAGTGATTTCATGCTGCACATTCAAATCCCTTATGTGTTATGAGTGTTGTTGTCTATTTAATACTATATCACTGGATTTGGGTGGGGGGTTTTGGTGGAATTTGTCCATTTGTTATAAGTTGTCTGACATTCAGATATACAATTATTGATGATGTTCCCTAATTACTTTTTAATAAAACCTATGGAATCTGTAATAACTACTATTTAATTTCTGATTGGTAATTTGCAATATTTTCTTTGTAAATCCTGCTGAATATTTTGTTAATTTTATTGATCTGTTCAAAGAATAATTTAATTGTTTCATTATTTTACCTCTTCATTATTGCTCATTTGGTTTGCTTTTGACTAAGTCTCATGATGCTGTAATGCTCATGTACATACATGGGGCTCATGTAACTCATAACAGTTCTAAATTTTTGATCCTCTTGTCTCCAGCTTCCAAATGCTGAGATTATTGGTGTACATCAGTAACAATCTTGGTTTATGCACTGTTGGACATTAAATACAGAACTTGTTCATGCTGGGCAAGCACCATCCCCGCTGAACTACATCTCCAGCCACTAAATGCAATGGTTTCTGCTCTTGTTTTTATTCATTTTTTTTATTAATAGTGTAGTCTCTCTTTTGGCATAGCTTCAGCTGTGACCCAAACATTTCTGTCTGCTAGATTTTCATTTTCCTTCAGTCTCATATTGTTTAATGCCTCCACTGTGACTTCTTTTCTTCGTAGATTATTAGAAGTGTGTTGTTATGTTGAGGTTTTTTGTTTGTTTGTTTTTGTTTTTTACATTTATTCCTGTTATTGACTTCTAGTTTAAATATATGGGTGTTGCTACATAATTTCACTTTTCTTTGCTTGGTATGGCTATATGTTTTTAGTCTAGCGATCAAATTCAGGGCTCTGAGTAATTGAAATTACTCAATGGCAGAGGAAGTGATCCATTTTGGTATTTGTTCTCTGATCACTTGAGTGTTCTGCTCTTGTTGGGTGAAATATCTTTTGTGTATGGATTAGGTTCCATTGTCTGTGTCTGTTGTGCAGTCTTTCTGGAGATTTGCTGATTTTCTGGTAAGTTGACAGCTATCTAGCTATTGACGTCTTGAGCTATGAAGGTGAATTTGTCTATTTCACAACAGTCTCCTTTGACTTTCTAGACCATGGTCCTCAACCTTCCTTGTGCTGAGACTTTTTAATGTAGTTCCTCATGTTGCAGTGACCACCAACCACAAAATTATTTTCATTGCTACTTCATGACTATAATTTTGCTATTGTTGAGTTGTAATGTAAATATTTGTGTTTTCTGATGGTCTGAGGAGACCCCCGTGAAAGGGTCATTCCACCCTCAAAATGTTGCAGTAGATAGGTTCAGAACTTCTAAATCATAGCTGTTCACATAACACATTCATTTCATTTTTATCTATTTTAATGCATGTTATTAAAAAAGAGTGTGTTGATCCATTAGGTATGCCTTGAGGATATATATATATATATATATATATATATATATATATATATATATATACTATTAGAAGTGATATATATAGGAAACATGGCCCAAGAGTATAGGGAAACTTATCCCAAATAAAAATATTTGCAGTGACAATACAAAAGAAGCTTTGTAAAGAATGTTAAAGAATTTGTGTTTTGCCTTGGTATTGTACAGGATGCCAATGTGAATAAGAACATTAGTAACATAAATTACTCTCGCTGCTGAATAGAAACCCAGAGTTAGGGGCCCCCTTAAAACTGGTGTCTATCATTTTCCATGAAAGTTTATACCGCTAAGGGCCACATATGACTTTACTTCTGGCATATGAAAATTGTAGCTCCCGTTATTATAAAGAATTTCATCACAAGCTAAATTTTATTATCTTTACTACCAAGATATTTGTACCATTCTGGGAGTCATTGCTATGCATAGAGTCCCCATGCATAAAATGTCTTGGTCTCTTAGATTGACCTTCTTAACTTAAGGATGACTTTCCTTCACCCACCTTACTCTCCCACTCTTGCGTATACATCTAGACATTGTCACAGACTGTTAAACATCAATGTCTGTCTATCTTCTGTCTTTCTGTTTTTCAAATGACCCATTAACCATTTTAATTTCATTGGATATCCATAGGCCCTATTATTCTCTTATCACTAGTGGCTCTTCCTCCCAACTCCCCTCATCTTTCGTATGATATAGACTGCCTAAGACAAATGGAATAACCCAAGTGTTCCTGCTTTCAATCTTTGTTTGAAACCTGGGTCAAGATGTAACCCATGA
Organism: Mus caroli; assembly: GCF_978045245.1. Lineage (NCBI taxonomy): Eukaryota > Metazoa > Chordata > Mammalia > Rodentia > Muridae > Mus > Mus caroli. The sequence continues at coordinate 47,371,970 of NW_028227259.1, read as the reverse complement.
GATATGATGGAAGGTCTACATTTAGGTCTCCACATTTAAAGAAAATATCTCAGGAAAAAAGATTGTTACAATTTGTCCCTAGACCTTGCTAGATTATCCTCTAATGTCTAGATCTGTGGTAACCACTTTGAGATGTAAAAGATCATTTATAAGAGCTCTACCATGTTAAAGGAAAAGGCACTAAGCTACAGAGGTGACTGTTGTGATTAAAGGATGCTGTTAGTCACTGCTTAAACATCCACCTTTGAACTGTCTGAAAAAATACCTCCTAGTGCTTGACACAATTAAATTTAATTTTTCCTTTCTCATCATTTTCTATTTTGTAACTGAATGTATCCAACCTGGTACTTTCCTTTCCCTACTAAACACCAGAAGGAATCTTCTTACCGCTTATCCAGTTTTCCCAGAGCCCTCCTCAATCCCCTAACTCTCCACACTTTGCCTACTATTCAAATCCACTGGCTGCATTTTCCAAAGATCATTGTAATATCTGTTATCCCACATACTCATCTAGAATTGTGGTACTCTCCCAAATATACATACACCCAATTTGATGTGATATATATTTGATATATATGATGGGTATACATTTGAACATATATATATATATATGTGTGTGTGTGTGTGTGTGTGTGTGTGTGTGTGTGTGTGTACATGTATGCATATATATTCTTCCTTGAAAACTTTTTAAAAATTTGATTGATTGATTTACTGATGAATAACAACTTAAACCCTGAGTTATAAAAGGCAGTTTAGCTTCTGCCTTAACAGAGCATCCATCCAGAAACCTTCACTCTTGAAGCCTTCAGCTACCATAGAAGTAGTACAAATGCCCCGACACTGGCATGCTGGAAGGGAGCCCAAAGCTGTTTACCCATGGGTACCATGTAGAGAATTTCAGACACCACATTAACAACAAGATGTCTGACTAGCTCCCACTCTTCCAGGTATTTCTAAGCCTAATTGCAAATTCATGAGATCCTCTGGACAAGAACTCTCTGGCAAAGGGCTCTGAATTTTCAACCCACACAAATCATGAGAGATAATAAAATTGTTATTTAAGCCAATTGATTTTGTATCTTCTATAGATAACCAGAAAAGCTCTCTTGCAAGACCTAAAAACATTGTTCTGCAAGGGTGTCAGTTTTCCTTAGTACTTGGCCTGCTTTGCAAATAGCTCGAATCAACATTCAGAATGTCATGTGTGGGAGCAGAAATGCAGTCAGAGCAGGAGTCAATGGTTTCTCTGCTAGAAGGTTCTTCTTTACCTCAAATATAACTCAGTTTCCTGTATCCTCAGTCTCACCAAACCATCCCTTTCTCACACAGGGATCCCTGATCCTCATGAGTCTCTGTAGAGTTACCTCCTGGTGACTCATCACCACACCCTGGTTGATTATTGCCCTAGCTGCATTCATCACTAGTCTGAAATAATTCTGTGACTTTCTTCCTCTGCGTGGCCTTTCTCCTTGGTGTAAAAGCAATGTAAGCAAAACAATGTCATTTTTCTTTCATTTCCACTAACGAATAACCAACGCAAAGCTCCCAGTCAATGTGCAGAAAAGGTTTACAATAAGTTAATAAAAGAATTATAACTGGTTTTGGGTCCTTGAAATAAAATCCATGCACATGCTCCCCATTCCAGGTCTCAGGGATACTTCAGACAGTCTACAGCTTTCATCAGATTCTCAGAAGCAATCCATGGGGCTCACAATATCAGTGTCCATTCACTTGGTGCCAGAACATCAACTGGGATAGCACAGAGATCTATACAGTAAAATTCCAAGAAAATGAAGAACATATAGTATCTTCCTAGGGATGATAGTGGGTATGTGCATTTAAACAACTCATCAAACTCAATCAATGCATTTTTTAATTAAAAACGTATTTAAGCTGGGCAGTGGTGGCGCATGCCTTAATCCCAACACTTGGGAGGCAGAGGCAGGCGGATTTCTGAGTTTGAGGTCAGCCTGGTCTACAGAGTGAGTTCCAGGACAGCCAGGGCTACACAAAGAAACCCTGTCTCAAAAAAACCAAAAAAAAATGTAATTAATAAAATTGGTGGAGAAAATCCATTGAACTTGCTTAATTGTAGTCTTTTCAAGATAAAACATAGAGAATACTTCCATTATCAATGAATTATTGTTCATCAATATTAAAACTCAGGTTTATGCTAGCCTTCCAAAAGGAGTTGTCATAGTTAGAGTTTTATTGCTATGAGGAGACACCATGATCATGACAACTCTTATAAAGAAAAATGTTTAATTTAGGTTGGTTTATTCCATTATTGTCATGGCTCCTTCTAGAGAAGCTAAGCGTTCTACATCTTGATCCATGGGCAGCAAAAGGAAACTGTGTGCCACACTATGTGTAGCTTGAGCATATATGAGACCAGAAAACCTGCCTGCATAGTGACACACTTCCTCCAACAAGACCACATCTCCTAATTATGCCACTACCAATGGGGCATATGTGGGCCAATTACATTCACACTACCAGGGGAATATATGAAATCATTAAGCTCTAAATTCTTCAAATTCCTTTCTTATTGCCTTCTTTCTCTGTTCCTCTTCAAACTCTCCCTCACTTCTTGTACCTTTTCTTTATATATGTGAGAGATGCCAGTTTAGTACTTCTAAAATACTTAGGAACACAAAGAAAACTAAACATTTTTTGTCTAAATTTACACCTTTTGACAAAAAGTTATCAATAAAAGTCCATGAGCTCTGAATGGAGGGTAGGTGATTAATTATTTTTAAATCAGTAAGGAGTTAGGACTTGTCTCACTATTGGCAATGCTATAACAAAGCACCTGAGGCTAGATGATTTATAAAGAAGAAAAATGCTTCTCACATTTCTGGAGTCTTAGGAAATCAATGATCAAAGTACTAGTAGAGTCAATGTCTTGTGAAGACTCTTGTCAGTTCTGTGGCACTTTCCTGTTGTGCCTTACAAGGCAGAAGGGGAAAAGGCGTGAAAGGGACAGCTAGCACCCTGAAAACTCAAGCCTAGTAGAGCTTTATAGGACAGATCTGCATAAGAGAGAAGCAAAAAAAAAAAAAAAAAAAAAAAAAAAAACCTGATATAGGTTGGGCATTCCTGAGCCAAAACTAAAATCCAAGACACACCAAAATTGGAAACACTTTGAAATGTGGACATAATAATGAATGAGAAACTCCACTTCTGACCTCATGGACATCCTGTGTCAAAATTCAGAGGTGGTGACAATTTATCTCAAGTTGCCTTCAGGATTAGTGTATGATATATAGCCAAACACCAATGAATTTTGTGTTTAGTTTTAATCTTGGGTACCATACATGATATTATGCATATACAAGTATTCCTGTAAAAGTCAGAAATTCAAAGGGCCCCCCATTTTTGCTCACAAAGATTTGGTGAGCTCTTATATATTATATCTTAATCTATATCTTATATCATCTTATATCTTAATCTATATCTTATATCTATTTTATATCTTATATCCTTATATCTTATATCTTATATCTATCTTATATTCACAGTAGAGAGGCCTTCATTCTCTTCTGTGACTCTTTCCTAACTCTGTTCACTACATCATGTTGAGGTTCTAGGTCTTTTTTTTTTTGTCTTCCAATTTATTTTTTTTTATTTTTAATATTTTTATTACATATTTTCCTCAATTACATTTCCAATGCTATCCCAAAAGTCCCCCATAGCGCCCTCCACTTCCCTACCCACCCATTCCCATTCTTTTGGCCCTGGCATTCCCCTATATTGGGGCATATAAAGTTTGCAAGTCCAATGGGCCTCTCTTTCCATTGATGGCCGACTAGGCCATCTTTCGATACATATGCAGCTAGAGACAAGAGCTCCGGGGTTCTGGTTAGTACATCATGTTGTTCCAACAATAGGGTTGCAGATCCCTTTAGCTCCTTGGGTACTTTCTCTAGCTTCTCCATTGGGAGCCCTGTGATACATCCAATAGCTGACTGTGAACATCCACTCCTGTGTTTGCTAGGCCCCGGCATCGTCTCACAAGAGACAGCTATATTTGGGTCCTTTCAGCAAAATCTTGCTAGTGTATGCAATGGTGTCAGCGTTTAGAAGCTGATTATGGGATGGATCCCTGGATACGGCAGTCTCTAAATGGTCCATCCTTTCAACACAGCTATGAACTTTGTCTCTGTAACTCCTTCCCTGGGTGTTTTTGTTCCCAATTCTAAGAAGGTGCACAGTGTCCACACTTTGGTCTTCATTCTTCTTGAGTTTCATGCGTTTATCAAATTGTATCTTATATCTTGGGTATCCTAAGTTTTGGGCTAATATCCACTTATCAGTGAATACATATTGTGTGAGTTCTTTTGTGATTGTGTTACTTCACTCAAGATGATGCCCTCCAGGTCCATCCATTTGGCTAGGAATTTCATAAATTCATTCTTTTTAATAGCTGAGTAGTTGTGTAAGTGTACCATAATTTCTGTATCTATTCCTCTGTTGAGGGACATCTGGGTTCTTTCCAGCTTCTGGCTATTATAAATAGGGCTGCTATGAACATAGTGGAGCATGTGTCCTTTTTACGGGTTGGGACATCTTCTGGATATATGCCCAGGAGAGGTATTGCTGGATCCTCCGGTAGTACTATGTCCAATTTTCTGAGGAACTGCCAGACTGATTTCCAGAGTGGTTGTACAAGCTTGCAATCCCACCAACAATGGAGGAGTGTTCCTCTTTCTCCACATCCTCGCCAGCATCTGCTGTCACCTGAATTTTTGATCTTAGCCATTCTGACTGGTGTGAGGTGGAATCTCAGGGTTGTTTTGATTTGCATTTCCCTGATGATTAAGGATGTTGAACATTTTTTCAGGTGTTTCTCTGCCATTCGGTATTCCTCAGGTGAGAATTCTTTGTTCAGTTCTGAGCCCCATTTTTTAATGGGGTTATTTGACTTTCTGGAGTCCACCTTCTTGAGTTCTTTATATATATTGGATATTAGTCCCTTATCTGATTTAGGATAGGTGAAGATCCTTTCCCAATCTGTTGGTGGTTTTTTTGTCTTATTGATGGTGTCTTTAGCCTTGCAGAAGCTTTGTAGTTTCATGAGGTCCCACTTGTCAATTCTCGATCTTACAGCACAAGCCATTACTGTTCTATTCAGGAATTTTTCCCCTGTGCCCATATCTTCAAGGCTTTTCCCCACTTTCTCCTCTATAAGTTTCAGTGTCTCTGGTTTTATGTGAAGTTCCTTGATCCACTTAGACTTGACCTTAGTACAAGGAGATAGGAATGGATCGATTCGCATTCTTCTACATGTTAACAACCAGTTGTGCCAGCACCATTTGTTGAAAATGCTGTCTTTCTTCCACTGGATGTTTTTAGCTCCCTTGTCGAAGATCAAGTGACCGTAGGTGTGTGGGTTCATTTCTGGGTCTTCAATTCTATTCCATTGGTCTATTTGTCTGTCACTATACCAGTACCATGCAGTTTTTATCACAATTGCTCTGTAGTAGAGCTTTAGGTCCGGCATGGTGATTCCACCAGAGGTTCTTTTATCCTTGAGAAGAGTTTTTGCTATCCTAGGTTTTTTGTTATTCCAGATGAATTTGGAGATTGCTCTTTCTAATTCGGTGAAGAATTGAGTTGGAATTTTGATGGGGATTGCATTGAATCTGTAGATTGCTTTTGGCAAGATAGCCATTTTTACAATGTTGATCCTGCCAATCCATGAGCATGAGAGATCTTTCCATCTTCTGAGATCTTCTAGAATTTCTTTCTTCAGAGACTTGAAGTTTTTATTATACAGATCTTTCACTTCCTTAGTTAGAGTCACGCCAAGATATTTTATATTATTTGTGACTATTGAGAAGGGTGTTGTTTCCCTAATTTCTTTCTCAGCCTGTTTATTCTTTGTGTAGAGAAAGGCCATTGATTTGTTTGAGTTAATTTTATATCCAGCTACTTCACCGAAGCTGTTTATCAGGTTTAGGAGTTCTCTGGTGGAATTTTTAGGGTCACTTATATATACTATCATATCATCTGCAAAAAGTGATATTTTGACTTCATCTTTTCCAATTTGTATCCCTTTGATCTCCTTTTGTTGTCGAATTGCTCTGGCTAGGACTTCAAGTACAATGTTGAATAGGTATGGAGAAAGTGGACAGCCTTGTCTAGTCCCTGATTTTAGAGGGATTGCTTCAAGCTTCTGACCATTTACTTTGATGTTGGCTACTGGTTTGCTGTAGATTGCTTTTATCATGTTTAGGTATGGGCCTTGAATTCCTGATCTTTCCAAGACTTTTATCATGAATGGGTGTTGGATCTTGTCAAATGCTTTTTCCGCATCTAACGAGATGACCATGTGGTTTTTGTCTTTGAGTTTGTTTATATACTGGATTATGTTGATGGATTTCCGTATATTGAACCATCCCTGCATCCCTGGGATGAAACCTACTTGGTCAGGATGGATGATTGTTTTGATGTGTTCTTGGATTCGGTTAGCAAGAACTTTATTGAGGATTTTTGCATCAATATTCATAAGGGATATTGGTCTGAAGTTTTCTATCTTTGTTGGGTCTTTTTGTGGTTTAGGTATCAGAGTAATTGTGGCTTCATAGAATGAGTTGGGTAGAGTACCTTCTGTTTCTATTTTGTGGAATAGTTTGTGAAGAACTGGGATTAGATCTTCTTTGAAGGTCTGATAGAACTCTGCACTAAACCCATCTGGTCCTGGGCTTTTTTTAGTTGGGAGACTATTAATGACTGCTTCTATTTCTTTGGGGGATATAGGGCTGTTTAGATCATTAACCTGATCTTGATTCAACTTTGGTATCTGGTATCTGTCTAGGAACTTCTCCATTTCATCCAGGTTCTCCAGTTTTGTTGAGTATAGCCTTTGGTAGAAGGATCTGATGGTGTTTTGGATGTCTTCAGGATCTGTTGTTATGTCTCCTTTTTCATTTCTGATTTTGTTAATTAGGATGCTTTCCCTGTGCCCTCTAGTGAGTCTGGCTAAGGGTTTATCTATCTTGTTGATTTTCTCAAAGAACCAGCTCCTTGATTGGTTGATTCTTTGAATAGTTTTTCTTGTTTCCACTTGGTTGATTTCACCCCTGAGTTTGATTATTTCCTGCCGTCTACTCCTCTTGGGTGAATTTGCTTCCTTTTGTTCTAGTGCTTTTAGGTGTGTTGTCAAGCTGCTAATGTGTGCTCTCTCTAGTTTCCTTTTGGAGGCACTCAGAGCTATGAGTTTTCCTCTTAGAAATGCTTTCATTGCGTCCCATAAGTTTGGGTATTTTGTGGCTTCATTTTCATTGAACTCTAAAAAGTCCTTAATTTCTTTCTTTATTCCTTCCTTGACCAAGGTATCATTGAGAAGAGTGTTGTTCAGTTTCCAAGTGAAGGTTGGCTTTCTATTATTTATTTTGTTATTGAAGATCAGCCTTAGTCCATGGTGATCTGATAGGATGCATGGGACAATTTCAATATTTTTGTATCTGTTGAGGCCTGCTTTGTGACCAATTATGTGGTCAATTTTGGAGAAGGTACCATGAGGTGCTGAGAAGAAGGTATATCCTTTTGTTTTAGGATAGAATGTTCTGTAGATATCTGCCAGATCCATTTGATTCATAATTTCTCTTAGTTTCACTGTGTCCCTGTTTAGTTTCTGTTTCCATGATCTGTCCATTGGTGAAAGTGGTGTGTTGAAGTCTCCCACTATTATTGTATGAGGTGCAGTGTGTGCTTTGAGATTTACTAAAGTTTCTTTAATGAATGTGGCTGCCTTTGTATTTGGAGCATAGATATTCAGGATTGATAGTTCCTCTTGGAGGATTTTACCTTTGATGAGTATGAAGTGTCCCTCCCTGTCTTTTTTAATGACTTTGGGTTGGAAGTCAATCTTATCAGATATTAGAATGGCTACTCCAGCTTGTTTCTTCATGCCATTTGCTTGGAAAATTGTTTTCCAGCCTTTCATTCTGAGGTAGTGTCTATCCTTTTCTCTGAGATGAGTTTCCTGTAAGCAGCAAAATGTTGGGTCTTGTTTGTGTAGCCAGTTTGTTAGTCTATGTCTTTTTATCGGGGAGTTGAGTCCATTGATATTAAGAGATATTAAGGAAAAGTAATTGTTGTTTCCTGTTATTATTATTGTTAAAGTTGGCATTTTGTTCTTGTGGCTGTCTTCTTTTAGGTTTGTTGAGGGATTACCTTCTTGTTGTTTCTAGGGCGTGGTTCCTGTCCTTGTATTGGTTTTTTTCTGTTATTATCCTTTGAAGGGCTGGATTCGTGGAGAGATAATGTGTGAATTTGGTTTTGTCGTGGAATACTTTGGTTTCTCCATCTATGTTAATTGAGAGTTTGGCTGGGTATAGTAGCCTGGGCTGGAATTTGTGTTCTTTTAGTGTCTGTATAACATCTGTCCAGGATCTTCTGGCTTTCATAGTCTCTGGTGAAAAATCTGGTGTAATTCTGATAGGCTTGCCTTTATATGTTACTTGGCCTTTTTCTCTTACTGCTTTTAGTATTCTATCTTTATTTAGAGCATTTGTTGTTCTGATTATAATGTGTCGGGAGGTATTTCTTTTCTGGTCCAGTCTATTTGGAGTTCTGTAGGCTTCTTGTATGTTCATGGGCATCTCTTTCTTTAGATTTGGGAAGTTTTCTTCTATAATTTTGTTGGAGATGTTTGCTGGTCCTTTGAGTTGAAAATCTTCATTCTCATCCACTCCTATTATCCGTAGGTTTGGTCTTCTCATTGTGTCCTGTATTTCTTGGATGTTTTGAGTTAGGATCTTTTTGCATTTTACATTTTCCTTGATTGTTGTGCCGATGTTCTCTATGGAATCTTCTGCACCTGAGATTCTCTCTTCCATCTCTTGTATTCTGTTGCTGATGCTGGTATCTATGGTTCCAGATTTCTTTCCTAGGGTTTCTATCTCCAGTGTTGCCTCATTTTGGGTTTTCTTTATTGTGTCTACTTCCCTTTTTAGGTCTAGTATGGTTTTGTTCATTTCCATCATCTGTTTGGATGTGTTTTTCTGTTTTTCTGTAAGGACTTCTACCTGTTTGATTATGTTATCCTGTTTTTCTTTAAGGATTTGTAACTCTTTAGCAGTGTTCTCCTGCAATTCTTTAAGGGATTTTTGTGCTTCCTCTTTATTGTCTTCTGCCTGTTTATCAGTGTTCTCCTGCATTTCTTTAAGTGTGTTATTAAAGTCCTTCTTGAAGTCCTCTATCATCATCAGGAGACATGCTTTTAAATCCGTGTCTAGCTTTTCCGGTGTGTTGGGGTGCCCTGGACTGGGCGAAGTGGGGGTGCTGGGTTCTGATGATGGTGAGTGGTCTTGGTTTCTGTTAGTAAGATTATTACATTTACCTTTCGCCATCTGGTAATCTCTGGGGTTAGTTGTTATCGTTGTCACTGTTTAAAGATTGGAGCAGAAGCTGTGTTCCACTCACCAGCAGTCCCAAAATCCTGTGGCGGGGGTCGTGGGTAGCTGGCGGGTGTCAGGCAACCCTGCGCTCCCGCTACCCCGGCGCTGATCCGGCCGGATGAGGCCTGTGGCCCTACTCAGGCCGGTTTCTGCTTCCCTAACTAATGCAGTCTCAGGTCCCGCGCAATTGGATTGGAGCAGAAGCTGTGCTCCACTCACCAGAAGTCTTAAGATCCTGTGGTGGGTGTTGTGGGTATCTGGCGAGTGTCAGCTGACCCTCGAGGTTCTAGGTCTTATGATGGATTTTCAACCTGTAGATATTGCTGCTCCTTTACAAACAAGGATTTTTCCAGAGCAGCCCTCTGAAAGTAAATTGAAGACATATATGGAAAGTCAAGACTGAAAAATACATATCTCCTGATACTTGGAGGTACAAAGACTTTGCATTGTCTGATGAAGACTCTTACATAACAGAAATGATAAAAAGAATTCCTTCTATGTCTTTAAGTTTTGTCTGGAGATTCATTCATGCATGCATGTATGCATTTACTTTATGTATATTGGTAAAGATTTCATCCTGTAGATATCAGATAGCCTTGAAGGTTCATCTTTGGATAGGCAGAGACACTTGTTAGTGAGGGTCTCCTGATCTAGTAAGAAACAAGAACATAAAAATGATGTTTGGATATGTGAGTATTGTGGTAACAGTCTGTACCTTGTGCTATAAAAGTGTGATGGCTCAAAGCCACTTATGACTGACTGAAGAAACCAGAGCAACCTTTATTCTGGATTTCAATTATTTGATTAATATTTCATATTATTCCTCTATTTTATGTCTACTTATCTACATAGATATTTACAATCCATACTCTCCCAGGTCCTCAGTACAATATATATATATATATATATATATATATATATATATATATATATATATATATATATTCTCTTGGTTGGTACTTTATTTTTTTATTTATTTTTATTAAATATTTTCTTTATTTACATTTCAAATGTTATTCCCTTTCCTGGTTTCCCCTCTGAAAATCCCTTAACTCCTCCCTCCTCCTGCTCACCAACCCACCCACTCTCTCTTCCTGGCCCTGGCATTCCCCTATACTGGAGCATAGACCCTTCACAGGACCAAGGACCTCTCCTCCCATTGATGACCAACTAGGCTGTCCTCTACTACATATGCAGCTAGAGCCATGAGTCCCATCATGCATTTTCTTTGGTTGGTGGTTTAGTACATGGGAGCTCTGGGGGGGGGGGGTACTGGTTAGTTCATATTGTTGTTCCTCCAATGGGGCTGCAAACCCCTTCAGCTCCTTGGGTACTTTCTCTAGTTCCTTCATTGGGGTCCCTGTGCTCCGTCCAATGGATGGTTGTGAGCCTCCACTTCTGTATTTGTCAGGCACTGGCAGAGCCTCTCAGGAGACAGCTATATCAGGCTCCTGTCAGGAAGCATTTGTTGTCGTCCACAATAATGTCTGGGGTTGGTGGTTGTATATGGGATGGATTCCCAGTTGGGGCAGTCTCTGGATGGTCATTCCTTCAGTCTCTGCGTTCTTCAATTTAAAACAATGTAAAGATGGTAAGAGTTTCTTTGTTGCCCATATGAAAAACTTGAGGTTGGCAATGATGAGAATATTTTGTGCACATAACACAGGTAATGAAAGGCAGAATGTGGAATCGAACTCAGATAACATTACAAGTATAGACATTCTTTCCTCTTTTCATTCTCTCTTCCTTCTTTCCTGCCCTTCCATCTTTCTTTTTATTCCAGATCCTTTCAACCTTTTCATATCATACATTGAAAGACTAAAAGAATAGTAATTTGGAACTTGAAACATGAATAAAGACATCTCAACTTCTCCCTCTGAATAGGGAGTCTGTCAAAAACCCTGCTTTGTCACTGTGTGCTTAGGCACCAGCCCAGGGCTGGTCCAGATTTCACCTTGTTTTCTCCACCCTCCATTCCCTATAATAAAATCAATCTTCTCTAACTCTGCTCAATACAAATGCCATGTTGTGGTTCCAGGTCTAATAATATATTTTCTGATTCAATAAATACTTTTGTTTCCTTATTTTTGAGATATGAAGATTCTGTACTATAATGTCTTATACTACACAAGTATTAATAAAAGGAAGGATAAATAAAGTTATGCTTCCTCTGAAAGCTCAGACATGATGTTAACATGGTGATAACCACACTAAAGATGATGAATGCTTTCCAAGGATGGATAATGATTCAGGTCATGGACCACTGGTGCGACTTCCATAAAGAGAAGCAGAAGTGAAGACTCATGGGACAGCAGGAAAGAACCCCCAAGATAACTTGTGCTCTTCTCAAAATAATCAGAAAAGTTCATATTTGTCTTTTTCACTTCTCATTGGTGGGAAGATGAACTTATTGTGTAATGTCTGTACTGCAATAAACCAGGTGAACACTGACATCTGGACAAACTCATTTTATTCCAATCCATGCTTGTTCTGCACTGTGTTGGCTAATTTTATGTCATCTTGATTCAAGCCAGAGTCCTTTCAGGAGAGAGTAGCTCAATTGAGAAAATGTCCCCACCAGATTGGTGTGTGAGCAAGGCTGCCTATGATATGGTACTTGATATCTTGGCTGATGATTGAGATGGGAGAGCCCAGCTCAATGTGTGTAGTATAACCCCTGGGCTGGTGATCCTGTGCACTACAAGGAAGCAAGCTGCAAAAGTCATTGGGAACAAGCCTATAAGCAGCACTCCTTCATGGACTCTGCATGTACATTCCTACCCTGATTTATCTGGATGATGGACAACAAGCTACTAGGTGAACAACTCCCTGCCTACCTGCAAGTTGCTTTTGGTCATGATGTTTAATCACAGCAGTAGCAACCCTACAAGATATATAGCATTTTAAAGTTTGGCTCCTTTAGTATATTGGTCTACAGCAAGAGAGAGTCATGCCATGTTCAATAGATATCTGACCCAATAGATACAGCCCACTGTAAACTAATATATCAATGTTGGAGAATAATCGCAGAAGAAATAAACCTCTTACTGATCTGAAGCCTTATGTAAGACCATGTGGTAACACCTTATGTAACATCACTATTCACAGGCAGCATGGGGATAGCAACCTGATGTTGAAATTCTCTAGGATATGAGCCTCATTATTGAAGGAGATAAATGTTACCGTAGCTATATTCTTTACCAGCATCTGTTTGCTTACATTGTCTTCTTGGATTATGTTATGTGATTTTGTCACTGGAATATGAGAGACTGCCCCTGTCTCTTGTTGGAAACACAGATGTGGCTTATGGATGAATGTCAGCACAGACTTGTCCTAATCTTCTCTGTAAGAATCAATCTAGAAGATAAAAGCAAAAAGGATTGCACACCTGACCTGGATTGACCTGGTTATACTATATGGATGTCTCAAATAACCAAACAGTGATATCTCAGCTCAGGGGACTAAATGATTTTGAATAGTTAAGGGGTCTCACTTAAAGTCCATGAGACTCACTAAGCAAATATCTTAAGAGAAATGGCTGGCATGGAGCAGTTATCTACGAACTACTTATTGACTGACAAATGCTTATGTCTTAACTATTTCTTCACTGTAGTCTTACCATACTTACAAGTCAGAGGCACACAATCTCCAATCTTCTTCTGATTTGTTTATTCTTGTTTGCCAACTATACATTCTTTAAATCCTACATTGTATGGTCTTGTATGCTTTCTTCTGTATGCTGCCAGGCTTCTGTCGGTTATTTCAATGGTCATATGGCTATTACAAATTTGTTAAGATGTTCCAAGTAACATCTATTGTAAGTTTCTTGTGTGCCTCTTAAAATTTAAAATACAAACTCTTCATACAATTGGAATACAATAAATGTTGCTACCTGTGACACTGATAGATTGAAAAAAAATGCCTTTCTTGAGATTCACAGTCTGTCTCTACCTGGACTGAGATACTTACACAGATAATTAAAAGAAAAAGAAAAGAAAGGAAGGAAGGAGGGAAGGAAGGAAGAAAGGAAAGAAGGAAGGAAGGAAGAAGGAAGGAAGGAAGGAAGGAAGGAAGGAAGGAAGGAAGGAAGGAAGGAAGGAAGGAAGGAAGGAAGGAAGGAAGACCTAACTGTTTTCATTTGCACTGAGCTATCAAGAGTCTAGGTCAGCCGTGGTCAAATTCTCTTCTTGATGTTTTAACTTCTTTTCTTCTCAACTGATATAGACAAAGCTAGAGCTCATAGCCATACTAGAGAGCCAGAGTTTAAAAAAAATTTCTAGTCTAGCATGTGCTTTGAGAGAAAGAATAAAGGTGTCATTTTTATCTTTAGAAGAATGATCGCCCCACTTACTGCATTTTGGTAAGTGGTAGGTAGATGCCTATTAAGATAATGATGGTGAAGCTGAATGAGATTGTTGAGTGAGGTCAGGAGTGGACTGTGGGAGACAGAACTTTGTATTTGGTATTAAGATAAAAGATGTTGTTCACTCACACTCTCCCCATTTATCACTTACTGAGAAGTATTTTCTTCTGGACCTTGTTAGGAAAACCATGAGTGCTGAACACCCAGTAAAATCTGAGAGGGAATGAAGGAAGCCAGAGTTGACCAGGCATCCCAAAAGGAGGGACCATCCCAGACCCATGCAGATGTGAAGAACAGAAATTGAATGTGGAGGTCATTGAGAACCTGTATTCTGTAAAGGTGGGCTGTTTGGGTAGGAGCTGTCTCTCCAGAGCCCGAGGGAGATTTAGCCCACATTCCATATAGATACTCAACAAGGAAACTTGTTTTCCTTCCTTTATTTGTGGTAATCCACCAACGAAAGCATTTATATCACTTTAATAGCATGCTTGCACATCATGGTTTCATTGTATATACATATACTACTATACTCAATTTAAAAGGACTGTAGACTTGGTTCAAGTTACACAGGGAAATAGCAACTTATTTCTATAGAGAACAACACTACAGACCCTTTCCTTAATGAACTAACATTAGTATCAAATCTTTGTTACAACTAAAAATAAAAAGTTACTGCAGAAAGCATGGCAGAGATTGAATCTTGTCCATTACCATTAATTGTTATGTAATCATTGTAAGCGTTATCTTTGCAAAGCATGTATATGTGCACATGTCTATGTGAATGGAGAGAGAAGAGGCTGTTTATGGGTGTTTGCTTCAATAGTTTTCTACCAGGATCTCACTACTTCAGTTAGCCTGACTGGCCAGCAAATCCCCAGGATTCTCCTGTCTCTGACACCCAGGCTGGAATTACAGGAATATGTACCAATGCACCCAAATTGTTATATGGATGCTAGGGATCGGAACTAAGGTTCTCATGCTTGAATAGAACGTACTTTACTGACTTAGCCACATCCCATCACCCAATATACATGTCCACCCCCCAAAAAATATATTAAGGAATAATTTTACCACAGTAAATTACATACATTTAAACAATACATTTTGAAGAGTTTTGATAGGACGATGGATCCATCCACCCACTGACACAATCATCTAGGGATTGCATCATTCTCTGGAGTTTTCTCCAAGCCCCTTTAGAATTTTTCTCTCCTCAGCCCTGGCTTCGGTTTAAGCAAGCGCTGAACTCTTGTTGTCTCTGTGGACTGGGTTACGTTGATATAAATGGAATCAAATGTGCATCTAGCTTATTTTACAAGTGTTCTGCCCCATGACATCTATTTGTGTGCCTGATGTAATAGGGATGTGCTCCTTTTACTGCTGTGTGATCGTCCATCATGCAAATGAGCTGGCTCAGCCATTCACCTGCTGACGGGCACTTCCACTCCTCTTGTTTGGATATCATGAAAGAAGCTGCTTTGACTTTATATGCAAGTCATTGTATAGATGTATGTTTTCATGATCATCAGGGCAGAAATGCTGACTCTTGTTCTCTTTAAAAGTGATGAGACTAATGAAAAAGTGAAGTATGCTTCAGAATGATGCTATGCCTAGACCAAAGCCTCAGAGAACTCCTCAAGTCTGTGTTCAACTGCATGTCCCCCTATAACGCAAGCTCTTTTCAGAAATCAGACACAGCCTGGATCTGTTTCCAGGAAAGTCAATGAATCCATGTTGGTGTATATATCTCTCTGATTAGTTAATTTCTAAGTATTCCTAGTGAGTTCCAGTTTGTGATCCCACTGGATCACAGCTGGTGTTACCTATGGAGATGACAAAGGCACTGGGCTTGGCTACTTGTGGCGTGACATTACTCCCCAGTGCTGTCTGCAGCAAAACATTTCCAGTGAATGAATGAGCAAGGCTAAGGATTCATGAAAAAGCATAGAGGGAACCCAAGCAGTTGGGTAATTCTCAAAAAGGAGACTCATGTCCAGGGAAGATAATGGGGTTAAGATAATGCTGTAATGAGTAACAAATTCAAGACCTCTGGCACAGCCTAACAAGGTGCTCAAATGACTGAATGAAAGGAGATGTGTAGACTATGAAGTGTTAGCAAGCTTCCATTTATTCTAAGAGAGTGCTATCTCTCAGCTCTGGATGACTTAGCCATCAGCAATTGCCACACAAACAACAACATTCCCCAGCCTGATGTATTCTGTGCTGTTAGCTACTTTTGTTGGTGGGTAAAACTGAGACATCCTAGCCGGGCGTGGTGGCGCACGCCTTTAATCCCAGCACTCGGGAGGCAGAGGCAGGCGGATTTCTGAGTTCGAGGCCAGCCTGGTCTACAAAGTGAGCTCCAGGACAGCCAGAGCTATAAAGAGAAACCCTGTCTCGAAAAACCAAAAAAAAAAAAAAAAAAAAAAAAACTGAGACATCCAGAGTGACTCCTCTTTTGTGCGGAAAGTAGATATGTGTATGCACTTTTGATTAGCTTGCTGGGGCATGAAGGGTGGAACAAACCCATCACAAGCTGAGTCCGGCAGTTCTTGTAGCTTGAAATCTTTATTCTGGATCCTGTAGTCCCCCCAGACTCTAAAGGTAAGAATGTTGGCTCTATCCCAAAGAAAAGGGAAGAAATGATGAGCCTTGAGCTGTAGTAGAAACCACAACTAAAATTCTGGAAAGACTTCAGTTTGACCTGTAGAGGCTAGAAGACTTGACAACACATCCAAAACAGGAGAAGCAAGAGAAGAAGCCTAGTGAGCAAAATTAGGGGAGGTACCACTACCAGTCTGGGACAAATGAGAGACCTAACAAGGCTGAAGAATGCTCAAAAGAATCAGATCTAGGAGGAGTATAGGAAGGGGACAACACTGGGAATGCAGATAGCTCAGCCTTCAGCTCATGCAGTTTCAGTCTGTGGTTGGGAGTGAGATTGTCTGCATTTGAGTCTGGATCTTTCATGCATCCTTCTGTAGACCTGGGGGCAGGTGCTTTCAACTCTTCCTGGCCCAGCTCCCTACTGGAGTGAGAGCTTGTGTGAACATCAAAGGAAACAGAATCCTGTCAGTTGATAGATCTTCTACGACTCCAGAGAGCAGATTTATCTATATCCAGGAAGCTGGGTCCTGAGGTTCCCAACCCCTGAGGGATCCATGGCTCTCAGGTTCATGGCTATGCAGCACTGAGTAAGTCACATGACCTCTCTGTTATTTACTTCCTTCTTCCAAATGTCACAATTAGTTTATATAAGTAAGATCCATTCCGACTGTGAAGCAAAAACATGTATTTGTCATTGTATAATTACAGATTTACCAAAAATTCAGACCAAGAGCAGCTCCTAGTATGCGGTGTTAGCAGCAGGCTATTTCTAATTTCTATAGGAATTTCCATTTTCTCCTATCTTGATTGAGCCTCCTGTAAAGAAACTGAGCTGAGTCCAAGGGTCTTTTCCCTAAAAACCTCTCCTATAGATGTCTCTTTAGACTCACATGTCAGTCAATTCCTAGAAGCAAAGTCTCCCTTAAAGAATAGAAGTACTCTTTGGGATTTTTTTCAAACCCAGGAAAGTTTTTGCTGCTTCCCTGCACTGGGTATTGCTGTTGCTAAGAGCTCTTCCCATCTTCTCCTAGGTTTCTTCCCATAGTAGGCGGTGATTTGGCTTCTCTGAGAAGCTGGCCTGGCTTCTAGATTCAGCAAGAGCCAGGCGCTCTGCAGAAATAGAGATGGTGATTCACAGCAGATTCCCCAAGAGGTTTCATCTTTCTTCTGAGAAGTAGGACTGAAGCCAGATCTTATGTAAGAAAACAGATCTGAGTATACAAAAATAATAGCTGTTAGAGAAGGTCATCTGTCCGGGTTTGGGGAAAAAGGTAGTATTAACCTGCACCAGAATTCATCAGGGGTAGGGGATGGGGAGGGCTGTCTTTACTTCATTAAGAAATTCCATCAGTTAGCAACATGGAGAAAAGCCCCAAGGTTGTGAATAAGTAGAGGGAAATGGAAGAGTGAAATTGTTGTCCATTCACACTGGAAAGAAAATTAGAGATGTGCTAAATGGAGAAGAGGAAATTGAACCAGTAAGAAGTTGGCAGGTGCAATGAAGTACAATTTTCACAATTAATAGTGGCACCCATTCTAGGGAAGGATGGGCTGAGCCCTGTGTGAGGTTTTGGTGTCTAGGAGATTGTCAC
This sequence comes from Mus caroli, assembly GCF_978045245.1. NCBI lineage: Eukaryota > Metazoa > Chordata > Mammalia > Rodentia > Muridae > Mus > Mus caroli. Next base: position 47,354,001 of record NW_028227259.1, on the reverse strand, counting down.
ATCATCATAATATAGAGAAGGATGACTTTTCTTCTTATTGCGTGGATGTTGACAGCACTTTTCACAAGATCACACCACCAGTGATAAGAATAGGTTCTGAAGAACAATCCAATACTAAATTGCATTGTATAAGAATGTGGTTTTACAGCCTAACAACTTCTACCTTCTCAAAGGCTTAGCAAATAGATTCTCCTCTCAGAAAGCATTGTCCAAAGATCTACTAGATTCAGAAGGACATTTAGTAAACAATCTGACATTGTTGTCCATGATTTCTACAAACAAAACCGTACAAGTTGCCCGTTGGGTCTTGCTCCTGTTGTTAAAATCTGGACCAGAACTAGGCTTCAAGGTCTCTTGTTCTTAGTCCCAGTAGCAAGGCCAGTTGTTATAAAAATCATTTAATTCTTAGGTAATTTATGTAACTGATGCTTTCTGAGGAAGAGTATATTCAAATCCAGGGCTTTGGATCTGAAGACATAAGTCAAGGACACACACAATCATGACTACTTCCTAGAATATTCGCTTTGGACATCTTTGATGTAAATAAACCCCACTGATTATTATGGAACCCAAAACTATGATACTATGGAACCCAAAACTTCCACCAAGAGGCACTTTTGGTTGGAAGCATCTTTCTTAGAAAGAAACGGGTCTTTATTAGACATGTGCAGGGCCCAAGCCAGGGTCATAACTGTGAAGGATGTAGAGTTAAACAGATATACCACGGTGGGTGTTGAGTATATTTATTTTGCTGTTACTGTGGTGCACTCACAGGCAGAATTAAGAGATATTTGATAACATTTTGAAGCTTCCTGAGATCACACAGGGAAAGCTGTGAAGGAACACCTAGCATAGAATCAGTAGAGCTTTAGCCATGCCATCTAAATACTGGAGGAGTCAATTTTCATATACCCTTCCATTCCTCCACCCATCCTACAACCTCTCCATCTGACTTCTCTGTTGATGGTGTGTGATCTTAAATATTAAAACTGAGAATTAATGAGAAATATTACAGGTGGATGGGAATTGGACCAAAAGTTCTTTCTCCATTGGAGAGATGCAAAGGGTGGTAGGCTGTTAAGAAGTATCAAGAGGAGAAGCAAGACAAGAACTATCATTGGCAGGGATCTTCTGGGAAGCTATGGTTTTGCCTAATGTTCTTTGGTAAAACATACATATTTCCATAATAGGATCATAGTGGATTTTGCCAATGCAGGGTGTAGGTGATATCTCCCACACCTGACATGATTGTAACTTAGGAATGGATCTTTGAGGGCTTGACCATTTAAACATTTTTATATATGTTTATGTCTTTTATCTATGTTTGCTACATATATGTAGTCATCTTTTGATGTCTATGGGAGAATTTATTCCAGAACTCTCAGGGACATCTGAATCTATAGGTTCCCCAGACCCTTATGTAAAGGGGTATTTGCATATAAACTGTCCACATCCTTCTATATATTTTATTTAGGTAGCCATGCTGGGGTTTGAACTCAAGGCTTTAGGCACACTAAGCAGGTACCCTCCCACTGAGCCATATCCCTGGCCTTTGGTATGTTTGTGTATTTATCTTGCTATGTAGTACAAGGTGACCTCGAACTTGTGGTTCTCCTGTCTCTGCCCTGTGAACGCTGATATGACATTTTCTATCATATCCAGTTCTCCAATTACTTATAGAGGAGACTAGGAATTCTATGTAAATAAATGTTATACTGTAGTATCTAGGACATAGGACATAAATGTCAAGTGAAAAGTCTACACCGACTTGATATTTTTACATTTTTCTTTGATGTTGAATTCATAGACTATGGGAGGCCAACTGTATTCTTGTCACTTCATGTCTAATGTGTCTCATGAGCTTCATGTTCATCCACTTAGATTCTGCTTTCTATAGGCGGATAGAAGCTATTATACAAGGTCTTCTATTGTTGAGGAAAACAGAGGAACTAACTGACTCCAAGTATTCAAAGAAAAGAAAAGTTCTGTATGAATACTGATTCATAGGGATGATACACAGTGAGGTGTAGGGCCCTAGACAAGCCACACAGATTGTTCCATCTCACTTCCACTATTTGCAAAACAGACACATTAACACCTGTTTCACAAAATTACGAGCACTACTTTCAGTAATTGTAGGAAAGCCCCAAGCCCACTGAGAGGTGATTAGGAAATGCTCGTTTTTCTTCCCTTCTTACTCCTCAGTTGTCACAGTTAAATCATGGGGGTCGGGTTGAACAAAACTTTTCAACCTATGCAAGCAAAACAAAATAAAACATCCACTCTGTTCTTTGGAGATGAGTTAACGTTAATTAGCAAACCCACTCATTTCTATTGAGCTTTTACTGCATGCCAGTTAATAAGCTGGCAGCCTCCTGGGACTCCATGATTTAGTCACAAAGAAAGGCGTATTTTCTTTGCAGTTGCAATGCCATCACTATTCATTTATTTAACAAGTACATTTGCAGTTTTGCATTAGTTTGCTAACAGTGCCACGACAAAATACAGGCAGGTGGCTTAAAAAAATTCTCACCTCCCTCGAAGTTAATAGCCCCAGGTCCAGGTAGGAGAGGGATTAGTTCTTTGTCCTTGACTTACAGATGACACCTTTTCCCCTCCCCTATGATCACACAATCACATCCCCACCCTACCCCCATGTCTATGTCAGAACCTCTTCTAAACATGCCCATGGTATTAGATTTGGACCCTCCACGAGATCTCACTTTAGTTTACCTCTTTAAAATAATCATCTACTGAGATGGTAAGGGCAACTTTGGAAACAATAAAATTCAACCCATCACAGGTATGTTCTATATGCCAGGTATTGTAGGTTGCAAGAGGTACAATGATGACTGAACATAGAAACAGGATAAGGATTAGAGAGACATACAGAAGAAGGCAGAGGCAGAGGCAGAGGCAGAGGCAGAGGCAGAGGCAGAGAGGCAGAGAGAGGCAGAGAGGCAGAGAGAGGCAGAGAGAGGCAGAGAGGCAGAGAGAGGCAGAGAGGCAGAGAGGCAGAGAGGCAGAGAGGCAGAGAGGCAGAGAGGCAGAGAGGCAGAGAGGCAGAGGCAGAGAGGCAGAGGCAGAGAGGCAGAGGCAGAGAGGCAGAGGCAGAGAGGCAGAGGCAGAGAGGCAGAGGCAGAGAGGCAGAGGCAGAGAGGCAGAGGCAGAGAGGCAGAGGCAGAGAGGCAGAGGCAGAGAGGCAGAGGCAGAGAGGCAGAGGCAGAGAGGCAGAGGCAGAGAGGCAGAGGCAGAGAGGCAGAGGCAGAGAGGCAGAGGCAGAGAGGCAGAGGCAGAGAGGCAGAGGCAGAGAGGCAGAGGCAGAGAGGCAGAGGCAGAGAGGCAGAGGCAGAGAGGCAGAGGCAGAGAGGCAGAGGCAGAGAGGCAGAGGCAGAGAGGCAGAGGCAGAGAGGCAGAGGCAGAGAGGCAGAGGCAGAGAGGCAGAGGCAGAGAGGCAGAGGCAGAGAGGCAGAGGCAGAGAGGCAGAGGCAGAGAGGCAGAGGCAGAGAGGCAGAGGCAGAGGCAGAGGCAGAGGCAGAGGCAGAGGCAGAGGCAGAGGCAGAGGCAGAGGCAGAGGCAGAGGCAGAGGCAGAGGCAGAGGCAGAGGCAGAGGCAGAGGCAGAGGCAGAGGCAGAGGCAGAGGCAGAGGCAGAGGCAGAGGCAGAGGCAGAGGCAGAGGCAGAGGCAGAGGCAGAGGCAGAGGCAGAGGCAGAGGCAGAGGCAGAGGCAGAGGAGGCAGAGGAGGCAGAGGAGGCAGAGGAGGCAGAGGAGGCAGAGGAGGCAGAGGAGGCAGAGGAGGCAGAGGAGGCAGAGGAGGCAGAGGAGGCAGAGGAGGCAGAGGAGGCAGAGGAGGCAGAGGAGGCAGAGGAGGCAGAGGAGGCAGAGGAGGCAGAGGAGGCAGAGGAGGCAGAGGAGGCAGAGGAGGCAGAGGAGGCAGAGGAGGCAGAGGAGGCAGAGGAGGCAGAGGAGGCAGAGGAGGCAGAGGAGGCAGAGGAGGCAGAGGAGGCAGAGGAGGCAGAGGAGGCAGAGGAGGCAGAGGAGGCAGAGGAGGCAGAGGAGGCAGAGGAGGCAGAGGAGGCAGAGGAGGCAGAGGAGGCAGAGGAGGCAGAGGAGGCAGAGGAGGCAGAGGAGGCAGAGGAGGCAGAGGAGGCAGAGGAGGCAGAGGAGGCAGAGGAGGCAGAGGAGGCAGAGGAGGCAGAGGAGGCAGAGGAGGCAGAGGAGGCAGAGGAGGCAGAGGAGGCAGAGGAGGCAGAGGAGGCAGAGGAGGCAGAGGAGGCAGAGGAGGCAGAGGAGGCAGAGGAGGCAGAGGAGGCAGAGGAGGCAGAGGAGGCAGAGGAGGCAGAGGAGGCAGAGGAGGCAGAGGAGGCAGAGGAGGCAGAGGAGGCAGAGGAGGCAGAGGAGGCAGAGGAGGCAGAGGAGGCAGAGGAGGCAGAGGAGGCAGAGGAGGCAGAGGAGGCAGAGGAGGCAGAGGAGGCAGAGGAGGCAGAGGAGGCAGAGGAGGCAGAGGAGGCAGAGGAGGCAGAGGAGGCAGAGGAGGCAGAGGAGGCAGAGGAGGCAGAGGAGGCAGAGGAGGCAGAGGAGGCAGAGGAGGCAGAGGAGGCAGAGGAGGCAGAGGAGGCAGAGGAGGCAGAGGAGGCAGAGGAGGCAGAGGAGGCAGAGGAGGCAGAGGAGGCAGAGGAGGCAGAGGAGGCAGAGGAGGCAGAGGAGGCAGAGGAGGCAGAGGAGGCAGAGGCAGAGGCAGAGGCAGAGGCAGAGGCAGAGGCAGAGGCAGAGGCAGAGGCAGAGGCAGAGGCAGAGGCAGAGGCAGAGGCAGAGGCAGAGGCAGAGGCAGAGGCAGAGGCAGAGGCAGAGGCAGAGGCAGAGGCAGAGGCAGAGGCAGAGGCAGAGGCAGAGGCAGAGGCAGAGGCAGAGGCAGAGGCAGAGGCAGAGGCAGAGGCAGAGGCAGAGGCAGAGGCAGAGGCAGAGGCAGAGGCAGAGGAGGCAGAGGCAGAGGAGGCAGAGGCAGAGGAGGCAGAGGCAGAGGAGGCAGAGGCAGAGGAGGCAGAGGCAGAGGAGGCAGAGGCAGAGGAGGCAGAGGCAGAGGAGGCAGAGGCAGAGGAGGCAGAGGCAGAGGAGGCAGAGGCAGAGGCAGAGGCAGAGGCAGAGGCAGAGGCAGAGGCAGAGGCAGAGGCAGAGGCAGAGGCAGAGGCAGAGGCAGAGGCAGAGGCAGTCAGAGGCAGAGTCAGAGTCAGAGTCAGAGTCAGAGTCAGAGTCAGAGTCAGAGTCAGAGTCAGTCAGAGTCAGTCAGAGTCAGTCAGAGAGTCAGTCAGAGAGTCAGTCAGAGAGTCAGAGAGTCAGAGAGTCAGAGAGTCAGAGAGTCAGAGAGTCAGAGAGTCAGAGAGTCAGAGGCAGAGGAGGCAGAGAGGCAGAGAGAGGCAGAGAGGCAGAGAGGCAGAGAGGCAGAGAGGCAGAGAGGCAGAGGCAGAGAGGCAGAGGAGAGGCAGAGAGGCAGAGGAGAGGCAGAGAGAGAGGCAGAGAGGCAGAGAGGCAGAGAGGCAGAGAGGCAGAGAGAGAGGCAGAGAGGCAGAGAGGCAGAGAGGCAGAGAGGCAGAGAGGCAGAGAGGCAGAGAGGCAGAGAGGCAGAGAGGCAGAGAGGCAGAGAGGCAGAGAGGCAGAGAGGCAGAGAGGCAGAGAGGCAGAGAGGCAGAGAGGCAGAGAGTCAGAGGCAGAGGAGGCAGAGAGGCAGAGAGAGGCAGAGAGGCAGAGAGGCAGAGAGGCAGAGAGGCAGAGAGGCAGAGAGGCAGAGAGGCAGAGAGGCAGAGAGGCAGAGAGAGGCAGAGAGGCAGAGAGGCAGAGAGGCAGAGAGGCAGAGAGGCAGAGGCAGAGAGGCAGAGGAGAGGCAGAGAGGGAGAGGAGAGGCAGAGAGAGAGGCAGAGAGGCAGAGAGGCAGAGAGGCAGAGAGGCAGAGAGGCAGAGAGAGAGGCAGAGAGGCAGAGAGGCAGAGAGGCAGAGAGGCAGAGAGGCAGAGAGGCAGAGAGGCAGAGAGGCAGAGAGGCAGAGAGGCAGAGAGGCAGAGAGGCAGAGAGGCAGAGAGGCAGAGAGGCAGAGAGGCAGAGAGGCAGAGAGGCAGGAGGCAGGAGGCAGGAGGCAGGAGGCAGGAGGCAGGAGGCAGGAGGCAGGAGGCAGGAGGCAGGAGGCAGGAGGCAGAGGAGGCAGAGGCAGAGGCAGAGAGGCAGAGGCAGAGACAACCAGAAGGAGACAGAGGGAGAGACCACCATACAGGACAGCCAGAGAAAACAAGAGGCTTTTGGAATTTTTGTCCCTTTGAGCTGAACAGCAAGTTGTCTCCTTTCTGAAACATTCTTTCTTGTTGCTTTTCCTATACCAATATGGGGTTTTCTGTCCTCTCCTATTTATTCTGTAATGGCATTTCCTCCTTTGCTTCATAGGATTATGTATGTATGTATGTATGTATGTATGTATGTATGTATGTATGTATATGTGTGTGTGCCTGTGTCTGTTTGTGTATCTGTGCCCATGTGTGTATATGTGTGCATATATATGCATGCATGCCCACGTGTGTATGTGTGTGTATGTGTGCCAATGTGTGTATGTATATGGGTGTGATGTCTGCATATATGTGTATGCCCATGTGTATATGTGTGTGTGCATGCAAATGTATATGCATGTATGTGTGAGTATGTATGTATTTGATTGTGTGTGCTTATGTGTGTATTATGTGTCCATTTGTGTTTGTATATTCATATGTATGCCATTTTGTATGTGTGTGTATACATGTACCAGTGCATGGGCATGTACACATATATGTCTCTACTACTCTTAAACTGAGCTCTCCAGATATAGAAATGTTCCCTTATGCACCCAGCTGGTGCAGAGCCTGGTGCAGTGCCCGGTATGTAGGAGATTAAATGTTTGATGAATAAATGAATCAAACCCGAACAGGCTCAGCTCGGTAGGAGCTGCAGCAGGGACCTGTGGGATCAGGCGATGGGTGAGATGGAATTTTAATAAGAGGCAGAAAATTCAAGAATCTGAGACATCTAAAGGCTGCTGCCGTCTGCCTTCCCTGCCGTCAGCTGCAGGCTTTCTGAAAGGCAAAGGCGGATGAAAAAAATTTTGTGGGCTGGTTAAAATAAAAACCTGAAGAGTGACATTTTAGTTTAGTTTTTAATTGTGAGGCTTCCTGCCAGAGTAGTGGGAAGAGAACTCAGCTCTCCTGCAAAGGTGAGCCTGAAACCACGGCTTGTTTCTTTAATCTTAAAAGCTCAGAAAGAGGTGGGAAAGGGGGAGGTTAGCTGGGATGTTACGGGGAAATGGCAAAATTATAATTTGGTGTGTACTTCTTAACATGTCTGACACTGTTGTTTGGTCTTGGGGTGTTGCTTTGTTTTGTTTTATTGTTATGGGTTGTTGTTTTGTTTTGTTGTAACAGGGTCATGGTCTACAGCCTGCCATGTAAAACAGATATCTTGAAACATAAGGACCCTCCAGCATCAGCTTTCCTCATTGTGGGGATTACAGAGGTGAGTTGCTATGCTAGTCTCACATCAAGTCTTCGCCAACATTATCTTACTCACTTCTCACATAAGCATTGTGAATCCAATCATTCCCTTTGAATGGAAGAGAGACTGCTCTTAGTGTTTGTGCAGGCAGTCTGAGCACCTAGCTTCCAGTTCTTGGTGCCAGAGGTTCTCCTGTGTCTCTCTGACATCATTCTAGGAGTGGGAGATACACTGTAGCTGGTAGAGTACTTGTCTAGGATGCACAAAGCCCTGGGTTTTATCACCATCACTGTATAAGCCAGACATATGCTATATAAGCTATATAAACATGCCTGTAAGCCAATACTAGAAGCAGGGAGATAAGTCTTTCAAGGCTATCCTGGTCTACATAAAATCCTTGTCAAAAGGACATGAGGAATGGAAGTGAGAAGAGAGGGACTGAGGGAAGGATGAAAGGATGAAAGAAAGAAAGAAAGAAAGAAAGAAAGAAAGAAAGAAAGAAAGAAAGAAAGAAAGAAAGAAAGAAAGAAAGAAAGAAAGAAAGAAAGAAAAGAAAGAAAGAAAGAAAGAAGAGAGAGAGAGGGAGGGAGAGGGAGACAGAGAGAGGGAGGGAGAGAGAGGGAGGGAGAGAGAGAGAGAGAGAGGGAGAGGGAGAGGGAGACAGAGAGAGGGAGACAGAGAGAGGGAGGGAGAGAGAGGGAGGGAGACAGAGAGAGGGAGACAGAGAGAGGGAGAGAGAGACAGAGAGAGAGAGAGAGAGAGAGAGAGAGAGAGAGAGAGAGAGAGCAACAGACCTGAAGACAAGAAATGGGCAGTAACTATTTGTTCTCTGTGCTTATTTTTTCAGTGTGTTCATACCAAAATAAAACTCCTAAAAAATCAGACCATGGTGTTTGTGGTATGAGAGTCAATACCACAATGTCTGTTTGAAGGAATGATCCTCCTGGCTGGTCACCTTAAACTGGCTCTTTGCTTACTATAAAGAGGCTTATGACTATAAAAATATTAACAGTCATGGGTAAGGGAGGAGCCTGACCTGCTGCATCTGGACTGGAAGCTGTTTAAATGAGTTTGTTATCTAATAGGACAAAGCTCCAAGGTGAGTATTTGCCTGTATCTCTTTAAACAGCCTGTCCTTCATTGATAACCTTAGCAGTGCCATTCCCTAACACTATTTGTGCTGAAAGCAGGAAAATAAATATTTGCTAGAAAAGACTCATTTGCCTACCTCAGTATGCCAGAGCCATTTCTCCTATTGATGCGCTCCCTGACATCTTAGGGAATGTAATCACAGCTAGAATGCTTACCAAGGTTAGGGCATCTATCTATAACAGTATGCCCAGGAGCATCGGCTCCCATGCAGGCTCTATGAGCAGTAAGAGAAAGTCCCAAAAGATATAAGCAGACAGAGGTAATTCTAACTGGACTCCAGGGCTGTTTTCTAAGTAAAGATGTAAACAGTGTATTCATCTGACAATTATCTTTAATTTGTCTCACAAGTTTTACTTTCTTCACAGAGACTGTGTGTTCTTAGCCACTCTTCCCCAAGACTGTACTATGCAGGCTTTTGACAAATCCAAAGTGATATGTGTCGTGAGAGGGAAATTTTGCTGGACCATCAAGTGGGGAGAGTGGTCCAGGGATAAGCCTGATTATAAACCTGACTCATTTCTTGGGAGACTTAAGGAGCATGGGTTCCTGAGTTAGGGGCAGGTCTCTGCACCCCCAGCCTTTTCAAACTGCATGCTGGAATCACATCCATTTGGAAAACTGTAATTACCTGAATTTTTGAAAAGCAAGCCATTGTTGGTATCAATCCAGCCTTGCTGCTTCTGCAAGAGAGAATGTTAGCATACTGTCGGAGCCAAAAGGTGAGGTTTCCAGCCCAGTGGCTTTTGTAGAGAAATTCCAGCTTTTAACTTTCAGTCTTTTCGCTTTCAAAATTCTGCAAAAGAGATTGTGGGGTTGGGGTGCATAATTAAATGAAGTTTGAGATGCTTCAGTCTTCTTTTAGGGCCATCAGATACCCTCAAGGGAAGTCATGGACAACCACTGCAAGAATGTCTTCATCATCACTAAGCCTGCTGGGAACCTATGCTACTTACACTCATCTCTGAGGAATCACACCTTCACACCCCACCCTGATTTTCTTCTTGGTTGCAAGTAGAAGGGCTTTTTACCATTTGATAAGACAAGGCTTGTTTATTATTTGTTGTTTAGTTTATTGCTCTTTATTGTTTTCACAGAAATAATATAATTTCAATTTTAAAAGATATAACCACATTAACAACTAAAGGGTTTTAAGCCCAGACCATCCAACAACAAAGCAAGCCAGTTATTTCCAGATGTTACTAATTCTCTGCATTAACCTATTCACTGCCTGGAGATCAGGAAGCAGAGAACAGGCTGGGGTCTCACCATATTCTCAAGTCCTCAAGTCCTGCTTCTTCCAGTGGAGCCCTGCTTCCTAAATTTTCTATGATTTTTTTTTAAAACCACTGAAGACCAACACTCCAACATATGATCCCTTAGGGGACAATCCAGATCCAACCCAGTAATGTGTGTAAAACTTTTCATTTTAGCAAAACCTGAAGAACTGAATTTTTGGAAAAGTAACATTTCTAGAAAGTAGTCTATTTTCTAAGCACATTGACATAAATTAAGAACAAAGGATATTATGAGAGGACTCAGCAAGTAAATCTGTTTGCTGTGTAAGACTGGTGGTCTAAATTCCAATCCTAGAACACATGTAAAAAGGAGAAGAAACTTGACAAAGCTGTCTTCTGACCTCCATGTATATGCACACACACACACACACACACACACACACAGAGAGAGAGAGAGAGAGAGAGAGAGAGAGAGAGAGAGAGAGAGAGAGTAAATAAAACACTAAACATAACAAAATAGAACCTCACTAGTAATCTTGCCATTGGGGATGGAGAATATTTTTTTGAAGGCAACACTTAGTTTATGGCTTATGTTAATGTCTTAAGCTTGAGATTGTAGTCATAGCCATCGTGAGCAGCACTTAGTTTATGGCCTATGGTAATTCTTAAGCTTGAGATTGTAGTCATAGCTACTGTGAGCTTTGCTGCAGACACCTAGTTTGAATCTGCAATCACCAAACGATGGCAAAGTTTTGGCTTCCTGTTGAAAAATTGACATGCAAACTAGAAAGAGATGGAAATGACCATAAACCAGTGCAGCTAGAAAGAAATACAGAAATCCATTCAACAAAGAAACTGAAGCCAGTAGACAGCCCACTCTGCACCGGTGACACTGGCGACTGTGTTCAAGTCTCAGTTATTCTATGGGACCGATCACTGAACTACTCTTCACCCATGTTTTGCACTCTGAATGGAGCTACCAGGAGGACAGTCTTCTTTCTGTGTTCCTGTGGTTAGTACCTGCAGACTTGATTAACTTTGGTTTGAAAGTATTTGGGAAAAGAATAAGAAAGGAGTTGTATCTATACTAAACACACACCAGCATTTCCTTACCATTGTTAACCAGCAATGCCATAACACATGTATTTATGGAGCATCTACATTGCATTAGTTATTATAATAATCTAAAGATAGTTTTATTTATACTGGAGGATATGCGGGATCTATGAAAGTGCTATGTGGTCTATATGTGTATGTGTGTGTGTGTGTGTGTGTGTGTGTGAGAGAGAGAGAGAGAGAGAGAGAGAGAGCTCTCTGTGTGCATATGTTCATGTGTATGAAAAAGTGTTTGCTAGAGTGCTTGCCCTTGTGTACACATGTAGACTGGAGGTTCATGTTGGTGTTATAACAGTGGTAAGTCCAGGAAGGAAACTCACACATAGTTCATAATCTGGCTACAACTCCTGGCAGCTCTCTTTAGGATAGAGAGTTGAGTTTGAGGCCAGTCTGGTCTACAGAGGGAGTTCCAGGACAGCCAGGGCTATACAGAGAAACCCTGTCTCAAAAAACAAAAAAAAACAAACAAAAAAACAAAACAAAACACCCCCCCAAAAAAAACAAGAGAGCATGGTGGCAGGGCTCCCTTCCCCCAAGAAGCCTCTTTGGGAGCATCCTTCAGAATGCCTCCCTGAGCAAACACCCCCAAGCAGTTTAGAGACATCCCCTCCCCAAACAAAGTAAAGACATGACTTTTATAACCTTTCAGAAATGGTGGTAAGTTTCAAATCAAGTGTTTTAGTTCAACATGGCATGGGTGACAAAGAACACAAGGATCCAGGTACTATAAATCCAGAGCTGTCAAGCAACAGCTCAGACGACTTTTTTTTTGGGGGGGGGGGAGGGGTTGGTTTTTTGAGACAGGCTTTCTCTGTGTAGCCCTGGCTGTCCTGGAACTCACTCTATAGACCAGACTGGCCTCAAACTCAACTCTCTATCCTAAAGAGAGCTGCCAGGAGTTGTAGCCAGATTCAAGATAAGGGTGAGGCCTAAAGGTGCAAACCTGTGTTCTAACACTAGGGAATGTTCTAACAGCCTTCATCTTATTTGTTGAGCTCATGATTTTTGGCTAGACTGGCTGGCCAGTCAGACTCCAGGTTACACCCATCTTCACACACTGAACAGTAAGATATGAAGCAAATTTTGCTGCTCAGGAATTACTTCAGGACTGAAGCAGTGGCAGAATTTGCTGTGTGTGGGGTTCCTGTCATCAATCTTCTGCAAAGATGTGGGAATAACCATCTCAGCTTAACAGACCTGAGACTATGAAGCCAGGTACCACATGCAGAGCTGAGATTGCATACCGCTAATATCGGAACCCCAGTCAGTATAGCGGGGCCTATCAGTGGCAGTTCTGGAAGTGGGAGCTGCTCTCTTCTTTTCAGTCCGAGGCTCTTTTGTGACATCATCTAGGAGGTCCAGGTGCTCTTCATGAGAGATGGACTTTAAGGATGGCTAGATGCTGAAAAGGGGGAAAAGACCAGGCAAGAACAACTCTACTCCACTCAGATCTTCTCCCCCTTGAACAAAATCACCATGACAAACAAGCAGCTTCAAGGCCTCTCTCTTATTTATTTACCATATGAAATTTGAACTCTCAACTGATGGTCACGTGAGCTGGGGCACACCCAGGTGTTTTAGCTAGGGTTCTATTGCTGTGAAGAAGTGCCATGACCACAGCAACTCTTATAAAGGAAGACATTTCATTGGAGATGGTATACAGTTCACATGTTTAATCTATTATCCTTCTGGCAGGAAGCATGGTGTCTTGCAGGCAGACATGGTACTGAGAGCTGGCTTGAACATCCGAGACCTCAAAGTCCCCTTGTAACACACTTCCTCCAACAAGGCCGCACCTACTTCAACAAGGCCACACCTATTCCAAAAAGGCAACGTCTCCTAATAGTGCCACTCCCTATAGGCCAAACATGTAAACACAAGAGTCTGTGGAGTCATTCCTAGTCAAACCACCACAGCTGGGATATAGAGCATTAGAGTGAAGATGACTCTGAAGAGGAACTGTGGAGGGGAGTGAGGCTGACATTAACTGGAGGACACAACTTTTTCAATCAGACATGGCTAAAATGTTTATAAACTAAAGATAAAATGTAAACTATGCAAATGGTTGGGCTGGACAGTAATGAATACATTTCCTCAATACTGTCTGAACAATGCTACATGCTAGAGCTTAATATCAACTTGCTACTTAATGGATGTAGGAAACAATAAAATTCAGCTTAAATGTGATTACAGAATAAATAAAGGCATGGACTATAAATACAGAAATGTCTGCCTGAAGGAAATATGAACTGCCCTGTGTGACTTGAAATTCACATTCAGGCACATGCACACACACACACACACACGATAACCAGGCACACACACATGTCATTATATATAGAAACACATATATGCTGCTGAACATACACATATGCAAGCACAGGCACATGTGCAGGTGCACACGCAGATACACTCATTATGCACACACAAATGTACAACAAGATGCATCTTCTCCAGTTTATGGTGCTCTGATGAATATAATATGCTCAGTATGTATTGCATGCTAACCACAAGACCTCTTGTCTTTACAAAAAAACTTTCAATTATGAGATTTGTCCTCTAATTTTCTTCCTTCCTTCCTTCCTTCCTTCCTTCCTTCCTTCCTTCCTTCCTTTCTTTCTTTCTTTCTTTCTTTCTTTCTTTTTTTCTTTCATGAGGCTATTGCTCAAGAGAATTGAGGGTTGTAAGAAACAGGCTCTGTATTTTAATCATATCCAGTATTAGATTACATGAATTCTTAAATGCTCTGTTAATTTGGAGGATTCAAAACATCCAAGGCTCTTGGAATATTGTGATATATAACCTTAATTTACCTAAAAGAAAATTCTAATGGGGTCCAATAATTTGTAGCCTGATACTAATTTTCATGCAATATCTCAATGGCCATCCATCCATCCTCTCCCAGGGAGGGTCTCTAGGAAGGTGCCCGGCCCCTCTAAATCATAAATGGAATTGGTTTGCAGTCTGAAAACCTTGTTGAAAAACAAAATCATGCTACTTCTCTTTATTTCATTAGATGTTATTCAGAGGAGGCTGCCTGGTGATCCCTGGGGCAGGGGGGAGGGGGGGAGTAAGGAAAAGAATTTAGAGTTTAAATATAGTTTGGGACCAGTAAAAAGTAGACCATTGTTTCAGTATAAAGAGGGAAGGAATGGAAAAGCTTTCCTGTTATGAAAAAAGCCATAAGCACAGGGAAGAAGGGAACCTGAGTTCGGTGTTACCCAAGGAAGTGACATGTGTTTGACCATTAAACCCATCACATACCTTGTGCAGGAGTCAGAGGAGAGAAATTTCCTTCTTGGTTGTGTTCTGGAATGGGTGCTGGAGGAATGGAGAATTTGTAAGAAAGCAAAAGCTAATGTACCACTGCCTGCATGTCAGGCTTCCAACAATCGACCCTGAATATATCCAGGAAGCCCCCTTTCCCCTCCCATGATGGGATTATGAAGGGAGGGAGAAAGTCCATTAGGAACACATTTCTGGACATTTTTAAAGGTGCTGAAATCTATACTAGCTTGCCAGTGTTCCTGGGCTCCTGTTTTAAGGACTGAATGCCCACATGGGTGGGGCTCAGCTGGCCTTGGCCTTTCTCAGAAATGTAGACACATCTAATCCCACACTCCAATGCTGTGAGCCGACCTCTTAGAAGGCTCCTGGCAGCATTTCAGCTTCTTGGTAAGATGGAAACTTATTAGAAGGGAATTATTCTAGTGTCTTCAGACACACAGCCTTCCTGATACACATCTCGCCCCTGACAGCAGACTAACAAGACACATTTGTTAGCATTTGTGTTCCAGAGATTCAGCAGAGACTTCCCTGCCCTTTTGTCCCAGCCTCAGAGGGAGATGGGCTCAGTGAACAGCAAGATTCAGGTATTTCATTTCACAAATTTGAGTGGAAGATGAGGTGCCATGCATTCTATAGAATGCACTATGCCAGCCAAGACCCCATGTGGGGTAGAGCTTACAGTGTCCAACTCACAGTAGGTACACAAGAAATCAAGCCTGTTTAAAATCTATATTGGTAGAATACAACTGCCTATAGAATTTATAGCTGGACAGATAGAAAGAAATAAAAAGATCAAAAACTGATAACTAGGCGACTGATCCAGCAGGCATATCCCCAGTTGACATGCACACACACATACACACACACACACACACACACACACACACATACACACATGCACACAAATAAATAAATGCACATGTCCCCAAGAGCTACACACAAGAAAACCACTTAGGAAGCTTAGCTCTTCTTTCAGAAGCTATTGTTACAAGCTTAGTTTTCTGATTCCCTATTTTGGTAGCACATTAGAAGCAGCAATTTTAAAAGGCCAGAGCTTGCTGCAAGCAGGAGGAGAATCAGTGGGTGGAGGTGACCCAGCCATCCAGAGAGTAGGAGAGAGGCAATTAGAATAATCTGCCTGCGGGATTCAGACACCAGAGAACTTCAGGGGAGTTTGAAATATAAGTTAGCAGCCTGAGATCAACATCTCGTTGTGCTGGAAGGGGTTTGAATACCTGGGTCCTATTTTATCCAGGCACGTTTAAGAGCCTCGGTTACAGCCTTAAAGAAAAAAGGAAAGGGGAGAAGAAAAAGAGGGAGAGGGATGGAGAAATGGAGGGAGAGAAGGAGAGACGGGAAAGAAGAAAGAAGTGGGGGAAGAGACAATGAAGAAGGTTAAACAGGCAGGGCTACTACCCACTATTCTATACACTCAGGGAATGCTTCTGAAGAGGAGAGAGAAAAGGTCAGAGCAGATGAGAATGAGCTGTAAAATGCTGTTTTCTGGACATGACGTGGCCCTTGCATTTATGAATTCCAAGTCATTTGTGACTGCTCCCACAAGATCAAGCCAGTCGGAATGCTGACCTAGATGGAGGAGGTGTTCTCCAGGCTCCTCGCCTATCCGCGGAGCTGGTGGCAGCTGAGAGTTGCTGTGGGGAGGAAGTAATTGTGAGGCAATTCCTCTGGGAGGATACCCACACTTTTGGATGCTCCTTACCCATGCACATCTGGGCAGCTCTAACTGGACTTGGTGGGTTGTTAAAGTAAAATGAAAGACATTAAAATTGGAGAAGGATATGTGAGGTGATGGGGAGAATTGGAGGAGAGATACGGGGATGAATATGATATTTCATCATATAAATGTATCAATTCTCAAATAACAATTTTAATTCTAATTAAAAACAAAGTACTCGAGGTCCAGTCTTTACAGGAAGAACGATGGGCATCCAAGATCTTTTGGGGAAAAAAGGGTTAAAATGTTGAACTGCTGACATTTTAAGGGAGTGGTTCATTATTTGGACTGTTTCCTGAGATTGCTTTTGCCAGTCGCTTCAATGCCAGGTAAAGACAACCCCACTGTGCTCTCACTGTGTTTGAGAATTCTTAGTGTTAAATACAAAAAGGAAGTATTTTACCTTACTAACTATGGTTAATAGGATCCTATGGATCTTTTTGTAAAGATGTTAACATTTTACATGTTTGCTTATGTTCTTTTTTTTAAACAGTTTTCACTGGTATTTGTTGTTGCTGCTGTTGCCGTTCTGTTCATTTGTTTGTTTGTTTGTATTATTTGGGGTTTTTTTTTTTTTTTGGTTTAGTTTTTGAAACAGGATCTCCCACAGACAAGGCTGGCCTAAGCTCACTATGTCATCAAATCTAACCTTAAACCCTTGATCTAACCACTTCCAACTCAGAAGTGGGATTGCCATTTTGAGTACTACATATTAATTTCTGTTTGCTACTATAATGGCTTACACAGATTTATTGTTCTAGAAGCTCTGGAAGTGTGACACCGTCTGAAAGATGAGGTTGAGATATCACCAGGGTTGGCTCCTCATGCACCTAGGGGGGAAATCCATTCGCTTGCTTTTCCCAGATCCTAGTGACTTTCTACAGTCTCTGATCCCTGATTGTCCCTCCATCCTCAAAGCCAGCTATGAATCATCTCGCGGTTTCTCCATTTCTCCTAGGATTCCTATAGTTGCATCACCTTTTTTTCTTCAGTCATGAAGTCTCAATCTACCTCCCATAAGGACACTATGGTCTGGGCCTTGTGATGCGGCATGTGTTTATCATATTAATTTAGGAGGCTGGACCAGTCTGGGTTACAGAGTCAGGTGTAAGCCAGCCCAGGCTACAGAGTGTGATTTTACTTCAAACAACAAATACAAGAAGACATCACTGGCAACAGAATATGCTAAGCCAATCTGATTATCCAGGAAAGTCTTTTCATCCCAGTCCATTAGTCATGCCTGATAACCACAGATCCCACAGACTAGGGCTTGAAGACCCTTAGAATCATAGACCATGGTAATTGTTTACTTAGGCAAACACCTCCTTCTCAATAGATTTCACTTCTCTGTATCACTCTGATCACCCTCTGCCCATTATCTCTGAATTCCATTCTAATTGAAGAATGTCTTAACCAGATTTGGTGAGTAGGAGAGAATGGGGCACCCTTTTCTCAGCCCTTTCCACACTGAGATCTTAGCTTCAAAGGCTGAGTCCTAAGACTGGGGTCAGGTGGGTGGAACCCACTTGTGAATGAGTACTCTCTGATAGGAACCTCAGAAATAATGGTGTCATTTTCACTGTGCTACTTGTATTGCTATGACAAAATACCCGAGGCAGGCTAGCATTGGCTCTTGTAAAGTCTTATGAAAAATAGGAATTACAAGAGGGGAAAGAAATTAAAGTTTGGCCAGAAAAATGGATGCTTGAAGCTTAAGCTTAGCCTACCAGAACCAGTTTTCAAAAGAACTCAGTCTGTTTTCTTCAGAGGCCAGCTACCTCAGTGAGCTAGTGACCTCCCACTCTATGTCTTTGCTCCTGAAGATCCTAGCTCTGAGGAATAGTACACTGACGACAGACAGCCACAACAGTAATTCATTTTACTACTAAAGTTAAAGCAATATCCATCTCATGGAGTGAAGCTTATGGTCTTTCCCAAGAGATTTAACTGTGACTCTTCAAAACACAATTGAAATGCAGATGAATATTTAATTAATTTCAGGTGGCACCCTGTGCCAGTGGGATCTATATTCACAGGTTCTAAATATGCAGATCTAATCAACTGGACATTGGAATAACTGAAAAGTGTGCATCTACACTGAATGTACCTATATATTTTTCTTGTCATTCCTTCATAAACAGCACAATGTAAGCCCTGCCTAGGTGGCAGTTACATTATATTATGAATCAGAAGATGAGGGTGATTTCAAGCACATGAGAGATGCCTTTGGGCTCTATGCACAAACCATGGTTTTCTATACAAGGGACCTGGGCATTTTCAGATTTTGATATCTAGGGAGCATCTTAAAGCCTGAGGATGCATATACAATGCTTGTGGCTGCTTTAATCCATTTGACAATAAATTATGCTTATCTTTCTATATCTCTTTTTTGTAGTTTTAATTCTCCTTTAATTGAGTATAAATGCCTCCTTATTTAACCACACACCTAATCTGGTAGGAGATGCACACATTTTTGTTATTATCAACAATGGTACAATGAACTTCCTTTCATAATCTCCAAAGAAATTACCTAAATTGCTTAACTTCTCTACAAAACAGTTTTCAAGGCTGTAAAGTGGTAATATCCCTGCCAAATAGTAATAAATAATGATAGAAGGATTCATGTTAAAGTACTTAGAAACTAAGCTGATTAATATATGCAAACTATGTATATTGTAACTGGAATATAGTTCACTAAATACTACTACTATTTTGTTTCTATTTTCCTTATCATTAAGTATATTATCACATAATCCTTATTGACTGCTTCAGAGAAGGTCTTATGTGTAGAATGACTGGATCAAAGACTCTCCATGTTGAAGACTTGAAGCATATTGACAAATTTCACATCGTATTTTCCATGTGCATTGCCAATACCAGGCAATGTTTAATTTGAAAAGATGACCAAAGACAAAATCTCATTCTCATAATTTCATTGCTTCTTTTTTTTTTTTTTTTTTTTTTTTTCATGTTGTTTAATGTACTATTTTTTTTTTTTTTTAATATTTTTATTACATAATTTCCTCAATTACATTTCCAATACTATCCCAAAAGTCCCCCATAGCGCCCCCCACTTCCCTACCCACCCATTCCCATTCTTTTGGCCCTGGCATTCCCCTATATTGGGGCATATAAAGTTTGCAAGTCCAATGGGCCTCTCTTTCCATTGATGGCCGACTAGACCATCTTTCGATACATATGCAGCTAGAGACAAGAGCTCCAGGGTTCCGGTTAGTACATCATGTTGTTCCAACAATAGGGTTGCAGATCCCTTTAGCTCCTTGGGTACTTTCTCTAGCTTCTCCATTGGGAGCCCTGTGATACATCCAATAGCTGACTGTGAACATCCACTCCTGTGTTTGCTAGGCCCCGGCATCGTCTCACAAGAGACAGCTATATTTGGGTCCTTTCAGCAAGATCTTGCTAGTGTATGCAATGGTGTCAGCGTTTAGAAGCTGATTATGGGACGGATCCCTGGATACAGCAGTCTCTAAATGGTCCATCCTTTCATCACAGCTACGAACTTTGTCTCTGTAGCTCCTTCCCTGGGTGTTTTGTTCCCAATTCTAAGAAGGTGCACAGTGTCCACACTTTGGTCTTCATTCTTCTTGAGTTTCATGCGTTTAGCAAATTGTATCTTATATCTTGGGTATCCTAAGTTTTGGGCTAATATCCACTTATCAATGAATACATATTGTGTGAGTTCTTTTGTGATTGTGTTACTTCACTCAAGATGATGCCCTCCAGGTCCATCCATTTGGCTAGGAATTTCATAAATTCATTCTTTTTAATAGCTGAGTAGTACTCCATTGTGTAAATGTACCATAATTTCTGTATCCATTCCTCTGTTGAGGGACATCTGGGTTCTTTCCAGCTTCTGGCTATTATAAATAGGGCTGCTATGAACATAGTGGAGCATGTGTCCTTTTTACCAGTTGGGACATCTTCTGGATATATGCCCAGGAGAGGTATTGCTGGATCCTCCGGTAGTACTATGTCCAATTTTCTGAGGAACCGCCAGACTGATTTCCAGAGTGGTTGTACAAGCTTGCAATCCCACCAACAATGGAGGAGTGTTCCTCTTTCTCCACATCCTCGCCAGCATCTGCTGTCACCTGAATTTTTGATCTTAGCCATTCTGACTGGTGTGAGGTGGAATCTCAGGGTTGTTTTGATTTGCATTTCCCTGATGATTAAGGATGTTGAACATTTTTTCAGGTGCTTCTCTGCCATTCGGTATTCCTCAGGTGAGAATTCTTTGTTCAGTTCTGAGCCCCATTTTTTAATGGGGTTATTTGACTTTCTGGAGTCCACCTTCTTGAGTTCTTTATATATATTGGATATTAGTCCCTTATCTGATTTAGGATAGGTGAAGATCCTTTCCCAATCTGTTGGTGGTTTTTTTGTCTTATTGATGGTGTCTTTAGCCTTGCAGAAGCTTTGTAGTTTCATGAGGTCCCACTTGTCAATTCTCGATCTTACAGCACAAGCCATTACTGTTCTATTCAGGAATTTTTCCCCTGTGCCCATATCTTCAAGGCTTTTCCCCACTTTCTCCTCTATAAGTTTCAGTGTCTCTGGTTTTATGTGAAGTTCCTTGATCCACTTAGACTTGACCTTAGTACAAGGAGATAGGAATGGATCGATTCGCATTCTTCTACATGTTAACAACCAGTTGTGCCAGCACCATTTGTTGAAAATGCTGTCTTTCTTCCACTGGATGTTTTTAGCTCCCTTGTCGAAGATCAAGTGACCATAGGTGTGTGGGTTCATTTCTGGGTCTTCAATTCTATTCCATTGGTCTATTTGTCTGTCACTATACCAGTACCATGCAGTTTTTATCACAATTGCTCTGTAGTAGAGCTTTAGGTCCGGCATGGTGATTCCACCAGAGGTTCTTTTATCCTTGAGAAGAGTTTTTGCTATCCTAGGTTTTTTGTTATTCCAGATGAATTTGCAGATTGCACTTTCTAATTCGTTGAAGAATTGATTTGGAATTTTGATGGGGATTGCATTGAATCTGTAGATTGCTTTTGGCAAGATAGCCATTTTTACAATGTTGATCCTGCCAATCCATGAGCATGGGAGATCTTTCCATCTTCTGAGATCTTCTATAATTTCTTTCTTCAGAGACTTGAAGTTTTTATTATACAGATCTTTCACTTCCTTAGTTAGAGTCACGCCAAGATATTTTATATTATTTGTGACTATTGAGAAGGGTGTTGTTTCCCTAATTTCTTTCTCAGCCTGTTTATTTTTTGTGTAGAGAAAGGCCATTGATTTGTTTGAGTTAATTTTATATCCAGCTACTTCACCGAAGCTGTTTATCAGGCTTAGGAGTTCTCTGGTGGAATTTTTAGGGTCACTTATATATACTATCATATCATCTGCAAAAAGTGATATTTTGACTTCATCTTTTCCAATTTGTATCCCTTTGATCTCCTTTTGTTGTCGAATTGCTCTGGCTAGGACTTCAAGTACAATGTTGAATAGGTATGGAGAAAGTGGACAGCCTTGTCTAGTCCCTGATTTTAGAGGGATTGCTTCAAGCTTCTCACCATTTACTTTGATGTTGGCTACTGGTTTGCTGTAGATTGCTTTTATCATGTTTAGGTATGGGCCTTGAATTCCTGATCTTTCCAAGACTTTTATCATGAATGGGTGTTGGATCTTGTCAAATGCTTTTTCCGCATCTAAGGAGATGACCATGTGGTTTTTATCTTTGAGTTTGTTTATATACTGGATTACGTTGATGGATTTCCGTATATTGAACCATCCCTGCATCCCTGGGATGAAACCTACTTGGTCAGGATGGATGATTGTTTTGATGTGTTCTTGGATTCGGTTAGCAAGAACTTTATTGAGGATTTTTGCATCAATATTCATAAGGGATATTGGTCTGAAGTTTTCTATCTTTGTTGGGTCTTTTTGTGGTTTAGGTATCAGAGTAATTGTGGCTTCATAGAATGAGTTGGGTAGAGTACCTTCTGTTTCTATTTTGTGGAATAGTTTGTGAAGAACTGGGATTAGATCTTCTTTGAAGGTCTGATAGAACTCTGCACTAAACCCATCTGGTCCTGGGCTTTTTTTAGTTGGGAGACTGTTAATGACTGCTTCTATTTCTTTGGGGGATATAGGGCTGTTTAGATCATTAACCTGATCTTGATTCAACTTTGGTACCTGGTATCTGTCTAGGAACTTGTCCATTTCATCCAGGTTCTCCAGTTTTGTTGAGTATAGCCTTTGGTAGAAGGATCTGATGGTGTTTTGGATGTCTTCAGGATCTGTTGTTATGTCTCCTTTTTCATTTCTGATTTTGTTAATTAGGATGCTTTCCCTGTGCCCTCTAGTGAGTCTGGCTAAGGGTTTATCTATCTTGTTGATTTTCTCAAAGAACCAGCTCCTTGATTGGTTGATTCTTTGAATAGTTTTTCTTGTTTCCACTTGGTTGATTTCACCCCTGAGTTTGATTATTTCCTGCCGTCTACTCCTCTTGGGTGAATTTGCTTCCTTTTGTTCTAGTGCTTTTAGGTGTGTTGTCAAGCTGCTAATGTGTGCTCTCTCTAGTTTCCTTTTGGAGGCACTCAGAGCTATGAGTTTTCCTCTTAAAAATGCTTTCATTGCGTCCCATAAGTTTGGGTATGTTGTGGCTTCATTTTCATTGAACTCTAAAAAGTCCTTAATTTCTTTCTTTATTCCTTCCTTGACCAAGGTATCATTGAGAAGAGTGTTGTTCAGTTTCCACGTGAAGGTTGGCTTTCTATTATTTATTTTGTTATTGAAGATCAGCCTTAGTCCATGGTGATCTGATAGGATGCATGGGACAATTTCAATATTTTTATATCTGTTGAGGCCTGTTTTGTGACCAATTATGTGGTCAATTTTGGAGAAGGTACCATGAGGTGCTGAGAAGAAGGTATATCCTTTTGTTTTAGGATAGAATGTTCTGTAGATATCTGCCAGGTCCATTTGATTCATAATTTCTCTTAGTTTCACTGTGTCCCTGTTTAGTTTCTGTTTCCATGATCTGTCCATTGGTGAAAGTGGTGTGTTGAAGTCTCCCACTATTATTGTATGAGGTGCAATGTGTGCTTTGAGATTTACTAAAGTTTCTTTAATGAATGTGGCTGCCTTTGTATTTGGAGCATAGATATTCAGGATTGATAGTTCCTCTTGGAGGATTTTACCTTTGATGAGTATGAAGTGTCCCTCCCTGTCTTTTTTAATGACTTTGGGTTGGAAGTCAATCTTATCAGATATTAGAATGGCTACTCCAGCTTGTTTCTTCATGCCATTTGCTTGGAGAATTGTTTTCCAGCCTTTCATTCTGAGGTAGTGTCTATCCTTTTCTCTGAGATGAGTTTCCTGTAAGCAGCAAAATGTTGGGTCTTGTTTGTGTAGCCAGTTTGTTAGTCTATGTCTTTTTATCGGGGAGTTGAGTCCATTGATATTAAGAGATATTAAGGAAAAGAAATTGGTGTTTCCTGTTATTTTTGATGTTAAAGTTGGCATTTTGTTCTTGTGGCTGTCTTCTTTTAGGTTTGTTGAGGGATTACCTTCTTGTTGATTCTAGGGCGTGGTTCCTGTCCTTGTATTGGTTTTTTTCTGTTATTATCCTTTGAAGGGCTGGATTCGTGGAGAGATAATGTGTGAATTTGGTTTTGTCGTGGAATACTTTGGTTTCTCCATCTATGTTAATTGAGAGTTTGGCTGGGTATAGTAGCCTGGGCTGGAATTTGTGTTCTTTTAGTGTCTGTATAACATCTGTCCAGGATCTTCTGGCTTTCATAGTCTCTGGTGAAAAATCTGGTGTAATTCTGATAGGCTTGCCTTTATATGTTACTTGGCCTTTTTCTCTTACTGCTTTTAGTATTCTATCTTTATTTAGAGCATTTGTTGCTCTGATTATTATGTGTCGGGAGGTATTTCTTTTCTGATCCAGTCTATTTGGAGTTCTGTAGGCTTCTTGTATGTTCATGGGCATCTCTTTCTTTAGATTTGGGAAGTTTTCTTCTATAATTTTGTTGAAGATGTTTGCTGGTCCTTTGAGTTGAAAATCTTCATTCTCATCCACTCCTATTATCCGTAGGTTTGGTCTTCTCATTATGTCCTGTATTTCTTGGATGTTTTGAGTTAGGATCTTTTTGCATTTTCCATTTTCCTTGATTGTTGTGCCGATGTTCTCTATGGAATCTTCTGCACCTGAGATTCTCTCTTCCATCTCTTGTATTCTGTTGCTGATGCTTGCATCTATGGTTCCAGATTTCTTTCCTAGGGTTTCTATCTCCAGTGTTGCCTCATTTTGGGTTTTCTTTATTGTGTCTACTTCCCTTTTTAGGTCTAGTATGGTTTTGTTCATTTCCATCATCTGTTTGGATGTGTTTTCCTGTTTTTCTGTAAGGACTTCTACCTGTTTGATTATGTTATCATGTTTTTCTTTAAGGATTTGTAACTCTTTAGCAGTGTTCTCCTGCAATTCTTTAAGGGATTTTTGTGCTTCCTCTTTATTGTCTTCTTCCTTTTTAGCAGTGTTCTCCTGCATTTCTTTAAGTGTGTTATTAACGTCCTTCTTGAAGTCCTCTATCATCATCAGGAGATATGCTTTTAAATCCGTGTCTAGCTTTTCCGGTGTGTTGGGGTGCCCTGGACTGGGTGAAGTGGGGGTGCTGGGTTCTGATGATGGTGACTGGTCTTGGTTTCTGTTAGTAAGATTATTACGTTTACCTTTCGCCATCTGGTAATCTCTGGGGTTAGTTGTTATCGTTGTCACTATTTAAAGATTGGAGCAGAAGCTTTGTTCCACTCACCAGCAGTCCCAAAATCCTGCGGCGGGGGTCGTGGGTAGCTGGCAGGTGTCAGGCAACCCTGCGCTCCCGCTACCCTGGCGCTGATCCGGCCGGGTGAGGCCTGTGGCCCTACTCAGGCTGGTTTCTGCTTCCCTAACTAATGCAGTCTCAGGTCCCGCGCAATTGGATTGGAGCAGAAGCTGTGCTCCCCTCACCAGAAGTCTTAAGATCCTGTGGCGGGTGTTGTGGGCAGTTGGCGAGTGTCAGCAGACCCTGCGCCCCAGCTGCTCAGGTGCTTTTCTGACCGGAAGAGGCTTGTGGCCCTGTGTGGGCCGGATTTCTCTCTCCCCAACCAGAGCAGTCTCAGGTCCCGCGTGATTGGACTGGAGCAGAAGCTGTATTCCACTCACCAGCAGTCCCAAAATCCTGCGGCGGGGGTCGTGGGTAGCTGGCGGGTGTCAGGCAACCCTGCGCTCCCGCTACCCTGGCGCTGATCCGGCCGGGTGAGGCCTGTGGCCCTACTCAGGCCGGTTTCTGCTTCCCTAACTAATGCAGTCTCAGGTCCCGCGCAATTGGATTGGAGCAGAAGCTGTGCTCCCCTCACCAGAAGTCTTAAGATCCTGTGGCGGGTGTTGTGGGCAGTTGGCGAGTGTCAGCAGACCCTGCGCCCCAGCTGCTCAGGTGCTTTTCTGACCGGAAGAGGCTTGTGGCCCTGTGTGGGCCGGATTTCTCTCTCCCCAACCAGAGCAGTCTCAGGTCCCGCGTGATTGGACTGGAGCAGAAGCTGTGTTCCACTCACCAGCAGTCCCAAAATCCTGCGGCGGGGGTCGTGGGTAGCTGGCGGGTGTCAGGCAACCCTGCGCTCCCGCTACCCTGGCGCTGATCCGGCCGGGTGAGGCCTGTGGCCCTACTCAGGCTGGTTTCTGCTTCCCTAACTAATGCAGTCTCAGGTCCCGCGCAATTGGATTGGAGCAGAAGCTGTGCTCCCCTCACCAGAAGTCTTCATTTCATTGCTTCTTAATACCAAAAGGACCCTTCTATTATAATCCTGACCTATTTTATTTCTTTGTTTAGAATTTGTATTGTTTTCAAAAATGGATCTCTTTTGTTATTGATTAGTAGGACTTATTTATAAATTGAAATCCTCTTATCATTTGAAGTTTATCTGCTTTGTTTTTGACACTCCCATCCCATCATTGTGTATATTTTCAATATCTCTAAAGCCTCAACTATCATTAATGGCATATTACTAGAAATTCTATAGTAATGAGAATATCCATAATTATATGCATCTGTCTGTGCATACTTTCATACTAAGGATTGATTTTGAACTGTGCCTATGCTCCATGTGCCATTTGACACTGAGCTTGCAACCCTGCCCCCAGGCTCAGAAAAATGTTTTAAATAACAGTAAGTAACTCAAGCAAACAGTGGGTTATTTATTCTTCCAAAAGTAAATGTTTCCTCATTAATAAAGGATAAGAAATCAATTACTGATGTTATTTTCTTAACTGTATACATTTTCTATATCTCTAATTCATTGGCCAATAAAAGCAAAGAAGCAGTAAAATACATGAAAACTAGTAGATATATTTTGAGGATTTTGTCTTTTGGTAAGTCTTATCACTCCAAAATGCCTTTATGGAAGAAAACAATTTCATTCTATAGTGCCCCATGTTCAAGAATTGGGCTGTTGTACAGGCTTCAGAGCCACTGCTGTTCCATGACGAACAGGCAATGTGTTTAGAGGCAAATGCATGCCTGAGTCTGAGTCTCAAATTACCAAAATCCAACTCATCTATCCATCTCACCCAATTTTTTTATTCTAAATCAAAAATCATAGGATGAATTATATTTCCTGGCTCTAACTCCAAGGTTCCAAGAAAAGAACCCAAAAAGTAGGCCATTGCAGATGTAATGACTTACATTGCTCATATGGGAGTAGCATGAGCCCTTACTCCAATATGCCTAGTGTCCTTATATAAACAGGAATTTTGACACAGGGGGACAATAAAATGCAAAGGTCTGGGTGATAACAGTACATCTGCAGGCTAAAGAATACCAATGATTGCTGACAGAGCACCAGAAGTCTGAGAGAGGATTAGAATAGATTTTTCTTCATAGCCTAGGAAGGAACCAAACATGCTCCCTGCCTTGTGAGTCTATCTTATGAGTCTACCTTAGAAACAGACTCCAGAACCACTTTTTTTTTTTCATTTATTTATTATATGTAAGTACACTGTAGCTGTCTTCAGACACTCCAGAAGAGGGCATCAGATTTCTTTACAGATGGTTGTGAGCCACCATGTGGTTGCTGGGATTTGAACTCGGGACCTTTGGAAGAGCAGTCGGCGCTCTTAACCACTGAGCCATCTCACCAGCCCCCCCAGAACTACTTTTTAAACCATCATGTTTGCAAAGATTGTTAAACCCACCCTTTCAAGTTGCTACACCTTGTATTTCTTTGATTTGTAATTCCCCTTTCTGTTTTTACCTGTTTTCACTATCTGTGGGAATGCTATCAAAATATGGTGTTCTCCTTGGCAGGGTTTCTGTGCCCAAAGGGTGTGTGTGTGTGTGTGTGTGTGTGTGTGTGTGTGTGTGTGTGTGTGTGTTTAAATAAAGACACTGATCCTGTTGGCTTAGGGGCCAACCCAATTACAGCAGGATATCATCTCGACCACCTATCTTGTTATTCAGGTAAATAGCATCAGATTCTAAGGAATCAGGAAACACAAAGATGGCTGTAAGCCTTGCTTTTAACGTGTAAGTGGAAGTTCCTGGAAAGAACTGATACTTACAGTGAAAGTTCTGCAAGGCTGATTAGTGAACTAGAACTTCAGCAACATGGAGGCATCTTCAGCCCTTTCCCTAGCAAGTCATTACCCTCTTATATATGTGACCTAACATCTTTGTGACCCTTAGATTAAAAAATAGACCCCTTGTTTCCACCAATCAAAAAGCAAAGAGTGCCATCAAACAGCATCTGAGACCTTCAGCTAAAATTTCCCAACTTGTCTGTGATCCAACTATCTATTATTTCCACTAAGGTATTTGAAGAGGATCCTGATTTGTGATTTTCTTTGTTCCATTATTATAAAACTACATGGATATGTTACCTCATTAGAACATAGAATTTGGGATGACCTTAGTCTATGTTCTTGGTCCCTGGTCATTTACATTTGTCTCTAGAATAGACTATCAATTATCCCTTTTAAGGTGAGAGTTTTGTTTCTCTGTTGACAAGCAATAAAATTGGGATGCATTAAAATGATATATGATGGATGTCTTGCCAGTTGCAGAAGTTACCTGACTCCAACACCAAAGTCACGACCTTCTTAGAAGAAACACCACCGAAGAGTACTCTCTATGTGCCAGGCTCACTTGGCCTGTTACACAAGAAGAACATTTGACGATCTCCTGGTTGGGTCTAATTGGTGGAGATCTCAGTTGCTTAGGCAACTCCTGGGTTACTTTTTTCCATAACTAATTGAAAGATCCTTAGGATCTGGACTTCTCTGCTTGAGGAAGTCATTCCCCATGTACACAAGGGTCCCACTAGACAGCTAAACAGTGGATCAGACATTTGTTTTTCTGCTCTGCTTGGTACCTCTAAAAAAAATGTCCTATGTTCAATGAATCTCAAGGACATTTTACCTATATTGCTTTTAGGGACAATCTGAGTTGTACCTTCTCCTCTGTTCTTTGAGACAACTATGATCCAAAATACCTGCCATGTGCTGAAGGTCCATGTGATTCTCCTGCCCTTGACCTCAGAAGTCTTATTGTTTCCAAATTTTAGTGACCCCTGTACAATTTTTTAAATATTTGTCTTGTTTTTTATTATGTATACATGTTTGGGGTATGTACACATGAGTGTAGTTGCCCACAGAAGCCAAAAGCAGGTGTTGGATCCCCTGGAGGTGGAAGTATAGGTGATTGTGAGCTTCCCAGTGCACATGGTAGAAAATCAAATTCCTGTTCTCTGCAAGAGTAGTATGGGCTCTCAATGAGCAGCCTCTCCACTACCCATTCCATAAAATTTGAAGTGTATTATTAGAGAACATGTACCATGTGCTTGCCCACCCCACCCCCTGATGCTGTATGATAGGTCTAATTTTCTCTTCAACCAGATGACCTTGGCCTGAGAGTCCACACAGGCTGCATTACCAAGGAACTAGATGACTTAGGCACACTAATTGGCCCGTAAGTCAGATGACATGTACAAACTACTGAGATGATTGCCTAGTCCAGAAAATAAAAACATAACTGTGATTTGTTTTGCAGCTTGTTGTTGTTGTTGTTGTTTATAAAATGTGTATGCTATTATTGTCCTCACATGAGTTGAGAAGACCAAGTAAGATCATGCATGTGAAATAGTGAAAAGTGTGACAAATATTATGGTCATGATCAACATGACATGATATGATTGCAAAATGGCCCCTGTCAGAAGAGTTTGTTACATGCTTCTGCAACTTTTGACACTAGGTGTGTTAGATGTAATTTACTTACAGCTTTTTCAACTTACTGTGGATTTGCTGAGAAGTAATTTTACTATAAGTCAGACAGTGTCTCTAATAAGTTTAGGTGTGTGTATAAAATGATTTTTATATGTTTAATGATTAAAATTATTATCTAAGGTAGCCATGTTGATCTATGTGAGTTTGAAGCTAGACTAGTCTACATAGCAAGTTCCAGTCCAGCCAAAGCTACATAGAACAAAGCAAGACAAAGTCTATAAAAGGAGTTTCCATGTTCTATGCATTGCTATTAGAACTCCTGTTTCAGCTTGCCTGGCGAGGAGTGGACTGTAATTCTAAAGGGTATTTCAGCTGAATCTATCTCAGATTTTTTCTATGGAATCCAAAAATAATAATTCTAAACTATCAGTACAGGCAAAAAAAACCCTGGACAACAACAAAACAAAACAAACAAACAAACAAAAACTAAAAACAAAACAAAAAGCCCCACCAGCTACCCTAGAGGCTGAGTCAGGAAGATAGCAAGCACAAGGCCTGCCTGGGATGCAGAATGAGTTTAAGGTCAGTTTGGAAGATTTAGTGAGATTCTATGTCAAAATAACAAGTGAAAGGACTAGAGGTGTTGGCTGTGGGGGTGGTTTGTGCCTGTGGTCCTGGTACTGAAAAGACAGAGACAGGAGATCACTGCAAATTCCAGGGTAACCCAGTTTATGTAGTAAATATAGTAAGTTCCAGGCCAGCGATGGTCACATAGAGAGACTCTTTATCTGAGAGAAAGAAAGAAAGACAGAGAGAGAGAGACAGAGACAGACAGAGACACTGACAAAGAGACAGACAGAAAGATAGAGACAGAGAGACAGACACAGAGAGAGAAGAAAGAAGAAATTAACCTCTGAATATAATTTCAATGAAATTACTGTATAAATGATTTGGTTAGAAATGATTTGAAGATGGTACAGACTTCCACCCATTACGTCTAAGCTTATGCCTGTAATGTATGTTTCACTGGTGCATCATACTGAATCCAGTTTCTCAGTCTTTCCAGTCACACATCCATTCTTTCCCTTTGTTCTCTCCTTACAAATACTGTTTTTTCTTCTGTATTTTATGATATTTTTTTGTCTGCCACAAATCAGAAGAACACCAGCAGACAGTAAACATGGTAAAGGCAGGTGACTGTACTCTCCTGCCTTGTCATAAGAAGCCACGTATGGAGTTATTTCTCATGTACACAGCTCAGTAAGTGTTCTGGTCTAAGTTGAAGATTGAAGGTCAGGCTCTGTCCTTGGCTAGGTGACTCTTAAAGTCCCTGGTCCCTACCTATCTCATTTCCTCTGATGTGAAATGGATGTCACCAAGAGAGGAGACATGGACATAGGGTGTCATCTTTTCTGACAAATGTGTAGGAGTTTTATGCACTAGAGGATGCAACTTATAGGAACTAATAACAAAAAGAGGCCATGTGTGATTTTGATGGCTGCTTGATCATGGCACCTGTCTGTGACAATGGTGTACAACTAAATTTTCCATCACTAGGTTCTAGCAATACTTAGGTCCTTTCCATCTAGACAATTCTACATTTCCATGTCATCTGTCTCTGCATCACTCCCCAACTCACACCCCTTTTCATTTAATGCATACTGAGGAAAAAATAAAACATTTTGAAGCAGCTTGGTTATTTTATCTTTAGTACTCTGAAATCAGAGGGTCTCACAGTTTGTGGAAACTTTTCCTTTTAAAACAAGTGGCACTAGATGATCTCCAGCCAAACTGATAACCACTTCTGAGCTGAATAAACAGTCTAAGCAACAAACTCACAAAAGGGGAATTGTGTGACATTTGTAGTGTTGAGGATTATTTTACTACTGAGGACTGAACTTAGGACCTTGAAGTTGCTAAGTACCTATATCCCAGCCCATTATGTCTGAGAATTCTGAATGTGATTTTTAACATTGACAAAGAAGTAATTTTAGTATTTTGTCAATAAAAGAGAAATACACTTTTATTTTAGAATCTTGCTAAAAGAATATTTCAAAATATGCATCATCTTATCTCTCCAAAAGAACCATTATTGAGTTCATGGAGTTGTACAGATGTCATTCCATTGTAAGCATAAAAACTTCATGTATTTTAAACAAGAACAGAACCAGAACACATTTTCTATTTTGTGATCTCTTCCCTATCCTGTATATATATTTTTTATTGTGTGCCAAAAATATTTGCCAAATTATTTTTGACTTGAATGGAATTATTTCATGGTATTATATTAGGGCTTTGAGAAGACCCTAGATGAATACCTTTTTCATATATAAGTTTTAAATTCTTTGAGACATAAATGTGACCTTAGTTTCTGATTTAGTTAAAGACTTATAGCCTTCTTAACATCAAACCTTGAAATTGAACAAATCTTTCTCCCAAGCAGTAGACAGTCAGGTCCTGCCCCAAGAGGGGATAAGAATCCTTGAGGGTAACCCCTAAAACAAAAGTGAAGACTGGCTAAGAATGTCCTACTTTTCATTCCCAAGCTCATCAATGACAACAATCACCCACCCTTCTGTGAAAGATAGGGAAAATGCTAAAAGCGATAGAGAGTACCATAGCAGAGCTCCCTCCTCTAAAAAGATGCATTAGAAATAGGAAGCAAACCAACTGTGGCTGTAGATGTGCCATGATTTATATGACCAGCCCCTGGGAGACATTTGGCTCCTTTCCAATGATTCCATTATATCACAAATTATTTTGTCTGGACACAATTATTGTCCCCACAGGTACAAAATGGATGCTCAGTGTTGTCTGGGATCCTATGATTAGTGTTGGACCTGCATTTTGAATTCAGGGTCGCCTGACTGCAGTGTACACTGTCTCTCATCTCCAAAGTCATCTAGATGGTGCATCGGGTATTGTGGGGAAGGCTTCATGACAAGGGTGGGAGTTACTAGCTTTCAACCATAGGTAAAGAACAACTAGAAAAATACCCAACTCGTGTAATAGTTTGGTACCAAGCAGGTATCTATGCCACCTGGAAAAGACAGCAGTGGGACAGAAGTAGGTTTGGCAGGGTTCTGTGAACAGGAGACTTGTTCTCAGTGCTGCCAGCCAGGCTGAACACTCTGATGGATGTCTGTCTTCAAAGCATCTCTCTTAAGTACTGCCCTGCTTCAGTTCAGCTGACAACACCCACACCTAATCTCAGCTTCCTAAGAAGACAGGGAAATTACAGACAGGTGTCAGCAGAGCCCTGAGTCCCAGTGGCTTTTATTGGAGACATTGTCATAAACCATAAAGTAGAAAAAGTAGCACCCAGGTGCCAGTGACAAGACTTGCTTAGATGGTGGAGGGGAGTGGGGGTGACAGCCTTCCTTAGAGACTACCAGTTTGATCTGAAAGATGGATGTTTTGCTGACAGCAGACACTTCTGCTGTGTCAAACCTCACACTAACGGATGGCTCCTGTATTCTAAATTCTAGCCTAATGCCTTACAGCATTTTATGTCCCGCCTCCCCACTTCTTTATATCTCAAGTCCTGCTCTCGTTCTGACTTAAGAAAGAGTCACAACCTTGCTTTTGTATCAGATGTAGGATGTGCTTTATTTAGCTGGGATCTGCTAAGATATTAGAAGTAGTTCTTTCCCTAAAAGTGGCTTGGCTGGATTGTTTTGTAACAAGTGTGAATATGGTGCTAGTGGTTTGATTCAGAGAGAGAAAAAACAAACAAACAAACAAAAAAAAAAAACAACAAGAAGATGAAAGTAGAAGGGTCTGGAGAGGCAAGGCTCGGTGTAGTTCAAGAGGCCACAGACAGAATGCAGAGAGCCAGAGGAAGCCAGGCCATGGTGGGAATGGCATGGAACCCGTACATCTGTGTCTTCCTTTCTAGCCCCCCACTAGTCAGTGCTTCTCACTTCTGAGTCTTTGTATTAGCAACTGCACTCTGTCTCCTGTGCATTAAAGACAGGTAAAGGAGTGATGTGTATTCCTTATTCACAAAGGTATTGAAAATAAGACATAAACTGCAGTGGTAGGTGATGCCTGCACTGGGGACAGTTCCATCCATGTCACTTTGTATCCGTTCTTACTCTTTTTACCTCTTCTTCCCACAGAGTTGCTCCAGTGCTCCTGTTTTCTTATACCCAGAGGTAAAGTTGTACGGAACAAAGAGGTGCTATGTGTAACGCTGTACTTGTCAGACTCACCTTAGATCGAAACCATAAGGTGGGATTAAACCTACCAGGCTTGTCAAAGAGTAAGTTTTATTATGAACAATATTGAATAACCATGACATGGAACCCAGGCGTTCCATTGCTGCATCTGCACTGTGGCTGGAGCTGTACCTGTTACTGTTGGCCCCCAATCAAAGACTGTGTGCTGTAATTTTGGAGCTCCCTTTTCCTCTTCCCATGCTTTGTTTTAATTCAAAAAATTAGTGAGCTAGTCTCACCAACTTTCAGCTCTCTGTGCCATGCAAAGTGCACTGGAAATGAAGTTCAGACAAATCCAATAAGAGAAAAAAATTGCAGTGCCAAATAAGATAAAGGAAATGAAGGTGCTGCTTTAGGAGGTGTGTTCCTATATGGGCACATTTGTTGTCTCCAGATGTTCAGAAGCCTGGTGCCAAGAATAGTGTCTTCATATACTGTAAAGTCACAATAAAAATTTAGTGACCACATATAGCTTATACTATAGTAAATGAAATTTAACCACATATTAAAGAACAATATGGTTAATACAGATGCTAAAAAAGGAAACCAGACCCAGAAGAAATATTTGATCTATTCAGTTTCAGTATTAGGTGAATGACCATCTTGTTTGTATTCAAGTAAGTTTAGTGAACATTCCTTCACATGATCTCTCTGTTAAAGACTGTGTACTTGATATGCTCTTATAGCAAAAGACATGACAGAGTCAACAATAAGTACATTTATTTAATTTCAGATTTTCTCAACCCACGTATCTAAGAAAAAAAATAGGCCATCTTGTGTTCCAGGTCCCTCTGAAACCAGGCTGCACAGGTCAGCTTGCGGACTGCAGAGAGTGAGCAAGCAGACTGCAGAAGCGACATAGCTTCTGGGACAGGCAGAAGCAACACAGCTTCTGGGACAGGCCCTGTTTTGGGATGCAGACATCCGGGCACCTTCTCTGCCAGAGGAGAGGTAGCCACCCGGGAGGGCTCTGACTACCAGAGCAGGTGAGGCAGCCATCTTATGTCCTGAGTCCCTCTGAGACCAGTCTGCACAGATCAGCTTGCAGACTGCAGAGGGTGAGCAGAGTGCCAAAGCAACACACCTTCTAGGACAGACCTAGACAGGCTCCAGACATCCAGGCACCTTCCCCACCAGAGAAGAGGTGACCACCTGAGAGGACTCTGACTACCAGAGCAGTTGAGGGAGCCATCTTGTGACCTGGGTCCCTCAGAGACCAGTCTGTGCAGGTGAGCACGCAGACTGCAGAGGCAACACATCTTCTGGGACAGACACTGTTTCAGGCCTTCATCTTCAGCCAGGAGGCAGGTCTGAACACCAGACTTCCATGCACGTTCCCTGCAAGAGGAGAGCTTGCCTTAAGAGAGTACTCTGACCACTGAGACTCAGAAGAGAGCTGGACTCCCAGGACTGCTGACAGAGGCTAACGGAATCACAGGAGGAACAGGCTCCAGCCAGAGACAACTATAACAAATAACACCAGAGATTACCAGATGGCGAAAGGCAAACGTAAGAATCTTACCAACACAAACCAAGACGATTCACCATCATCAGAACCTAGCACTCCCACTTCAGCCAGTCCTGGATACCCCAACACACCCAAAAAGAAAGATTGGATTCAAAATCATATCTCATGATGCTAGTAGAGGATCTTAAGAAGGGCATTAATAACTCAGTTGAAGGAATACAGGAGAACACTGCTAAACAGGTAGAAGTCCTTAAAGAATCACAGGAAAACACTACTAAACAGGTAGAAGTCCTTAAAGAGGAAACACAAATTTCCTTTAAAGAATTACAGGAAAACACAACCAAACAGATGATGGAATTGAACAAAACCATTCAAGACCTAAAAAGGGAAGTAAAAACAATAAAGAAAACCCAATGTGAGACAACTCTGGAGATAGAAACTCTGGGAAAGAAATCAGGAACTGTAGATGCGAGCATCAGCAACAGAATACAAGAGATGGGAGAGAGAATCTCAGGTGCAGAAGATTCCATAGAGAACATGAGCACAACAATCAAAGAAAATGCAAAATTCAAAAAGATCCTAACTCAAAACATTCAGGAAATACAGGACAAAGTGAGAAGACCAAACCTATGGATAATAGGAGTAGATATGAATGAAGATTTTCAACTTAAAGGGCCAGCAAATATCTTCAACAAAGTTATAGAAGAAAACTTCCCAAACCTAAAGAAAGAGATGCCCAAGAACATACAAGAAGCCTACAGACTCCAAGTAGACTGGACCAGAAAAGAAATTCCTCCCGACACACAATACTCAGAACAAAAAATGCACTAAATAAAGATAGAATATTAAAAGCAGTAAGGGAAAAGGGTCAAGTAACATATAAAGGCAGGACTATTAGAATTATGCCAGACTTCTCACCAGAGTCTATGAAAGCCAGAAGATCCTGGGCAGATGTTATACAGACACTAAGAGAACACAAATGCCAGCACAGGTTATTATACCCAGCAAAACTCTCAATTACTATAGATGGAGGAACCAAAGTATTCCACGACAAAACGAAATTCACACAATATCTTTCCACGAATCCAGCCCGTCAAAGAATAATAAAGGGAAAACACCAACACAAGGATGGAAACTACACCCTAGAAAAAGCAAGAAAGTAATCCTTCAACAAAACTAAAAGAAGACAGCTGAAAGAAGAGAATCCCAATTTTAAAAACAAAAATAACATGAAGCAACAATTACTTTTCTTTAATTTCTCTTAACATCAATGGACTCAATTCCCCCAATAAAAAGACATAGACTAATAGACTAGCTATACAAACAGGACCCAACATTTTGCTGTTTACAGGAAACCCACCTCAGGGAAAAAGACAGATACTACCTCAGAGTGAAAGGCTGGAAAACAATTTTCCAAGCAAATGATCCAAAGAAACAAGCTGGAGTAGCCATTCTAATATCCAATAAAATAGACTTTCAATCCAAAATTATCAAAAAAAAAAAAAAAAAACAAGGGGTGACACTTCATACTCATCAAAGGTAAAATCTACCAAGATGAAATCTCAATTCTGAATATCTATGCTCTGAATGCAAGGGCAGCCACATTCATTAAGGAAACTTTAGTAAAGCTCAAGGCACACATTGTACACAATAATAGTGTACACACAATAATAGTGGGAGACTTCAATACCCCACTTTCACCAATGGACAAATTCTGGAAACAGAAACTAAACAGAGACACATGGACACTAACAGAATTTATGAAACAAATGTATTTAATAGATATCTACAGAACATTTTATCCTAAAACAAAAGGATATGCCTTCTTCTCAGCACCACATGGTACCTCCTCCAAAATTGACCATATAATCTGTCACAAAACAGGCCTCAACAGAAACAAAAATATTGAAATTATCCCATGCATCCTATCAGATCACCACTGAATAAGGCTGATCTTCCATAACAGTATAAATAATAGAAAGCCAACATTCACATGGAAACTGAACAGCACTCTACTCAATGATACCTTGGTCAAGGAAGAAATAAAGAAAGAAATTAAAGACTTTTTAGAGTTTAATGAAAATGAAACCACAACATACCCAAACTTATGGGACACAATGAAGGCAATCCTAAGAGAAAAACTTATACCCCGAGTGCCTCCAAAAAAAACTAGAGAGAGCATATACTAGCAGCCTGACAGCACACCCAGAAGCTCTACTCCCAAGAGGAGTAGACAGGAGAAAACAATCAAACTAAGGGCTGAAATCAACCAAGTGGAAACAAAAAGAACTATTCAAAGAATCAAACAAACCAGGAGCTGGTTCTTTGAGAAAATCAACAATATAGATAAACCCTGAGCCAGACTAACTAGAGGGCACAGGGATATTATTCTAATTAACAAAATCAGAAATGAAAAAGGAGACATAACAACATAACCTGAGGAAATCCAAAACATCATCAGATCCTACTACAAAAGGCTATACTCAACAAACCTGAAAACCTGGATGAAATGGAAGTTGTCTAGACAGATACCAGGTACCAAAGTTAAATCAGGAGCAGATTAAAGATCTAAACAGTCCCATTTCCCCTAAAGAAATAGAAGCAGTCACCAATAGTCTCCCAACCAAAAAAAGCCCAGGACCAGATGGGTTTAGTGAAGAGTTCTATCAGACCTTCAAAGAAGACCTAATTCCAACTCTTCTCAAACTATTCCACAAAATAGAAACAGAAGGTACTCTATCCAATTCATTCTATGAAGCCACAATTACTCTGATACCTAAACCACACAAAGATCCAACAAAGAAAGAGAACTTCAGACCAATTTCCCTTATGAATATCTATGCAAAAAATACTCAATAAAATCCTCGCAAACTGAATCCAAGAACACATCAAAACAATCATCCATCATGACCAAGTAGGCTTCATCCCATGGATGCAGGGATGGTTTAATATACGGAAATCCATCAACATAATGTACTATATAAACAAACTCAAAGACAAAAACCACATGGTCATCTTGTTAGATGCTGAGAAAGCATTTGACAAAATCCAACACCCATTCATGATAAAAGTCTTGGA
This sequence comes from Mus caroli, assembly GCF_978045245.1. Lineage (NCBI taxonomy): Eukaryota > Metazoa > Chordata > Mammalia > Rodentia > Muridae > Mus > Mus caroli. The sequence continues at coordinate 47,315,961 of NW_028227259.1, read as the reverse complement.
AAGATCAGGAATTCAAGGCCCATACCTACACATAATAAAAGCAATCTACAGCAAACCAGTAGCCAACATCAAACTAAATGGAGAGAAACTCGAACAATACCACTAAAATCAGGGACTACACAGGGCTGCCTACTTTCTCCCTACCTATTCAATATAGTACTTGAAGTCCTAGCCAGAGCAATTCGACAACAAAAGGAGATCAAGGGGATACAAATTGGAAAGGAAGAAGTCAAAATATCACTATTTGCAGATGATATGATAGTATACATAAGTGACCCTAAAAATTCCACCAGAGAACTCCTAAACCTGATAAACAGCTTTAGTGCAGTACCTGGATATAAAATTAACTCAAACAAATCAATGGCCTTTCTCTACACAAAGGATAAACAGGCTGAGAAAGAAATTAGGGAAACAACACCCTTCACAATAGTCACAAATTATATATATATATATATATATATATATATATATATATATATATATTAAATTATATATAATATATATTATATATTATATAAATTATATATAATATAAATATATATTAAATTTTATATATATATATATATATATATATATATATACATACACACCTTGGTGTGACTCTAACTACAGAAGTAAAATATCTGTATGATAAGAACTTCAAGTCTCTGAAGAAAGAAATTGAAGATCTCAGAAGATGGAAAGATCTTCCATGTTCATGGATTTGCAGGATTAATATAGTCAGAATGGCTATCTTACCTAAAGCAATCTACAGATTCAAGCAATCCCCATCAAAATTCCAACTCAATTCTTCACTGAGTTAGAAAGGGCAATTTGCAAATTCATCTGGAATAATAAAAAACCTAGCATAGCAAAAACTATTCTCAACAATAAAAGAACCTCTGGTGGAATCACCATGCCTGACCTCAAGCTGTACTACAGAGCATTTGTGGTAAACTTTGCATGGCACTGGTACAGCGGCAGACAGGTAGATCAATGGAATAGAATTGAAGACCCAGAAATGAATCCACACACTTATGGTCACTTGATCTTTGACAAGGAAACTAAAATTATCCAGTGGAAAAAAGACAGCATTTTCAACAAATGGTGCTGACACAACTGGCAGTTATCATGTAGAAGAATGAGAATTGATCCATTCTTATCTCCTTGTACAAAGCTCAAGTCTAAGTGGATCAAAGAACTCCACATAAAACCAGAGACACTGAAATTTTTAGAGGAGGAAGTAGGGAAAACCCTTGAAGATATGGGCACAGGGGAAAAATTCCTAAACAGAACAGCAATGGCTTGTGCTGTAAGATCAAAAATTGACAAATGGGACCTCATGAAATTGCAAAGATTCTGTAAGGCCAAAGACACTGTCAATAAGACCAAAAGGCCACCAACAGATTGGGAAAGGATTTTTATCAATCCTAAATCTGATAGGGGTCTAATGTCCAATATATACCAAGAGCTCAAGAAGCTGGACTCCAGAAATTCAAATAACCCCATTAAAAATGGGGTACAGAGGAAAACAAAGAATTCTCAACTGAGTAATACTGAATGGCTGAGAAGCACCTGAAAAAGTGTTCAACATCCTTAATAATCAGGGAAATGCAAATCAAAACAACCTTGAGATTCCACCTCACTCCAGTCAGAATGGCTAACATCAAAAATTCAGGTGACAGCAGATGCTGGCCGAGGATATGGAGAAAGAGGGACACTCCTCCATTGCTGGTGGGATTGCAAGCTTGTACAACCACTCTGGAAATCAGTCTGGCTCTGGCGGTTCCTCAGAAAATTGGACATAGTAGTACTGGAAGATCCAGCAATACCTCTCCTGGGCATATACCCAGAAGATGGTCCAACTGTTAATAAGGACACATGCTCCACTATGTTCATAGCAGCCTTATTTATAATAGCCAGAAGCTGGAAAGAACCCAGATGTCCCTCAACAGAGAAATTGGTACAGAAAATGTGGTACATTTACACAACGGAATACTATTCAGCTATTAAAAACAATGAATTTATGAAATTCTTAGCCAAGTGGATGTATCTGTAGGATATCATCCTTAGTGAGTAACCCAATAACAAAAGAAGTCACTTGATATGCACTCACTGATAAGTGGATATTAGCCAAGAAACTTAGAAAACCCAAGATACAATTTGTAAAACACAAGAAAATCAAGAAGAAGGAAGACTAAAGTGTGGATACTTCATTCCTCCTTAGAATAGGGAACAAAACACTCATGGAAGGAGTTCCATAGACAAAGTTCAGAGCTAAGACAAGAGGATGGACCATGCAGAGACTACCCTACCTGGGGATCCAGCCCATAATCAGCCACCAAACCCAGACAGTATTGCATATGCCAGCAAGATTTTGTTGAAAGGACCCTGATATAGCTGTCTTGTGTGAGGCTATACCAGTGCCTGGCAAATACAGAAGTTCATGCTCACAGTCATTTATAGGATGGAACACAGGGCCCCCAGTGGAGGACCTAGAGAAAGTACCCAAGGAGCTGAAGGGGTCTGCAATCCTATAGGTGGAACAACTATATGAACTAACCAGTACCCCCGGAGCTCGTGTCTCTAGCTCCATATGTAGCAGAAGATAGCCTAGTTGGCCATCATTGGGAACAGAGGCCCCTTGGTCTTACAAACTTTATATGCCCCAGTACACCAGGGCCAAGAATTGGGAGTGGGTGGTTAGGGGAGCAGGGCGGTGGGAGGGTATAGGGAACTTTCGGGATAGCATTTGAAATGTAAATAAAGAAAATATATAATAAAAAATAAGTAAATAAAAACAAAGAAAGAAATTAGGGGACTGTCCAGGTTAAAAAAAAATAGTTTGAAGCTAGTGAGATGGCTGTGCTGGTAAGTGTGCTTGCTGCAGAGCCTAACAACTGAAATTTGATCCCTAGAATTTACATGGTGAAACAGAAAAACAATTTCCGCAAATTGTCCTCTGAAGTGACATGACACATGTATAAAGGAAACAACACAAATACACACAATATAGACATGTAAAGATTATTTATTTATTTATTTATTTATTTATTTATTTATTTGCATCTATGGAGTGAAATTGGGTTAATAATGCACTAAATATATCTAGTCTTGGGAAACCCTAAGTGCCATGTTTATTGTTATAACATTTAGGGCTTATAAACATAAGGCTATTTCTCCTTCTTAAAAAAAAGTAGAGAAATGTCTCTAATTCTAATTCTTTGGTCAATATTGTATGGGTGGTATTTGGAATCATATGTTTATGTGTAAGATCTGAGCAGGCATTGGCAGCCTTTTCCTTGCATCCACATAGGACTTAGAAACCTAAGCAAATCAGAGGCTAGAGTAATAGCTTAGTAATTAAGACTAATTGTCATTGTTCCAGTGGAGCTGAGTTCAACTCCCAGCACCCACATGATGGCTAACAACCATCTGTATAACTACAGTCCCAGCAGACCTGATCTAGGCACCAGGCGTGCAAATGGCGGACATACAACAGGGTAGCAAGACACCTATACACTTAAAAAATCTAAAACTATATTAACCTAGGCATATTAGGTTCAAAGATACGTACTTTCTTTCCTCTGGAGAAATAATGTTGGAAAGAGAAGCTCTCCTCTGTCCATGAGTTCTGGTGGGTTTCTGCTTCCTGAGATGCGTGATGTCTTTGGAAGTGAGGAAAATGGCTCCTCTACCCAAGATAAGTGCTCATCTGTCAAGTGAGAGGCCGTGTGCGGTGGCCATGGCCTAGAAAATAAGGTGACTATGAACCAAGGAACTTCTGTGAGGTGAAGGAGTCAGGGACTGAGAGTCATTACACCTTGGAGCCCCGGGATTCTGTTGCTTTCCACTTTATAAGCCATGGAACTTAGATGAAGTCATTTCATCTCGTCCCAGCACTATTACACACATTGAATTGTTGGGTGCATACTCAGGTTGAGTGGGCCTCATTCAAAAATACTTGCAACCAGAAGAATCTCCAAAGTCTGGATTGTTTTTCCTTGAAATATGTGCTTGCATCTGGAAGTATCCAATGCGCATAGTCTATCAGGATATGAAGTTCATTTATGTTTGTGTACATCTGACACGTACAGCCTAGAGGTGATTTTATACAATGTTCTTAGTGTCTATGATTTTGAAGGCAAATCATCTGCATATCAGTCACATGTAGAATTTTCCACTTGTGGCATTGTTTTAGAGTTCAAAATCCTAAGATGTAGAACTTTGGTGGTTTTTGATTGGGGTGATTAGCCCATTGAAATAGTCTGTAAATGAAAACATCTCCTAATATGAAGATAAGTCACTCTTACTTCTCTCTACCAAAGGGGAGCCTGGGCATACAATACTGTGCCTCTCACTCTGTGTTCCTCCGCCATTTTCCTTCTCTGTGTTCCTGCCAAACACTACCCCTAAACCTCCAATCCCATCTGTCAAATTCCACTCTGACAACAGAAGCTTCTGAGGCCTCTCAAGACATGTCTAAGACATGTCTGAAATGGAACATTCATCTGCCCTCGATATCTGATCATTTTCTAGAGTCTTTCTATAGAGATTACAGTGGCATTGCCCTACCGAATTCAGTAATCACAGACAGTTTGCCCAAGCCTGCAGTCTGGACAATAGCTCTTCAATTTTCTAAGAATCAGTTACTGGTAATATCTGCAGCATTTCTCTCTCTCTCTCTCTCTCTCTCTCTCTCTCTCTCTCTCTCTCTCTCTCTCTCTCTCTGTGTGTGTGTGTGTGTGTGTGTGTGTGTGTGTGTGTGCGCACACATGTGCACACATTATGCAGGTAGGTAATATGTGTGGTGCAGACAGATGAGTTTATAGAAACTGAGGCCAAAGCTGGACTTCAGTCCTTCTCCAGTCTCCACTTTATTTTCAAAGAGAATCTGCTACTGAACAAGACTGGCTAGCCAGAGACCTCTCAGGATCTGTCTGTTCTTCCCCCCAATGCTGGGGTCACCGATACACATACATAGACATGTCTAGCTATTTACATGGATACTAGATTTCTGGCTCAGGTCACCTGGCTGGAACATCAAGCATTCTAACCCACAAAACCATTTCACCAGCCCTGGTTTCATCTCCTTTGTAGAATGAATTTTGTCGAGCCGAAACAGCTATGTTCAAATTTTTGTGCCTATGAAGGTGACTTTATTTGAAAACAGGGTCTATACAGATGCAATCAAATTTGTATCCTTGGAGTAGGGTTGGCCTTCCTCCAAGAATTGGTGTTAAACTTTTGTAAGAGAAAAGGATAAAAGAGCCTTTGCCAGTGGGGGAGAGAAGAGGCCTGCTAATGTAAAATAGCATGCCATTCTTTATTAGTTAGTTCTAAGTGGTTTAGTAATATTGAAACAACAAAGGTATCAGAGAATGAGCCAGAAGAAAGGGCCAGAGCAAGAAGATTATGGGGCATCTGTCTTATTCTAGAGAACCTGGATTTTATCAAATGGGTGATACGGGTGCTGGAAAGACGTTATGGGTGGCTAAACAAAGACTTTGCATTTGCAAAGATCAATCAGTCATCCCTTTACATTATTAAAAAGTATATGATGTTTCATATCATGTACAGATAGTACATCCTATGTATATATGCAATTTTCATGTACTTATTTCTACTGATTTCCATCAACACTTACATCTGTTATAGTTCAGTTGGAGTTTCAGTCAGTTTAACCTATAATATACAGAGTGCTAGGAGAGTAAGTTGCAAAGTCAAATGCCTGAGGTCTACCTCTTACTGTTTTTGTTTGAGTTTCTCATAATCAGGCTTACTCAGTGATTTGATGTGAGTTTATTCTCCAGCCAAAGGACATGCTTGTGGAAGAAAATACAGAAATGGAAAAAAGAAAGGCAATTGATGAAGGGTAGCAGATGAGAAACCAGCCATGACAGAAGGCAACACAAACTTTAACCTGACAGGCAGATGTGGCAGTCCCTGCAGAGGTGTCTCAGAGTCTCCTCCTTAAGGGTGAACAAGGTGTTAACCCACTGAGGTCCAGGAGGAGCTGGTTGGAAGCTGCTATTACAGGCAGACAAAATGATATTTCAGTCTGAAGGCAGCCAGGATGTGTGCACATGGTGAGAGGTCAGAGGGGTTCAGTCTGCACACCCATATCTGCCACTCACCAGCCTTTTCCCATGTCCCTTAATACCTGCAAGCTTATTTTCTTACTATCAAAATGAGGACCACAATCCTCTGCCTGGGAAAGAGTAGCACATTTTATCAAGGAATAAACAGATCCCAGAAATTCTATGGATGCCAATGCTTCTACACCAAAATCAACAGCAAGTTCAATTTTTACAAAATCATGTTGCCTTTCTGCTAGCCCTGTCTTCTCGGCAATCAGCCTACTTCTCAGAAAAACGTAGCAGGTGAGTTGGGAGAACAGAAAGCCTTGAACTCCCTGGGAGAAGCTCTTTGAGCTGAGGAGTGACACATGCCTCTCCCATGAGTTTCTTGTCATCCAGTGCAGCCCACTTACAGCTAATATTCCTGCTGCTTTATCCAAAGAGGGTAGCGGTGACAAGGTCACTGGTGCCCAAACAGAAAGCTAGTGCTGTTTCCATTGTGTCAACCTGAGAATTCTGGTTGTTACTGCAGCAAAGAGGAATGCAGTTCTCAGAGGAAGTCAGCTACTAAGCACAGGTGCCCCAGAGAAGGGTAATAGACTGTCGTGAGTGACAGGCTCATACCTGGACAGAGACCAGGAAGGCACACCCCTCTCCCAGTGAATCTCAGAATCCACCTCTGACCACACAGTCCTCGGAGATACCATCCCCCAAGTACAATGAGAAACGAAATGCACTGATCTTAAGCATAGAGTTTGAGGGGGCCATTACTATTATTATTTTAAAGTACATTTTATTTATTCATGGGTGTGAGGCTCTATTGACATGTGTGTGTGAATACATGGGTCTGTGCATGAACAGTGGCCAGAAGGTTTTGGATTCCAGCAGAGATGGGATTACAAGGGTTTGCTGGACCCCTGGCTTGTAAAATGGGTGCTAGTCCAGCCTCTGGTTTCCATGACCGTACAGCCAATACTGTCAACTGCTGTGTCATCTCTCCAGCCCTCAAACTTGAATATTAACAAACCCATATCTGTGTAAATAACCCAGCCGAGTTAATACACCATTTCTGCCTGCCTAGAACAGTTTCTCCTGCCATTCCATTCTTCTTCCCGTAGCGACCACTATTTTTATATCTATACCTACAGAGCAATCTTGCTCACATCATAAAACCTGTTTTCTTTTGTGTCTTGCTTCTTTTCTTCAACACGGTGGTTTTGAGACTCATTTATGTCGTTCCATGTAAGGGTAGTTTGTTCTTTTTTTCTATTGCTAAGAAATACTCCATCACACAATACGTTCCCATTTTATTTATGTTCATGTTGATGGGTATTTGGGTTGCTTCTTTTTATATTTTTGTTATTATGAATAAAGCTGCATAAACCTTCTTATATAAAAGTTCTATTATGGACAGCTGCCTTTCCTTCCCTTCATAAAATACCTTAGAACAGCTCTCGGCAAAGAAGGCATACAAACACTCCCCCTAAATGCATGTGAAAACACTCAGTATTATAACAGGGCATGTACAATTAGTTTTGGAATCATGTATCACTACATGCACAAGGATGCCTAAAGGTGGCAAGTATTTTCCTCTGAATAGACAAAAAATGTGAAAGACTATTTTAAGTTTTTAATGCTTTTTGATAGGGGCATGTTGAAACACCCAAACAAAATAAAATAACCTAATGAAGCCCATTCTGATTCAAAGCTTATTCATCTTTACCTGAAACTCCCCTGTATGGCTCTCCAACAACAGCCACTTATCCACTTTTCTGATACCATCTGGAAATCCTACAGTCCAGTTCCACCCTGACCTCAATTGCCTCAAGTTAACTCAAACTAAAAAGTGAAAGCCTGGGCCCTACAAGACTTCTCCCCCGACAGATGATAGCCACAGAGGGGTTTCTGCATGTCTGCCTGGCTGTCTGCAAATTCAGGTGTTCCTGTCTCCCAGGTTGAATAACACCCACAGAACTCGAAAGAGTGCCTTACATTTCCTATTTTTGCTGATTTATTTATCTCTAGATGCATATATAATCTGATATATTCAAATATACACATATTGATATAATTCAAATACAAATATTTACTATAAATATTATATTAAATGTAACATATTGTATATTAAATATACTTTTATATTTAATATACAGAGAAAAGGCTATCATGATGTCCAGGCTGCCTCTCACTATATAGCAAGGTTGTCTTTGAGCTACAGTTCCCTGCATCTACCTTCCAAGAGCTGGAATTCCATGCATTAACCATCACACTTAGTATAAGCAGCTCTGGAGACAGAAGCCAGGGCTCTGTGCATGCGAGACAACCACAGTATTATCTGAGCTATTTCTTCAGCTCTTTGCCATTTGATCGCAGCTCCTAAAGAGACATGACTAGATCCTTGGCCATCAGAAGGATCCCCTTCCTCAGGGTCTGAGGGGGAAACTTGTTCTACTTTCTGATCACACAATTGGGTTCTCCTGGGTTTAACTTTTATCCTTCCTCTCATGAGAGAACCTCACAGAATGCCTCATTAGCATAGATTCATTCATGGCTGAAAGATGCTTTCATGAGTAACTAAGTCCAACCCTATCACTCAGGAAATCCTAGGAACCTTGTGCGAGCTAAGAGGGACAAAGAGCAGCGGCTTCGGTTTTCTTGTGCCTCACACCCAACAGTGCCTCATTTGCACGTTAGCTGCAACATTTTCTGTCTTTAAAATGTTGCTGTGGTCACTTAAATAAAATGTGTCACATTGTTTGCCCTTTAATAAGGGCATTTTATTAAGCTGTAACCAAAACACCACTTTTATCCCCCAGTAAACATTAATAACAATATCTAATACCCTCTGCATAGTAAGATTTCCCAATTCATTTTAAAATGCCTGTATAATTGGTTTGCACATTGCATTTAGTTATTGTTCATGTTTTCCTGTCATCGTATCCTGGCCTTTCTTACCTTTGTCATCAGACTGAAGAAACCAGGCCAGCTGTCCTTGGTGAGAATCAGCATGATGTCCATGCTATCATTCTTCTGATTTCATCATCCATGGCTTTTCTTTCAATAATAAGGCAGAGCTGCAAAGCTCAACTTCTCGTTATGTTTTACTTTTTTTTTTCATGAATATGTGTTTGGCATTCATGCCTGTTCACATGTGTGTGGGTGAGCATGCTAGTGCACCGGTCTGTGTGTGGATGTCTGGTCTGGATGTGTCAGTAACTTCTTTACTCACTTTCCACCTTATTCATCCAGACAGGGTCTTTAGCTCACAGGTTCAGTTATTCTAGCAAGATACCTTGACCCAGGAATCCCTATCTTTGCTTCCTCTAGATCTGAGATTTCAAGCCATCAATAACTTTCACTGATGTTTTCCCTTTTTCCATCTGGGATTCTAGAAATTCAAACTCCAGCTCTCATACTTGCATTTTATACCCTGAGCAATCTCTCTAGCCCATGTATCCCACATTTTTAAAGCAAGAATACTTCATGGGCAGGCTCTTTCCTTTATTCTCAGTGTGTGTGTGTGTGTGTGTGTGTGTGTGTGTGTGTGTGTGTTGTGCTTTGGGTCCTAGGAGGTTATAAAAGTAAACACCACATGTCATAGTCTTGCCATGATATTTCTTATAGCCCAGTAAGGGAACAAGGGAGATAAACAATAAATGTAATAGTATAAATAACAGGGGGGTTGGGATATAAATTCTGATAGGGGCATCAAGACTACACAGAAAGTGATAAATGGGTAGCTCTGAGCAGAAATGCAGGATTTGACAGTCAAAGAAGAGAGAGTGAGGAAGAGTGTGCTAAACCTGGGATCTGTTGGCTTTGGAGGAGGCACAATATAATAGAAAAGGTTGTTGGGGCTTTAAAGGAGAGAAGAATCTTAATCCTTTGAGCAATGACAAACTGGCAGAAATTTATGTGAGGATGGGACTATGAATAGAATTGGGAGACCCATGCAGCTCATAGCACCTTAGGGTTAATAGGTTTCTCAGCCCAAGGTAGAGTTCACAAATAGCATCCCACTACCTGTGGCTCCAGACAAAAGCCATTGCCCCATGCCATGTTTACTCAGGCCTCTGACTCAGTGAGTAGTGTTTGTAACCATGGAAACTATTCAGATTCCCAGTCTTGGAGGAGTAAAAAAATAGAAGTACACTATTGTGAGGACTATGCAGATAATGTTTACTTCCTGTTCCTGTACTGATAGGATGCCAATCAAAGTTATTGGCAACAACCAATCAAATTATGTCACTTCCTGACATCCAGCCAATTGGTGACATTCTCAAGCCACTAAAGCTTGTTAGTCATTAAACAACTAATCCTTACACATGCTCAGAGGTATCTGAAGAGAGCATGGACCTCAAGAAAAGGGGGAAATGTCTGCAATAGGACCCTGCCAGGTGGTTCAACAGGGAAAGGCAATTATATCAAAGCCTGACCACCTTACTTTGTTCCCTGGAATCCAGGTCATGGAAGGAGAGAACCAACTCCCATAAACTGTCCCCTGACCTCCACAAGAGCCCATACTTGCACACACACAGACACACACATGCAAATGCTCAAACACACTAAAATAAAGATTAAAGAAATAGTGATACAAATAAACTATTCAGAAGTTTATTTATTGTGATCTTATATAGGGCATGAGATCACCCTTTGTCAACTCAGCACAAAAACCACAGTTCTTGATTTATTCCTAGCTGCTGCTCCTGGATGCTGGATGCTGAATTGAGAGGCTTGCAAAATACTGATACATACCTCAAACACATACACACCTGGTACTATTATCTTCTTTCCTTCCTATCTATCTATCTATCTATCTATCTATCTATCTATCTAAGTTCTATCTACTTGCTGAACTTATGCAAAATCTTCAGTGATCTTAATTCATTGGGTTTACAAAAGACTGAGTTAATTCAAATAAAGAACTCAATTGGGGTAGTCAAGAAGGAGGGGTGGGCATGATGCTCATAGTGCAAGGACCAATGTTCAATATCATAGCAGGTGCGGAGAGAAGCCCTACCCAGAGTGAATACAATCATGAACCTGCTGGAGTGATGTAGACCATAGAGGACCAAATCTGGGGACAAGAAACCAGATTTGCCTAGCGTTCACTAGAAAGGTAAGCTGCAGAACTATACCTGGCCACTCAATCTCTCTCCCAGGAGCTCTTAGCAAGGAAATCTAGTCAAGTCTTGAGAAATTGCTCAGAAATTTTAGCAGGCAACAAAGGACCTGTGTTTTCTGCTCAAGGAAGTTATAAAACAACAAAACACAACCCAAGTGGCTACTACTGTGTATATTAGAACTCTTTGGTAGTATTTTAATTTTATTGTAATCTACAAAATTTCCCCTCTATTCCTAAATTTGCTTATTGAAAAATATAGGTCATTTATTTCTGATGAGTCCCCTTTCCATAGGATTTCACATTTCACAGGATTGTTCAATTGCGTTATTTCTCTTACAGTGTCTCAGAATAGCAACAGTGTCATTATAATTTGAGCACTTCCTTTCAGAAGGTTTTCTCCTGTCTGGGAGAGCTGCTCTTTGGTCCTGAGGCATCTCACACCAGGAATGAAATAGTTACATTACAAACACGTGGATTTCTTTCTCCCTTTGTGACTCTGACGCACTGCACAGTGAAGCTCACCTGTTTTTGCTTTATTTTTTTATTAGTAATAATTGCCTTTTGAAGCTTAATTTTGTTTTAAAATCATATAAATTATTTGCTTAGTTCCAAAGTTGAGTCTATGAAAAGAAGTTACAAAACCAGTTCCCCAGGGGGTCCATTTTCTTTTAATTCATGGCTTATTCTTCATCATTTGCTTCTTTTGAACGTGAGCAGGTATGTGCCGCATTCATGCGCCTTTGCTTTAAAATAGCACACAATTCACATCACATATTGAGGTGAATGCCGGGAAAATTTGCATCTCTATAGCTTATTGAGTCTAAATCATATCTTGACTTTCTTTTGTTTAATCGTGCTCTGGGAGGCAGAAGCAGGAGGAATGTTATGAGTTGCAACATCAACCTGGGCTAAGGAGTGAAACCTTGTCAGGAAAAAAAGAAAAAGGGCTGGGGCACGTAAAAAAGAAAAGAAAAGCAAAAAGAAAGAAAGAAGGAAACAAAGGAAACTGTTGTGATTTTAAGAGAGTGTCCCCTATAGGCTCAGATGTTTGGACACTTGGTGTCCAGTTGGTGGTGCTGTTTGGGATAAGGGAGGGTGCAGCCTTGCAAGGGGAAGTTTGTCACTGCCTTGCCCCAACTCCAGTTCACTCGCTGTACTGTGTTTGTGGTTGCAGATAGGAGCTTCCTGCTTCTACGTCTGTACCTGTGACTTGCCATCATGCCTCCTGCCATGATAAACTCTTGATCCTTTGTTGCTCTAAGCCAACAGAAACTTTCTTCCAAAAAAATGGCTTTTGGACATGGTATTTATCACAACAGAAAATCGACCAATGGGCTAGCTATTAAATTTACACATAGGTATTTACGTATTTTCTTTTATTAATCAAACGAATGATATGTTTTTTGAACCTTTTTATGTTCCATCTGGCTCTGGTTTTAATATATGAAAGCTATTGTACTTTACTTTTGTGTTATCATCTGTGTTTTTGCTAATAGTTTTTTGTAATGATTACTTTTTCTTCTCTCTTCTGATTTTAGATGCATATTTTTTCAGTTAGGCTTGGTTTTGTTTTGGTGGTAAGACAAGGTCTTGCTATGCGTTTCTGGCTATCCTAGAACTTGCTATTATACCAGGCTGACTTTCAACTCAACAAAAATGCACCTGCCTCTATATCCAGGCGAATTACTGGGGAATGTCTACATGCCCAGCTTCATGCATGACATTTTATCTTCAAAACATTTCATGTTCTGCATATACTGTGTATACAATGTTTATAGTGCTTATGGGAATGTGTGTTATGGGTGCCTGCATGCAGAAGCCAGAAAGACACCTGATGTCTTCATTCTACTTTGTAAGACATGGTCTCTCTTGTTGAATCTGAAGTTCATCATTCTAACTAGGCTGGCCAGCCAACCAACATCTGGGATCTGCTTGTTTCTGTCCCCAATGCTGGGGTTATGGGTACATGTGGCCATACTAAGCTTTTCTATGCAGACTGAAGATTTGAATCAGATCCTGTTACTCACACATTAAATGTTCTTACTCACTGGACCATCTCCTCAGCCCCTAATATTTTATTTTCTAACTGAATTTTACCTCCCTCCAGCCTTCTTTGTATTTTTGGGTTGTGTTTTTCTTACTTAATTTTGCATTCCATAACAATGTTAATAAATAATATTAAATAAATCAGTATGTTGGTTTGGAAATGTGGGTATCATTCTTCTTAAACTTGACTTTAGTATAAATGTCTCTGGATTTGTACTTGATGCTCTGTAGCACATCTTCACATATGTGAAGGCAATATCTATGAACTTTCTTTTTTTTTTTTTTTTTTTTTTTGGTTTTTCAAGACAGGGTTTCTCTGTGTAGCCCTTGGCTGTCCTGGAACTCACTCTGTAGACCAGGCTGGCCTCGAACTCAGAAATCCGCCTGCCTCTGCCTCCCAAGTGCTGGGATTAAAGGCATGCACCACCATGCCAACTATAAACTCTTATTTTAATCCATTTTTATGAATATAAATATATGCATATAAGAATTTGAAAATCATCATACAGTTTTTCTCTTTGGACCTACTCATATTGTCAGTTCTATGAATCCAACTCCTCAGATTTAAGTAGCTTTGCACTCCTCAAACAAACACATAAGATTGTAGCATGTATTTATTTAATGTAATGTTAGATCTCATTTACTAATATTTCATTAAATATTTTTCCTAAGTGAGTGTTAGCATGAATAGTTTAAGACTCCTCTGTTTTAGTAGCATTTTATCAACTTCCATTCAATTTATAAAACGTACTTAGCACCTTTCCTTCCTGTTGACACTGACTCTTAAATATCACTGGTCCTGAAAAACACATCTGCCCTTCTATTTAACCAAGGCTGTCTGTCCACCAGAGGACAGAGAACAGCCCACTTGAGGGCACAAGGCTTTGGCTCCCAGGGAAGCTTGAAACTACGGATGACGGTGTGTCAAGGTCTTAGAGCTATTTTTCATTTGAGAAAATTGGATAACACATAGCAGGTGCTACAAAATGTCGGATATTATGATCAAATGACAAAAAGAGCAGGGGCCTGCAGAAAGTCATGAATCCTAAATCAAAATCAGCGTGTGAGATTTGGCAACAGGATGAAATATTTGAAGCTGGCAACTCCTGGGCGTGCGGTTATGGCTTTTATAGACTCCCTAGTGGTTAATTGCAGTTTCTCATGTGTGCAGAGAAGTAGAGAAGAAAGACATGAAATGAACTGACGTTGAGGGTACTTACTAAGTGTGAAGGTAAGTGCTGAGGGATTTTCTTACTCAGTCCTTTTAATCCAAACTGAAAGCCTATCAGATTGGTGACTCCTCACTTTCAGTACTCTCAGTTGAAGACATGATTATTCAGGATAGATGACTTTCTGGGAACCTAATTCATGAGATTTCCAACGGATGGAGAAGATACCAAAAGGAAACTGGGAATATTCTAACTATCACTGAAGGAATTATTTTCTTCGCCGAGATTATTTATCTGAAGACTAGATGGTAGAAAATAAAGACTGGCACAGGGGCATGTGATGAATACCCTTAGCATTGGAGAAATGAAAGCAGGAGTATCAGGAGCTTGGGGTTAGCCTGGGCTATATGAGTTCTTGTCTCAAAAAGACCTCAAACTCTCCTGAAAAGAAAATGAAAGTTAGAAAATAGAATTAATAAAAAAAATTGGAAAATATGTATTTTCAGTAAGTCTTAAATGCATGTACATTGTGCATATATGTGTGTGTATGTAGATAGATTTTATTTTATTTTTAATTATGCATGTATAGATACATCTGTGTGGGGGTCTGCCCTTGGATGTCAGAAGAGTGTGTTGGATTATCCCTGGAGCTGGAGTTATAGATGGTTGTGAGCTGCCCAAAATAGGTGCTGAGAACCAAAACTCAGGTCTTTTGCAAGAATGCTACATGCTCTTAACTGCTTAGTCACCTCTCCAGTCCTACATACGTTTAATCACAGAATTTTCCTCTAGCAAAGGAGAATATGAGTGAGGGCACTTGCTTTGGTCTCTGGTGGTTAGCCCGAGCTATTTGCTGCATTTGTCAGAGTTTGCACGATTTCACAAGAAAGATCCAATGAGAACTGGAGAGATGGCTCAGCGGTTAAGAGCACTGACTGCTCTTCAGAAGGTCCTGAGTTCAAATCCCAGCAACCACATGGTGGCTCACAACTATCGGTAATGAGACCTGATGCCCTCTTCTGGTGTGTCTGAAGACATCTACAGTGTACTTAGATAGAATATTAAATAAATCTTAAAAAAAAAAAAACAATGAAAGAGTAGAGGACAGATGGCTAGAGCAGTATCCAGTAAATATAGGTGGTCAGTAAATACTATTTGGAAAAAAAAAAGCATGGTGAGTTCTACTTTTGAAACTCAATATAATTTAATTATTTATCCCTTTTAGAGGCTTATGAAGCAGTGAGTGTAGGTTCCTGGGGGTGGGGCTGTTGCCAAGGAAAGATGGTGCCCCTGTTAATACCTCTGATTTTGAGACAGTAAACGAGTTTAGGAGCTCTTGAGTGATGAAGTGTATTTTAGTGGCCTTTGGGTTTCTCTTCAACTCCAAATCTTATTCAGTGAACACTTGTACAGTAGAAAACCCAGCAAGGGGCATACAAGTGAAAGTTCCAAATGAAAAAAATATACAGAGGAGCAATTAACATGAAAGGCACTTAATCTCACTGCATTCAGAAAAAGGTCAATTACTATAGATGCCAAACTGGGAAACTGTTGAGAATATGTGTCATAAATTATTTTGGATCTCTGTTAGAGGAACTCAAAGAGAGGGTTTCACATGTACTATACAGCACCCAACAAATATGTGTCTCCGGTTTCCACATATATTGTTTTTAGAAATTGAATATTGCCTTTTAAAACATTCTATTCTTTGATTACTTTCTATTTAAATTTTATATGTTTGTTTGGTGTGTGTGTGTGTGTGTGTACATATCATGGTTCCCTTGTAGCAAGCAGAGGACAACCTGCAGGAGTTGGTTTTCTTCTTCCACCATAAGGGTTCAGGGATGAACTTAGTGCTCAGAATTGGTGGTGAGTCCTTCTACTCAGCGAGATCTTTTGCCAGCCCCTCTTGATATAATGATAATATAATAATTGCTATCAGTGATCATAGCCGCTTTCCTTCTCTTTCAGGACAATAGTGGGCCTTCATATTATTGAATATAATAAAAGGTAAGAAGGAAAAAGAGAAAGGAAGGAAGAGAGAGAGAGAGAGATAGAAGGAAAGAGGAAATCCCATGTTGACTTCATGTTCTTGATCACCACAGCTGAGGGCTCTTCATATTCTCAAAAGCAATGCTGTGCCAATTGTCTCCTTATGTGCTAGGTATCTACTGCATGCTTTTTGTTTGGATTTGTGAAACTCACAAGAATGTTCACCAGTATTCCACTTGTCTTGTAACTTAGTTGGCTGTGATTTATAAACCCAGAAGCTAGGAATAGAAAGCCCTGGAGGATATAATCCAGAGAGGAAAAAAAAAACAAAAAAACAAAAAAACAAAAACAACAAACCAAGTTTGTGGAGGCTAAAATCAAAATGAATGGGAGTGTCTTGAGGATCAAAGAGACTGAAGTGAAGCATCCACATGGCCTCCCTGAACCAGGTATATCATTGGGTATTAGTCTAAGTAATGGAAAACCCTTGAGCGTTTTAAACAAGGGTACCCAAGATGAGATTCATGGTTCCTACTTGTGTGCATGCCGTCCCTGAATCAGCCACTAGAGGGAGACAGAAGGTGACAGGGCAGTCACAAGTCAAGCCCTCCCCTCTACCATGACCTTCACAGTGGGAACAGCCTGCTTCAAGAAATGTCCCAAAGGGAATTTGACTTTCTCTGATTAAGGAAGAGTGGCAGCGACTTTAATGAAATGATGCCTCGCTAATTGGATTCTTAGAGATTTCTGATATTATTCCAGTAGCAGCAGAGGAATCTTTAAAAGAATACGTCCTGTGGATCAATTAATAGGTATCCAAGCAGACCTCATCTGTAATAGGGGATCTGAAGAACTTTCTGGTTGGTATATGGCCCAGGCATTGGAGATTTGGATATTTTATTACCATTTCCATGTAAACAGGAGACACTAGCCTCCAGCCAGTTCAGAAGAGATCACAATGGATCAAATGGTTACTATGGGACATCTTATAATTAATAATACTAGACTTCAAACCTCTTCAGTCATTCGTTTGGCTGCAAAGCATCAATAAATGATGACAACTGAAGAGATTCTAAAATGCTTAATGGTATAAGGCATGGTGTTTATAGTTAAGAGAACTACCAAGTAAACACCAGTTTGGGGACATCCTGTTTACTACAATGCTCAGATGTGCACACCATCTCTGCTCTGGTGACTGTCTTGACTGAAAGTGACCTGCAGCACACTCTGTAAGGTTAAAGATGGTAGGATAACATGAGGGAGTTCCAGCTGTGGCTTAGCCACATGCTGTGTGACTTAGGCAAATGACTTAACCTGTCTGAGCCATAAGAGTGCTCACTTCCTGACTAAAGGACTTAATGCATGCAACTTTTGACACAGCTCAGGCACATTCAAGCAGTGTCAAGTGGGAATCAGTCCTTGTGTGGTGAATGGCCCCTTTAGACTGATAGGATCCCTTTTCATATGTGTTCAAAGATCTGGTTTGATTTTGTTAATTTTAATGGTTTAAATCAAATGGGCAGCCACATTTCTGATGTGCGCGTAGGTACATCACTTTCTGCTGCGTCTCATTGTGACCACATGGACCTAGAGAATCATATAAAACGCTTCTTCTTGAATTCTCTCTATAATATCCAAAGCAGGAACACTCTGGCCACCTCCTCTGCTGCAGCAAACATTGCAACCCGGAACTGCAATAATGGTTTGGCTTTCTCACTACCTTAGCTTTCTTCTAAAGAGCCATTTATTTAGGTTCAAGTAGATAAAACGGTTGTGGCAGTGCCTTTACTTATGGGACTATCACATACCTGCCTAAAATGTCTGATTTTAAAACTGGAAACATCATTGCAACAAAATTCATGTATAGCAAAATAAATTGGATGTATACCTTCAATTTGAATGTGGTTTAATGGTTTGATGATAACAAGGAGTCTGTATAGAGACCTCAGTGGCTGGCAGAATAAGATGGAGTCAACACCCGAGGCTCAGGAGAGCTTCATTCTCTCAAGAGGTAGCTGGGTAAGATCTGGGTCACTCACCATGCTGACTACTGAAGCTTGACATACTGTGAAATCCTAAGACAATATCATAGCCATGTACAATATTAATAAAAGGGGTATTGCAATGTTTAACTTGTCTTAGGATATATATGGCTATAATAAACATTCCAAAGGGAAAATGAATGCTGCTCGCCGCATGAGGGAGGAGGTGACCTACTCTCCCAGGTAGAAAAGTGGATGATGACCCTCAAGTTTTGCTTTTAAGAGGAGAAATTTTAAAATGAATATTTTGCTAATGAAAATAATTAAGTGTAGTTGCTAATTAACACAATTAAACATTGCTACTCATTTTTATGCCAATCACACAAAAATAATGCATGCATATAGGCTATGTATTTCTGACAGGCGAAAGGGTTTATATTTGGAATGTGTCAATTCATACTTCAGCCATTTGCTTGCATACTGAAATGCATTTTACCTTTTCATGTAGACACTGGGGAGTTCATCTGTACTGAGTGCTTGTATTACGAGGTAAGTATCAGCAGCCTTGACAACTACCCATCTGCACTACCTTCCCCCCACCTCTCCTTGGACAGCTGTGTGGAACAGGAGGCAGATGAGGGTAGTGACTTCAGAACAAAGTGGACAACAATCTCACTCAAGATGTCACAGATATCTATTACCTGGAGACCTAGAGAAAAACAGCAGTGGGGACTGGATATTGTCAGATCTTGTTGGCCAATGATGTTCAAAAAAAGCCTATGGGAGAATTCCCTCTTACTTGAGGGGAGGCGTAGGCTTTTTGTTCCAGCTAGTCAGCTGTTTGTTACTGTAACAAATCAGTCGAGACAATCAATTTTTAAGGAAGAAAACCTTAAGTTGGACTCATAGTTGTAGATGGTTTTATGCAGGGTTGGTTAAGTTTAATGTTTCTGGGCTTGTGATGAGGTAGTAGATCAGAACAGGGAGTAAAGGTGAAGAATAGCCATTCACCTTATAGCTGTGACTGAGGAGATGGAGGAGACAGAGGACATAGCTAAGAAAGAAGAAGAATACCCAAGTTACCCTTCAGAAACATGTCTAAATGAACTAAGGACTTCCCAGGACCCTCTCCCAGAGATCCCACCATGTTTCAATAACATTACAGGCTGGAACCCAAGCCTTCAGTACTGAGTCACTGTGATACACTCCATATCAAGACCTTTCACATATAGGTCGGTGTCTTCCCAAACACCTTCATAAAAACATGTAGAGGAATGTTTGGTTAGACATACTGTCAAGGCAGACACATAGCATGAACCACTACAAAAGCCCATTTCTAGATAGCATCCTTGGGAGAGAAACCTACCAGCCCAGTTTCTCTTCCACACTCCACAAAGCCTTTGGTTCAGCATTAATGCAGAGACAAACAATACAGCTTTGGCAACAGGATGACTTTCCTAAAGAAAATTTATTTGTATTTATTGAATTTAGGGTTATTGCATGAAACTCAAGAAGAACGAAGACCAAAGTGTGGACACTGTGCCCCTTCTTAGAATTGGGAACAAAACACCCATGGAAAGAGTTACAGAGATAAAGTTTGTAACTGTGACGAAAGGATGAACCATCTAAAGACTGCCATATCCAGGGATCCATCCCATAATCAGCTTCCAAACGCTAACACCATTGCATACACTAGCAAGATTTTGCTGAAAGGACCCAGATATAGCTGTCTCTTGGGAGACTATGCCGGGGCCTAGCAAACACAGAAGTGGATGCTCACAGTCAGCTATTGGATGGATCACAGGGCCCGCAATGGAGGAGCTAGAGAAAGTACCCAAGGAGCTAAAGGGAACTGCAACCCTATAGGTGGAACAACATTATGAACTAACCAGTACCCCAGAGCTCTTGACTCTAGCTGCATATGTATCAAAAGATGGCCTAGTAGGTCATCACTGGAAAGAGAGGCCACAGGACTTGCAAACTTTATATGCCCCAGTACAGGGGAATACCAGGGCCAAAAAGTGGGAGTGTGTGGGTAGGGGAGTGGGGGAGGGAGTGTATTGGGGACTTTTTGGATAGCATTGGAAATGTAAATGAGGAAAATACCTAATAAAAAAAAATTAAAAAAAAAAGAATTTAGGGTTATGGCTGGAGATAAGGACAAGAATGTTCCCTTTAGTCTGCAGCAGACACATTTGCTTCTACTTTGTCCAAGTGAACAAATTATTTGACAACTGAAAAAGTAAGACTAAGCAAACCATAAAGCTATAGGATTTATCTCACTATTCCAGGTTGTAGTCAAGATTACTCTGGAATCATTGCACACTTGAGAGACATTTTAGAAGGATGTTCGGGAGGTTTTTGGTAGAAGCATCACAGGAGCTGTGGGTTCTGCTTCTTGCTTGCTATAACCCTTAATCCCTGAGTGGTACTCAGAGTCTGGGTGGTCTTGTCAACCTTGATCACTTGGCAAAGATGGCATCTTCAGGGCCAAAGGAGAGGTCTCTGGTCCAGGTCTTTGGTCCCAGCCATCTCCCCAGTCACTGTAGAGGTTATGACAAGGAAGAATGCTAAGACCCTGCACAAACCTGGTTCTCAGACTCTTACCCAATAAATTTGTCATGTATCGATGGCAACTTCCTGTTCCAGTAATTACCATGTTGTTTAAGGAATGATAGCTTAATGTGTTTTCTTGATTTTTAGATTATTATTGAGGTATATATATATGTGCACACATGTGCACATGCATGTTGTAGATGTGTGAATATGAGTGCCATGGCACATGTGAGGATGTCAGAGGGCAACTTTGCAAAGTCGTTTCTCTCCTTCTACCTTCATGGAGTTTCAGGGGTCAGAGTCCAGGATACCAGGCTTGAAGCTTGAGTCATTGTATTGGCTTCTAATGGCAATTTTCCAATTTGATTCAAAAATAAAACCACAGCTTATTTTTTCTAATATCTAATTAATATCTTGCAGTTTCACAGTTTGTGTGTTTTTCCAAAGCAAGTTTTCAGCCCTGACAACTCTGATAAGTTTTGAAATATATTGAACTTAGGTCCTGATTTTACTGAGCACTGAACCTTGTGCCTTGTGCTTACTAAGTTAGTACTCTACCATTGAACTAAATTCTCACTCAGGGTTTGTCTTATTTTTTGTTTGTTTGTTTTTCTAGACAGTGTTTCTTTGTGTTGTCCTGGCTTTCCTGGGATTTACTCTCTAGACTATGGTAGACTTTAAACTTAGCCCAATCAGTCTACTTCTGCCTCTTGAGTGCTGGGATGAAAGGTGTGTGCCAACACTCAGGTCTCCCACTCCTGATCTTTAAAACGCTCTATCCCTGGATTGAACTATGATTTACTAAAATAGTAAGGCTTTATCAAGCCCATTATCACTAAATGTTAATTGGCACTTTAGTAAAATTGGTCCCAGTGTATGTCATTAATAGAGACTGGGGATGTAGTTCAGTGAGTAGAATACTTGCTTAGCATATGCAAGGCCCTAGATTTGAGGTCCAATGCCTCGGAAAACCTGGGACATGGCAGCACTAACCTATAATCCCAGCACCCAGGAGGCCGAGGCAGGAGGAGGCGGAGTTCAAGGTCATCTTCATGACCCTGTCTCAAAACAAACCAAATAAATAAATAAATAAATAAAAATTATGTGATTAAATAAATCAATAAAACAATGTCTTATGTTTTTATGATTCTTTTTCCCCATTTTTTCTTGTTTTTTAATTCTTTAAAATTCCTTTTTGGGACTATTTTAAGTTCAAAACCCAATTAAATATATAGTTTTTACTCAATTTTGTTTTTGGAATAAAAGCACATGAGCAAAAGGTTTTGTAATCCATTTCTCTTAAGTATAATTTTAAAAAGTTGCCAACCTTTTATTCCTTCTCCTTTGGAAAATATTTATTATTTATTATTATTTATTACTGTGTCTCTGTTGATAAAGCAAAGCCCACTTAAGTACTAAAATGATAGAGAAACTATAATAGACTTATTTGGATTTACTTAAAACATGTTAGTACCACTCAAATTTTACTACTGAGAGACTTTCTACAACGTGCCTGTATTATGGGTTGGGTTCTCTGTGTAGCCAATACAATCTCTGCACAAAGGCAATGGTGAAGCCTTAAATCCAGAATGCCACTCTGCTTGGAAGTTGGGTTGTTGCTTCTATAATTCATTGAATTTAAGTGAGATTATAGTGAAGTGGGGTGGAATCCTAGCTCAGTATGTCTTGTAAGAACACAACATAGAGGGCTGGAGAAATGGATCAGCAGTTAAGAACACTATTTCACAAGACCAGAGTTTGACCCCCAGTACAATTAGGCAGCTCACATCTACCTTTAACTCTGGCTCTAGGGGGTTTGATGCCTTTTCCCTACCTCGTTAGGTACACACACACACACACACACACACACACACACACACACACGGGGGGGGGGGAGGGGAAAAGGGAAGGAGAGGAAGAGGGAAAAGGAGATGGAGAGAGGGTGAGATTGAGGGAAAGAGGAAGAGAGAGAGAGAGATTTAAAAATATTTTGAAAGAAAACTGCTCATGTGAAAATTGCTATGTATATTGTGATATATAAGTTGTGGTAATAAAAATCACACCCAAAGAATCCTGGGGTGCTGCAGGCCAGGAGAGAGGCAGGATGAGGCGCTGCTTCAGAGTCCTGAGAAGCACCAACTCAGTCACAGCCTTGATTTGGAACCCCAGAGCTCGGAACCCTGACATAATGAATACCGTTGATTTTAAGCCATGGAGTCTGGGGCACTTTGCCATGGCAACCCTGGGAAACTGATTTATCCCTCAAGTAAGGATGTTTCAGGGAATCTGTGTTAGCAGTCTATTGTAGAAACTCTATGTTGATTATTTATGTCATTGACCTTGAAAGGATTCTGGGCACAGATGAGGCAGCTC
Organism: Mus caroli; assembly: GCF_978045245.1. Taxonomy (NCBI): domain Eukaryota; kingdom Metazoa; phylum Chordata; class Mammalia; order Rodentia; family Muridae; genus Mus; species Mus caroli. The sequence goes on along the minus strand of NW_028227259.1, from coordinate 47,292,659 downwards.
AGGACTGAACTGCAATGAAATTATCTCGGTAATATTCTGTGGAGCAGGTTCTGAAGCATGGTGCCTAGAAGAGGACGGGCATGGTCAGGAGACAAAGCCAAGTCACAGCAGTAACCTTATCATGAGGGACCTCTCCTAAGGGAAGAGGCAAGCCATAAGGTTATTGGCACAGTAGAGTATGAGATTCTATGTGATTGGGTCAGGATGCAAAACTGTTGAACTGACTTGTGAATTAAACAATTGTGAATCAAGACCTATTAGACTAAGCATAACTCTTTTTTTTTTTTTTTTCTTGAGACAAGGTTTCTCTGTGTAGCCTGGTTGTCCTGGAACTCACTTTGTAGACCAGGCTGGCCTTGAACTCAGAAATCGGCCTGCCTCTGCCTCCCAAGTGCTGGGACTAAAGGCGTGTGCTACCACGCCCTTTTTTTGTTTTTGTTTTTTAAGATTTATTTATTTATTTATTATACATAAGTATACTGTAGCTACCTTCAAACGCACCAGAAGAGGGCAGCAGATCTCATTACCAGTGGCTGTGAGCCACCATGTGGTTGCTGGGATTTGAACTCAGGACCTTTGGAAAGGCAGTCAGTGCTCTTACCCAGTGAGCCACCTTGCCAGCAGCATAACTCTTAAATTTAATATTTTTAGCTTTTCACACATAAGTGTTCTATTTACAGACTTTTTATCCCATGCTTTTCCTCATTCAGCTCCTCTCACATCTCTCCTACTTGCTCTCAAATTCATGATCTATTCTTTTTATTCTTGTTACCTATATGCATATACACATACATATATGTGTAGGTATGTGCATACAGATAACCTATTGGATCTGTTTAGTGTTGTTCTATGCACATATGCTTATGACTGGCTACTTTGGATTGAGTAACCTATCATGTAATCTGATCCTCCCTCTCTTAGCAGCCATTGAATGCCAGTGGCCCTTCACCTGTAGATGGGCCCATGTGAAAGTTTATCCTTCTACATTGGTATGTTGCCTGATATTGTCATGCAGAGCTTGTTTAGGCAATCACAATGCTGACATTTTATGGGTGTGTCTTCTCTGTTTTCTCTAGAAGACATAGATGTCTTAGATGTATAGAATATATGTCAATATATATTTATGTATTTATGTATGCACATGTATATATATATGTATATGCATATATGTATATATGTGCATATTATAGCTTAGATGAATTTGCATCATATAAGTCATATGTGTATATGTATATTTTTAAATACACTTATAAAATACATATTCCTACAACTTTTAAAAATTATCCTTAATGTTCTTTGTCCTCCCTCCCTCCCTTTCCTGCATTGATCTCCTTTCCCCATCCCCAGTTGGACCTCTCCCCTTTCCAACTTTTCCTTTCATATTCTCTGTATCCTAATGCTTCTCCCCGTAGAGCTCTTTCCCCATCCTTCCTTTTTCCCTCTATGGTTTCTGAGTCTACTCAGAGGATATATATTCAGATCTAAAGTTTCAGAGCTCAGATCCAAAATAAGTGAGAGACCATGACATTCGTCTTTCTGGGCCTGGCTTACCTCAATGTGGTGTACTATTTTCTAGTCCCATTTACCTGAACATTTCACAATTTCATTCTTCTTTGCAGCTGAACAGAATTGTGTATATAGTCCACATTCTCATTATCCATTCAGCAGTTGGGCATCATTTAGGTTGTTTCCATTTTCTAGCTATTGGGAAAGGAGAGACAGTAAGCAGGACTGAGCAAGTATCTCTATAGCAGGATGTCAGGTCCTTAGAGCATATGCCAAAGAGTCCTAACACTGGGTCACATGGTAGATTTACTTCTGGCTTTTGGAGAATTCTCCACGTTTATTTCCAATTTGTAATCCCACCGACAGTAGATGAGGGTCCCTACATCCTTTCCCCATGCCGTTGCCAGCATTTGTTTTAAGGATCAATTTGAGTTACTGAGAGAGGATTCCATTATGTAAATAGAACTACAAAAGTCTTCAGGAATGCTGCCTTTGAGTAAAGATGAGCTGTTGTGGCAACAGAAATACTTTTCTCTCTGTGCATGTGTAGCAGGGTATATGACAGTTGATTCTGGATTTTAAAAAGTTATAATTACAGATACCTGTCACGTTGAAAGAAATAATTGGTAATGTTATTCTGAATTCAAGATTGCTTCTAACCTTTAGTACATACCACTCCTTGCACACAGGTTCTGTTCCACAGTAGCCATGAAAACAAGCCCCTCCTATCTCTGAGTGACAGAAACCTAATTAGCGAAAGACCCCTGCAGCTATCTGAAGCTCTTCTGTCCACCATTCTTTCAGCACTAAGATGCCATCTAACTGCTTCAGCCAGCAGTTGTCAGGGGAGGGAAGCTGGGAAGGAGACTCCTGATGAGAAATTTGCCTCCATGCACAAACAGCTTCAATGTCAGTACATTCTGTTGGACTTTTAGACTTTTCAGAGACTAAGGCCTTCTCTTCCAGCTCCCTGGCAGGGACCATACCTGTAAGATGATTAGACAGCTCTGCTAGGGCTCCCCTGTGATGCCCCCTTCGGCACTTACCATGACAAGGTTCTGCCATCACTTATACTATTGCTTTTCTTTCTCGTAGGACCCAGAGAAGTATAGCCAATGGGATAATGAGAGATAAAGTTGAAGACTTGCAATGCATGTTCATCACAGTGCTAGTCAAAAGTGCAAAGGCCTAGATATATCCTAAAACTCAAACTATAAAGAGATGATAAATTCAATCAGGATACCACATATAGACTCAATTACTATATGGTTATTTAAATTTTATGTTTTCAAAGATTAATGGAATAAGCAAGTGGATGATAATGTTGAGTAAAGAAGATGTAAAACTATATGTATTTTATTACTATTATATTTCAAAATATCATAGGTATGTATAAACAGTTTCTAGGGAAAGAAATAGGCTAACGCAACAGTTATTTTTTTCAGAACTAAAATAAATAATTAAAAAACTTAAGACCTACTTAACAAGAAGGAAACCGTGCTTGATACTAGAAAACTAGCTAAGTATTCAGTGATCGTGGATATTGGAGGAGGACCTATAATCTTATTAAACCAGCCTAGCCCTGAATAGCAATCTAAACACTTGCCCTTATATTTACACATAAATGTAGTCTTCACAGCTCATCTAAGAAGCTCCTTCTTGCAACAGAGAGGAACCACAACAGAAAACAGCAACCAAAAAATGTAGAGTTGTGGAGACCAGTCCCAGTGGATACATCTACAAAACACTCTCATAGCTAAGGCTCAGGAACCATTGTCTAAAGAGTGATGGAAAGATTGTTCATAGCCAAAAGACAATGGTGTTTCTGTAAGATAATGCATCCTAGTAATGTCAGAAATTACACCCATGCATGAAAACAACATGAGCTCCTAGACATGAGTTGAACAAGAACAAAAGCAATAGGCATGCCTAACTGGACCTACACAAAGAACTATAGGCAACTAAGGGCCACTGAGAGAAAGAGAAATAATCTTTCCCAGGGAAGAGCATGCCATTTGGTTATTCAACATCAAATGGTAGGTCTTGAAAACTTAAATACAAATAACATTATATAGACTGAACATTTTATATTTAGAAAAATATATACATATACATTTATGCATATAAAAATTAATAAAAAAGAAGGCAGAAAATTGAAAGAGGTATATAGAAGGGTTTAAAAGGAGGAAAAGGGGGAGAAATATTATATTTATATTATCTTAGAAGAATATATTGCATTTATTTGAGGGTGTTTGCTGCAGCATGCATGTGGAAGTCAGAGAATTGGAATTGGCTTTCTCTTACCGTGTGGGTCTGAAGGATCAAATTCAGGTTGTTAAGTTTGGGAACAAGTGCCTTTATACATTGAGGGGTCTCACCAGAACCCCACATAACTCTTCAATCACTTCTTCATTCTTTTAAAATTTCAAAACAACCCTTGAGGTCTTCTTAAGTATAATTGCAATTAAAAAGTTATGCAATTTTAAAATAGAGATTGGTTGTACAGTTTCATAAAGGCATGAATAAAGTATGTGATGGGCCAGGCAGTGGTAGCACATACCTTTAATCCCAGCACTTGGGAGGCAGCGGCAGACAGATTTCTCAGTTCAAGGCCAGCTTGGTTTACAGAGTGAGTTGTAGGACAGCCAGGGCTATGCAGAGAAACCCTGCCTCGAAAAACCAACCAACAAACAAGAAGTATGTGATGGGCACGTCTGTAGGACTGTTCTACCTAACTCTTGAGTCTTTAAGGAGTTTCTTGCTTGGTTCCTTTTTAAGTCACCTGTCATGTAACTTTCTTGGGAAGGGCATAATCAATAAGAGAGTGACCCTTCCAACATGAAATGCTTACTGCCCAATGTAGCGTGTACAGGGTAGGTGCCCTGTACCCCTAAATCCCTAAACTTTTGTTCTGACTGCTCCATTCCCAACTACTAGTCAACTGAGCTAATTCAACACTACTGTTGAGCCCCTTGGGGACTTTACCTTTTGCCACTCTCATGATGAGTTCTCGAGTACTGTCTGGATCATTGAATTGAAATGTCTATCAATAATTCATCATTATCAAATAATTTTAACCAAAGGTATTATACTTATTAGTTTTTGTTGTCACCTTAACACAACCTAGATTCATTTGAGAAAATGTAGGAAGACCTAGCCCACTGTAGGTGGTTCCATCCCTAGGAAGATAATAGGCCTGGGCTATATATGATTGCTAACTGAGCAGGAGGCAGAATACAAAGCAGTAAGCAGTGTTCCTCCATGGTTTTTGGTCCAGCATATTGCCTTAAGTTCCTTCAGTTCAATGAGGCATTGTGAACTGAAAGTGTAAGCCAAATGAACTCTCTCTTACCAATTTGTCTTTGGTCATGGTGTTTATCAAGCAAATGAATACTGATATCAAAATAGTGTAAATTTTTTTTTAGGTTTTTTTCTTTTTTAGGGATTTTTTTTTTTTTTTTTTAGTTTTTTCGAAACAGGGTTTCTCTGTATATCCCTGGCTGTCCTGGAACTCACTTTGTAGACCAGGCTGGCCTCGAACTCAGAAATCCACCTGCCTCTGCCTCCTGAGTGCTGGGATTAAAGGAATGCTCTACCACGCCCAGCTGAAAATAGTATAATTTTTATGAATAGAATTTTCATACCATTCCTATTCATATTAAAAAACATGCAGGAGCCGGGCGTGGTGGCGCACGCCTTTAATCCCAGCACTCGGGAGGCAGAGGCAGGCGGATTTCTGAGTTCGAGGCCAGCCTGGTCTACAAAGTGAGTTCCAGGACAGCCAGGGCTATACAGAGAAACCCTGTCTCGAAAAACCAAAAAAAAAAAAAAAAAAAAAAAAAAAAACAACAAAAAAAAAAACATGCAGGAAATCTTCCCTACTTTGCTTCTTCATTTCATTTCTTGCAGTATCATGGACTGAGATTGGGGCTTTGTGCATGCTCTATGAGTACTATACCACTGAGATACATTTTCAGACATTTCTTTGACTTCTTTTGTTTTTTGTTTGTTTGTTTGTTTGTTTTTGTTTTTTGAGACAGAGTTTGTCTGTGTAGCCCTCGCCGTCCTGGAACTCACTTTGTAGACCAGGCTGACCTCTAACTCAGAAATCTGCCTGCCTCTGCCTCTGCCTCCCAAGTGCTTTAATCCCAAGGGATGAAAGGCGTGCACCACTACCGCCCTCCCCCCCCCCCCCGGCCACTCTTTGACTTCTTATACATTGATAATTCTTTAGGAATTTGGAGTTTCTGACCCCCAAATGCCAATGTGTTATTTTGACTTTGCATATTCTGTTTTCTCTGACTGTAATATTATCCAGATTTCCTGTTGTCAGTTTTCTAAACTGATCATTTTTCAAAGTCTTACTTGGTTGGAACCCCACCCCTTTTATTTTCAAGTCTTCTATGATCTGGTACAATTGAATTAGTACTTATTTGAATCTATTTGATTTATTCCCCTTCATATCATATTATAATGGAATGCTTAATTTATATTATGTGCTTCTCTTACTAGACATATTCCTGTGCTATTATAACTATATAGAGGAGAGAGGGAGACAGAGAAAGACAGAGGGAGAATAACAAATAAAGTGTATAGAAGTTGATAAATCTCAAATTCCCAAGATCTGTAGGGCTTGTCTTTGTGATAGCTGATTTAATATTACCTTACTAGACTAAAGGATCCCACGATACCTGAGGATATAGTCCCTCTGGAATAAAGAGTTTCCAGAAGACATTAGCATGTGAATCAATAGACTGACTGAATAAAGAAGATTCACTCTGTGTTATGTGAGCAGGCATTATGAAATTCTATAAGGGCCCAAATAAACAAAAAAGCAAAAACAGAATGAATTTGCTTTTTATTGGGGGTAGATTAGAATATCCATTAACTGTTCTTAAACATTACAGCTCTTAGTTCATGGCTCTTTGGGCCCTGCAACTGAAACTAGCATTTCTCCTACCTCCAATCCTTGATTGTAGGTCTTTAGATTCAGTCTTATACACTAGCTCCCCTGGTTCTCCATCAGATATCCTAGATGTCCATCTTATAGGCAGCAGATTGTGAGACTTCTCTGCTTCTGTAATCATTTCAGATAAATCATATAATTGCAATATAAATAATTCAAATACATTTGTCTATTATCTATCTATATCTATCATCTATCTATCATCTATCTATCTATCTATCTATCTATCTATATCTGTCTGCCTGTCTGTCTATTTATATTCTATATACATATCTATCTAGAATAGAAAGACATTAGAGGTTTGTCCAATATACTACTAAAAGTTTGAGGATCCAGAGGACTGATACTTCAGTTCCAGGCATGTAGGCTTCTAACCTAGGAAGAGCCAATATTTAATTTGATTTCAGTCAGAAAAGAAAGCTTCCCGTACTTGAGTGAAGGTCAACAGTTAGCCCTTCAACTAATTGGATGAGGCACATTGACATTAGACAGTACAGTCTGCTCTGCCCAGTCTACCAATCAAATGTTAATACCAACCAGAAACATCCTCACAAATACATCTAGAATATTTGACCAAATATCTGGGATTACCATTGCTCAGTTGGTTAGCACATTAAAGTAGTCACCATAAATTTTAAACCTACCCCTGGTTTGTGACCTTTCAAACCATATTAAATCTCCAGATAAAAATAGTAACATCAGCAACATTTTGCTAAGCATGATATAGTATTCTTTTTTTTTTTTTTTTAGTGACAGCTGAATACAATTTTACTAAAATAAATTGTCATAATACCAAATCAAAGCCTTATTTACTGTTCGTTAATATTTTTTAAACATTCTATCAGAGTTTTTCTTTTTTTTTTTTAATATTTTTATTACATATTTTCCTCAATTACATTTCCAATGCTATCCCAAAAGTCCCCCATAGCGCCCCCCACTTCCCTACCCACCCATTCCCATTCTTTTGGCCCTGGCATTCCCCTATATTGGGGCATATAAAGTTTGCAAGTCCAATGGGCCTCTCTTTCCATTGATGGCCGACTAGGCCATCTTTCGATACATATGCAGCTAGAGACAAGAGCTCCGGGGTTCTATTCTTGAGTGTAATTAGAAATCCTCTGCTGGTTAGGTGTTGCTGTTGTTTTGTCAACTCGAAACAAGCTAAGGCTATTTGGAAGAGGGAAACTTTTTTTTCCCTTTTATTGGATATTTTCTTTATTTACATTTCAAATGTTATCCCTTTTTCAGGTATCTCCTTCAGAAATCCCCTATCTCATCCTCCTCCCCCTGCCTCTATGAGGGTGCTCACCCCACATCCACCTACTCCCCACTTCCAGCCCTGGCATTCCCTTACACTGGATAAGGGAATCTTAATGAAAGGATTGCCTGGTGAAATAATTTGCTCCTTTACTCTGGAAGCCTTCTTCCTACCAGTAAGCTTACTTAGATTAGATTACTGACCTTAGTCCCTGGTCATTGTTAGACTAAGCTATCTAGGGAATCTCTTGCAGTTCAGACACTCTTCCTTGCTTCTGTGGAATAACAGCCCAATTCTCCCTTGGTCTTAAGGATCAGTCACTCCAGTCTACACAGAACTTCTCCTTAATTGTGTATTCAAATGTATAAGGATCACAAACAGCAGGTGGCAGCTTTAACTTCAGGCTCAATGGAATCATTGTGTATTTCTTTATTATGTAGAAGTATTTTGCCTCTGGAGATAAAACCACTAAGACAGCAAAGCATGATGGTATGTAGGATCTAGAAATAAAAATGGTGCTCATGGGTCACTAGGGATACAATGAATGCTGATACTCTCACATTTTCCAACTTGATTCTTAGATCTGTGATTCCTACTTTCTGGGACACACTGTAGATTTGGAATTTATACAGACTTCTTCAGAACCTTATTCCTTCCCTGCAAGATATTGTCACCCAGCTGGTACTGTATCTGAGTTGTCAGAGGGCAGTCAACCATTCTGTCAGGCCATCTGCTTCTGGATAGTAGAAAACAAGGCAAAGAACCATAGATCCCACGTGCATGGGTCAACTGGCACAAAATTTTTTGGTCTGTGATATGTGTTTCTTAATGATAAAAAAAATGTTGTGGGGGATATCATGCTGAGTAAGGCATGCTAGAAGCCTGTTGATGAAAATTTTGACAGTAGCGTTACATTCTAGAAAGTGAATTTCTATGCAAAGAAATTACAATAAGGACAAATATTGTTTCTGAATCATGGGAGTGGTCCAATGTAATCAACCCTCCTGACCCGTCCAGCAGGTCCAGTTATTCGAGGGTTTCAAGGGGACCTTCTCCTAATAACCAAATGGGGGGTAGAGAGAGAGGAGAACCTTGTGCAATGAACGACACACCGAAGCATTCTTAGTAGCATCAAGGTTCCACTGTATTAGCCAGGCCCAAGGATTAAATGCACAAGCAAAAGGGGAAGTACTTCTCAGCAGGAGGAATGGGGCACTGGAAATGCACCTCAGTAGGAGGGATGGGGCAGCAGAAATTTTTCTTTTGGCAACTACGCGGGGGAAGCAGGAACTTGGCCATATCAGGGTACATCTTGAGGTCAGGACATCTGACGCTGACTTAGGGCTGGAACAATCTGTGGTTGTTCTCGGAGCAGTGCATCAGTGACCCACTTTTGACCCCGTTTTCTTCTGGGTGTGGGGAGAGGCCCAATTTAGAGATCAGGACAATTGTGTTGTCTTAATAGCTCCCAACACCCTCCAATAGATAGTTGAGTCATCACTCCAGGGAATGGGGTCCTTTGGAAGATTCAGTTTTGGTTTCTGCTGCTGAGAGATTGGGTACTCAACAGTATTTTCATCCAGGTTGACCTTGTTGAATGAAAGGCCAGGCTGCTGAGCCAAGGAATAAGTTTTATCCCTGACCCCACAGCCATTTTCTTCATGATATCACTGAGGAATGATAGGGCTGACTGAAGAAAGGAGAATATTTGACATTCAGAGAATGGGTCATCCTGTATACTTTCTCCTGATGAAGTTGGGTTTTTGTTTTGTTTTTTTTTTGTTGTTTTTGTTTGGTTTTTTTTTTTTTTTTTTGGTTTGGTTTGGTTTGGTTTTTTTGGTGAGTGTGGCCACAGAAAAAGTCTTCATGGGTCTGCCTATTTGAAAAAGTCAATCCACAGCCCTGTTACCTGCTTTTTTAGTCACATTCCATCCAAATCCCTGGTATCCCAGCCAAACCATTTTCTGCAGCCCATGAATTAGCATATAATCACACAGCTGTCCATTTCTTTTTCCAGGCAAAGTGAAAAACCAGATGCAATGCTAGAAATTCTTCCCACTTGAAGGGACAGTCTAACTCACTTCTTCCTTCCTTCCTTCCTTCCTTCCTTCCTTCCTTCCTTCCTTCCTTCCTTCCTTCCTTCCTCCCTCCCTCCCTCCCTCCCTCCCTTCCTTCCTTCCTTCCTTCCTTCCCTTCTTCCTTCCTTCCCTTTTTCAACCAACTACAGGGTTCCATCATGACAAATGTGTAAAATCTAGAAAGAGAAAGCTAGTATAGCAAAAGTGGGGAGCACATTTTGATTTCTCTGATTATTTTTTCCCTAGTCCCACTCACTCTGGCCCCACTTCCAACAATATTAAAGACAGCATTGGATGCCCATTACAGATGGTTGTGAGACACCATGTGGTTGCTGGGAATTGAACTCAGGATCTCCAGAAGAGCAGTCAGTGCTCTTAACTGCTGAACCATCTCTCCAGCCCTAATTTTTTTCTTTTAATTTTACATGTGTTAATGCCACATTCTTATGGGGAAGAGTGTGATACTTCAATAATACATGTAATGTGTAATGATAAAAATCTGGTTATTAGCTTCCTTATGACTTCCTTATTTCTAGATGTCTAGAAGAGATCTTTCTTCTAGTTCATTATGAATAGGTGAAGTTGTTCATAAGCTATAGTTTCATGCTGAGCACCAGAACGGTAGTAGAACTTATTAGTTTTTAATTGTACATCTTTAAACATTCTAACTCTCTTTCTGCTTCTTGTTTTCTGCTTTTTATGAATTATGTCTACTCTTACAAATCTTGAGACTGAATTATTTTTGCTACCACAAATGAGAAGATAAAGCATTTATCATTATGTGCCTAGTTTATACAATTAACATGATGTCTTCTAGTCCTACCCATTTTTAAAGATGTATTTATTCACTTAGTATCTCAACATCAGTACCCCCTCTCCTCCCAGTATCCCTCTCACAGATCTTTCCCCCATTCCCCCTCCCCTTTTTTGATAAGGAGAGCCCCCTTCTGGGTATTACCTTAATTATCCTCATCAATGCCTGGGGACATCAAGTCACTGCAGGACTAGATACATCCTCTGAAGCTAGACAAAGTGGCCCAGTTAGGGGAACAGGATCCACAGGTAGGCAGGCAATAGATTCAGGGACAACTTCTGCTCCAGTTGTTGGGAGATCCGTATGAAGACAAAGCTACACATGTGCTATGTATGTGCAGGGCACTTTTTTGTTGGTGGTCCAGTCTCTGGGTATCCCCAAAGGTTTATATAAGTTTCTTAAACATCACAGTACTGCCTGTATAGGGATAATAGTGCCTACAGTGGGCTAGGCCTATATCAATTATCAATCAGAACATTGTTCCACAGATATTCCCATAGGCCAATCTGATGGAGACAATTCTTAACTGATTTCCCTCTCACCAGGTGACTTAGTTGTATCAAACTAACAGTAAGAACTAGCCAGTGTATAACTACTTCATGGTAGGCCTGTTATTTCCATCTTGCTTCCTGTGTGCTGATGTCTGCTTCATGTTTCAGTCAAACAAGTGAACAAAACCCTTCTAACTCCTTCTCTGTATCATTACTCCTAGAACCTTGCTTGACAGGCCTCTATCAATAAATTAATGTTTCTTCCATATTATTCCACCCAATTGCTATATATCCTATATATGTTCCCTTGACTTCTCTGATCTTATAAAGTACAAAATTCAAGTAGTTCTTTGGGAATACAATGTACCTCTTCATGGATTATCATTTGCACCTCATCTTTGTGGGCTAGTGCTAAGGTGGGTCCCAAAGAAGGGTGGTGGGTGGGTGGCTCCTGAGGAGACTAAACATTGTCTCCTTGGCAACTGCCTCATGGAGGCTGTTATAGCTCCCTCAGGCCATGTAGTGTTAATCTCCACAGTCTATTTTTACCATCTTTCAGTTCAAATACTAATCTCCAAAAAGACCCTCATGGGAAAAAGCATTTTGGTATCTAGTAGCCCAGTCAAATTGATACATAAAATGAATTATCACAGACTAGGGTGCATGTTTCATTAGTAAAATGCTTATCACACAAGCATGAAGACCCCAGTTCATATTCCCAGCACCATATAAAAAGTCAAGCAGAGTGGTACATGCCTATAATTGCTGCATTGAGTAGGCAGATACAACTTTTGCTGGTCAGGCAGAATAGCTGAATAAGCAAACCCAGTTTTGTTGTGGGGCCCTTTCCCCAAAACGAAGGTGGAGAGGTTGGGAGAGATGGTTCAGAACACTCCCTGTTCTTTTAAAAGACTTGAGTGTGGTCTCCAGCATCCCTATGTGGTGGCTTACAACTTCCCGTAACTCTAACCACAGGGGATTCAGTATGCTAATCTGGATTCCACAATAGCCTGCAATCACATATGTACCTATTGCAACACAAGCAATCATATAGACACATGCTTTAAATTATTTTAAAATGTGGTGATCAATTGAGCAAATATGTGATATTGATCTCTGACTTCCACATGCAGCTACACATGTGTATATGCACACCTACACACACATGACAATGTACTCATATGCACTAATCATCACAATTCCCAATACTTGCCTAGTACCTGATGCTCTATGATGGCAAGAAAAGCTTGAGGAATTGAGCTGAACATCTAAGCTACTATGGATGTTAAATACTGATTCATTTGGAAATGAGGTTGTATCTGATAGCATGTCTCCCAGCTTGCTATATATACTGAATTGTTTGCTATATATCAATAAATTCACCTCAACCTAGTTTGCCTAGGTTGCCTACTTATCCATGTAGTGCTAAGTAGAAGACACTGTGTGGGTGTTAGTTTCTATACAGAGAGCTAAGGGATTCTTGTCCAGTCAAAGAATCAAAAAGAAAAATTTGTGTTCTGATTTTAGATATTCATGGAAAGTCTACACATTAAGTAGCATTTAAGGCTGGATATGCTTTCATCCCAGCATTTGTGGGATAGAGGCAGGCAGATTTCTGAGTTTGAGACCAGCCTGGTCTACAGAGCAAGTTTCAGGATAGCCAGGGCTACACAGAGGAACCATGTACTGAAACACTAAAAAATAAAACGTACCATTTATGTCCCATGTTAAAGGATGAAAACTAGATCCAGAACCTGTAACTGTTAATTGTGAAAGAGCAGAAGACAGACACAGAATTGTACATTTCTACCATCTATACATGGTACTCTCTTCTGTTACCTTACAGTTGGAAGCCCTGACAAAAGAACTCCCCATATATGAGAAATGAACTATGGGGTCTTTCTGCTCAAGGTATAGAGCTGAGAAATCCAGTTGAACTCACCATTTCTTGGTACCTCTAAGCATTGAACCAGAATGCATGGATTTTGCCAACATAAAACTGAAACACACATGAAAGCTGGCAGTATGAGAGCGAAGCAACTCATTTGCAAGGCCGTTCAGTGGCATGCTTCCTTTGTATTTGTCTACCCGTTTCTTAAGATGATATTGCTTTCAGGAATTTGTTATGGATACATGTACATGCACAAATGATATAATAATATTCAATGAAGAGTTACTGGATTTGGGGAAACATGGAAACAACAGGAATATCTAGAGGAGGGGACAGTTAAGACAATTAAGTCCATTTGCAGTAGTAATTCTCACATCGCTTAAAAATGGTGACTAGGTTAAGGACAATTCACTTGGGAAACAAATCAGTCAAAAGCAAGAAGTAGCCAGATGAAAGCGGTGGATAAATGACCTGTCCCCAGTACACAGTCCTGACAGTAAGCGCTGTTTGCAGGAACAAGCAACATCTTCGTTACCTCAGCTACTTGGCTCTTCAAAGGCCACGAAAGGCACAAACCTTGCCCATTCTGGGAAGTGTATCATTATGTACAGTTATTTTTCAAAATACATTGTTTGATCTTGGATTAAGGTAGGACTTTTATGAAAGAAAAATATACACACACTTCAGATGTCAGCCCAAATAATAAAGTCTATTCCCAGCGAGCATCGGCACAAGGGCTCTTTTGTTCGAAAACTGTCCAGTTCTAAGTTTGTCCTTGGTGGGATTTGGGAAAGTGTGCAGAACATTGTTATTCTTGGGCACACAGAATGTCTGCAGCATCCTGAAGTCAGAAGTAAAGCCTTTCTGCATAGCTCTATGACAGTATGAGGGAGTCAGGAAGCCCGTGGCTAGGGCGGATGGAGAGAGTGTAAGTAGCTAAAAGCAGGGGGAAAAACACAAGATGTGATGTTCAAGCTTTAAGAATGAAACTGGTGGGCTGGAGAGATGGCTCAGGGGTTAAGAGCACTCTTTCAGAGGACCCGAGTTCGATTCCCAGCAACCACATGGTAGCCCAAACCATCTGTAATGGGGATCTGATGCCTTCTTCTGGTATATCTGAAGACAGTGACAGTGTACTCACGTAGATGAAATAAATAAATGAACCTTTTTAAAAAATGAAATTAATGATGGTCAGAGATATGTGGTTTACACAAAATACTTGCCACCTACTGTATTTGATGCACTGACAAGTTGGTTACATGACTAGATGGGTGTGTGTGTGTGTGTGTGTGTGTGTGTGTGTGTAGGGAATCAGTTTGTAGGAAGACAATCTACAACACTAATTAGCATACCCATAACCTACTTACCTGCCTGAGGACCAGGTCTTGGGTTGTGCATGCTAGCCCTTTAATGCACACCACAATCAACAGAGCTTTTGAGAGACTTCGAAAATACAATTTCATGTAAAGTCCCAGATTTTTACATTTGTATGGCGGACAGTAAATGGTCCAAAATCATTTACATAATGTGTGCTTGTATGTGGGTAGATATGTCCCACAACAGGCATACGGAGGGCAGAGAACAGTTCGTGGAGTCGGTTCTCTCTTATCATGTGTGTCCTGAGGATTGAATTCAGGTATTAGCCTTTACCCACTGAGCCATCTCACCTGCCCTGACATATATATATGCCATGATTATTGTAGGCATAGACAACAAGCAAGGTCTCATGAACTACCCCCAGCAGTGCTGCTTTGAACTGTGAGCCTCTTTGTGCCTGGATTTCAGATTTTTCATGGACCTTCTCTATTTTAAGCAAGTACTATACTCTGGCTAGCTTGCTTCTTCAGAAATATGTTCTTACGTGCTGCTGTGTAGCTGCAGGGCTCTTCTGATAACCCCAGAGAGGAGTTCTTCCACAGATCTCACCGTGGAAGTTTCTTACAGTTTCTAGAATTGCTTGTCTGGGAGCAGCATCACTTTAATTCTGCCTCCCTGCTCCTTGTCTGCATCATTAGACTGAGCACCCATCCTAATTCAGTGTGAACTCCTTGTAGCAACACCCACACAGTCCTTATTTATGAAGAAACACATCCATAGGTGAAGGGAAGCAGTTGTGGTTAACCTCATACTCACTTTCTGTAAAAGATGACTTGTGGTTTCTGTAGATCTTGGACATAGGAAGACCCACTCTGCTTTGGGCTAGAAGAGAACACATATGAGCCAGGGCTGGCTTACTCTCTTGGCTATAGAGACTGCCTTATGTGTAGGCTATGTCCACACTAGTCAGTGAGACACCAAGCTGAGGTTTTTGTTAAAAATCTGCAGAGCAAACATCTCTTTCTGCTGCGAAATCAGGAATCTGTAAGTCTAGCAATGCCTGCAGTTACTGCAAGGACAAAGGCTGCCAAAGAGTAGAAAGGCCAACTCTAGAGCATAATTTGGGCCCTTGGATCCTCCTACACCTGAATGCAAGTGCTTCTGACTTTTACAGTTATATTAACACATCTCTTCAGTCCTTTTTGTTTGGGACATTTGGAGCATTTTTTTTTTTTAGAGTCTTGAGTAAAGCTGCGTCTTTATGCTCTTGCTACATGCTTTCTTTCCTTATGAATGAGGTGGGTTGTATATCTGATAACCATGTACTTGTACAGGCCCATTTCCTAGCAGCTCCCAATTGAACATGGATACAGTCTCACACTGTGAACTGTCTTGATTGACAGCATGAAATAGGAAGGAGCCAGCCTATCCTGGCTCACCTTTCAGTCCACCCATGATTTACTGTGTAACCCCAGCAGGTCCCCTAACCTGTCTGTTGTAAGGTTTCCTAATCTTAAAAATAGAAACAGTAACTCTTTTTTTTTTTTAATGGGATTTTTTTTCAATGATTCTGTGAGTTAATATTTATAAAGTGCTTAGAAAAGTGTCTGACACTTTATAAGAGCCACTTATCACTATGGACCAGAAACTATCATTCCTGATTTCTGTGTGCAATGGATACTACATCTGTATTTTAAAAAGAGAATGAAGGTAACAGACATAACCTGATTAACACATCATGGAGGGGACAAAGCTGGACTAAGAATGGCTTTGGCACTGGCCATATGTCCATAGGTCAGAGGTAGATTACATCAATCTAGTAGCAGTTCTGAGATCTTTTGGGATTTAAAAGGACTCCCATGGCAAACAGTGTTTGAGAGAAAAGGATCCTGGAGGGAGATCTTAATTTAGTTGTGTGTGCTTTGTATGTGTTAGTATGCGTGTGTGTGTGTGTGTGTGTGTGTGTGTGTGTGTGTGCGTGTGTGTGTATGTATCTGATGTCTGTGTATAGTCACACATGTTATAGCACATGTATGGAGGACAGAGGACAACTTTCCAGAGTCAATCCTCTCCTCTACTTTATATCGATTCCTGGGCTTTAATTGACCCATGTTGACAGCCTTACACACAAATCACCTTCACCCAGCCTTGTGCTCTCTTCATGACTTTAAAAAACTATTTACTTATTATTGTGTGTGTAGATAGGCGTGTGCCACAAGGTTGAGGTATATAGAGTAGAGGGCAATATAGGCAAATGGATCCTCTCTTCCACCACCTGAGGTCAAATTTCGAACTAAATAATGCCCTCAGTCTCAGCACCAGGCACTCTCACCCGCTGATTTGTCTCCCGTGCCCAGGGAAACCTTCAAGGAATCAAATTTGCCTTTTGTGTGTGTGTGCTCAGGATATAGCATCACAACCGATTTGAAATAAGCATCCATTGAATCTATTTTTCACAAATAAGTGAATAATTAAGTAAGAATTTTTAGACATCCCTGCTACATGATAACCTGGCCCTGGATTCGGAGTGTTATTTGTTAAGACAGCTCCTACATTTCATTCTGGTAAACTTTCAACCATTTAATGTACCAAACTATACCGAACACCCCCACATACCAAGCCTGGGGATGAGTTCGTGGAACACTTAGTGAGTATAAAGCCAACCTATCGTCAGCCCATGTGGGATCTTCAGTCCATATAACTATGAATAAGAGCAAGGGCAGATGTTCATACAAAGGTCAGCAATGTAGATTGGGTGAGATGGAATATGAGTGGGTTAGTAAGATAATTTGGCCATGGATGTCCTCTTCGAAGGGGAAACATCTTGAGGTGAGAATGACTTATTACTGTGGGAAAACCAGAAGCCATGAGCAGACACATGGGTTTGGAGTAGAGAGTTCAGTGCACCCCAAACAGGAAGTAGCACAGATGTGTGAGAAGATGATGGACTGGGGGATAGGAAGAGACAGAACTGATGTGACTAACAAAGAAGGAGAGGAACAGATGTCATGGAGTCAGAGAGAAAGGAGGCCCAGCTAGCTAGTTCTTTAAGTTAGAAAGAAGAGACACATCACAGATATTTAGCCTATTGAAAGTCAACTCTTCGTTCAACAGTCCAGGCTCTAGGTTTGGATTTGACGTCCAGATCCTGGGAACTGAACTATTTTTCACTGATGATAGTCTTTTTTACTCATTGCAAATATTTGCTAGATTTCCTTTTGGTCAAGTAGACATTAGAGAACAGTTATGACTACCATAGGAAATGATATGCAACTCTTCTTTAGCTTCAGGCCAGGAGAGTTCCAAACTCTGACTGGGAACCAGCAACTCCCTCCTTAAGTTCCAGATGGACTGTGCATTTCCTTGGCTGCCGAGCAACCAGTGATGCTGCTGTAAAAACAACTTTTAGAATCTAGAGCACCACAGAGCCTTTTAACAGACGTCATCCAGAAGCAATGAGGGAACACTTGAAGCCTCTCTCTCCAGTTCATGTTCTGAGAGAGAGCATTACTTACTTTTCATGATGAAACACAAGTCAAAAAGATCAACCAAAACAACCCAAACAACAAATAAAATCATAAACAACCTCCAAAAAAATAAACTTCAAAAAAGGTTGGCTTGTTTGGGTTATAAGATAAGCAGTCACATTCTTTTACGGCAGAGAAATCATGGCAGCTAGAATATAAAGTGGATGGACACATTGCGCCTGCAGCCAGGAAGCAGAAAGTGATGAATGCTTTCTGCAGGGCCTTTTCTCCTCAATTTGGTCCAGGAAGTCTCCTTCCAAATTGGGGTAGGCCTTTCCTTCCTAGCTAACCTCTTTGGAGACATCCTCATAGACATATCCAGAAGTGTTTCCATAGTGACTGTAAGTGTATGGAGCTGCCTATTAAGATTCATTACCACAGCTGGGCAGAGGTGGTGCTCACCTTCAATCCCAGCACTTGGGAGGCAGAGGTAGGCAGATTTCTGAGTTCGAGGCCAGCCTGGGCTACAGAGTGAGTTCCAGGACATCCAGGACTACATAGAGAAACCCTGTCTCAAAAAACAAAACAAAACAAAAACAAACAAACAAACAAACAAAAGAGTCATTACCACAGAGAAGGTTTTGGTGTGTGCTGGAGATTGTATCGGTGGAGTAAATCAACATCCTACCCCCAGTTTAGTACTTAAGTCTTGTCTGAGTTCAATCTACCCTCCTGGTATCTATTAGTCAAGTTGCTTGAGCAAAATAATTTCATTGTCTTTCTGGACTATGATGGTTAATTTAACGGTCAGCTTGAGGAGTTGTCTATATCAAGTTGGCCTCTGGTATGTCTGAGGGAAGGATTGTCTTAACTGTCCTAATTACTATGGGAACACCCACTCTAAATGTGAGTAACATCCTCTGGTAGCTGGAAGAAGAGAAGCTCCCCATTCCTGTGTCATCTTGACCTTTACTCTTGCTGAGCCATTCATCCACTCACTCCATTGTTGTTGCTTTTGATTCCTTGGCTGATAGAAGAATCAGTTTATTCCGCCTTCCAGCTTGGGCTTAAGACTGGCAGCTCTCTAGGAATACTCTAGGCTTGTAGCTCCAGACTGGCAGTGCTGAGGCATGCAGCCTTACAGAAGGCACAACTACCAAGTTCTCCATCTGTTTGGTATGGGGTAGCCATTGTTGGACTAACTGTACCACACTATGGAAGCTGACTTAGCAAGCCTCCCTTTAGCACTTACTACTTCTGTGCGAGAATACCGATGGGCACGGGCTATTCAGCGTGTAAGTAGCAATGAGCAGATCTCCTTAAATGGCACAGATGTTACTCTACATTGGCTTCATTTCTTTTTAAAATAGCAAACATTGTTTTTTGTAATATACATTTTGAGAGTTTTATGCCTGAGTACTATATTTCCACAGCTGCCCCTCCACTTCCACTCCTTTAGCTCCTTTTTTCATTCATGATCAGTTAGAAAGAGATACACCATTTTACTGTTTCTTCCTCTTCCCAGTTTCTTGTCATATTTGATGTCAGGCATGGTCATTTGCATGGCATCTCTTTATATTGCTGTGATATTTCTCAGTCCTTCTGCTTTGTTCCTCTGAAAGATCCTCAAACAGGAGGTATCTCCATTCTGAATCCTTCCTTGGCTTATGTGGTTGAATGGATTCCTAGTTGTTCTCCATTTGTAAATCTGGAGATGCCTTTCAAGCTTTCTGTCCCACCTCTACAGCTATCCATTAACCACCCCAGCCTCTTCTCTGAACTCCATGTTATCAATTTACCTTCATTTTTGAGATCAGTTTATTCTTGTAGTCTCTTCTTATAAAGTATTAGTGATTATGACCATACAGTGAATGCCAGACACTATTGTGATCAACTTATGTTCATTAGCTTTTGCCATCTTTATAAGAAAGATAGGATTGTTATTGGTACCCACTTTACAAACAAAAACACTGAAGCAAAGAGAAATTAGGTTTCATGGCCACATGACAGAATGTAGATGTCACAATTCAAGGCCGTCTGGTAAAGCTCAGATGTTTGTCCTTGAGAACTGAATTTCTGCTTGCTTTTCCACTGTAAAGACTTCAGAGTTGAAGAATAATATTTCCACCATCCCCTGGTCCATATGCTGGCTATATGTTTAGTCACTTGAAAGCTGAGATTATGTTTATAAGTCTTTCCCTTTCAGCACATCGCGGCTGCGCCTTGCACTTACCCATTAGCCAAATGTGTGTTTAATGAAAGGCAGGATGACAAGGTAAGGCTTGGGTACTGGAGGAAGGACAGAGAGGGAGCCCTGAGGAGTGGTTGGGAAAAGTAGCTTTCTGAAGTAAATGAATCTGAGTAGAAGAAACTGGCAAGGATGCCAATGAATGGAGAAAGGGGACCAGTCAAGGACAAAGATGAGACCTTGAATGGTAAAAAGCCTTGAGAAGTGGAAGAGAGGAGAGATCCAGCTGACTTAAAGTCAGGGTGGGGCCAATAGCTACCAGAGATGCTGGTTTTCCAAGGGAAGATAAAGATGAGAACTGGAATTGGTGAAATCCTTTCTGTTTGAAGTCACAAGGAAGTATTTTAGTGGAAGGTGAAGCAAGCATTCTGTGCAACAAGTGTACAGAAATTTGTTTTAACTTAGGTTCTGAGCTGAAGCAGCAGGGTGGTTGCTTAGGGTACCTAGAGTATCTGGGGGAGAATGTTTAGAACTTTGTCAATGTTCAAAATGCTAAATAATAAGTAAATAAGCATGGCTCAGTTGTCGGGGCCATAGAACAGTCACCGGGCTTTCTCCTTGCTCATGCTTTGACAGTATACCGACCCACCATGTTGGATTTTCCTTTTTGCATTGAAGGGCTGATGAGCACTTGACTTCCTTTCCTTGTGGGCCAGAAGGAGAAGACTGAAAGCTGATCTCTGGAGCAGCAGGGAAACAAGTCAGGACAGATGCAAGCAGAAAGCTGATGCTGCAAAGTTGGCATTCAGCAGGGGCTGGAGACTGTTGACAATGAGGCTGCTGGGAAGGGCTAGACTAGGCTTCTAGAGAAAAATCTAGAATGAGAAGGGGGACTGCAGAGTATGAGAATGTACAAGATGAAAAATAAAATTCAGGCCAAGAGCCTCCGTGCCGCTCTACTTCTGTCCCCATTTCAATAGTCTATACTCCTTAAGTATCTCAATGGCCACTGGGTGCTCTCAGACTGAGGAGATGCTGAAGATCAGCCTGACAAGGGGTATGGGAACCTTGTCTCTAATACTTCCTCACTGCATGTCCTTGTAGAGTCTCCTGCAGCCTCAATTTCTATATCTGTAATGTGGGGATAGTAATTAAATCAGCCCCATAGATTTATTGTGAAAATAACTGACAATACTTGTACTCTGAGTTCAGTCGTCAGCAGAGAACCTGGCTGTAGTAAGCTCTAACCACAGGCAGCAAGTGCTACTTTCCACGTGGAAGTTCTCAAAGGAAAGTACATAGAAAGTGCACAGCTGACCCAAAGGGGGGAATTATTCTTTTATCTCTCATTTTAACTTTTCCCCATCACAGCATGCACTACAACTTGAAATGATGTTTCCAGCGTTGACCAGCTCTTCTCTGAGGTGTCTTACTTGCAGTCACTAAATAGAGTAGTCTTTTTATTGTGTCAGCTTTGACCTGCCTGTCCTCTAAAACTCTTAGGCTAAAAACAGGTACCCAGTAACCATATAACCCAATAACCATAACTTCGCTTGGGAACATAGGCGAGAGGACCCTTATAAACTCCACACTATCACTGCCCCCGCAGCAGGAGTGATATCTGAGGTAGGTCTTGGAGATATCTCTACCCAGTGTAGAAGACAGCTGAATTAAGTAATGATGAATTTTAAAAGGTTAGTTTATGGGGCAGTGAGTTGGCTCCGTGGCAAAGGTACTGGCCTCAGAAACCTTGAGCTGCAGTCTTTTGCTCTCTAAATTCCATGTAAAGTGGAAGGAGAGAATCAACTCCACAAAGTTATCCTCAGATTTCCATATGCACCTCCTTCCAACATACAGTAACAGTAAATAAAACTTAAATGGTTCATGCAAAAGACAATAATTTAGCTGAGTAGAATGATGAATGGGTATTCATAGGTAAAGAAGGGACAAAATCATAAATGTGTGACACATGAAGGAAAGATTATTTCCTTGCAAAGGAAAGATAAAAGATTGCAAATAGATAAATGACGAATGAATGAATGATCAAGAAACCAAGATCATCTTAAGTCTCAAGTGCCCTTGTAGCATTAATGTAGAGAACTCAGACATTTTTCTATGGGTAATGCTTTTTTTTGCTAATAGCAAAAGCGTAGACTATGGTCAGTTTCTGTTTTCTATGCTGAGCATTCTGATTGGAGAAAGGATAATTGCAAGCAATAAGATGACTGTAAATCTGTGAGCAGAAAGCCAGTTTGGAGCCTCTTGAAAGTACAAAGATGCAATTTCATGGAAGAGGAGCAAGCCTTGAAAAGTTGCATGTAAAAGTTTTAGGGACAAACAGCAAATATTTGCAGTGATAACTTGGAGTGCTTTGCAAGAACAACCCAGGGTAAAGCTTGCCTACATCGAAGCACAGCTCTCCCTTTGTGGGGTTTGATCATTACTGGGCTGCACACAGCTGCCTGGGCACTCCTTTGACTCTAGCACTGCCATGAAGAGGTAAATACAAACTCAGGCAGGCATTGAGCTCAGAAATGTCTTTACTTGGGGAGTTTGTGCACAAGGAACTGTTGGCTTTTGCAATGGCCTCCATACTGAAACATAAATCACAAGGAATTTGTTTGAAATCTCGTCTTTAGGAGGTTGTGTGTTTTGACAAACCTTGCAGCAAATTTGGCCCAGCTTTTAGATTTGTAATGAAACCTGAAACCCAGCATGCTGGCCTGCCTTGGGGTCCCCAGACACATGTTCTCAGCAGCCTAGAAGTAATAGCTTCTCTAATCCCATCCTGGCAAGTGACATGACTGTGTTAGGCTGCACCGCTGGAAGTTTGGGGTGGATGTTTCTTGCAGGTGGAAGACAAGAGTGATCAAGACAGCAATTTGGGGACATTTTTACTCCTGAATGTAAACCACAGAATTAACAGCACCTATTCCTCTGTTGGCTAGTGACTCTAAAATACCCCAAGCCATGACTGGGGCAGAAAGTTAATTAATCTGCTTATTAAAAAGAAGAAATGTCTCATTTGCATGCATTTGCATCCAGGTCTTACATTCCATCTTGTTTTTCTGTGGTCCCTTCCCCCTCCCCCCCTTAAAGTCGCTGACTTAGCTAGGTGTGAGCTCCTGCATTGAATTTTCTGGGGCTTGGCTTTGTTTAAGTGTCCTGTATATGGGTAAGTGTGGGGCCAACCCAATTGGTTCTTTCCTAGATTCCCTAATTCTTTGTGACAACTCTCCCCCCACCCCGCCCCCCAGGGCTATTTGGGGTTTCTTCTAGTTGTCATGCACCACAATTAAGATTTATAGACTTGGCCACTCTTGGAAGGAAGCAAAGACCTTGTCCCCATCAGAGTTGGGCTTGTTACTTGGGGGGCAATAAATTCAATTATCTGCAATTTCTTACTCAACTGAATTTTCCATGGACATTTCTGTGGGATGCTTTTTCCTTTGCTTTTCATATCTTCCTGAGCAGTCTGCTTTTTGGATTCTTTTCTTGTCTTAGAAATACCTCTTAGAAATAAAGCCCATTGCTTCTTGGATGGATTTTAGATGGTTCCACATTCAGGTCTGGGTGATAGTTTTTACCTGAGACTGTACAGGTAATCTGAATGTAGGCCCCCTAAAACCATTGTCAAAAGAGTGACAAACCCCTTTTGGGAGGTTAGGAAGGGGGCTGGGCATAGGAGTAGTTTGGAAGTCAGTGGGGAGGGGAATGCTAAGATACAGCTCAGCTTCCTATCCGAAGTACAGCAGGTACAGCCAAAACTCTGTTGGGAGAGGAGAGCCCGGAGGAATCTTCCAGAGGGAGTGAATCACCAACCCAAAATCAGAGGGGACCAGAGTGCCAGTGTTGTTGTGTTTGGGAGTCATCCCATTTCTGATACATTACAACAGTGTGGCTGTCAGGGGCGAGAGGCTTAGGCAGTGGGTGAACCCACCTCTCTGTTAACAAGCTTAGCAATCAGGCTTGCAAGGTCTTGGCTGGTGGGGGGGGGGGGGGAGGGAATTAAAACTCAGCCTTAGACTTCTTGTCAGACTATGAGGAGAATTATATTTTTGAACTAGTCTACAGTGTGGACAGGAAATGACCCCTTCACCAACTGCTTCTTTAAAAACAAGCAGTTGGAGCCTCTAGCTATCCAGCTCTCTCTCTCTCTCTCTCTCTCTCTCTCTCTCTCTCTCTCTCTCTCTCTCTCAACTCACTCTCCCCCTTCTCCCTCCCTCCTTCCTTCCCTCCCTTCCTCCCTCCCAACCTCCAACCTCCGCTCTCTCCCTCTCAGAGCTCCAGTGCTCCCTCCCCTCCCGCGCTCCCTCCCTCCCTCTCCCTCCTCGTTCCCTCTCCTCTCTCGCTATAGAGGGCTCCCACAGCACTTCCCAGCCAGTGTGCTCAGCCTGCCTGCCTGCCTGCCTCTGTGTGTGTGTGTGTGTGAGCGTGTGTGCGTGCGTCTACTTTGTACTGTGAAGAACACAGCCCATGTGCTCTGCATGGACGTTCCTGATACTCTATTAAGCTTGATTTTCGACAAGCAGGCAAGATGTCCAGCACACCACATGACCCCTTCTATTCTTCTCCTTTCGGCCCATTTTATAGGAGACATACACCATACATGGTACAGCCAGAGTACCGAATCTATGAGATGAACAAGAGACTGCAGTCTCGTACAGAGGTAAGTTCTTCAACCTTGGCGTGTGTTTGTGGATTTTTTTTTAAAACTGTGCATGGGCTTTTCCTGGGGTTCTTAGCTGAATTCTGTGGGAAGTGTCCCACCAGCTACTACCACGTAGGTGGATATAAGCACAACAAGGTGAACCCACGAGTTTGAATGCTGGGTTTCCAGCGACAGTAACTCTTGGAGCTGGGGACAGTTTCTGCCGGAATCTTAGTATCTGGAAATAGACAAGCCAGCACTTGGTTCACATGCCGAGTCTCTAGAAATGCAGGTTTCCCAGAACTCTGATGTTTACAGGCTTAGAGATGGTCATGTTTGTTGAGATATAGACTGCAAGAGATTTTGTGGATGTTTGCGTCTGTGTTGTATGTGTAATATCATGTAGACATATATTCATATATTTACAAGTTCCAGAGGAAGTCTGGTTTGACCTAAACTTACTTTTTCAAAGTGACTAAAATTGAGGTAAAAGGGACAAGAGAGCAGCCCTGTGTACTTTTCAGAACTCCCTGGAGGTGGGCTCAGGGAAGACACACATGTTTGCCTCTTTCTGTGTTAAATTCAGAGACAGGTTGACTGAGGAGGTGGGGTCCTCTCATCTCTTTGGTGGTTGTGCCTCCCAAGGCTCTACCTTGGGACAGGAGTTAGCTCCCCATCCAAGCCAGGAGCAGTTGAGTGCATTTGGGATCTCCAGAGAGAGGGAGGCTGAGCCTCTCAGGCAGTGAGCCAGTCCAGGGACTTCTTCAGAACTTTCTAAATGCAAAACTCCAGACTCCTCTTTCACAATTTAAATATTTAATTTTTCTCTGGGCTGCCTGAGTGGCAAAGCACTCTGCTGCCGGGTGCTCATCTGCCTGTAAGGTGGGACTTGGTGTTGAAGTGTTTATTGTAGGTGTGTCAAAGTCTCTTGAAGAAATAGAAGTCTCTGGGAATTGAGTTTTCGCTGCATAGTACAAATACTCATAGGAGTCATGCCACAGGGGTGTGGGGGAATAGCTTTGGTAGGTAGTTAGATTGAAGATTGGCTTTTAACTCTGAGAAAGGATTTGATTAAGTTTGCATGATAAAATAAAGCACACTTGCTTTGAATTGTCTGCGGAGCCATAGAGAATTCCTGATGTTTAATGTATTGAATAGGGCTAACAAGATGATGTGACCTGCTTTCTGATTGGCTAACTGCTGGACAAAATCTTGTGGGGTTTTGTTTTTGGTTTTGTGTGTTAGTGTGTGTGTTTTAAAGCCTGGCTCTCTTTATCACTGCTATTTTCTTTATATGTTAATGCACCATGGATGTTAAATATAATTGCTGGCACGTCGCCTCTTTCTAGAAGCCAGAAGCTCCTGTAGAGTGTAAACTCTGGTGTTTAGAGTGCTGAGTTCTTGGCAGTAAATAGGATTGTGTGAGTGTGTGTGTATGTGTGTGTGTTTGTGTGTGTGCATATGCCTGTGGTGTGTGTTGCTTTATATGTGTGTTCTAGCTTGTATCTTCTATTACAATCTTTGTAAGAGTGTTTTGGAATGAATCTTCAGTCCCTGTCTAAGCTATCAGTGGCAGAGGCTGCTTTCAGAACTGGGAAGACTGGGAAGGTTTTAGAGTTGAGGCACCCAGTAATAGTAATAAAATGTTGAACAAAAAAAGGAACCGTCAGAAGGAATCAATAAAATGTTAACAATATATACAGTTAAAAAATCTCTTTGCTAAGTATAATTATTTCTCAGTAATAATAATAATAATAATAGAGACCATAGACTGCAATAGATTAATTCTTGAACACAGGATTGAAAGACAACTTGTGTCCTGCTTGCTCGGTAGAAAGTTGTTGAGGTTTTGTGGATGGCGTCTTCCCATCCTTCTGCTGGTTGAAACAGGGTAGCTATTCTTGGGTTCTGGGTGCCTCTCCATCCTTCCACAACCCTGGGCAGCTAGCTTTGAGCTGGGAGACTTCCCATCCATCCTGGTCTCCATACAAATCTCTAAGATGGAATAGATTACCCACTGGTTCGTGTTTGAGATGTTTGGAAAGTGACCCATTAGGAGTTTGCTTTTCCAAAATGACACATTAATCTTTCTTGAGAGCTAAACCCAAGAACTTCCAACTTTTAGAAGATTACAGGCTAGCTATGACTGCAGGATTTCACTCTGACCATAGCTAAAGAACCAGGAGAGGCAAGCTTGCTTTGACAAATCTTTGAGTTTTTAACTCGTCCTGACATCAAAGTGCTGTGAGCTATTTTTCAGTGTGTTCTGGTACAACCTCCACACATGTACCCTCTTATTAAGTCTTTCAAAAGTAATTATATACATAATTATATCAACACCTTTGTCTCAGCACAAGAAATATATTTTCATAACGTGAAAAAAGGACAGTAATCATTAATTGCTCCTACTGTACATATAGATTCACATTAAATATTAAAATTTGATAGTAATGTATACTTAGAGGAAAAACAATAACTTTGCACAAAAAAAGTTACAGGTAGCTTTACAAGTGGTGACTTTAAAAAAAAATAATAATGCAACCTGAGTAGAAGCTGGTTACAGTCACCATATACTGCAAAACTGACATCTGTTCACACATAACGTTAAATAGATTGTCGAGCCATCACCTTTACTACTTAGTCAATCCCTACAATCATAAGGATTCTCTCACAGTGTCTTTTTCTTCTCCCTCTTCTGTGCACCATATACTATTATTTTATCACCTCCTGACCTGATTCATTCTCTCTTTCTCTCTCTCTCTCTCTCTCTCTCTCTCTCTCTCTCTCTCTCTCTCTCTCTCTCTCTCTCTCTCTGTCTTAACTTTGCATTCTCTTTGGAACACTTACTCAGCTAAGAAGAAATTACAAGTAATTCTAAAGACCTCTCTCTTTAAAAAACAAAAGGTAATAAATTAGTGCAGAGCTATGACGTCCATCACTCACTGCCCTTGGATGATTGACCCCTAGGATATTCACGCATGGTCATTTCTTTCGGTTAAATCAGTGGCCTTTAGATACTGGGTTGTGTTGGTTTAAGGAGCACTGGGTTGGGAGTTAATGTATTCCTAGCTGGGTCCTGTCACTAAGCAGTGAGTGTGGAGTCTGGATTGCCTCACCTGCCAATCACCCACCATATCCATTGAATTTGAAAACTCAACATGGTTTGCCTTAATATGAGAAAGTATTCCTTCCATGGGTTGTATTTAGTTCAAACTTACACATGGTAGTGAAAGAATCAGCCATTTCTGTCGAAAACTGGAAACCTGCGTCCTGGCGGGCTTGGCCCAGCTGGCGCCAGGATAGCAAACCATTCCAGGACTAAGTAGATTTTCAATTAACATTTAAACCTGGGTTTCCTGTAGTGGAAAGGGGGTGGCAGAGGTAGAGAGGACTCCAGAACCCCTTGCTATTGAAATCCCAATAGCAGCTCTGCATCTGTGAGGGGGCCTAGTACCCCCCACGGAGCTAAAGTTGCTATGGGGCATCTGCCTCTGAAAACTCTCACCTCACTGTGCCCACATTTATTTTATTATCATGAGGCCTTTCAGCTCTCTGATCTTTGTGGGAAAACAAGAGTTTAAGAGCTAGTGACCTAACCTCGTTGGAAAGGAATATGAGCCCACTTAAAAGTAAATAACCAATATTCAAATCTATTTTAAATGTGGATGACTGGTCTAGGAAGTAAAATCTCTTCACAACATTAACACTTTAGTAGATTTCGGTAAATGTGTGAAATCCCCACCCCCACCCCTACCCCACCCCCACCCTACACCCACCAGCTCTCACTTTAAAATAAAACTAAGAGAAACTTTGAGATGTGTCACAGTTGGGCAGTAGAGAAAATGTTACATTTTCCATTTAGCATGCTACCATAAATTGACACCCCCCCACGTCTTCCAAAATCCATTTATTTGAATGGTTACACTGTGCAAATTTCTTTTGAGAGAACACGGCTACACAGTTTCGACTCTGCAGTTATATAGTTTAATTTAACATGGCACAAAGATTCCAATCAGATTGGACATAAAAATATCTTCTAAAGACTTCAGGATTGGGTCTGTGAAAAGCTACAACAAAACAAAACCAGCCGATTTTTTTGTTTGTTTGTTTGTTTTAAATCCTGAGGTTTGCACTGTGAAAGAAAAATATAAGTGTGCTGTCTGAGTGTCCTGGTGAATATGAATTTGAGAGTGACTAATGTTGGATTATTGTAGAACTTAGGCCAGTTCATCAAACTGACTTACACAATTCTTTGTTAGATAAACTGTAGATAAGTTCTCAGGGTCATATTTCTTTAAAGCCAATGACCAAGAATGCTTCCATTTCAAAGAAGATGTTTTGAACTACCCGCCCCCCCACCTTGTTACTGCACTAATTTTAAAAAAATTACATAAAACAGCAGTAACCTGCCCTGCCCTTATGTTTTGAATTTTTCTTCTTTTATCAACAGTATGTGAATGAGAAAACTGTGACTACTATAGAAAGCAGTTCACAGGAGGATTTTAGTCTAATTATAGTCTTCAGTTTTATACCATTAAATAGGAAGGTTTCAAAATGTTTGAAGCTCTTAAAATTCAAATCGACTTTTTTCCCCTTCCTCAGCTTAACTCTAAACCGCCCTAGGGATGGGCAAGAGAGGGTGTGTGTGCCTTGCCCTCTTTTTCTCTGTCTGCCCGGGTTCCAGATTGAAGCATAGTGTTTATTCACGGAAAACCTCAGAACCCTTCATGGTTCCCACGGACCACGGACCCGAGTCGGTTACCTACTTTGGATATGTAGAAAAGAAGGAAACGGTTTTGTAATACTTAGGTGTTCTCTGCCCCTAGGAATTCAGAAGGAAAACTTGCCAGTACCCTGAGCTACATTATATGAAAGAGTTTTCAATGTTCAGTTAAAAAGCAGACTGTCCATGGCTTTCTGAAGGGGGTTGGGAGGAGTGAGGAAGGGGCAGGTTATTAGCAAGAGCAGCTATTTTGAAAATGTTAAATAAAACCAACAGTGAAGCTTTTAAAATGGGAACTTCCAAACTCCTTGTTTTTCAAGCTGCCTTCATGGCTTCAGAAAACAAAGTACAGGGCTTGGGAACACAGTTCTCTTCTCCTGAGGTTCCCCCACCCCACCCCATTTTCTTACTATGGGGACTGTTTTTAATTAAAATTTGCTGCAAACTAACTACTCGTAGGAAGCCAAGAAGAAGAAGAAAAAGAAGAAGAAAAATATCTTTCAACCCCCATGCATCACAGATTCTTATCAGGTGAAATCAACACACAGTTACGAAGTAGGATTTAAGTATGATGCAGATTTTTGAGCATTTAATGTTTTGTTTGTGTTTCGGAAAGAAATCGATTTAAATTGTGTGGAGAGTGCTGCCCTGAGTCTCCTCTCATTGCAACCATTGACTTATTTTTTTTTCCACAGGAGAGCAGAGCACCTCTTTACGGGAGTAAGCAAACAAAATATAAAACAAACAGCTGTAAATATCCCCTTTGTAAGTGGTGAAGGGGCTGCACTCACAAACTTTTAAATGTAAATTGAGCTGGTAGGCTTCAAAATACTAAGTGATCAAAGTACCATCTTTTCAAAATATCAAAATGCACAGCGTTTAGGAAATGTTTAACTGCTCTCCAAACTTATGTCTTCCTACTATATTGTGGCTATGACACAGGTTTTTTACTTGTTTGTTTTGTTTTGTTTTGTTTCATTTATTTGAGTCTACAGTTATTTTTTTTTAAATGTAGATTCTGCCAGCACCCATCAAAACACAAGCAAGTCTCAAGACTTAAAATTCAGGTATTCCTTCAAGAGTTCCCATCCTAGCCAGGTGTGGTGGCACATGCCTTTAATCCCAGCACTTGTAGGCAGAGACAGGTGGATTTCTGAGTTCGAGGCCAGCCTGGTCTACAGAGTGAGTTCCAGGACAGCCAGGGCTACACAGGGAAACCCTGTCTCGAAAAACCAAAAAAAAAAAATAGAGTTCCCATCCTTCAGGCAGTGATGATATCGGTCCATCTGTTGGCCAACAGAGATGACTGAGACCTTTTCTGTCCTGTAGAAGTTTGTGATTGGATGATGGAAGGAGACTTAGAGACTTACCATCATGGTGGGGCACCGTGATGGATTTCTGGCAGTGTATTGTGGGTGTCTTCTACCCAGGGAAGGCCATCCTGCAAGGCAGCTGGAATGATCATTACTATCACTTGTGGTGTGTTTACAATGTTCAGGATAGTCCTTGGCGGGGCAGGCACGTACTACCTGCTGTATTTATGCTGAGAGAGTATTTAAACTGGGATAGAGATGTTTAGATCATCTTGTCTTAGGTGACCCATCTTGCTGTCACTCAGCTTCAGAGTCCTTTCCTCTCTGATGCAGCACCTCTAGAAACAGGGTCTACCAGCGGGAGTCTTGTTTTACCTCTACAGACACTTTTATTGTTATTGTTTTATCCCAGGGCACATAGACATCCCAAGGGAGCTCAGAGAGTAGCTCCTGGGTATGATATACATGACTGATCTAAATGGGTATAGAGCAGGACTCTTCTGAGTTTGTTTTGTTTTGTTGAGACAGATTTTCCCTGTGCAGCCTTGGCTGTCCTGGAACTTGCTTTGTAGACCAGGCTGGTCTTGAACTCGTAGAAGTCCTCCTGCCTCTTCCTCTCCTTCTGAGTGCTGCAATTAAAGATGATACTCACCATGGACAGGCAGAACAGGATTCTAAGAAACCATCTGAAAGACCAGGATGGAGACTAATACAGCTGGGTTATTGGGAAAGACCCTGAATCATGTGTCCTATAGAAAAATACTTGATGAATTCATTTAACCAGAAGGGTCTCTGAAACTGTAGACTCATGTGCATGGCCACCTGATAGTTTTATTTAAATACATATTGGTAGTTTACTTTACATATATCTACTTTTTCTCCAGTGGTTAACTATTAATGCTGAAGTTTGGATTGTCTTTTCGTGTTTGTTCATTGTGTTTTAGGAACACAATGTGTCTTAATGTATAGCTCTGGGTAGCCTGATACTTATGCAGCCCAGCCTGGTCTGACATTGAACTTGGATCAGTTTTCCTGTTTCAGCTTCTTTGGTGCTGAGATTATAGGCATGACCACCAGGCCTGACTCTGGGTTAATTTAAACAGTAGCAGAATGACTAATGATTGCAGCTCTGACAGGTTCTCAGTTGGCAGGAGGAGTCAATATAAGTATTAGGAGATTAAATTGGAATTCAAATTTGGATAGCATGGGCTTCCTTTGCAGATAATCAATTGGGAACAAGAGAGCAGTAGGAGGGGACAGGACTCCCATGTGTGAGTTTCTCCTTGCCCCATTCAATCCATTACCAAAATGCAGCCAGTGTGTCTACAGCTAATCTCTGTAGTTCTTTGGGAGAAACAGTTTCTTTCCCAAGTTTGCAGCTCACTCTGGCTACCTTTGAGGCCAGTGTCTTTATAGTAGATGTTTGCCTCTGAGTAGGGATAAGACGAATCTCCTCTGTTGATGCTCTGCTCTGCATGGTATGCATGTATACTGCTTTTCCCTTAAGAGATAAGGAAGAGGGGACAAAACTGCTTAAGTCCCCACAGGAACATACAGGAATCAGAAGGGGTTGGACTTTATGCCTTCTCACATGTATAACCACAGGTAAATCATGGTTCAGACTGCAGATTTTGACTGCCCACCCCCTGTTAGGGGATCTGCAGCTACAGTCTGTGTTAATATCAGCTGGACCACATTCCATCAGTCTCCTTTGCAATTTCAGCCTTCCAATTAGAAAGAGAAAGCATAGGATTAGAGTAGTCAGAGCCTTCTGAAGAGGGTTCTTCCTTGTCCTGGTGATGTTATGGCCCCCATCTTCTTTTCTGGAGCCACAGTGGTCTGTGTTCCCTGCTCCCAGTCCACTTTCCAATTGCTTCTCCATAGAAAGCCCAGGTGGTATTTTTGGTGCTCTCCCCTTCCCTAGGAAAGCCTTCTAAGAGCCTACTCTGGCTTTAAGGCCAATGTACTGGCTAGTTTTGTGTCAACTTGACACAGCTGGAGTTATCACAGAGAAAGGAGCTTCAGTTGAGGAAATGCCTCCATGAGATCCAACTGTAAGGCATTTTCTCAATTAGTGATCAAGGGGGAAAGGCCCCTTGTGGGTGGGACCATCTCTGGGCTGGTAGTCTTGGGTTCTATAAGAGCAGGCTGAGCAAGCCAGGGGAGGCAAGCCAGTAAAGAACATCCTTCCATGGCCTCTGTATCAGCTCCTGCTTCCTGACCTGCTTGAGTTTCCAGTCCTGACTTCCTTTGGTGATGAACAGCAGTATGGAAGTGTAAGCCGAATAAACCCTTTCCTCCCCAACTTGCTTCTTGGTCATGATGTTTGTGCAGGAATAGAAACCCTGACTAATACAGCCAATCTACCCATGCCCTTCCTTGCTTGGAGGGATTTGTTAATTTTCCTGGTTGCTCAGTGTCTCTTTTGATGACTAGGTCAACAGCCTCCTATAGAATAACTCATATCACTAATAAAACACATAATTTGGATTAGAATTTGCCTGTGCACTGGCATTCTTTACAGGTGATCAATTTCATAATTCATAACACACACACATACACACACACACTACGGGAAGGGCGGTTCACAGTCTCAGCAAATAGGATCTTTTCTGATGATCAACGTAAATGTCCCTTCTAAGGGAAGTGTTCCTTAATGTCCCTCAAGATGGGTCATTCTGGTCACCTTTTTCTCACATGCCCTCTTCATTAGCTTCATAGGAATCTTTGTAAACTGATATTTGCTGCTGCTGCTGCTGCTGCTTCTGGCTCCTTCTGCTCCTCTTCATTGTCACATTCATAGTTTTACTAATTCTTTGGGAATTTAATACAGTGTATCTTGATTACAGTCAAGTGCCATATCCACCTCCTCATCCCATCCAGACTTCTATTCCCACATTTAAAAACAAAACAAAACAACAAAACCCAAAACCCAAAACATCAAGTCTGTGCTGACTTTATATCCCTGGCTATGAGGCCATCCAGTGTATTGGTCTACTAACTGCGAGGCTGGCTTTTCTTTTTGTCCTTTAGTTTTTGCTTGTCCTGCAGAGAATAAGAAGCTCTAAGAGGCCAGGGACATAGTTGTCCTGTTTAGTCATGTTATCCATCCCATAGCAGGTAGATGACATGCTGGGCAAAAAAATTAAATGATTTTGCTCCTGTTTAGGGTGACGGGGTATTTGCCATCCATCATACAGTATATTTGCCTGCAGTTCCGATTGGAACTGGTGAGCCAGGAAGACATTGTCACCTGTAGAACATGGCACTCTGTGAAAAGAGATCCACCTCTGAGAGCCTGGGCAATGGGACTCTGTGTGAATCTTCTGAGTCTTGATTAAAACTCTTGTTAGGGATTCTCAAGGTCTTGTTTGGTACATCCAGAGCTTTCTTCCAGTCTACCCTTCTCTCTTTTTAGTCTCTTTCCTCTTATTTCTTCCCTCTTCCCCTCTCCTTCTGTCCCATTCTCCCTTTCTTCCCTTCTGTCCCTTTTCCTCTCTCTAGATCTACCCAAGGTGCGTAGAGATTGCATTTCCTAGATAATTTTTGCATTTGCAAAACTTTCTCCCAGGGCCACCTAGAAACTTGTCTGAAGTGACTTACACAACAGAAAATATGGATAATTACGTCAGTTTATGGTGTTAACTATAGTAACACTGCATTTGCTAACTATATGGCATGTGTTTAGGAAGGCTGCTTATTCCATTCAGATTGATGCTTAACATTTGTGTATGTGGGCAACTTCTAGTAAGGAAAGCATGAATATAATGTCAATAATAATAATAATAATAATCACCAGTCCCTTTACCATTTCTTGAAAAAGAGAGAACTCAACATCAATGTTGCTAACTATAAGAGAGACTTAGATCATGTGACTATCTCCCACCCTTGCTGTGAAATTGTGGGGAAGTTCCATGACTTTTCTGAATCTTTGTTTTTTAGACCAACTTTAATGCTGTGAATGGCAGATATGTGTACTATGCTGGACATGGAATAGATGCCACGTGGAACTACGGAGGTTGCAGTGATATACTCTGATCTTTCAGTAAATTAAGTGCTCTAAGCAGTGCAAAACTCCAGCTCGGTATCCTCACCCAACTTTATGAGCAGAAGTGGCAGGACCAATATATGAGGTCAGGTGCACTCCATCTTCTTGGGAAAATGCCGTGGTTATTGTTTTCTCCATCTAAGAACTCAGTGGAGACAACTGAGCACTGAAATGATCCTCTTCATCACTGCCTATGCTGGGCTGTCTAAGCAGTGATCCCAAAGAGGGCTGGAGAGCACTGCTCTGCTGGCCTTGACTGACCATTTATTCTGAGAAGGAATACCTCTTAACATGCAACCTGTGAGGATTACTCCAAAGGGGCTGAGTCAGCACCAGGAGGCCAATAGTACATTCTATGTGGCTAGACTAAAAATAGCCTTTTCACCAAAACATTAGGGTACTTTATGGTTTAGTTCTTCACACAGTAAAGACTCACACTGTGGTCAGGGATGCCACAAGCTGTTCTACGAAGTCTCGCTGGACAGAGGGATCAGGTTCATTGTACTCATGACAACATTGCAACATAGTGCTGAGCTTCCCCCCAGATTTCACAGTGGATACCCCTCAATTGTTTATAGTGAATTCTACATACATATATCTATTGATGCTGCATGACATATGTCTTTCAATACTTTCTCCACCAGGCACTTGTAATTTTTTTAAAAATTACTTATTTTTATTTTATGTACATTGTTGTTCTGTCTGTTTGTATGTGTGTGTGAGAGTGTCCCACCAGCTGCAACTGGACTTACACACAGTTGTGAGCTGCCATGTGGCAGCTGGGAATTGAACCTGGGTCTTTTGGAAGAACAGCCAGTGTTCTTAACCACTGAGCAATCTTTCCAGCCTCCACATCTGTGATTTTTATTAAGAGTTCTGTGTCAATAAACAACAATTATCAACCTCTTTAGAGATATACGTTGCAGAGTTAGAATATAACAAATTATTTGTAGATTTCTCTCTCTCTCTCTCCTTTCCTATAGAGCTTATTAAATTTTGCTTCCCAATATAGGTCACTTCTTAGGACTCATGGGGATTGTATCATGATACTAAAAAGTTGTATAGACAAGCAAAAGCTAAGCCAATAAACCAAGCAGACCATTTGGCAACACACATACACACAGTAACATCCATTCCTATGCCTTATTGCTTTATCCATGATTAATCTGCAATTGGCTGGAATTTCTAACTTAGAACTGGAATAAAGCAATTGTGCATATTACCCACTGTTAAAGGCTCTGATTCGGCAATGTCTATTACTTTCAAGGTAGTGAATTCTTAGCTTTCCTGTCTGGAACCCAAGTCATGATTCTGCAGCAGTCTAGACCTAAGTATGATTTCTTCTGACTATAGTGAGGTCAACTCAGAAATCATATTTGGTTTTGCAAGACTTACTCTTAGAAACTGGCCTGCACCAAGCCTCTTGCCAACTCCCAGTGTGTCCTGGGGTCTCTAAAAAGCCTGTCTGCTCTAAGCTTCTTTTCTCTCTTTTTGTTTTTCTAACACCTGAAATGCAGTTTTGCTCTGGAATATAAAGCTATTGATGCTAAGAAATGTAGAAATAAGTCATTATGTTTTAATCCAAGATCAATTTTTGCCAGTTTATTTTAAAAATCATTGCTTGTGCTTTAAAATATGTATTTTTAAAATTTAAAAGCACTCATACATTGTCAATGTAAAGAATTTGTAGAATGTGAGTATGATAAGATGACAAATAAATATCTTCTTTAACTTTCCCATGCAAATATTGCTGTTAACGGTTTGGTTTTGGATTTAAAGCATCTATTCATATTTGTAGATACACTGAAAATTTTCCTTTCTTGGGAACGCATTTTAATATTCTTTTCTATTTAACTTTTGTATTATATATTTTTATTGGTTTGTGTATATATACAGATGTACTTGTACCACATGCTCTGAAGGCAGAGAGGACTACTGGAAGCAGCTGGCTTTCAGCACTTGGGCGTGGGCTCTGGGGATTGAGTCAGGTGGTTAAGCTTGCTTTGCTATCAAGCATCTTTACCCACTAAGTCATCTCACAAGCCATGAACATCTTCTAAAAATCAGCACTTTAAACTAAAATAATAAACACTTTACCATGTCCTTAAAACTTCTTAAGATGTAATTCTGGTTGTCTGAATTATTCAGGCTTCTGTTTTTGTTTTTTTTTTCTGTTTTTGAAAACACAGGTTCACACACACACACACACACTCACACACACACACACACACACACACACACATTATTTGGTTCCTTTTACTGTCGTTTGTATTCACTTCAATATTCATAGCAATCAGCCTTCTCTCCCAGTAACATGGAGGAATGCAAGTGTAAAGGAATTAGTTAAATGCGTGATTTCCTGTACCATTTAATGCTAGTCAGAAACCCTGAACCCAGGGGTTTGGTCCTTTTTGAGACACTAACTTCCCCTCCACATTTGAGGAGAGATGCTGTGTTCCCCTTGCATTTCTTTCTTTTGTATTATTTCTAAGTGAAGAAGCAGAAAGCCTCACACAAAGGTCCATAAATCAAAAGGTTTTTGCAGGATTCATTGGGAAAAAGGGAGCTGAAATTAATGTTAAGAATCAGTGTTGCTCTAGAACTGGTTAGTCTGGGTGTAGTGGGTTAATTTATGATTTTGTTTGAGGGACATCTTTTTCATTCAAGGAGAAAGAGTTGCCTCCAAATTGGGCTATGTCATGATGTGTATGGGGTGCTATTTTCTTGTTCTCCAAGGATCGAAAGGACCCTTGGGGTCAGATACTAGCTTATTCACGTCCTTATTTGTCCCCACAGCAATTGATATTGGCTGTGTCCAATGCCAACCTTTTTAAAAAGGCACATTTCCCAGAGCCTACCACTTTGTAATTAGTTTCTTCTGAGTTATCACTGTCTTTATGTGGGCAATATACACGCTATAAAGCTAGCTCATGCTCTGTGTGTCTATGACAAGGAAATGACCAGTTGTATCACACCTACCCTGACATTTGCATTAAGTACTTAACTTGTAGAAGCCATGCAAATTTATTTCTTTGCTTAGTGGTTAAGCAGCCTTAGGTGAGTCAATGTCTTGATTGTCCTCATGGATAGTAGGTAATGATGGTAGAATTATACCTCTAGATTATGAAGACTGTCAGAGATAAGTTTTACAATGTATTTAGCACAACTCTTGTATCATAAAAACATTAATTCCAGTTACAACTATTACTGTGCTTTTCAGTTTGCTATATATGCTCCATCTTCTCTGCTTGCTGTTCCTGATCTAGGGATGGAGAAGACAGCCTTCCTGTCTCCTAGGAACTTAGTGAGGAGACAGTAGTTATTTACTGAGAAGGAAGTCCTTGAAGGATGAATGGGAATCTGCCAATTCAGAAAGGATGTTTAAAATGGTGCTTCAGGTAGAAGGAACAGTGAATTCAAAGAAATTGAGCCTTGAAAGGTGATGTGATGTTTGAAGAGTGGGGCTTTATGCATAGTTAGGGTTTAGCATGTAGATGTGTGTGTGTGTGTGTGTGTGTGTGTGTGTGTGTAGGGTGGGGTTGTCGAAATTGGGGAGACATTGAAGGACAGAGTACGATGAGTTTGCCATGTCCATCCAGGGTTGCTACTGCTCTTTGTCACTGCTTTTTATGCTTTAAAGTTGATAAAATATTCTTCAGTAGGGTAAGCAATGATTTCCCTTGGCTGTGACTTGGTTTTCCCTTCTGTGAAAGGGGACATCAGTCATCTCTTCTCCATAGGGTCGTTTTAGGATCTTTCAGGAGAATGGTCCTTTGGTTCTTCAGCCAAACCGTGGCATGTAATAAGAATTCAGTCGGCACTGGTTTCTACTGTCTCACAAAGGGAATAAATGAAGGTGTGTGGATCCAGAGAGAAACAATTTGCTCTATCCTCACAGTAACTGTAGAAAAAGGACTGCTGGCTGCCTCATTTCTTCAGAGGAAGAATTTGGTAGATGGAGAGATGCACAAAAGAAAAATTATACATACTTGCTGGCTGGCTGTGCTATTTTTAGACTTGTGTATCTGAGGCAAAGGATAAATTTTCATGTTTTTTTTTAAGATGTAAAATTACTGTTAGCCAAGGTTATATAATTTGCCCAGTGATGCTCTATCTTTGTGTAGCACTGAGGTACCCACTGCAAGGGAGGGAACCTCCAGCAGCTATTTTGGAGACTGGGTCCAGGGTCATCAGCTCTGCATCTTTTCCCCCTCAGTAGAACTGGGAACTTTGGATATGGTTTTGTGGACGCTTCC
Organism: Mus caroli; assembly: GCF_978045245.1. Lineage (NCBI taxonomy): Eukaryota > Metazoa > Chordata > Mammalia > Rodentia > Muridae > Mus > Mus caroli. Next base: position 47,253,692 of record NW_028227259.1, on the reverse strand, counting down.
TCAGCTGACAGCCAGAGTGACCCAAGGATCCTATAGGACACTGTGTCGAGGAGGAAGAGAAATGTAGCAAGCTGTGCCTTGCCACAGACAGGGAATGAACTTGAACTCTGTTTCTATGTCCGTAAAATATAAAACCCAGTGAGTTCTTATGAGAACATCCCTAGCACCGAATGGAACAATATAGACAGATGGCTATGCACAGACTCAGACCTAGGTGGCATCTACTCCCCTCCCTACAAGATCTTTCTTCCTTGTAAATTGCCCCCTTGCAGTCTTTGGTTCACTTGGCCATGGTCTGTCTGGAATCTTTCTCATCTCTTCCTCTGTTTCTTAAGCTAAGCTGGTGGCCTTGGGGAGGCCTTTTCCCTTTCCTGTGCCTGTTTCCTCCTCTGCTCTCCCTGGATTAGACCTGCAAGAAACTCCAAGGTTCTCTCTTCCGCCCTTGGTGGGACTGAGGTGGACCGTGGCTTTCTGTTTTAAATCTGCTACATTAAACATGGGCATCAAGGTCCCCAGTGAGCTTTTGAGTTCCCGGGGAGCCTCCCCTCTCTGCTTTCCTCCCACCTTCTTGGGTGAGAGAATTTTGCTGAACCAAGGTATGTGGGGGCTTGCATATCTGTTTGCACTGGCTGAAGCCTAAAGATCAAGTGCACCATGCATCATGTACCATGCACCATAGTGGAAGTCCTGCACCTAGAGGAGTCCTCCACATAGTGGAGTCCCAGAGATTAGGTTTTTCCCTGTCACCATAAAAGCATCACAAATTCATGGTGCTCTACAATTGCAGAGTTCAGGGGGGTTGGGGTGGGGTACTCTGGACCGCCAGATTTTCCAGAGAGGTTAAAATTCGTCTGTACCACGACTAGGAAATAAGCTTAAGCAGTGTTAGTTTATTCTGCAAAGACTGTTAATGCCTGTTGGCTAAGTGCATTAAACTGCTTTGAAATGATCTCTTGTGCGTACTGTTTTAGACACTGCTTGCTGGGAGGGTGATTTAAACCTATTTTTTTCCTGGACTCAAAAATTTTGTATTTATCTGTTGAAAAAAAATACTGCATTTGAAACAAATAAACATGAAAATATGGCTTATTATATTTCCAGGCGTTTGTCTGAAAGAAAAAAAAATATGTCAAGACATTTACAGTTAGGAACTGAAATCTCAGCCTTAAGTCACTCCATTGTATTTATCAGGAGCATTACCCAGTCTCTAGAGACTTGCTTGAAGGGATACCAGATACTTTGGGTGTAATGAGAGGATGGAGGAGAGGGGAAAGAATAAATGGGCAATGGTTTCCCAATTCTACATTTCCTGTTTTCTTCTTCTTTTTTTATTTTATGGAGGCAGGAGAAAGGCAGAGAAGAAAGGACTCTGCTGTTAGTCTTATTATGGCTTTGGTTTTAAAACCATTTAAGAAGTAGCATTCACCGTGGCACCCCGCTGCGTCTGGGATTGAACTACACTGGTTTATTCATTCATCAGTAGCTGCCGTGTTTTCTTTATTATGGGCTCAGGGATGAAGTACCACAGGGAAGACCTGTCCTCAGGATGCTCTCAGCCTAGCAGGGAAGGCAAACAGTTAGACCTTTTGCTATGATAAGGGCCGCAGGTGTGATGGGTATGGATGTTTTGCTGGGAGCAGCAAAAATAAGCATTCTGTAAGGACTGGGCTACTGAGACATACTCAAAACCACACTCATCTCGATTTCTTCTCCTGACATGAATTGTGGTCTGAATATGTGTATGTTTGACCTGGGGCACCATTTACTTGCTGATGATGTTGGGTATCTGATGCTATTAAGAGCTCCCTAATCAGCTACAAAAGGAGACAGAGGCAGGAAGCAGCAATGTCTCGATCATGGCTATAACCAGATTCTTTAACCCATTGGAATCTAAACCTGAAGTGAGGGAGGGAGAGAGAGGAAAGGGGCTCTTCCTCTAAGCCCACTTGAAAGCTAAGATGTCTCAAAATTAATCCCTTTTATTTTCCTCGCCATGAGAAATTGTCTGTGAATAGGTAGAAAATTTAATCCTTAACGAGGAGTTGACCATAGCCCATAGCAATTTTGTGATGCTTCAAGTTATTACATAGTGAATTAAAAAAAAAATCCAAATCCTCCTCTTGCCTGTGGTATATAGCTAGATGATAGTAATAGAACTCCAGAAAAGCAGGTTGTCCAAAGCTTTGTATGACTCTATAAAGCTAAGGCAAGGGACTAGCGGAGGAAAGTACTGGGAATTCTTGGGTCTGTCTGCCTGTTTGTTTGTTTGTTTGTTTGACAAGACAGGGTTTCTTTGTATAGCCCTGACTGTCCTAAACTCACTCTGTAGACCAGCTGGCCTTGATCTCAGAGATCCATCTGGCTCTGCCTCCCAAGTGCTGGGATTAAAGGCGTGAGCCACTAACACTGTGCAGCTGAATTGAGAAGTGGCTGTGTACCCGGGCCTGTGCCCACGTGCTGTTGCGTCACTGATTCTGTTGAATCACATGCTTCTGATGTTCCCTACCTCTCAGACCATAAAGTCAAGACTTAGAGAGGTTGTACCATCTTCCCAGGGTTTCAGAGTCAGCCAGAACTGCTTCATGGTTTGATCCAAACTGCCCAAGTCCAGAGAAGAACTTTATGGTTCAATTCTGAGATCTTCTAGACAGTGCTGCCTTCAGTGATGAAGGAATTGGGGCCTGAAGAGATCTCATGTTTCTCAAGGGTTCCCATTCACCACCAGCAACCCAATATATATTGTGAGGGCCATACCTGTGTATTTCTTGAGTGTAAGGAGCATATCTGTGTCATTAACATAGAATCCATGGCTAGAAGCAAACAAAAACAAAAACAAAACAAACAAACAAACAAAAAACACCCAAGAAAACAAAACCCAACCAGCAAAACAAACATACAAAGCACCACCACCAACAAATCTAGAGTATCTAGCATATCCCAGACAGAATGATGAATACCAGAAGAGAAGAAAGCTCTTATGTTTAAACACAGTTAGTGGGAACCAAATGTTGTCTATGCGAACAGGCCCAATATCTGACTTCTATGAAGGATATCTATATCCACAAAGAGTTTATAGGTTGTAGGGTCACATGATTCTAGGGTGGCTGGGTGAAGAGCCCAAGCATAAACCACCATAGCAGCAGTGCCTTCATGAACAGAATAACCTTCATGTTTTCAGACTGCTTTGTGCAGAGGCTGGCCAAATACCACTAACCCTGTCCTAGACCTGTGTGTTCAGTGACATCTTGGGTCTTCATTCTCTCCAGTTAGTATGCTTTTCTTCCTAACAAATCTAAATCTTTTACAGATGTGAAGTTTCAGCCCAAGTTAAAGAACAAATGAGGGCTGGTAGGATTGCTCAGTGGGTAAAGTCTTCTGATGCAAGCCTAATGAGCTGAAATCAGCTTCTAGAACCATGTGTAATCTGCATGCATCTGCAATGCCAGCAGCCCATGGTGGGATAGGATGAAGAGACAGGAGACTTGCCTGGATGCTCCCTGGCCAGGTACACCAAAGAATACAGCGTATAAGAGACATAGAGGGAGAAAGTCTGCCTTTACAAGGACTGTCAGGAGAGAATTAGTTGTCCTCTGGCCACCAAGAGCATGTGCACACACATACAGATTGATTAACCAGAGAAACAAATACATATATTTTTTGAAAAAGAACATAGAAGATTTAAGCAGTAAGGATAACATAAGGTGTCAAGGTGGCATTCTGAAAGAGAACTGACAAATGTTAAGGTCCTATACCAGGAAGGCCAGCTATCTCTAGTTCAGACCACAACGACAAGCAGGAAGCAAAGTAAAGTTCAGGGCATAGCTGTGGCCAGGTAATATCTGACTGGGTGACAATGTTATGGGTTCAGATTGTTATTTTTCTTCAATCCTAAGGTATGGGTAAGCATCTTCCTTTTGCTGGAGGTTTAGGGATGGTTCATAATTGGAGTACCATTGTATACATATGTCTCTGGCTCCTGAATAAAGAACTATGTGGCAGGACTTAAAAGAAGATGAAAGAAGTCAAGAAAAGCATGTTATCTTGTCCAGGTAGAGGTGACCTCAATCTTAGTAGGCAATGACTTTGGCCAGGAGGTGCTCTATAAGTGTAAATTCTAACATTTCTGGAATAAGAAAGGAGAATGTTTTCTCAGTTTCACCACCATCTGTTCACGTCAGCAGCATGTGGCTGTGGCTTCAAGCTCCAGGTGGTCTCTGGTGTCATGATGTATGCTCCACCTACTTCCTTGGACCAGCTTGACATGGCCAGAACCTCCCACCAACTCTTAAACCCCTGGACCCTCTCTGCATCTGTTGAGCTATCTGCTGTGTTGTGACTCTTGCCCATTCTTGTTCCTACTTAGCTTTGACTTTGATGCCATCTTCATCATTTTCAATTTGTTCAACCTCATTTCTTGTTTTGTTTTTTTTTTTTTTTGGTTTGTCTTTGTTTTTGTTTTGTAAAGCAAAGATAAAATGTTTATTCTCTTTGACATTTTTTTTTAGTCTCATTTCTCCTGAGTTATTAGTGGCCCAATTCTCCAGTGCCTCTTGTTGTTGAAAAGCTCTCACAATTCTCTCAAACCCACTGCCACTTCGTTATCTTCTCTTGCTCTTCTCTGGAAGTCTTAAGTGTGGCACCAGAGTTTTCTTTTATCCACTATTCTCATCTTCAGATATAATAGTAGACACTTTACTGTTCCAAGATTGCTGGGCAGTGTCTTGTACAATGGAGAGATTCAACCAGTGTTGGATAAATCTTTCCCCTCTTATTGAATGCATAGACTCTTATACCAGCACTTAGAATGTTCTTATACATGTTTTCTTTTCAATAACCTGTATGCATGTATATGGTTATCTGAATCTGGGCTTCCTCAAAAAGACTCACAAAATCATTGATTTCTTTCTGGATCTATGATGTTGACATGCCTTTTTATCTTTGCCTGTCAGCTCAGGAAGCTCTTAATGATATATTTTTAATAAGTTGATGGATGAGGGGCAACAAGATGGCTCAGCAGTCAAATACACTTGATTCTAAACCTGGTGAACTGAGTTCAGTTCCTGAGACCCACATTGTAGAAGGAGTGAACTGATTTCCATAAGTTGTCCTCTGATTTCCATAAGTGTGCCAGAGCATGTGCAGTCTTTCTCCACAGAAAACAAAATAACTTCAAAATATCTACAACACACATTGACAGGTAGCTTTAGATGGCTTCCAACTGAGACCATCTCAATTTCTATATCTCAGTAAGCCAGGAGTAGAAGAGGGTTTATGGTAGCTAGAGAGTGAGTGTTTATCTCATGCACAGGAACTGTGCTAGAGTCTCCAGATGCAAAGACAGCTGGAATCGGGAATGGGAATGAGGAAGATGTTGCTTTGCAAGGAGCCACAAGAAGCTCCAGCCAAAAGTTACATGTTCACCCTGGGTTGGAAGTAGTCTCCAAAGCATGGCCTTGTCATTATTTTTCATCCATGCCTGGCTTGTTTTTCTTACTAGGTCCATGCTAAATATAAATGGAGACAACAGAGCTGAAGGTATATTGAATGAATAAAAGCACTCTACTATTTCCACATTGAGAAACAGTCACTGACTCAATAGCTAAAAAAGCTGGTACAATGGACGGAACATTTGTTTACTGAGGATCAATAGAAGTAGTTGTTTCTGGAAATAGCCTGGTGTTTGCTGATTACCATTAGTTACCATTACCAGTCTAATGCCTTCCCCTCTAATATACCTAGAGATTTGTGATGGAATTAGCTATGCAAATTGAATTCTTAAAAAAAAAAAGCTCTACAAACCTGTATGTTATATTTATAAACTTTACATTGTACTAAAGTCAGCAAATGTCACAGAATTAAAATCAGTAAATGCAAAAGTGGAGGTTTCCATGGCAACTGTAACTACCCATATTGCATATAAAATGGAATGTACATTAGGATTTACATTTAATCGTCTATTAGTAGGGGGAAAAACGGTCCCATATAGAACAGGTGCAATATGGATTTGTTTGTGTGCCTAAAGCAACATTTTATCTTTTAAACTTTAGGTTTCATCTGCAAAAAACTCCTATATATATATTCAAATTTTAGGTTTCTCTAGAGAAGGTAAATTAAGTAAAAAAAAAAAATTAGTGAATATTAGGACAGAAAGAAGGGTATATCCCCAGAGTTCCATGCTGCACAGCACTGCTGTCTAAGCTAGCAGTCACCTTGGTAGCTTTCATGGAATGACAGACACAGATGTTAATTGTATGTGAAATTCACACTTAGGGTACTTATGAACAATGTCAGTGGGGGCATTGTCACTTCATCTTCACTTTCAGTCCATCTAACATGATTTGGGGACTCTTGAGTTGATTGTACAAGGACATATGGGAATATGGCAGGATTGGAGTCCCATATGTATGTCAGAGACCAAGCTCACCAGAGTTTTGCCTCTGGTGTTCCTGTTGAGTTTTGTGTCTTGTGCTGATGGGTCTGTTGCCTAAAACTAAGGTTCTGGGGCCCTGCCTTGTCTTGCATCAACTGACTGTGGACCAAAGAGGAGGATGCTGAGCATGCTGCAGTGGCATGAATGTGGTGCAGGCTGCTTTCAGGCAAGCATCTCCAGAAGTTAAGCTCTGACTTTGACTTGTCATGCCTGAGAATGCAGTCTTTGCTTGAGTGCTGGCTCCTTAGACTCAGCCCTCCCTTCTGGTGCAGGGTTCAGAGGCAATCTCAGCAATACTGTTCTTCCCCTTTCAGATCAGTGCACATAAGATGACTGTATATAGAGTATCTGCAATGGAATAGAATTTTCCTTTATAAAATTGGAAGAAGTTCTGCTAGTGACTAAACATATGATTCATGCAAAAATATGGTTGATTTAAAAAAATAATTTCAAGTAAAATCAACCCTAAGTTTTTCTTATCCTTACAAACTTTAATATTCTTTTGTATTACTTGGCTTTGCTCTAAACTCCCTGTGTCAGAAGGTCTTCAGAAGGTTCTTGGCTTATTATTTCATAACTATGGCAATTAAAATTGATCTGATGTCAATCATTTAATTTTTTTACATAGTTTTAGGAATAGAATTCCATTATCTGGTTACACATAGATCAACATGCTGAGAGCCAGAAGCTATGTACTGATCACATCCCCTTAACGGGATTGTATTTAATATCTTCTTGATGTTAAGTCTTTCCCACATCACTTTCTGCTGTTTCTCTAGGTGTGACCCACTTCCCTTCCCAGTGGCTATTTCTTGGCAACTTTAACTGCACTTGCTTTATGGTCCATCCTACTATTTGCTTATTTTTCCCTGTCTGGTGCCCATGATGGTCTGCTCCCCCCTAGCTTGTATTTTGATATTTCTGCCACCTTTTCTTACCACACAGGACTATCATTTTATACTCACAAAGAACCATTTTAGACTTAGCTGGAAATATTCTTATCAAATGTCATTCCTATGCATCCGTATACATGGCTAAAAAACAAAACAAGTTGCCTAAGCATTGCAAAAATTTACCATATACAGAATTATTTTTGACTCACTTATCCAGAATTTTCCAAGTAAAATAACCTGTGCACCATCACAACCATTGGTGAAAACACTATTTTTCAAGTAATCTATGGATGATTCTAGGGTATGAACAGGTCCTGCATTATCTAGTCCTTGGTTAATATTCAATTCCATCGTTGGCAATGTAATGTATCTTGCTGGATACACGTTCTGCCTGACTCCTAACCTTAAATATTTGATTGGGAGAAGCCAAAGAGTGACCCATCTTTGCCTCCCACTTTCTTCCTAGCCACTTTCTCCTTTTAGGTAAGTTATGATACCTCAGTTATTAACATTTGCATATGCATAATGACCACAATGCCTTGGCAAAGAAGGTGGATCAAAAGGTATGATTGTAAAGCATACCTTTAGGTATTGGATGGATATTGAGGAAAACATACAATGCTATCATGCCTAGGCATTTTACACAACATTGCTGTCTTGTTGCCTTCTTTATTCCTAAAACATATTCTAAGCGTTTTTAGTAAGTGTGATATAAAACTGGACTTGAACGTTTAAATGCTCGTCAGCTTCCATGTTATAATGATATGTATAATAAATACCTTTTGATCTTGTGATATAATTTTATCATACATTTTTTTTTTCCGCAAAAGACCATGGTTTTGCAAGGCTTGTCTGGTTCAAGGAAGGAGGTGATGTTTTAAGATAATATTCTCATGCTGTCATAAGCCTCACTGTCAAAAGCAAAAGTCCCCCAAGTATTTTATCTGATGGATATTAATCATATGTAATGTGTCCATACAAGAGAATCTATAGGTAGGAACAGATGGTCACTTACTAGAGTAGAGATGAATCCTACCAGCGTGCTCGCCAAAGAGGCTCACCTCAGAAGACTATACATGTGTCTTCTTGTGTTATTAAAAATATTAATGAAAAGTTAAAATTACTGTGAAGAAAAGGGAAGTGACATCAGAGACTAGGGCTATGATGGTATGACTTTTTGATCAGAGACCCATGTACATCTGAGAATGGTTACCTCTGATGTGCTGGTAGATGATGTTTAACAGCCAGATGTGGTTTTTTTTAAAGCACATTAAATATACCTACTTCAATTTACTGTCTGTATTTTAATGATAGAAAGATGCATTTTACAGCTTAGGAAAAAAGAAGAAAATGCACAGTATTCTTTATTCATGTTATGTATCCAGATAGCTTTCCCCACCTGCTTTTATTGATTTTTTTTTCACTGAACTTTAGTAGTCATAGCCAAACACTAATTTTAATTGGTGAATAAGCATAGATCTGACAGGAATACTGACAGATAGTTTCTTTTACTTCAATAAACAAGGAAGAAAAAAGTGAACATTGTTGAGGTGAATTTTCAAACGCCATTCATTCATCAATGACAAGGGTTACTGTTTATTCTAACATGGGCTCTAGTTCTCAAATGCCAGAAGACTGTTCCAGCCAGTCTTCTGTTATTCGCCGTGTAATGGCTCATGGCACAACACATTTTTTTTCTACTTAATCTATATTATTAACATTTTCTCATTACATCTATTTTTAAATCCAGACGACCAACAAAATTTTGTCAATTTCTAGTATGAACACGAGTACATCTTGATTTCTGATGGAATTATATCCTCACAAACCTGTCACCAGTTGAAATATCCTGGAAAGAGAAAACATATTTAATACACTTAAACTTCTTCCAATCACCATGTGGCCACACAGTATGCATGCGCAGAAGGGTTACCTGTTTCAACTGGTGGTCTCAGGGCTGACCTGAAGTTTCATCTCACTAGCACCACCTCGCAAGCCTATGGGAGGATCTGAATTCAAATCCCACCTACAGTTTCTCTCAAATGTATATTGCTTCCATACCATCATCAAGCCGAAACACTATACATCAAGATATCATTATTTGATGACCATTTATATTCCTACTAGAGCCAGCTCAAGCCATCAACCTGATTTCACAGAACACGGGGTTGGGGAAGAGATGCGCAATGTTATAGTGTATTCCCACCACAGGTGCATCAGACACAGCTAACCACAAGAGCACCTGTAATAAAATGTACCAACACACCTGGGGAATTTTGTTTCCTTATTAAATAACTTTCTTTTTTTTAGAATATGCAAAATTTTAATAAAGAAGTTGATATCTAGTGCAACAATGAAGGATAGGCACGATTGCCTCAAACAATAGAAAATACATCTTTTTAAGATCATCATGAACATTAAAAAAATAAATTTATTGCTGAGAGTTATGTTGAAGGATAATGGCAACTGAATCAGAAAAAAATGCCCTAAAGTTTAGATGGGAGAGAAATCCCTGTGCACCTGAGTACCACAGGCAGATATTTGAGGAAAGAGTCTTGCCAGCCCAGGAAGCAGTGTGTGGCTTCCGGTGGGGTTCCAAGGAGTCAGTGAACTCGGAGCAGGCGCTGTGAGAGAATAGTTTTTGTGTGTGGTAGATTGGCAGCTTGGAGTAGTGCAACTCCAGACGAGGACACGCCCATCCTCAGGAACTTTTCTCAGCAGAATGGCCAAGACCCTGTCAGTCTCTTTAAAAAGCCACTTGCCTCGTGGGCATCCCTTTTCTGTACGATGGGGACGTTGAATGGATCTGATGTTTAAATGTTCAAATCTGGCAATCTTGGAATCTCAGTAAGGAAAGTAAAATCTCTTTGAGTCACGGATGCGATGGGCTCTGCTACCTGCGGACTCTGTCTCCATGGCTAACGCATAGCTTTTCTCACGCTTCCTTAACACTGGCAAGGCACTGGTTACTCTTTCAGATGTGGTGAGGTTACTGAGTCTTTGGTACCTGCTAGCTTCATCTTGCGGTTGAATGGTCCTTCTCTGCCAGTGGTGAATAAGTAACTCCACATCCTGCTTTGTCCAGGAAAGCACTTGTGGAGAGTAAGGTGCAGCCGCGCTCACTTCCATGGTTGTTGCTGACTGATATCTCCATATGGTCCCTTACACCGGGTCTGTGTCAGTCACTCTGAACAAACAAGTTCGAGGGATGGAGATGGTGAGTTAGGAAAGGCTGTAGGCAGAGTAACAACGGGAGCATGATGCTTTTGGATCTCCACTGCGACTCTCTAGATCATTCACACCTTCAGAACTTGAGATAGACCAGTCTTCCTCAACACGCACAAGAAGATGATCAAAAAAGTCCCTGGGGGAAAACGCCAACTCTTTACTGGTCACAATCAGCTTTGGACTCCAGGTTTGCCTCTTGTGAAGTAGGAAATTCCTAATTCAATTAAAAAACACAATGCTCAGAATAACCCATACTCGAGTGGTTAAAATTTCAGGACCTTATACTAGACTGTGCTTCATTTCAGGGCAGCCATGTCTCTGTCCAGTCACCTGGGTATGAGGTGGTTTCTTCATTTTGAAACACAACATGATAGTAACAAAAACAATCTTATCCAGGCCATCTTGGAGTGTAATAAATACAAACTGTTGGATGGTGCCTTTTGGCTACCTCCAGTTCAGAACAGTCAGCATAACAAGGTCTATCTTTCTCATATACTCAGGTATTTTTGAACTGTGATCTAAAATGTTCATATTGGCCTAATTTAAATTATAAAGTATTGTATTACTTCTGTGTTTGGGGGAAGTTATTTAAACTCTCCAAGTCTTCACTTCTTTACCTGATGCCAGAGATGATAGTAACCTTAATTTCAATTTTAAAATATTCTGCTACTTGTGTGTTTTGAGAGAAGTTATTTAAACTCTCCGAATCTTCTTTGCCTGGTGCCAGAGATGATACTAACAGCAACCATAGCAAGAACTATGCCTACCTAATAGTTTGGTTCAGAAGTAAATGAAGCAATTTTTCTGAAGCACAGAGGCACTTAGGACAATTGGGAGCACCAGCTGTGATATTCAGTATGATCGGTGATGTCATTATCATCAGGATCATCAATAATATCACTGTCCTCAACATCACCACCGTAATCATCACCCCTACTAACATCATCTACTTCTTTGCCATGAAGATCAATCTCATCACTGTGCTAGCCAGTCTTTTCTTTGCTAAGACAGACACCTGAGAAAAACAAGGGAGGAAGTATCTTGATTTACAATTTCAGCACTTTCCATCCATGGTCACTTGGTAGTTTTACCGAGTCTGCGGTGAGACGAAACATAGTGAAATTCTTACAGTGAAGTCAATCTCATAGTGGTCAAGTCAGGGAAGACTAACAAGATGCCAGGACCCAGGTACAACCTTCAAATCCACATTTCCCTACTGAAGAGATGGCTCAGCAGTTAAGAGCTCTTGCTGCTCTTACAGAGAGCCTCAGTTGATTCCAAGGACCCACACTGGGTAACTTACAACAGCCTGTAACTCTAGTTCCATGAGATCTGACAGCTTTTTTCTGGCCTCTGCAAGATACCTTCAGATATATGGTGCAGATTAATCCATGGAGGTACACACACACACACACACACACACACACACATATACACACACTAACTAAATTTAAAACAAGATCAAGCTATTTTCTCTAATAAGTCCCTATTACTACGACCTAAAATTCAAATTTTGAGTCATCAGTGCGTGAATCATTGGAATGTAGTCAGACTGGTAAGGAAAATTAACCATCACAAGGGCTTTGCGTTATTAGAAGACTCTGCAAGTTTGCTTTGGTCCCAGAGTTGGTTTATTTCCTGAAGAGGTGTAGGTGTTGAGCAGTACTGACTCTGGTAAGACTCTTTACAGGTAGTAGTATTTGCTGTGCATTTTAATCAGGAAAATTCACTCAGCTAGACATGTATTGATTTGAATTCCAGCATTTTAAACTGTGCCCCTAGAACCTGAGAATTTGATTTTGAAACAATTAGTGCTCTTGAGTAATGATATATTGTCACTGTCAGGATACCCTGAGTGTAGACTACGTTTGGTCCTTAGTCTTGCTAATGTTTTAAAACTTGGAGATTCTAGTCAAATTTATCGTGTTTACTGGGCCTCAAATTGACACCAAATGAAATGAAGTGAATATTACCTTCATAAATAAGCTAGCCAGCTAAGGTTCATTTAAATGATTAATCCGTGTGTACCTTGGGAAGCTTAGGATGAAAATTTTCCTTTATCTTGATTTGAGTGATGGCAAGTTGATTTCACTTCAGGTGACAACCCTAACAGACACCAGCAGATTGTTCCTGAAACTGTCAGATTAAGACAGGGATAAAATTCGGTCACTGGTTACTGATATCTGTCCTGTACATAGATGTGCCCAAGGCAGGCATTCTGTCTTAGGACAACATTGTATTAAAAGGTCTTACAGCTATCTGATTACTGAGTATGGTACCATCTTTCCACGAACATCTTGAAATCTTAGTGCTACCGGGATCTTCTGCAAGTGAGTTACTAGGGCTTATTTTTCTATTTCCATGGGTAGCAATTTTCTGTCTCTCTCCAGTAACCTGTCTTTACCTAGAAAACAGCACCACTTTGCAAACCACCTGCTTTACCTGCTGCTCCCTTGGTTTCTATTGTTCCATATTGTCATGGAAAACATCAGTCTTTGCTTATGAATCTGTTATTAGCTAGGACTTTGCAGGCACAGCTCAGTGATAATGGGCGTGGGGGGGGGTGGAGTTCAATGTGTGTGAAGTGGAATTAGATAAATTAGATGGGATGCAAGTTTGCTCATTCCTATGACTGCCAATGAATACTAGCCATTGGTAGCATCTGAGCTGGAATACTCATTGTCCAGAACACTTGCACAACTCTTCTTTGGGCTCTTTTCTTCATCATAATGTGGTGGCTCTGATCCCAGGGCATCAACCATCTAATAGACACTATGTCTACCAGAAGCCATATAGCCATATTGCCTCCTAAGGCCTACTCTCAAGCTATCACATCTTAACAGTATAAACATATCTATATGTTTACATTTTTATGTATAACACACACACACACACACACACACACACATATATATATATATATATCCCTGATGTTGTCACTGAAACATGGGAGGCTTAGCACCCACCCATTCTTTTCACCCTACCCTGGCATTGCCCTACACTGGAATATTGAGCCTTCACAGGACCAAGGGCCTCTCTTCCCATTGATGCCTGACAAGGCCATCCTCTGCTACATATGCAGCTAGAGACGTGGGTCCCTCCCTGTGTACTCTTTGGTTGGTGGTTTAGTTGTAATTAAGTTTTTCAATTACTCTTCATTTTATTCATTGAGGCTTGATCTCTCAATTGAACCTGAGACTTGCTCATAAGGAGGTTTTATCAAGCCAGTTTGCTCAAGGGTCTCACCTTTGCATTTTGATCCCTAGAATTGCATATTGGCTTTCACGACCGACCGTCTAGCATTTTTATAGATTCTGGGGTTCCAAACCCCAATCCTTATGCTTTAGGTGGCAAATGCTTTACCTACCAAGCCATCTCCTCAGGCCTTGTTATCTATATTTTTATGAACCTACACATGAACAGTGTGTGTCATGTTTTATTTTCTAGATTGATGCCTTTTTACATACTGATTGCTTTCAAATGGTCCTTAGGAATGAATCTACACAATAGCCTTCCCTTTCTCTGGATCTCCAGCCCTTCCCAGGAGTAGAAAACTTGTTAGACTAGAGCAATTCTTGCACTTCTGTGCAAAGATAAGGTCTTTGAAGAAAAATTAAATGACCCTGAGAGGCACTGTACTTGGGTACTGATTTAGGAAGCCTGTCTGAGGGAACAGAAACTTGCACTGAAGTAAGCTATCTTACAGAGAGGTCTGTCAAAGAATGGCCTAGCTGGGGAAGGCAGTGGACACAAAGGCGGGATGAGTCAGGAATATCCCTGCATCCTTTTTTTTTTCCAGCATGAAATTCAATCATTCCCCAAGTGCCTGATGGAGCAGAGACTGAACATTCTCTTGAACACTGTATTTATTTATTTATTTATTTATTTATTTATTTATTTATTTATTGCATGAGGCTGATTGAAGAAAAATGAAATGGAGATATCTCCCTTCTATTGAGAGAACTGTGGTTCCCTGTGTGAGGACATGTACCCCAGGTAGAAAACCCTTCTTGCTGAGCCTGTGACTTCTCATAGGAGGAAGCTGGGGATCCTTGTTGCTGTGGCGTTGGTCCGGTCATCAGACTAATTCAGGCCATCAGCAGAAGGAGTTTTGCAAGTATATCTGCAGGTCCCGGGAAGAATGCATGGACTTTCAGCATATAGGGGTCAAGGAAGTCAGGTTATAAGGCCCAGTGCACTCAGAACCCCCCAGAGGCATCTCAATACAGCCAAGTGAAGCTCGATGATGGACCACTGTGACAGAGATGTCTGCAGTTTCCTTGTCTGGCTTGCAGATTCTTTTCTATTTATTCCTGGTGCCTTGGGAGAGATCTTTACTACTCCGGTGAATATAGGGTCACTGTAGTCTTCTGCATTTACTTCAGACTATTTACATTTGACCTGTGTAGATCATCTAGCACCAAAAAAGTAGAGATTTAAAGTTCATTTTATATGTGTAAGAGAAGCCCATGCAACCTGATTTGTTTAATGGAGTCCTCATTACCGTGTTGAAGGCCAGAACTGGATTTGGATATAATGAGTCACTCTTTGATTTCCTCCTGTGTTTGTTTGCCCGTTTGGCTCTTACAGAATTTACTCTGAATTTTTAGTCTGACAGTCTAATAGACTTGTAAAATGAAAAGGTGTTTTCCAGTGTGTTTGCCAGGGTAGAGTCACCACTACAAGGAAAACCTTAGAATCTTACTGCCTCAGTAAAAACCCAGGGTCCTTTCCCCTCTGCCTCTCACTGACTTGTATATGAGCTGTTGGGACCAGTGATCAAATCCTCCCAATGGAAGATCCTGGTGATCCTGGTGCCCTGGCCCAGGGAAGCTTTAGTCTCTGTATTCAAGCAGTCAACTACCAAAAAGGCTTGTGAAGGGGATGCAAGCAGGCTTAGAAGGGGCACCCACTGTGTTTACCTCCTACTTCACAGAACACAGTCATATGGCTCTACCTCTAGCCAGAAGATATGGACAGCGTAGTCTAGAAGTAGTTAGAGACAGATATCATCTCTGGCACAAAGTATTCAGCTCCCCAGTAGCCTCAGAACTGATGGGTGTGGGAGACAATTAGCAAAAAAGGCACATTGTCTAGTCCACAGAAGACCAAAGAGCAAGACAGTCTGCTCTTTGCCAAAGCCCCCAGCCCTGGCCTTCTGTGCACCCCTGTTTAGGGATCTGCAGTGGAGCGAGTCCAGGGTGAAAGGAGACCGAAGCAAGCATGACAAATGCTCCTCTCATTCTGCCTTTGCTACCTTTGGCACCCTTTCAAAGAAGAATTAAATTAATACCTTGTTGATTTGTAACTCTTGCCCTTTAAGCATGTAAGCGCTCCTCACGCTGGATGTCAGCCTCATTAGTCAATACATCAATACTCTTAAGGAGTCTGCTCACTTTGCTAATAAAGCCAAGCCTTGGTTGCTTTTTTTTCATCAGTCCATGGCTGAGCTGGTACCCTCTGTGACCTGGTGCATGTAGGCAGGCCCAGAAGCATGGGTAGGGGTGGGGAGCTTTGCTAGGCTGTCAATGGCCTTCTGTGAGCTCTTCCGTTTCCACGTCCTCTTCCTTTTCCTGGTAACCAACCTTTGTAGGGCTTGGCGTCTTTCTACACCTTCCACAAAGAATATCCAGTTTGCTGGACGTCAGGGGCAGGAGATGGTGGCTTCGTGCCCATTTCTTTTATCGTTGGTTTAATGATTCCGATTTCCTTATATTCCCGTGGGAAACTGAAAGCCTTTCAGAAAGCATTAATGGCTACAAACCATGTGAGTTGCTGATAGGGCTGTTAAGTCACAAGGGCCAGAGCCAGAGCCACTGTGCTTTTGGATCCACACAACTAGGCTAGTGCTATAGTTACATTGGGATCAACCTTAGATTCCAAATATTTAGGGGAGAAATCTAAAAGCCAAAAATGGAAGAAAAATAGAGCATTACTTAGGACTTGGAGGATTACGCAAGTCTTGAAAGATTTTAGTTCTATTTCTATCTAATACATGGAGAAATTATACCCCAAAGAATGAACCCTGTCTTATGAACGATTTCCTTGGGCTAGTACTAATGGAAAGATGAAAGAAATTGTCACTAGGAACTCACTTTATAGAAGCTCCCTCATGTCCTTTTTCTTCTTACAGCAACCTTGTTAGGGATAAGCAGCATGCTATCTTGCAAAGGAAGAAGTTAAAGTCTAATTTGATGCCGTAACTTGACCAAAGTCAAGGCTTAGATCAACTGATTGGACAGTGAATTTACTCCTCTACTCACTCTTGAGTATGCTGGGATAGCCACAGCCTGGTCCTACCTATGATTAGCAGAAGTGGGTTAGAGGCCAGTGGAATACTGAAGGAGTAGGGAGGAGGCTGGAGCTAAGCTTTGGCTTTTAGCAGCATGGAAGGGCTGTTGTCCCTTCTGTAGTGTATATTCTTTGATCTCATCTGATTGGGGGGGTCGGCACTCAGCGTTTTGCTTGTTCTAACCATAGGAAGAGCTATGGACATCCAATGAGTAGAAGCTAGAGATGCTGATAAACATCAGACAGGATGTAAGATAGTCCTTCAGCAGTGAATTAATCCACTCAGTGTCTATGGAACTGTCCTGGAGAGACATGACTCCAATGATTAGGAGTGTTGCTAGCTGGACCATGACTCACAGTCATATTCTTTTTATACCTCTGTTGATACCTTTGTGGACTGTACCCAGTTTTCTTCATCTGTACAGGTGATGAAATAAGACAATAGAAAGAATGTGGAGGTAGGAGGGATATATTTAGAAACATTCCAGCACTCAATTTCATACACATGCTCTTTATATATTTATATTCTAGCCAGAGAGTAGCTCTCCATACCCTAACAAAGATACTTGCTTTGTTCAAAGGCCTTCTTGTGTAAAGACTCCTAGAAAATAATGTAAAGTTCATTTTTTCATAACTGTAAAAATTATCCTGTGTGTCCAGCCTTTTTACTGGACATATATGGACTTATGAGGTCATGACCTACGGTAGCACCCAGGTCACCATGCTGATGAGTATAAATTCATCAACACTGTCTTAGTTCTTAGCTGTGGATGGTTGTCCACGTGACTTCAGTGTTATAATAAAACGTCTGCCCTGGAGTATGTACTCATTGAATGAAATAGTCACAGAACACTGTGGAGAAGTCAAAGAGTCTGTGACTGTGGTAAATCGCTGTTTTTGTTCAGCTTTGCTCTGCTTTTATAGAAGAACTAACTAACAATGGAGACGTTGAGTTGCCCATGACACACAGCTGATGGGGTGGCAGCCTTAAGCCTTGTTTATGAGTGTGGACATTTCAGAACAGACTACTCCATCATTCGGGGGATCAGCATTCAGAGATGACAGACTGCTATTTCCCTCCGTTTGGCCAGATGGATCAGTTAGAGAAGGACTTCTGAATATAACACAGATAACCAGAGATCCAATGAGCTCAGCTGTGGGAGCCATTTAATGTTCTTTGTGACAGTGTTGCTACTATTCCCTAGAAGACACCAGGGTTCTGAATTGGGCTGAATGTGTTTTTTTTTTTTTTTTTTTTTTTTTTGTGCTACCTCTCTTAGAGAGCTCCTTAGAATTACATGCTACGAAGTATAGAAGTATAGCAGGAAATGACCTCACAGAGGATGGGAGGGTTCTTTACAAGGACACCAAAATCTTGCCCATCTTTCTGTGTTTGCCTCAGCAATCCATGGATATGAGGGTAATGTCTTCAGACAACTACATTCAGTTCATTCTAATGTTGGAAATTAAGCAGGCATTCTTGGAATGGGCAGGCCTTTTGTGTCCTCCCTTCATCAAACTCTGAGAAGACTTCTCTGTCCAATGAGATAAGAACTTATCAGGAAGTTGTAGACAAAGAGAAATATTTTTAAAATGCTGCATTTAAGATTTTACATAGCACCTAACCAAATTCAAAGAGCTCCCATAACGTCAGTTATTCTCTGGCTTTATTACCAACATCTCTGGTATTTCATGAAATTACATTTTCATGAAATATGGTAAGATTCTCAACAAATGTTGCTTCACTTAGACTTTGAGTAATTTGTGTGCCTCCAACTGACTGTGTAGCTCAGGGAGAGACTTCTTCCTCTGTGGTTCTCATGTGTTCAGTAAAATGTAGATAACCCTTCCGCTGTATTCAGGTTCTCAGTGGCAAGTCTCTGAGTGTGTGGCTCTTGACAAGTCACAGTTACTGTCTCCAAAGTGAGAGTACAAGGAAAAGCCCCAGCAACTGGTGAGGATCAAAAGAAAAAGAGCGTAGTTCACATCTCACTCTCATTCTCACATAGATACTGAGGAGGGGAGAGTAGAAACAAGCTGGTGTAGAGTGTGCTGGTATTGTCAGCGGTGTTCATAAAGAATCAAGGGCCTCTGTGGAGCTCGTGCTCTGTATACCCATCACTCAAAGAATTCTGCTGGGACAGAAGTTCAAGTGGTAAAATGTCCCAAAATGGGCCCTTTGCATTTCCTGTAGTATAATCAGGAGTGGGACCTCTAAGCAACAGAGTGAACATCCAACACTCATCATTCACCTAGAGTATGCTAAGCTCAGTTTCCTTGTCTGTAAAATGGGAATAGTATAAACCATGGTAGTGCTTCAGTGAACCATAGCAGAATTCTGTGCTTAATAATATCCTAAGAGATAGCTTTCTTTAAAAGTATGGTGATTCAACAAGGTTCCATTTGATTTCATGAAGCAATTACCAAAATATTGTTTTAATAATTAATCATTTATTACACAGATAAAACAGAGAATAGTCGTTATATTTGCCCCAGAAAGTTTTACAATTAGCAAAAGTTTTTAATGGATTCAGTAGAAACAT
The DNA here is from genome assembly GCF_978045245.1 of Mus caroli. Classification (NCBI taxonomy): domain Eukaryota; kingdom Metazoa; phylum Chordata; class Mammalia; order Rodentia; family Muridae; genus Mus; species Mus caroli. The sequence continues at coordinate 47,234,307 of NW_028227259.1, read as the reverse complement.
ATTGTTAAGAACATGCAGTAATATGCAATAATGCAGAAGCACATTGACGCAGTTTGTGTAGTTCAATAAATACTGTATTGGTTTCAGGATGGAAAGAGGATGTTGCCGAAATAATTGTGATGTGATAGCTTAAAAAAATAACAGCAACAATAGGCCAGTGTGCAGGCCAGCAGGAAGCTACAACAATACCCCCACCTTTTTCCTGTACCTTGCCTGAGTTCCTTCAGGCGACACAGATAACCGATGGGCGATAACGTCCAGGACTGGCTTTGGTGCCCATGGAAAATAGAAGAATTAGTGTCAAACTGTTATCTGATCAGAAAGTGGACACAGCAAACGCCCTTTCCATGCTGTGTTTAAGGAAAGTCCCTTGTGGGCACAAAGTCCTCTTTCCTCCTGAACTGTTCCTCCAACTGCTCAGAGGAGACTTATTCTTTGGGGCATTCAGTGTGGGGTCAGTTCTTGCCTGGTGTGCAGTGCATCTTGGGAGCAGTGCACACAATGTGTTACTATCTGCAAAGAGCAATTTGGGGGCCACCAAAGAACTTTGCACTTTCATTGTATATGCTCATGTATTATCCTGCAAAGCTCAAAAGTGGCTGAGTTCTGCAACCTCCCATAGAGCCTCAGTTTCCTCAGTTGTGCATGGACCATATTGATGTTATGCATATCTGATTGGTTATTATGGGGCTTGTATGAGAATATGCTGGTCAAATGTTTAGCCAGCCACACATTGGGTACTGTTTGCTTGCTGTGTGTCAGTACTCAATAGCCACTTTTAATAGTAGCAGGTCTGACAGTGGTAAATGAACGCTGCATCAATGTGTTTACTGAACAGTCAACATTCTGAACATCATGTTAGGCTGGGCAGAATGGAGAGAGATGGTACTCAAGCAACATGCACAAGGAGTGTGAGAAGTAGCAGAAAGAGGCACATATGAGTATAGACTGAGATGTGTGTGTGTTTGTGTGTGTGTGTAAGTGCATGTGTGTATGTATATGTTTGTGTTTGTGTATGTGTGTGTATATGTGTGTGCACATGTATGTGTATGTGTATATGTGTGTGTGTGTGTGTGCATTTTGCTTGTTTAGATAGTGAAGTCAGAAAACGCCTTGCCTGTGAGGGGACATTAGACCGTAGACATCACAAAAGGAGTATGGCCAACATTTCAGTGTCCTGTCAGAGGGAAGAGCCATGTCAAAGCTTTACAGGCAGTGGAAATGTCTTTGTTTGTCATGGAGAATTGCAAGAACCTCTGTGTCCCTAGAACAGGGGGAACCATGTCACCTTTCTCTAGACACAGGGGGAAGACATATTGTAGGCTGGCAAAAGTAGATTCAAAAATATCAGTCTGGAGACAGGATGGGAACAGTAATGATGGATCTGGCCAAGTTCACTGAGTAAAAGTGTAAAAAGACCCATTGCTGACCAATCCCTAAGTACCTTCTGATCTACAGGGATAGAGGACAAAACAAGGAAGCACTTATGACTTCCAACATCCCAGGTTCTATGCCATATGTTCCCTTGGTACATGTCTGTAAGCAGTGCCAATTACAATGTTAGTGTTCTATGAGGTTAAAAAGAAAAGGTACCTTGACAGGCTGGCACAGTAAACAAACGTTTGAGAGATAGAAAGAGAGATACAGAGAAACAGACAGAGAGACTTTCTTTTTAAACTGTCTGAAAATTTTGAATAGGCAAAGATAAAATCAGGGGTTCATTTTGAGGCGTCTTTATAAGGAATTCAACCAACTCAAGTGTAGGGTTTAATGTCCCTAAACATTCGGTCATTTCTGGAATTGTACTACATAAAACAGTGCTATGGGGAATATTGTGTGTTAGTGGGGTGACCATGGCTGAGCTACTCATCCTGTCTGACTTCAGTTTCTTCATCGGTAAAGAAAAGAAACCAGTAGTGTTTACCATGGAGGACCAAGGAGGAAGTGGATTAAGGCAGTGATCAGAACACTGGATAAATGTGAGCATTTCTCCAAAGCAACTATTTCTGAGTAGTTACCAAGCTACACACCTGGGGAAGTTGTTAGACACTCTAAGAGGAGTCAGTTATGTCAGTCCAACACAGGAAGAGGTTCTCCAAAGATAATGTCTTTTAGATTGAGCACCACAACCCAGAATCCTAGCATCATAGTACAGCAAAGCTCAGAGAGGCAAGGGATTTTTAAAGTTTGAAAGGTCAAATACTGAGGGAGACACGTTCCTTGGTTACTCTTGGTTACTAGATTGTACTATTTGTTATATATGTCCTCCTTTTGTTTGTTTGTTGAATAAAGTTATAGTGGTCCTTGTACAAGGTTGTGTTTCTGGCTAAGTCTCTTGCAATGAATCTTGTCATTAGATAGGCATACATGATGTCTTTCCTTCATGGCCTTTTAGCTTGCTTGATTTCTTTCTTTCTTTCTTTCTTTCTTTCTTTCTTTCTTTCTTTCTTTCTTTCTTTCTTTCTTTCTTCCTTCGTCTCTCTCTCTCATCTATTTAAAATCAGCACGGTGAGTCCATTTTGATCCATAAAATATATACAATTTAAATATAGACAAGCTTTCCCTGGAGCATAGCCATGCCAGTGTATTTATACCTGCTCTGTGGCTGTTATTCCTCCAGCGGCAGGAGTGAGTAGTTAGAGACTGGTTCTGTAGAGGGCAAGACCTAAGGTACACACACACATTAGCTTCTTATTTGAGAGGGAGTGGATTCTTGAATCTTAGATAGTGCTAAACGTGAATTTTAATTTGTAAGTTAAACAAAGCAAGAGAATGATAGTAATGATAAGTAGTAATAAATAGAGTGATTATAACTATACAAGTGTCAACATTGCTACCCTGTGCTTTGGTGCCAGTATTCATAAGATTAAGGCCACTTGAATGCAAGCAGTGTGAGGTACTGACACTAGATCTGAGAACTAAGACTATTACTAAATGACAAACAAGCAGGAAGCATATACAGGGGGAATATGCTCTACAAAGAGATGATTCATGTCCTCACCAGCATAGATGAGATCTCATTACCACACTAGTCAGAACAGTCCGGAATTCTAATCTTCAGCAGAGATGGGATATAGCTTCGTTGGTAGAGTTCTTCCCCAGGCTGCACAAAGCTCTTAGTTTGATCCTCAGTGCCACTTAAACTGCATGGTGGTGCAGACCTGGAATCCAAGCACCTAGGTACTTAGGAGCTGGACCTTGGGGGATAAATTGAAGGTCATTACTCTTATCTACTTGTTCAGGGCCAGTTGGGGCTACTTGAGACTCTGTCTCAACGAGCGCACACACACACACACACACACACACACCACCACCACCACCACCACCACCACCACCACCACCACCACCACCACCAATTTAATATATTTGGAGCATTGTTGGCCATCGGGAACTGAAACTACAGAAAGCCGAGCCTTGAATGTAGAAATCCTGTATTTACTATCTAGTCATTATTGAAAAGCAATTGGCTAGCTCCTGTAATAGATAACCTTAAGAGGTTGGGGTCATAGTAGACAACCTATAGGTTAAAAGTATAGTTCAGTGTAGTATAGCTTCTGCATAGTTTGTATGAGCTCCTAGATTCACTCTCTAGCACCACCTTTACCCCTGCAAAAGGACACAGCTCATTGTACTTTGAAATGACTACAACAAGTTATGTTGCCTTCAATATTTGAAGCAGGAGAGTGTCTTCTTCCAGGTGTTACAACCTTGGAAGCGGTCCTTAGTGTTAATTTTGAAAAGTTTATCTAAGCTGATGGATCAAAAAATGCTGTCTCAATTTAAAATCCATTTATTTAATAAGGATTCCCAAGATTCTGGTATCAGGAGCTCAGAACATTTCCTTTTAAGAATATGAGGACTTAAAATCCTGTTGTTTGAGATTGGTTTGCTTGTGTGGTCACAATACCATTATTTTTCAGTAAGAAATAGGTGGATATTAATTTCTATGTTCAATCTGTTGCCATGATGTTTTGAGAAAAATAGAAATGTGTTTGGAAAGAATAGAGCACACTGATAGTCTCTTGAGGTAATTACAAACTTTCACCTGTGTTCCGGCACCAACTCTATAAATAGTTTCTTAAAGGTTGAGGAAGCTGAAAGTATGTCAGGGGTTTTGTGTTGTATTAGTAAAGTACATTAGTCTGTCTTATACTTTAACAGCTATTTTATTCACTTATGAATCGGTAATATCACGTAATGGTTATTTGGAAAATAGCTCATTGAGTTTTGCATATTTTCCAAATTTGACACATTTCATTATGCAATAGCAAAACAAACAAACAAACAAACAAAAAATAAAAACAAAAAAACGAAACAACATTCATTAGCCTCCCCATTGATCTCATTAGAAAATGAGCTCCCATATCTCCTGAACTCATCTAGAACTCACTCTCAACCTTCCTAATGTTGCGACCCTTTAATAACATTTCCTCATGTTCTGGTGACCTACCAGCCACATGATTATTTTCGTTGCTACTTCATAATTGTAATTTTGCTTCTATTAAGAATCACAATGTAAATATCTTCATTTTTTGATGTTCTTAGGGGATCTCTATAAGAGTCATTCGACCCCCAAAGGTTTTATGACTCACAGGTTGAGAACCACTGATCTAGAGACCCATGCGCTAAGTGTTTTAGGGCTCCCGTTCTTCCTCCTCTTTGCAAACATTTACCATATTTTGGCTTCTTGATAGTAGCCTTCCTAATAAATGTGCTGGTATCTCTCAATGGTTTTGATGGATTCTGGTGCCTAATGATGCTAAGCAGTTTTTTGTGTATCTGTTGGTCATTTTTATGTCTTTTTGGAGGAATGTCTTTGCAGGTCCTTTGCCTCGGTTTTTTGTTTTTTGTTTTCTTTATTTTAACTGAGCCATTTGCTTTTTCCATTATTGCCTCATATTTTCTTTACAGTTGTATATTAAGCACCCATCTGACACATAGTTTACAGATACCATTTTCTCCACCCATAGGCTGCTGCTTCATTTGGTTGCATTAGAAATTAAAATGAATAACTACAGAAATTATAATAACGCATATTCATAATGCTCATAGCACCTCATGCAAGAAAACATCTCCATTCCATTTGCAATAGAATGAAAGAATAACACTTTTAAAAGAAATCTTGATATTGGCGAGGAGAGGGCTTTCTTTGCTTGCTTACTACTGAAGAGCTGTGCTTCCTGCTCCTGTAACAGAGATGTGGGCACAAGTGTTACTGAAAGATGGTGTAATCTTTCCTTCTACCATCTTCTAAATTCTGTCCAATGAACATAAACCAATGTACTTCAATATTTACATGAAAGCCAGGATATAGTAACCACTGTTTCTTAAAATATTTGGATCACTAATTTGATTTACATAATCCTGACTGACTTTCACTTTGTTATATTTAGCCCAAGGAAAGTAAAGATTTGGCCTGAAAGAAACCAGTAAAAAGGATTTAAAACAAATGTTACTCTTACATCAAATTCATAGAAAAATGAGTTCATGAAATACTAAAAATAGTAATGTCAAATTAGAAGAAGCTAGAGCAAGCTAATTTTCTAGGTATCTTTTTTTCTGGAGTTATGTATATATATCCCCTGCCACAGATCTTATCAATGAAATGTGTAATCAGAAGTGATGGTGAACGTTCGTAGAGCATCTTCTGTCCAGATATTTCTTGAGATACTTTATGAATGAATCTTTCTACATGTAGGCATTCGTAGCTTGGCCCATGTGTGTGAAAGTTCCCCATGCTAACAATGCATTTCACTGTGTGTGAGGGGGAAGGAGCCATCCTGTTTATGCTCTCTTGTACTGTGTGACATGCAGCGCAAATGCATCATTTCCTTCCGCCCCAGTCATAGCTAGAGCACAGGATGCCACTGTGATTTTAGTTTAAATGCCTTGGTTATTGTAAGGATGGGAAGAGGAAACCAAAGTGTAGCTAGGGTGTTTGGGGAGCTGGGTACACTACATCTTTTGCATGTTTCTGATGATTTGACCTCCATAAGAGCCCATTTTAGCAGCTGAGAAATGAATCGTGCTTAGGATCACAAAGCTAGACTGCGTCATAATCATGATTGCTCTTGACCATCGATGATCTCAGAAATCAAGCTGCCTTGAAGGTTTGTTTTTTATACACTAGCCACGGTCACAACCCTGTCAGTAAAACATTGTCCAGGATTCATTCTTTCTTTCTTTCTTTCTTTCTTTCTTTCTTTCTTTCTTTCTTTCTTTCTTTCTTTCTTTCTTTCTTTCTCTCTCTCTCTCTCTCTCTCTCTCTCTCTCTCTCTCTCTCTCTCTCTCTCTCTCTTTCTCACTTTGTGGAGTTCTTGCCCACCTGTCTGGATTCCTTCTTGTTGGTTTCCTAGCCTTCCTAAGCCAGTGTTTTCAAGGACCATCTTCTCACTCTTAAACCAGCCTGACTTTGTGCCTGATTTCTTTAAGTCTACCTCTGAAACTACTCACTCAGAATGACATCTGTCTATCTTTGGGCTGTGATTTCTTGCCACTAAAGAGAAACCAGGTCTCATGGTTTTAATGGCTATTGTTTTAGATATTTTTATTTTACTAGTTCTAGTGTTCTTTTCTTTCTGCTCTTTCTCTTTGTCAATCTGCCTTTGTGATGGAAGTGGTTCCTACCTATTTATCAGATCCATTGGCTTCTAATGACTTTCCTGCTCCTATTGTGTTGATGGCTTGAAATTCAAGATGGCGGAGACTTTATACCATATCTTAAAGGTTAAAAATTATTTCTGACAACTCCAAAAGCAGGTTATTACTCACTGTTCATTGGGACCAGTCTGCTTCTATGCACGTTGATATGTGTGGATATCTTCTAGAGCACTCATTCTGAATGAGTTTTATTTTCACTTCATGTATTTTTCCTAAACAATCTCTGACTCTTCAACATACACAAGCACAAGCTCACATGTCCCCTCTCACAACTTGAAAGTCTGTATGCGATTCCCCCTAAGTATTCATCTCTAGGTTTCTACTTTAGGCTTGGATTATTAGCTGCTGAAAACACATACTTTGGTGCACGGCAGATATCACAGACTTCCAACTTCCAAACTAGAACCATTGCATTAGTTACTTCGGTGTTACTCTGATAAAACATTGTAATCATGGCAACTTATACAAAGAAGGATAAAATCTGGGGATTATGGATCCAGGGGTTTAGAGTTCCTTGTGATATGGACAGCATGGCAACACACAGTAGACCTGAAGGCTGGAGGTGGAAACCGAGGACCCTCCAACCACTAACAGAATGCAAAAAGAGCAAACTTAGAATGGTACAAGGCTTTAAGCTGTCAAAATCCATCCCCAGTGACATGCTATCCCCAACAGTGTCCTAAGCTTCTGCAAACAGGGTCACCTTCTAGGAACTGTGCATTCAAATGCCAGAGACTATGTAGGGTGGGGGTGGGGTGGGAGGAATTTTTCATTGAAACCACTATATCCATCATCTTTTCCTCCCTCTAAATCCTATTTCTGTGAATGACTCCACCATCTATCCTTTACCTAATTCAGAATTTGGTGTGTGTACTTGATCCTGAGCCATGCTAGCCCAGACAAGACATTGTTAAAATCATTTCACAGGCTGGACCTCCAGATGGCACTATGGAGTGGATGGGGTCTGGGGTGATGATTTGGGGTTTTTTGGGCGGTGGGGGTGGGGGAGTTTTTAGAATATTAAAATTTCTACATTGACATTCTGAGGGTCTTTATGCTAAGGAAAGGGGGGAATAATTTTTTTTTACAAACCATAAATCTTTTCTCTAATGCGCCAAGATATACATATTCTTTTTTTTTTTTTAAGATTTATTTATTTATTATATATAAGTACACTGTAGCTGTCTTCAGACACTCCAGAAGAGGGTGCCAGATCTCGTTACGGATGGTTGTGAGCCACCATGTGGTTGCTGGGAGTTGAACTCTGGACCTTCGGAAGAGCAGTCGGGTGCTCTTACCCACTGAGCCATCTCGCCAGCCCCTACATATTCTTAATCTCATAACTATTTCTGTGAGGTAGACAGAAACTTTCACTTTCTCTCTTCCTTCCTTCCTTTCTTCCTTTCTTTCTTTCTTTCTTTCTTTCTTTCTTTCTTTCTTTCTTTCTTTCTTTCTTTCTTTCTCTTTCTTTCTTTCTTTCTTTCTTTCTTTCTTTCTCTTTCTTTCTTTCTTTCTTTCTTTCTTTCTTTCTTTCTTTTATATTTTCATTTAAATTAAATTGCTTATTCAAGAACACTCAGCAAGTAGGTAGGGTAGGGAATGGAACATGGCAAGGCCCATATTTAAAAGCCTCTGATTCTTCCATTATTCTTGGGAACCTCTGGGTCAGTCTATGCATGTGGAGGGAACATGGCGACTTCAGCATTTACAATGAGACCCACAGAAACCTAACCCTATGTAGGAGCTTCAGAGGCCCATGCGTAGCAAGAAGTATCTCTATGCTCCCCCACGGATAGCACCAAAATTACCCACTTATGGACCTATTTAGCTTGCTTCCTATGGGATAGGGATAGATGGATCGATAAAATGGATGATCTGGTTTTGTACAAAAATAGTCATGTCGTGAATTACCGTTTGAAATTTTATCCTTTGCTGTACTGTCATTTAAACAAAGACTGATAATGATGGAGAGAAATAACAGGCATAAGTCTGTTGTAAGGAGAGGGAAGAAGAGAGGGAGAGAGAAACAGGTAAAATGAAGGTTTTCTTTCAATATGCAATTTGGAAGTTTATTTTGGTATCCTGTAAAAGTCGTTTTCTTCTTCTTTTTTTTTAATTTTAGTGTGTGCATGCAAATGTGTATGTGTGTGTCTCTCTCTCTGTGTGTGTGTGTGTGTGTGTGTGCGTCTATGTATGCACGCCCATGAAGGCCAAAAGAAGGCACTGGATACCCTAGTATTGCCATTACAGAGGTTATGAGCCATCCCACGTGGAAGCTGGGAACTGAACTCAGATCCTCTAGGAGAACTGCAAGTGTGCTTAAAAACCTCTCCAGCTCTACTCACAAAACGTTTGCAAAGCTTTAAGCAGGGAGGGGTATAGGCTGATTTCTGTAGAGGACATATGTTTCAATTGATTGTGCAGAGGGCAAATCTCAAGAAGGAGAATGGTAGCTTAAGCATTTCTTCTGTGCTCTTGCATGAGGTGCAATGGTGAAGATGATAGGAAGGGTGTGAATCTGTGGTAGTAGCTGGAGAATGTTTGGTGAAGGACAGAAGATTCCAATGTCCATCTTTCGAAATTGTATGAATGTTGGTATTATCTGGGGAGAACGGACCTGGAGAGAATCACTTTTCTTTTGTTCTCCCTCACAGTCCTGCAGCTTCCACTTGACTCCGCTGTAAGCAGGTTACCTATGCATTGTTGGAAAGTTCTGCCTGCCTGCAGTATCCATCGGCGTGCACACTATTTCTCTGGCAACACGTGGATCACGTCCACTTTTTTTCTCATATGCTTGTGCCAAATGTCTGAGCACCCAAGATGTTTGAGTTGTTTTAAAACTTCAAAATTTTAAATTAGACTGGATAGTGTCATTAACTAGATCATAGTCTATATATTTTGGCTTCTCTACACTTCTTGGAATCTCAGCATTATGTAGCCTTATTTTAACAGATTTTTAGTGGTGGTGACTTCTGTACAAGACCGTTCTTATTGTTTTCTTTCCTGATTTTCAACATAGTTCCTGGTTATTATAGAGTCTAAAAGACAAGAACAAATAGGTAGATTTAAACAACAAGCAGCACTCACTGCTTACTACCCAGAAACATCAACAATTAAATATTTGGCTTAGTATCTTCCGGTTCTCCTTCTTCATCCTTTTTTGCTTTATAAGGCACAGCAGCACTTAGAATACACACCATTCACCATATCACCCTCGCCCTAACACATGTTTACAGAACATTACCTTAAAGGGATTCTATAGAACATTTTACATAATTAGCAACACTTGCTGAGTGATCTTGTTCCTCTCCAAAAGTTCAGTGGCTTTTAACAATTGATATCATTTTATGGGCACTGTGATACATTATTTGATTAAAAGAATTCTTTCTATAATTTGGGCAGTGTGCTTAAGAGGGCTATAGGCTGGAAGTGTGGATATTTTAAAGGGTTTAAGCAAAAAGGATGGACACTGGACTGGAAGGCTTTCAGCAGCCCTGGGCAGCTGGTCCATTGGAAGAAGTGTGAAGGCCAGTGGCAGCACCCTGGTCTCTGGTGAGTGATGTCATTGGAAGGAATGTCGTCTGTTGCTGTTGATATCCTTCTCTCTACTGGGGCTTTACCAGGAAGGACACATTATTCCTTGTTTTGATATTTGTGAGTCACTAAATCATATATATATATATATATATATATATATATATATATACATTTGTATACATAATCAAGTATATATCAGTATAGAAGATTTTCTCATGTTTTGGGGACCAACCAACTAGAACCTTAGCTGTTCATGTTTTGAGCAAGGGACACACTGAAAAACAAAGCTAAGACAAGTCCTACAGAAGAGACATATTTAAATAGAGTGTAGTATTCCAGGCAAATTTCCACACAAACTCACAAGGGAAGAGGTTGTTTTTACATGTGAGGGATGCATACTGATGGACAGCCATTTGAATATAGTCAGAGCCTTGGAGTGACCTTGGTAGCCAGAATCCACAAAGCCTGTTGAAGTAAAGGATCAGGCTGATAACAAAGGGATCTTGCTGAGTCATCCACCCTGTCCTTGCAATTGAGGACTTCATTTCCATGTAAATGACAAGATGGAATTTATGAAGAGATATGGAGAGCTTATGCTCTGCAATTGAAACATCCCCCTCTAGCTGCTTTCCACCCGGCTTACAGGGCTACTCTTTGCATATTCAGTGTTTTTATAGCTCTAGAAATACTTTCCTACCATCCTGGGAAGGGAACAAAACATCTTCAAAGATCTGATTTCCATTCATTTAAGCCGTAAAACCTGGAAGGTTGAGACCCATTGCCAGTAAGGGAAAACACAACTAGTTCTTTAGCATTCCAGCATTTGCAGTCTGTGGCAGTGGGAGAGGGAAAGGAATGCACTTTGTTCTCTTTTTAGAAGACCAGTGACTGACTACTGAGGATGCTGGAGCTTTAATTAACAACTGGGTAGCACTCTGACTGTGTCAAGTCAGGTGAATTGCAGCAAGAACTGCTCAAAGTCTGAGACAGTGCGAAGTACAGAGAAAGAGAGAAAGACTGAGTGAGCGCGCAGCATACCTTGTCCTAAGATCCAGCCTTGCTAGTTATCATTTCTTCCTATGCAAGCGATGTTATTTCTCTGACATTCGGTCTTCACAGGTAAGAATTCATAAGAACTACCTAGCATGAAAATTGATGATTACATGAGATATTATAGATGAACCATTCAGCTCAATGCTGGAACTACAGCAAGTATTGGTAAATCTCTATGCTCTTACCATTATCACTACTATTAACAGTATATAATGACAGTCACTCTGCCTTCAATCCTTACACCATTTAATCCTAATAAAAAGTGATTAGTAGTAATCTTATTTTAACCAATCAGTAACTTCTTTTTGTTATATGTCTCTACCTTACAAGGAATGTACCTTGAGAAGCCAAATCTGCTCTTTGATATTTAATATCTACCTTACTAGCTTTATCTGCCTATAAAACCAACCTCTTCTATTGAGTCCATTGAAACACCCATTCTATTCCTTAGAACAAATTTAGTCACCTTCCTAAGATGGAAAATAAAGCCACGTAAGATATTTCAACTAGCATGTCATTTTGTCCATTGTTGAAGGCAGCCTCTGATTGTACGTGACCTATATAATAACAGGCATATGCAACCATGCCATTGGAGCCTTCAGCACTGCTCTCTCCATTTCTTTGATAAGAGACTTGGTATGGAAAGGTTGATAATATCCTTTGATGCTCCAAGGAAATGGGCTGGCCATCAACATTTTTAATGATCAAGATGAGGATCAGTTTGATCACACTTGATCACACTCAGGACAGCTGTGGTGATTGGTGACTCAGGACCAGCTCTAGGCGTTCTTGGGGAACATGAGATCTGTTCATACCCTGGCATCTTAATTCTGTCCTGCAAGACCTAGGACTTCCAGGACACTAAGAACAATGCCCATCAATCTTATACAGTTCTCACCTCCCAACTTGACCGTTGTGAAGTTGAGACTTTGCTAGGCTCACCCAGATCTTTAATCTGGGCTGAAACAATTATTCTTTGCATCTCAGCCGTTGATTGCTAAGAGCCAGAGTGAACTTTCCCCCAGTGGGCCATAGATTTTGTTGCATCTGCTTAGAAGTGTTTACTCTTGACCCACCATTAGCAACAAACTCACCATGATGTAGTTTTCCTCTCTTGTGACTTTGAACCACAGACCACATTCCATTTGCTTTGAACATTTAATACTGAATCAAACCTGGAATCAAATAGATGTGGACAGAAAGAAACATTAGGTGGTATAAGACAGGAGAAAGTGGTGCTCTGAAAGATAGGCTAACGTCATAAGGATGTCCAGCTGTGGGCATGGAAAAGGAGCACTTTGAATAACAGCTTAAGCGAGGGTGAGGAATGGCAGGGAATAAGTTGAAAAAAAAGGTGTGGGAAGTGTTTTCTGGAATCCAGACTCAATCAATACTATTTCTTAAAAATTAAACACATCTGTGCTTCAAGGTGCTACCCAGTTACACCGTGAAACAGTAGAATTAGGGGCTGGGCTGAGGATGCAGCTGAATGATAGAGCACTTGTCTTGGCGGGGGGGTGGGAGGGTGGGAGGCAAGGGCTTAGCAGGAACATGACAGAAAGGCTTAGTGTTTTTTATTTTGTGGCGGCTTAGAGGGGCCACAGAGTGCCTATGTTTCCTTGTTTCTTGTTGGCACTGTAGGATGAAAACGCAGTGTTGATGAAGCGATGGTTCTTAAGGAGAGCCGTCAGTTTTAATGGTTCTTAAGGAGACTCATCATTTTTAAAGGCAGGACTTCGCTACCAAAGATTCTGAACGGCGGTACTGAGGGAGATTGGCAGAAGTGCACTGGTCACTTTTCTCATTAGTTCCTGTCACTTGTGGATGTATCACTGATCACTCTCCATAGGAAAATGAAGTGCTTTGCTTTGGTTTTCCAAAGAAAATGAACACAATAATGTGGCATCGTTCTGAGGCTGTTAGTTAAGAACTGAAGTAATGTGTGGAAGTGTAATATATATATGTGTATATATATATAAGCAGACAGATACAGTTCTGCCCTTAAGAAGAATATGTAGAGAAAATGCCATCTTGGGAAATAATGCAGTAATTGGACAGTACTAAACTCTCAAAAAGATTTATTATAACATTGTTTTTGGCACTAAAACTGGGAACAAACTCAGTGCTTAAAACCTCAGGAAATGAAACCGAGTTTGGTAGCACATACCTTTAGTCCCCAGAGCCTTGGAGACAGAGGCAAGCTAATCTCTGAGTCTGAGGCCAGCATGGTTTACAAAACAAGTTCCAGGACTGCCAGGACTACGTGGAGAAAGTGGAGAAACCCTGTCTCAAAACACAAACAACAGACAATCAGACAAAAATCTTACTGATTTCATAAAATGAATATAGATATTGAACAAAGTATTTGTGAGGAGTGTGAGAAGAATGTTTATGCTGTTCTATGTTGTCATTTAAATATGGAATATCCCCTAAAGGCTTATGTTTTTGAACACTTAGTCCCTAAATGGACTTTGTAGGATTAGCCTGTCTACTCTCTGATTCTTGAGTGTTGAAGCATTGGGACTAGCTGCCGTGTTTTTCTGTTTCCATACCTTCCCTGCCACAATGAATGGTGCCATAAACTTTAAAGCAAATAAGCCCTTCCTTCCACCAGTTGCTATTCCAGGTACTTTGTCAGAGGAATGAGAAAACCCACCTACTTAAGCATAGAGTACATACTTGTGTACAGTTGACTAATTGCTATGAGACAGCAATGAGAAAGGAGAAAAACAAACACTGCATGATAGAGATCGATACATGATAGGCAGCTAGCTAGATGACTAATTATGTAGATAGATGATAATTATGTATATATACATATATAGAGAGATTATATATATGAGATATAGATAGGTGATTGATAGGATACGTAAATGATTGATAGGTAGATGATTTATAACAGATTAATAGATGATAGATGATAGATAATAGATGATTGATACATAGCTATAGATAAACAATTGATACATATTAGATTTATAGATGAGAGATATACAAGATATATAAATTGTAGAGGTGATAGGTTGATGACAGGTAATTAGAAATATTCAATGAACACATTAGACAGATGAATTATAGGTAAATACATTGATAGATGATAGATTAATAGATGATAGATACATTGGTAGATGATAAATAAAGAGCGGTAGATAGATGATAGAAGATAGACAGACAGATGGTAGATTATGATGAGCCTTATTTTTTCCTTTGCAATATTTCCTTTCAGTCTCCATCTAACAAGAATGTTCCTTCATGAAAAATTTGCTTTAGATTGGGCTCTGTGATAAGACCCATCTCCCCATGTGATCCTTACCATACCTATATTATGGATGACAATAACAAAGCAGCCACCAAGGTGCAGAGCTTGGACTCAAGGTTGGCAATTGCTGTTCTGGAGTCCCTCCTTTTTCCTTCATTGAGCCTTGAGTGGTCTAGGTGGACAGTCTTCAGAGGGGAAACACAAAGTAGCACTCTCCAGGGCTCATGAGTGTATGCCTCATTCTGAACCTGGAGGCCTTAGCAAATGCCACCATCCAAGCTGCTGTGGAAGGACCATTTGACAATTCTAGACTTCCACCCTGATTGACCTCTGAATATTTATTTTTATATGTATTTAAAATACTGGTCAAAATGTGTCCATTCAATCACTTTCAGTACAGTTTTGAACATTGTATGTGCATATTTTAAACAACTGTCTAGACCATTGCTTATTTTTACCTGCTAGAAACTGTACCAAATAAGGTCTGCTTTTTTTTCAGTTTCCTTTGCTGGGCTGGCTTGACCTTGCTCTTTCTCCTTTTACTCCTTTGACAATCTTAGTTGCACATGCTGTATCATTTTCTTGACTTGTTCCTGTCATCCTATTGGCCCTGCACAGCAACCAAACCATAGTTTGTACTTTGGAGGTATTTGTCAGGCAAAGGCTTAAGTTCCCACCTAGCAGTTGGGATTGGGGTGGGATTGCCCTATTGTACTTTATATCTGTTGACTAGAAATCAAAAATTATGTGTGGAGTGGAATTACAAAGATGAGTTAAAAGCATGTGGAAAGATTATAGGTTAAAATATGTTCACCAAAGCCATGGAAAGAGACGAGTTCCCCTAGAAGTGTCCAGCAAGGGACATTTATAGATTCACAAATTGCATATTTGAATTCCACTTTGGTCCTGATGGCCTCTTGGAGAAGCCAGGGAAAGGCTTTGGGTTCCAAGACTTTATGATGCTGTAGGTTGCCTCCTATGTAGTTGACATTTAATTTGAAAGTGGTCTATTTAAAATGTCATCTGGTTTTCATTTGCAGAGAGAGGCCCACTTGAAAATGGGAAGTTGGGCTCTGTGACCCTCTGGCTTCTTCCTGTTGTGAAGTTTTTGTAGTTTGCTTGAGTCGAGGGTAAATGCAAGGCTCATTTTTCAGTACCAGTGATATTTGTGGAGGACTTTGAAGTTTACAAAACATTTATCACCCACCCCCTCCTGTCTCAAGGAAGGGTATCAAGGAGAAAGTCTCCATTCAGTTTAGGTGAGAATACATAACGCATAACACATCTGGGATTTTTTTTCTCTCCCTGGTTTAGTTGCTTTTGAGATGTAAAGTAATGCTCTCATTCAAAGTCAGCTATGTGAGAATTAGAATCTTATTCACATGTGACAACTTCTCCAGGATTTTCAAACACCTGTTAAGACCATATACACATGATAGATAATGCCATTCAATGAGTTGTGTCCCCGGGTTAGAGGATTTGAATAAGCCATGTCATCATCTAATTTAAATATGTGCTTTCACTGCTTAGGATAGGCAAGAGAAAATAATGATGATTCTGAGTTCTTGTGAATCCACTCGCATTTCCTATGTGTTAAAAACGGACCTTAGTGTGCTAGCTGTGTTAGTATGCTTCCCCTGGAAATGCAGGTCTGTTCAGAAATGTCAGGGCTAGCTATGGTCATGCCTGCCCTGAATTTTAAGAACTGTAATAACTGAATCTTTTTCTGCTGGAGCCAAGAAAGAAACGGTATTCTATAATTTTCCTCAGAGACTTGGGTAGATAAGGCCGGGCATATGTGGTGTACCCAATCAAAACACAATTTCACAGGTTTTGAGTTTGCATGAGATGCGGGCTATCTCCTGGATCCTGCGTTTGAGTGTGCATGCAGAAACAGGGAAATGCTGCTGTGACCAAATACCCACTGATGCTTCACTGATCCAGACTGTGTTACTTCTGCCCGTCTCTTTCCTCATAGGGCCTCCTCCCTGGAACCAGTACCTGGGAACAGAGAAGCACCCCAGAGGCTGCCACTGGAGAAGGAGGTCCCTATTCACACTCAGGCAAGGTGGAACATTCTTCCACCATGCCAAGAACTATTGCTTTCTGCACACACAGTGTTCTTTGTACTGCCAAGTGCTGTAATAATCTCTATAGTCTTGGTGAGTTGAGTTCTCTCCTGAGACTGAGAGAGGCTAAGTAAGTTAAATCATACAACTTTATGACACAGGACAGAGGCAGGATTTGAACTTAAGTATGTTTGACCTGAGGACCCATCTCATATATACCCTAACTCCGGTACTGTTCTAGGGCCACATAGACCCAGATATCCTCAAGGTTGTAAGTGAATTACAGAAGCTACATGGTGGGAGTAACTTCTCCCTCTCTCTCCTTTCTCCCAGTAGTGAGCTTATCTGTTCTGCATTATGGCTTCCCAGATGCAGGATCAGGAGCCAGGCAAGATGAGACAGAAAGTATTGGTATCATTCATATTTTTATCTCTTTGTTTTATTTATTTACTTTTGCAGGGGTTAGAGTCTCAGAAGCCCAAGCTGGCCTTGAATTCACTATGTGGCCAAGGATAATCTTAAACTTCTGATCTTCCTGCCTCCCTTGGCCAAATGCTGGAATTGCAAGAATGTGCCACAGTTACCAGCTGCATCTATTTGTGTTCAGGATCATTTGTAAAGATTTACATAGTTATCATCATAGTACACATGTACAAATTTCTGTCATATATTGTCATTTAAAGTCATTTCTATATTACTCCCTTCTGACCTGGGTATCAGGTTTACCATTAGTCTGAACAATTTGACTCAAGCTTGATTGTTTGATTTTGGAGTTGAGTTCGTCAACTTCCCAGATCCTCAGCCACTCATCTAAGAAGTTATTGCAGCACTGTTTTCTGATAGTCTAAACATGTGTGTGGGCATGTGCCCCCCCCCACACACACACACACACTTTTCAGACCTGTTTAAAGAGAGCTGGGATCCTATCTAGATAGAGCATCTTCCTGGTCTGTATACTGAGGGTATAAAATCCTTATCATTTAATTAAAGAAATGGATGTGACCCACAGCACTGTGCCTGGAACATGGAAAGCTAGAGCTTTGAACAATCCATCTTTTTAGTTTAAGATTTCTCACATGGCTAGATTGGATAGGAATTGTGTTCTACATTAACTAGACGTTCACCTCTCCCCTCAACTAATCATGACAAATCGCTTAACTTCAACTGTGAGCCATTTATTACCTTGGGAATATTATTTAGCTCTCACAGCCTCAGTTTCTTCATACACAGTGAAGCTAATTTCTGTCAAAGTGGATCATGATTCTGCTTAACTTGAAGCTTGTACACACGTGGTAGAACACAAGATGTTCAGAAACACTTTGCCCCCTTCTTGTGTGGAATTCCTAGTCTGTTGTTGGCATTGAATGTTTGCAGTCCCTTCTTGGCAGGACATGTGTGGGAAAGATTGTATTGATTGCTTGTGAGAATTTCTAACCAACACAGAGCAAAACCCACCTTCTCTTAGATGCAGGAAAGAGGGCTGGAAAGAAAAGAGCAAGGCTCCTCCAGAGGCTCAGGCGCTGAGAGGTGCTTTTAGAGAAAACTCTTCCAAAATGCATGAACTATGCTTTTGCTATTTATTTTCCACTCCATGTGGAAGACTGAATCATTTATTAGCATTAATGGAAAACAGATTAATGTCTTTTTGCCCACACTGGAACTGCATGCTTTGCCAGGCAGAAAGACAGGTTTATAATCTCAGTGTGCCCTGGGAGATCTGTAACAAGGTGCTTCCCAGGTGTGTTCCCCAGGAAGTGACAGTGTATTTTAGGTGTCTTTTGAGTATACAACAAGAAGTGTACCAACATCCTAACAGGACTTGTTAAAAATTTCTCCAACACCCTTCACTGTAGCTTTTACAAAAGTGGGTCTTCCAAGATATAAGATACAATTTGCTAAACGCATGAATCTCAAGAAGAATGAAGACCAAAGTGTGGACACTGTGCACCTTCTTAGAATTGGGAACAAAACACCCATGGAAGGAGTTACAGAGACAAAGTTCGTAGCTGTGATGAAAGGATGGACCATTTAGAGACTGCCGTATCCAGGGATCCATCCCATAAGCAGCTTCTAAACGCTGACACCATTGCATACACTAGCAAGATTTTGCTGAAAGGACCCAAATATAGCTGTCTCTTGTGAGACGATGCCGGGGCCTAGCAAACACAGGAGTGGATGTTCACAGTCAGCTATTGGATGTATCACAGGGCTCCCAATGGAGAAGCTAGAGAAAGTACCCAAGGAGCTAAAGGGATCTGCAACCCTATTGTTGGAACAACATGATGTACTAACCAGAACCCCGGAGCTCTTGTCTCTAGCTGCATTTGTATCAAAAGATGGCCTAGTAGGCCATCACTGGAAAGAGAGGCCCATTGGACTTGCCAACTTTATATGCCTCAGTACAGGGGAATGCCAGGGCCAAGGGGTGGGGGTGGGTGGGTGGGGGAGTGTGGGGGGGTATTGGGGACTTTTTGGATAGCATTGGAAATGTAATTGAGGAAATTACCTAATTAAAAAAAAAAAAGAAAAAAAAAGTGGGTCTTCCTTTTTAAGGGAAGCCATAAGTTTGCTCTTGAAATGAAGTTTAAATGTATCTTTCCAGATGTGGAGCTACAAAGTGTCAATATGGCTCATGGTCACGTTTGTAAGACTTGAAGCTGGAGCCTGCATTTGTTGCATTGTAAGATTTGAAGGTTGGGATCCTGCATTTGTTGCTGACTTATCTCTATTTCCAACTTCTTTTAGTAGGAGAGATGATCAGACTCTCCCAGGGCTGGATATGGGATGTGCTCTCCCTAAAATGTTTAGATAATGTATTTCCATGTCAGAAAAAAAATGCCATGTTGGAAGAGTGCATGCAATAGAGGAAGATGCCTGAATATTTTAGCTGGTTTACGTGACAAGTCTTCCCTGTTCCTTAAAGGCAAATTGAGTCCAGCTTCCATGAGCAGACTTTCTCTATATTCAGACATTCTGAGATGCTCTGGCATTGAGAAGTCTTGTTCCTACCTTTTGAGGTCTCCTCAGCACTCCCCCACAATTTCCATTTTCAAAAGAGCATACGCAGATACATAATCTTGATGAGCTGATGTGCTTAGCAGTGGAAGTTGAAAGGCAAAATACACAAACCTGCCTGATGTCCCACCCCAAAATGTGGTGGCTTGGAATAAGAGCTGTTTTACTTGTTCATAATCCTGGTCCTTAACACCTTTGGCCGTTCTGAGTCAAGTAACCTTTCTGTCCTTGTCAAATATCACTGAGATGCCTGCTGCATTAAGGATTGGATGACGGAATTAACTTCAGGCAAAATGATTGCCTCTTGGTATTGGGTGGGTATTTTTTGGGTGGGGTCTTACATTTCTCTCTCAACTTAGTCTATGTAAAAGTAAAATTGGAAGAAAGCAATACAAGCTTGCAAATGACTTTCAAATCTCTACCTTAATCTTGTTTTCTAATATTCTATAGACCAAAGCATCATGTGATCAAAACATGTGAGTCAAAACAGAAGGAGACTGTGCTAAGACATGGGTAGTGAAGGTGTGATTTATTGTGAACAATTACTCTATCAGTCAGCCACAGGCTTTGACTTAAATAAAAGCATTTACCACTTATTTTACTTTGTGTGTGCATATGGTGTTGAGATTAAAACCTAATACTTTACATATGTTAGGAAAATGCTTGACCATTGAGTGGAACTCCTAGCCATTCAATGAATTTCTTTAGAGCATGCTATGGGCTTAGTATGGGGCTTAGTACTTCACATGTGTCATTTTATTAACTATGTGTGATAAGATATTAGGACTTGAAATATTATGAAGTTACTTAACTTGCTTAAACTCATACTGGGAGTAAATGACCAGGATTTTAACACGAAGCTGAAGAAATCCAAAAACCAGTTCTCTTCTCTGCCTCACTATGAGTCTGGACTAGAAACCATTTAAGAAATACAAGGTGACATGTCAAATTTCAGTGGTTATGTAACAGCTGAGACTTGTTGATCAACATGAAGCTAAGAGCTCAGTGAGTTCTTGAGATTTTTTTTTTTTTTTTTTTTTTTGGTTTTTTTCGAGACAGGGTTTCTCTGTGTAGCCCTGGCTGTCCTGGCACTCAGTTTGTAGACCAGGCTGGCCTCGAACTCAGAAATCCGCCTGCCTCTGCCTCCCGAGTGCTGGGATTAAAGGCGTGCGCCACCACGCCCGGCTGAGTTCTTGAGATTTTAATTGAACCTTCCTGCCAAAGTAAAAGCATCTAAACTTCAGTTTAAAAAGTAAAGAGTTCAAACTCTACCGGGCAGTGCTACAACTATGATTTGATTATTTAACGTTTATGAGCTATGGTGATGTCATCCTCCCAATAGGAATCTTGCCCAAGATTTAAATACAATCATAATTCCATGCATGAGACTTTGAGCGTAACATGGGCATCTGGGAGGAACTCAATAAAGCTCAAATGGCACCAAGGGGGAGACAGTAAGAAAGGCCACTTCAGATAATGAGAACAATCTATGCTTAGATAAAGAAGAGATGTGGTCTGACCTTAGGGATGACCTTTAGCTTCCATGGAAGCAGTTTTGATGGGCAGTTTATGGCAATGGTTAGTCAAGATTAAGGCCAAGGTTGAAGGGCTTGGAAACCCAGATGAAGTAGTAGACCGCCGAGTTAAAAGTCCTATGAGCTTCCACATACTTTTCTGGTTTAAATCTGATACATATCTGACAGGCTCACATGTTGAGCATTCCACCTCTAGTATTTGGCATGTTTCAGGGACTATGAAGTGGTCTTAGTTAATGTTCTAATGCTGTGAAGGAACACCACAGCCAAGACAATTTATAGAAGAAAGCATTTAGATGTGGCCTTGCTGAACAATTTCAGATGATCAGCATGGTACGAAAAAACAGCAGCATGTAGGCAGGCAGGCATGATGATGGAGCAGAAACTGAGAACTTACATCTGATCTACAATAGGGGAGAGAGAGAGAGAGAGAGAGACTAATATTGGTTTTTGTAACCTCAAAGCTCACTCCCATGACATAGTCCCTTCAACAAGGCCTCTTATAATCCTCCCCAACTAGGACCCAAACATTCAATATATATATATGTCTATGGAATCATTCTCATTCAAACCATCATAAAAGCCTTTCAGAGATGAGGCTTGCCTAGCAGAAGTAGGTAACTAGAGGTGTACCTTTGAAGGCTATGTCTGGTTCTCAGGGCTCTTTGTCCACTTAACTGTACCATGTGGTTGAACTGTACCATGAGGTTGAACTAAATGCAACCTCAGGCTTCTGGCCATCCTTCCCTAATGAACTCCTTTTTTTTTTTTAAGATTTATTTATTATTTTATCTAAGTACAGTGTAGCTGTCTTCAGATGCACCAGAAGAGGGCGTCAGATCTCATTACAGATGGTTGTGAGCCACCATGTGGTTGCTGGGATTTCAACTCAGGACCTTTGGAAGAGCAGTCGGTGCTCTTAACCACTGAGCCATCTCTCCAGCCCATGAACTCCTTTCTTAATAAGCTGAAATTGCTCTGAAACAGTGACCCAAAAGAAAATCTTTCTTCTTTTAACTTATTTCTGTTAGGTATTATGTCATAGCAATGTAAAACTATTATTACCCTCTACTGATTGAATCTCCCAGTGAATTTCCACATGGTACTTTGAATCTGGATCTCATGTATCTAGCCTGTATGTCTCTTTTGCAGTCTGTGTTCATATTTGCATCTTGGCATCATCCTTAGTAGATGCATTTATCCCACATAAGTCAAGAAACACTGTAAACCAGGGCCCTCTTCTTCATCATCTCTGAAGGTCCTGATGGCAAAGATTTGCTAGGAGAAGAGCTATCAAATGGAGCTTGGAGGAAGAGTTCTATCTTTGAAAAATAAATCTATCTTTTTAATTTCCCCAAATCAAAATATTACACCTACAGTATGACTAGAACTTTGAGAACAGGCAGGCTCATCTTTCATGGCAGTTGAGCTATCACATTTTGCCTCTTTGCTACGAGGATGGTATTGGATTGGCAAGTAGCATGAGACAATTGTCTAGAAAATTGTTCATAGTTTGACAAGCATGATCATAAAGTGCAGGTACGCCTATTTCAAAACTCACACTGTAATCTGGCTTCTATACCTTTTATATCACATTAGCTAGGCCTCCACTTAAAATATCAGCTCCCATATTGTAGAAGATAGACACCCAAGACAAGCATTCTCTCTCATTTTCATTGTCATGTTCGAGTCAAGCAGCTGGTGACAAAAAGATAGTGTTTAGATTGTATATGCAGCATACACCAATTGTGTGACCTGGCCAAGTTAGTTCCTTTGGAAATTTCAGTTTCCCAATTTCAGAGATGACCTTAATATAGTCACCAATTGCTTCAACTAGTAATTGCATATGTTGATGACTGTGCTGGTATATGTTGGAAATAATAGAGTAGACAAGGTAAGCCCTTGACTCTTACCATGAATACTAACTACTATTATCTGCTATGAAGAGTTACATTCTTGTATCAGTGAGGACATTAAAGGGTGGGTAGGTTTGCACCACACTGTAGAACCCATGCCTGTATGAAGGTAACATCTACCCTAACTCCAGCTCAGCAATGTCATGCAAGTGTGATGTCACATTCATGCCTATTAGAACCTTTCTAGATAGCTCATTGACATATTACGGAAAAAGCATATTTGTGACCCCTAGAAAAGTATATTCACTCATATAACAACTATTAAAGTCTTATTTATTAGTATGTTATGGAGGATGTGTGTGGGCATTTATGCCACAACATGTGTATAAAGGAACAAACTCGTGGAGTTTATTCTCCCCTTCCCTTTGGCCTAGGGCTAAATACAGGACTCCAGATTTCCCCAGCAGGCACTGTTATTTGCTGAGTCATCTCACTAGCACCGCATGACATTTATTTATTCTGTGTTCAATCAATGTGAACCAGTCCTTGAGGCAAGCTCTGGAAATCACCAAACTCCCTTCACAGGGGAGACAGAATTTTAAGAATTCACAACTCTGTTCTAGCATGCCAGGAAAAGAGAAATAGTATCATGGAATGCTATCAAGTTAAGGAAGCACATTTTCGGGAAAATGTCCAGGGAGGACCTCTCTAGAAGGAAACATCTGACCAGACACATGTCTTCATTACTGACTGAGGAATGTGGGAGTAAGAGACTCAGGTGATGTGAGTAGAGCAAATAGGTGGGTATGGGAGAGATTGGCCTGGGGATGCACAAAAGTGGCTGGTGGGGGCACAGGGACTAGAGAGATGCAAAAGATTTGAAGATGAGGAAGAGTGGTAGAGAGGGCAGGGAGGCCAAGGTGACACCAAGAGTAGTAAAGGGTCCATTGCAGGTGAAGTCATCAGACTCTGGCAGGTGCCCAAGCAACACGTGTTGAGGGAATAACTAAAAGTCAAAGGAAAAGCAAAAGCATGGTGTGATTTCATTCGCTGCACTGTCCCATGGGTGCATAGTTCTCAGTGATACTCCTGGTGAGAAGAAAATGATTTTCAGCTATAAGGTTGTCTCAAAAAATAATAACAATGATAGTAATACTAAGTTATAAGATAAGTTACATCTTAAAGTCATTCACTGACCATTTAGAAGTCTTATATGGTTGCTAGGGAATTTTCTCAAATGTCTCATTGCCTAAACATTACATCAATCTAATTTTTTGATGATAATTTATGGAGTTATTTGTTTTCAGCTTGCTATGCCTTGAGATTAATATAAAAGTATGTTTTTATATAGTACAATGTAGCTGTGTTCAGATACCCCAGAAGAAGCCATCAGATCTCATTACAGATGGTTGTGAGCCACCATGTGATTGCTGGGATTTGAACTCAGGACCTTCAGAAGAGCAGTTGGTGCTTTTAACTGCTAAGCCATCTCTCCAGCACTAAAAGTATGTTTTTATCCATCAAATAAATATTGTCCAACAGCAGGTCATTAGAAGGAGAAAGGGCTAAGAACTGCTTTTCCTAGTACCATTTTGCCTCCTTTTGTGGATAAATAGAAATGCCAATGAATATTTCTGATCATGTACTGAGTACTTACATTAGTTATTTTTCTTTTTCCTGTGACCTTCCAAGAGGCAACTTATGGGAAGACATTGTAGTGAGAGTGTCTAGTAGTTGCCATGGCAAAAATGTGAAGCTGTGTTCTCACACTTGGGCAGACCAAGGAGTGGGGAGATAGAAATGCTGGTATCAACTTTTCTTTTCTATCTGTAATCCAGTTCCAGTGTCCAGCCCAGTGGAAAGTGCCACCCATGTTTCCAGTGGTTCTTCTAGCAGGAAATGCCTTTGTAGACACACTCAATAATCTAATACCTTAAGTGGTCTTCTTTTCCTTCTTATTTCTCTTTCTTTGATATTTTGTTCATTCTTCTCCTCGTGTGTGCGTGTGTGTGTGTGTGTGTGGTGTGTCTTTGTATACTTTTGTGTGTGTCTGTGTCTGTGTGCCTCTGTGTGTGTGTCTCTTTGTGTGTGTGTACAGGTGTGTATGTGCATGTGTGCATAAGCATGCATGCATACATATGGAAGCCACAGGATTATTTTGACAGCTGCCCTTATTATTATTATTTTGACTGCTGTCCACTCTCTTCTCTTCTCCTCTTCTCCTCTTCTCCTCTCCTCTCCTCTTCTCTTCTCTTCTCTTCTCTTCTCTTCTCTTCTCTTCTCTTCTCTTCTCTTCTCTTCTCTTCTCTTCTCTTCTCTTCTCTTCTCTTCTCTTCTCTTCCCTTCCCTTCCCTTCCCTTCCCTTCCCTTCCCTTCCCTTCCCTTCCCTTCCCTTCCCTTCCCTTCCCTTCCCTTCCCTTCCCTTCCCTTCCCTTCCCTTCCCTTCCCTTCCCTTCCCTTCCCTTCCCTTCCCTTCCCTTCCCTTCCCTTCCCTTCCCTTCCCTTCCCTTCCCTTCCCTTCCCTTCCCTTCCCTTCTCTTTCTTTTCCTTTCTTTTCTTTTCCTTTCTTTTCTTTTCCTTTCTTTTCATCTTCCTAAGTGATGCTAGCTGGTCAGTGCACCCCAGAGGTCTGACAGTCTCTACCTCCCCAACACTGGAATTACAGGTTCATACCACCATGCCATGCTTTTCTCTTTCCTTTTTTTTTTTAATAGCATCAACTCTAGGTATTGAATTTGGGTTTCTATGCTTATACTGCTAACTGAACTGAACTGAACTAAACTGTCTTCCCAGTTTCCCAAGATGGATCTTAGTCCTCTTGGGTTAAAGATGAAGATGAACTCTTACAGAATTCAATGAATAGTGAAATTTCATGAGTCCTTGAATTTACAGTTGTTTTCCACTTTGTTCATATGCTCTTAAGATTTGCTCTGGAGGGAGGCCTTATATCCCCAGCTTACATCCAGCTAAACCTGGAGCCATTCATATTACCATTTATCACAATGCTATTGGTGTTTATTCCAGTCTCTGGAGTCTGATGATCACTGAGAGTAGCCTTCCCCAGAGCATTGATGATAGAGTGTTAAAATGCAGCTCCCAAACTCAAACTACACACTCATCTCTATTCTAATCACTTTTGAGACTTAGGCTGTATAATTTTATTTCATTATAAAATTGGAAGTTGCACTGCAAATGCAGAGTTAGTGTCGTTGTGCTTGACATGTACAAAATTCACAAATTGGTTCTCTAAAGAAGCTGGACCCTAATAGGCCCAGTTTAAGGAATTTGACGTAACTCGTTTATATTAATGTCCTAAAAGGTAAAAATAGAATGCTACCATATAAGAAGGTCAAAGTTATTCTACTCTCCCTATCATTTTATCAGTGTGTCTTACCCTGTGTCTCATTAGTGTGTCCTGATAGTCAAATTCTAGCTCCTCCAACCCTGCCAATTATAAGTCAGACACGTGATCGTGGCCTAATCATTTTATGCTGCTCTACAGCAGTTTTGCTTTCTCTTCAGTCCATGGTTATGAGAACACCCCTTTCTTGAGATACTAGGACTAAAGGACATGGAATGTGTGAAGATCTCTCTGTACTACCCAGATTATATCAAATATTTAATAACTGTTTCAATCTTTATTATTTGAATTATCCTTTGACAGCCAGGACTGACTGGGTTCAGCTGAGAATAGCAAACTCCTAACCTTCTGGACAAAGTGACATTTCATTATGAAATTTGTTGGGAATGTCCACAGTGTGGGCTCAAAGGGGATCATCTGACTCAAGGAAGGCAAAAGATTCCACCTAATCATTCCAGGCTCAATACATGAGTTCTGCCCTAGAGTCCAAGACCACTGCTAAAAGATAAGGTCACACCCATAATCAGCACACATCCAAGTTGGATGTGGGTAAAAGTAGTGTGTGTGTCTATGGGGAATGGTTAGTATCTACTGGGAGTAGTCAGTGTCTGTGTACACTGCATTGCTGCTATCCCACTGGCTATAACCTGGTCATGTGGTCATACTGACTTTCAAAGAGACTGGAATACGTGTGTGTGTATGTGTGTGTGTGTGCGTATGTGTGTGTGTGTGTGTGTGTGTGTGTGTCTGTCTGTCTGTCTGTCTGTCTGTCTGTCTGTTCCTGTACTCAACTAAAATTTGAGAGTCAGAGACTGGTAAAGAGGAAGGGAGTCACACCTTTGACTCTACATTTGTCAAATTCAAGGCTATGCTGTTTTATAAACTTAGTTTAGCTATTTCGGCTTCTCTGTGATTTTTTTTCTGTTTCATTTTACACTGTTTAGGAATGAACTCTGGTTGTCATGAATCTGTCTCTTCCCATTAGCATTGTGGTGGTTGGCATAACAATGGCTCCCATACGCTCATATATTTGAATGCTGAGTCAGTAGGGACTGCCACTATTTGAAAGAAGTAGAAGGATTAGGAGGTGTGGCCTTGTTTGGGGAAGCATGTCTCTGGGGGTGGGCTTTGAGATTTCAAAAGCTTATGAAGTTCTTAGCTATTGCTCCAGTGCCTGTGTGAGTATTGCCATGTTCCCTAACATGATAATGAACTAAACCTCTGAAACTCTAAGCAAACCTCTAGGTAAACATGAAAGAGGTGCCTTGGTCGTAGTGTCTCTTCACAGCAATAGAACATTGACTAAGACAAGTACCATTCCTTGCCTGCTCATCCAAACCTTCTCTCAATGTCCCAGGAATTGTTGCTGACACCCACAGGACTTCCTACTCTTGCTTCTAGAATTTTCTACTCCACTGCCAGAGCAAGGTTGTACATTTTGTACAAACTTGTAGAATTGTAGATTAGATGCCTTCCAATCTTTCTAATTACTTTTATTGTCTAAAAGAAAACTTAAAACTTTGCTACACCATGTGAGAACTGTGTGCCCTGGATCAACCCTAAGACTGATGTGATTTCTAGGTTGCCTTCATCAAAATTCTCTAGTACTTCCTTCTTTCTCAATGCACTGCATGTATGTGTGTGAGCATGTGTGAGTGTGAGTTAGAAAGAGGCTAGAATTCAACATTAGGTATTTTTCTCCATTGGTTCCGCCTTCTGTTTTATAAAAGGGTTCATTGCTAAGCTTGAAGCTCACCAATTTGGATAGTCTCACTGGCCAGCACCTTTCAAGAATCTGTTTCAGAGACCTTACTATCATGGGGACTACAGGCACTTGCTGATCTGTACCCAACCTTTCATATGAATGCTAGGATCTGAACTCAGGTCTGCATGCTTTCAGAGCAAGCATGTTACCAATAGAGATAACTCTTAAGTCCTGTACTACACCATTAAGGAAAAACTCTGTACACATAAGAGAGAGGAAACACTCAGCTATTAAGAAGAATGAATTTATGAAATTCCTAGCCAAATGGATGGACCTGGAGGGCATCATCTTGAGTGAAGTAACACAATCACAAAAGAACTCACACAATATGTATTCACTGATAAGTGGATATTAGCCCAAAACTTAGGATACCCAAGATATAAGATACAATTTGCTAAACGCATGAAACTCAAGAAGAATGAAGACCAAAGTGTGGACACTGTGCACCTTCTTAGAATTGGGAACAAAACACCCAGGGAAGGAGTTACAGAGACAAAATTCGTAGCTGTGATGAAAGGATGGACCATTTAGAGACTGCCGTATCCAGGGATCCATCCCATAAGCAGCTTCTAAACGCTGACACCATTGCATACACTAGCAAGATTTTGCTGAAAGGACCCAAATATAGCTGTCTCTTGTGAGACGATGCCGGGGCCTAGCAAACACAGGAGTGGATGTTCACAGTCAGCTATTGGATGGATCACAGGGCTCCCAATGGAGAAGCTAGAGAAAGTACCCAAGGAGCTAAAGGGATCTGCAACCCTATTGTTGGAACAACATGATGTACTAACCAGAACCCCGGAGCTCCTGTCTCTAGCTGCATATGTATCGAAAGATGGCCTAGTCGGCCATCAATGGAAAGAGAGGCCCATTGGACTTGCAAACTTTATATGCCCCAATATAGGGGAATTCCAGGGCCAAAAGAATGGGAATGGGTGGGTAGGGAAGTGGGGGGCGCTATGGGGGACTTTTGGGATAGCATTGGAAATGTAATTGAGGAAAATATGTAATAAAAATATTAAAAATCAAAAAAAAAGAGAGAGAGAGAGGAAACAACCTTGCAGAGAGGAGTTGGGATGGGGTGGGGATAAACTGCTCAAGGCAGTGACCTGAGATTCACTGGAGCCAGTATCCCAATCCAGGGCAGTCCAACTGCAGGCGCCATCTTTCTTCAGTCTCAATAGTTAAATGTTTAATGAAGGCTTGGGTACCCAGTTATAGGAAAGGTGGAAGCAGTCAGTCCTCTCTATGGAAAGGTGCTTAGACTTTTTAGGAGATCTGCATACCCTTCAGAGGAGGCAACAATGGCCTCTAGGTTCTTTCTTTGTAGGGAACTGCCAGAAACCCTTGTCCCAAATCCTGTTGTCACAGAAAGCCAAAGCTATATAAACCTGTGGTTGGCACAGGTTAATTGGATATTTCTTTCCTGGACCAGTGAGTCAACATTGAACCCCTCACATCAGGTGACATTTCTGCCTCTGAACCCATAGAATTATCTCTGTTAGGCACACACAGGACTATATGCAGTTCTTATCCCATCGGTTGCTCATTTTTCCACCCACCCAGTCCCCTCCTACCTGAGCATTCTGGGTGACTCAAAAGAAGTGCAAAGGACAGGTCTCATCATTAAAGACTTTTCTGTGCTATTCAGACCTTTAACTTTGGGGAGCATTTGTTTCACAGAGAGCATGGAGCTCCTTTGGCATAGCGTGTGAGATATTGTCTCTGTAAGTATGTATGTATATGCACTTGTTTTTCCAGGGAAAGGATATGTGCCAAGCTTTCATTTTCCAAAATGGCAAGAACTACTTGTAATAAAAAAGCCTTTTCAAAAACATTTATTTAGCAAAGAATATACACACTGTGTTACATCATCTCCTTTTAATTCTCAAAGCAACTCTGTGAGTTAGTATATTACCATGGCAATTTCACAGTTGAAAAGCTGAGGTCAGCGTCATTTAATTACTTCCCAACATCACACATAGATTTTAACCATGAGAATAATATTTCGAGTGCAACTCTATTATACCCCCAAGAATCAGAGTGCTTTCAATATTAACTTATTTTTATCAAAACACATATAGACATGATTTTAAAAAATGGTGCTTTTTTTTTTAAGAAAGTGGGTTTCTTTTTAAATATTCTGCACTGTCACTTTCATTTTTTTGCCCCTTTGTCTATTTTTGTTTTACTCTTGTGCTGTTTTGAAAACTTCATGCAACTTGGAGAGACTTTAGACTCCTAGGAATGCCTCAGCATGAGGTGTTCGTCATAAGCATGCATGTCTCAAAGATGTTGCATGCAAGTGGCAGGTTTTTTTTTTCCATCAGTGGCTTGGTAGACAGAATTTTCTTTTACCTGGTGACCTACAGGACAGTTTTTAGAGCCTTTGTATCCCATACACATTGGAATTATCTTAACAAGAGCTTTCCAACACCATGTTTAGTGTGCATTAGTTTTCCAATGGTCAGGGGGCAGCTGGGGTTGCAGGGAGGAAGGAGGAAGTAGGCCGGAGTCCCAGGATGGAGAGACTCAGTCATATAGAGCACCTTCTCCAACTTCATGCCTCATCTACCTTCATTGGCTACCTCCTCAAGTTCTGAGCCTTTCTTGGTTCCTGTAGGGAATTGGCTTGTTTCTTGCTTTCCTTGCCCTTCAGCTGAAGAGTTCTTGACCTCTCTTCCAGTTAGTAACAATGTCTCTACTGGGTTTTTATCTTCCAAAACTTCAGTTCAGGTCATTCATATCATCACTTCTACTCCTTTCCATCCTCTAAATGGCACCTTCTCTATGACCTCTCTGTCCTTCCTCACTTACACTTAATTGGCTGTGCAATACCACAAGACACCAGGTAGATAGGGGCCTTGAATAGAGGTTTGGATATTATATTGTCTTAAGATGATGCACGTCATACTCATAGAAGATGTAAACTATGGAAGCATTGGCAATGGAGGCACAGGCCTGTAATCCCCCCACTCAGGAGGCAGAGTCAGGTCGATCTCTGTGAGTTCAAGACCAGCCTGTTCTATAGAGTGAGCTCCAGGACATCAAGGCATACACAGTAAAATCCTGCCTCAAAAACAAAACAAAACAAACTAACAAAAAAATCAAAACAAAATAAAAACAGACAAAGAAAAAACAGGAGTATTGAAGTGGAACTCTGGAAAGAGAAGATTGGAGACAAGGAACCGAGGCAAGCATCCAGGAGAAAGGGAGGAAATGAAAGTTTGGGATGGGAAGGAAGTAAAATTGCTTAGTGAAGTAGCTGCTCCAGCAAGAGAAATATCCAGGAAGAAGCAGGAAACACAAAAATGTCAACAACTCAAGAGGGGAGAACAGCTGTGCCTATCCCTGAATGGCAGGAGTTGGTGCCGATCAAGAGATTGCGGCTTGGAAAATCACAAAAGGGTCTCCAGATCTGGCCCAGATGGGACATGTCATTTGGCCAGGGACCCAAATGCTGACAACTTTGGGACTTTTCCATGACTCTCTGTGCTCCTCTGAAGCCCCTCCCCTTTCCATCACCTATTGTCAAAGCCCAGATATATTTACCAAATTTTGAAATAAGAAAAAAAAGTGTTAATTTTCAGTTCAGACAAAAATGTGAATATGGGATTGTGGGGTGTGGGGGGGGAAGACCTTGGCGAGGAGGAAGCTAGAGGGGGGCAGCATTTGGCATGTAAGGAAAGAAAGAAAGAAAGAAAGAAAGAAAGAAAGAAAGAAAGAAAGAAAGAAAGAAAGAAAGAAAGAAAGAAAGAACAAAACAGGAAATGTGAATAGTCAACAGTAAGCAGATGATTTTTGTGACCCATTCATCCCAGATGTGTACACATGTGTATGGCGATGTTTGATTTTCCTTTTGTTTTCACAAATAAGACCGCATTGATATTGATCTGCATAGTAAAATTTTTCCTTTAAAGATATTTTTCAATTACATGTATGTGGTGTATGTGTTTGATGTGGATATGTGCATGTACATGAAGATGCCTATTGGAGATTCCTGGTGCTGATGCTACATGTGTAAGCCCAGGAGCAGGCTCTGTGAAACACTGAACTGTCTCTCTGGCCCACCATGGTGGGTTAACAGACTTTATGAATTAAACTGAAAGCTTTAGGTAGGCATGCCCAGTATCACATCATCGCAGAAAATGGATTTACTCTTTCCTAGCATGTATCACTTGCAAACAGCATCATAGTTAGGGTGGGACACTGTGCCTGCCTCCTGTCTGATTACTGGGATTGTCTCTAGTTTGAATCTGTGCAGGTTTTTATTCATGTTGTTACCGTCTCTATGATTTCAGGCATGTGTCAGTCCCGTTGTGACTGGAGAACACTGTGTCCTTGGAATCAGCCACCACCTCTGGCCCTTAGAATCTTTCTATCTCCTTTTTGGTGTAGATCCTTGAGAAATGTGGAGGTTTTGTTTGATGTTTGTTAGTTTTGTTTGTTTGTTTGTCTTTATAAAAATGGAGGATAATTTTGATTATATTTCAGAGTCAAACCTAAATAGCATCTTTAAGACACATCTTCGTACTCATTTTTCCTGATTCCAAAACGTCCCTTTAATAATCTTATCCTGTAGTGGGCTGCTCTGACTTGCCTGACATTCAGACCCCATTGTCCACTTTCTGCCACTGGAAACCTCGCCTGGCAGATGGAAGGGCCTTCTGGGAGAGAGTTGAGGAGCACAATTGGTCAGGACCTTTGTTTTCCAGTGTCAGCAGCTGTAGGAAGGAATTTTGTTGTCTGGGCATTCCTTAAAGTATAGTGGGGTGGAAGAATGAATAGTAAAAGAGGAATCCCAAACACTGTTTTGTTTATCTGCTTTGTGCTTCCTGCAGGCCCCAGCATCTTGCAGGAAATCTTCCTCTACACTCCTGTGTCTGAACCATGATTATGATTGAACCTCTGAACCAATCAAGCCTAGTTCAGTATTTAATCAATCTTGAATTACCCACAGTGTAGTGGCAGTTCAGATCTCAGTCTCGATGCCTCTCTAGATTCTGTCTACTTGCACTGAAAACTCCATTACCTTTGCCCTGCCCCTCCCCTCTGCCTCCTCTTCTCTCCACTTCCCGTTCCTCCCCTCGTTTTCCACTCTCCTCTCCTCTCTCTCTGCCTTCCTTGGCTTCTTCTTTCTCGGTCAAAAGTTTAAAATGTGTTGAAGATAGCAGACTTTTTGAATATTCAGAGAATGATTAATATAATAAATTATAAATCAAAACCATAGGTTTATGAAGCTAATTTGCCCTTTTCACAATGACTAGGAACACTAGGGCTTAGTGGTAGTTAAGAGTCCCCTGCTGAAGCATTCTGCCTTGCAGAACCCTGGGGCAGGAGGAGCCTTGCTCAACAGACTGAGGCAGAGGGAATTTCCATGCACCAGAGAGACAATGTCTTTTGCATAAGAATCTAATTCTTGTGTTTACTGGTGAATATTCATATTGTGTGGGTAGAGTTTCTGTATTTATGAATTTGTGGAAATGAGAAATGCAGATGAGCCTCTGGGAAGAAGAATATTGACTTCATTCTTGGACATACCCAGCAGCATGGAAGCCCAATTTCATTTCTGTTCCTGGCTTTTGCTTACACTGAAATAAAGGGCACCTGCAAGGCTGGGAATGGATAACTGGAGCAGCTGGGCATGCGCAGATGTCTTTCAGTTCAAGGATAAGTGTATGAGAAAAGCAGTCTTTCAAATTATGCTCTGAATGTTGTATTACATTTTAAAGATTTTTATCTTTCTTTTATATATGTGTATATGTGTATGCATATATATGTATATGTATATATAACTATGTGAGTGTATACCCAGGAGTATAACTATTTGCAGAGACTGGAAGAGTGCATCAGAACCCTGACAGCTTGAGATGAGGCAAGTGAAGCCAGCTTAGGTCCTCTGCAAGAGTAGTACAGTTCTTAACCACTGAGCCATCTAGCCCTTACTGTTTTTTAATCCTTAATGTCAGAACTATCTATCTCTATAATTCTATACTTAATCTAGAATTCAAGTTATAATCTATAATGTAAATTAGGTAGACTGATCTAACATTAGAGTTAAATCATTATTAGTAATATTAATGATTTGCATACACAGGGAGATTGTGGTAACCTAAAATGTATATATACACACATGCGATTTCACATATGGAATGCTTTTCATAAGTGACTAATAACAATTTGGGATGTTGTAATTATGTCTAGATATTTTAGAGAGAATGGAAAAAATAATTTAATAAACCTCATGGGAAGAAGTTATGTTTAACTAGTACCCCATATATTATTTCTTTCCCATGAAGACCCCAGAATGTAGATATGAGGTGTCTAAGCCCTGAACGTGAATCCATTGTCCTGAATTGTCCAGCCCAGGACTGAACTGGGAAGCAACTTTTTTCCAGTAGTGTCTTTCCTGAATCATCTGCCAGTTAAGTTGCACATCTTTGAAAGAATTTTACTATAACCACCTCTTCCAGGAAGCCTGCCTTCTCTGAAATCCCTACATGCAATCAGGAGCGCAGCATTCACTTCTGGCTTCCCACAGACCCACACGTGGGACTTACTTCACGCCAAGCATCACACTGTGCCAGTGTCTATGTGACACTGAGGTAGAATGTTTCTTTATTTTCTGTCTTCCATACCACCCAAGCACACAGAAGTACTCGCTGCCTCACTTTAATTTCTATTTTTATTAGATATTTTTTTATTTACATTTCAAATTTTATCCCTTTCCTAGTTTCTCCCCTGAAAACCCCCTATCCCCTTCCCCTGCTCCCCAACCTACCCACTCCCACTTCCTAGCCCAGGCATTCCCCTATACTCGGGCATAGAACCTTGACAGGACCAAGGGCCTCTCCTCATATTGATGAATGACAAGGCCATACTCTGTTACTTATACAGCTAGAGCCACGAGACCCACCATGTGTTTTCTTTGGTTGGTGGTTTAGTCCCAGGGAGCTCTGGGAGTACTGGTTAGTTCATATTGTTGTTCCTCCTATGGGGCTGCAAACCTCTTCAGCTCCTTGGGTACTTTGTCTCATTCCTTCATTGGGGACCCTGTGCTCAGTCTAATGGATGGCTGTGACCATCCACTTCTGTATTTGTCAGGCACTAGTAGAGCCTCTCAGGAGACAGCTATCTCAGCTCCTGTCAGCAAGCACTTGTTGTCATCCACATTAGTGTCTGGTTTGGGTGGTTGTTTATGAGATGGATCCCCAGGTGGGGCAGTCTCTTGATGGTCATTCCTTCAGTCTCTGCTCCACACTTTGTCTCTGTAACTCTTTCCCATGGGTATTTTGTTCCCCCTTCTAAAAAAGATTGAAGTATCCACACTTTGGTCTTCTTTCTTCTTGAGTTTCATGTGTTTTGCAAATTGTATCTTGGGTATTCTGAACTTCTGGGCTAATATCCACTTATCAGTGAGTGCATATCATGTGTGTTCTTTTGTGATTGGGTTACCTCACTTAGGATGATATTTTCTAGTTCCATCCATTTGTCTAAGAATTTCATAAATTCATTCTTTTTAATGGCTAAGTAGTACTCCATTGTGTAAATGTACCATAATTTCTGTATCCATTCCTCTGTTGAGGGACATCTGGGTTCTTTCCAGCTTCTGGCTATTAAAAATAAGGCTGCTATGAACATAGTGGAGCACGTGTCCTTATTACAAGTTGGAACATCTTCTGGGTATATGCCCAGGAGAGGTATTGCTGTGTCTTCTGGAAGTACTATGTCCAGTTTTCTGAGGAACAGCCAAATTGATTTCCAGAGTGGTTGTACCAGCTTGCATTTCTACCAGCAATGGAGGAGTGTTCTTTCTCCACATCCTCACCAGCATCTGCTGTCACCTGAGTTTTTGATCTGAACCATTCTGACTGGTGTGAGGTGGAATCTCAGGGTTGTTTTGATTTGCATTTCCCTGATGACTAGGGATGTTGAACATTTTTTCAGGTGCCTCTCAGCCATTCAGTATTCCTTAGTTGAGAATTCTTTTTTTAGCTCTGTACCTCATTTTTAATAGGGTTATCTTGTTTTCTAGAGTCTAACTTCTTGACTTCCTTTCTTTATATTGGATAGTAGCCTCTCAGTTTCTAAGTGTCAGATTCATACCTAGACAAAGATGGCACTAAACTGTCTTATGTTGAGTTAAATCCCTGCTGGTCCTCCATGCACAGATGAGAACCAGTCTTGTGGATACATGCCTCAGAGATTGAACAAGTCAGAGATACATAATCTCTGCCATAGAATAAGTGGGGAGAGGAAAGAAAGGTGATTCACAGACTTTGGGACTCTGGCAAAACTGACATTACATGGGTTTAGAAATGGTCCTACTATTCACCTGTTGAACTGAGGTACTTAATACTGTTGAGTGTAACAAAAATTATGGTGATTATAACTTAGTGTAGTGTGTGTATTTAATAAGACAATATCGGGATATGTGTTAGTATCTGCTATCCCTGAATGCATGTAAGCCACCGTGCACAGTTTACTTGAGTTGGGCACAGCATCCCAACTTCATTGTGCATTATCTCATTTGTTCAGCCTGGTAGCCTAATGCTTTCTTCATCGCCGAGACGAGATGCCTGACAAATGTAACTCAAAGAAGGGAAGGTATTTGAAGGTTTGTTTGTTTGTCTAGAGTCTTAGCTCAATTAACCCAATCTCAAAGCTCTGTTAAATATATGCCCAGAGCTTAATCTTCTGGTGATTTCAGATCCAGTCCATCCCACCTAGGACACAACTTGGTTAATTCATGTACCTTGGCAGACATCAGCACACTGAGTATCCAAAATGTAAAAGCTAATTATGTTCAATTTGGACCACTATGCTTTATAGAATAGCACTTGTGGGGACACACACACACACACACACACACAATCCAATCATGCACAAGTATAAATGCAATCAATACAATCTCTCTATAAACTCTGAGCTCATCTTTCATTTATATCTAAAACCAAGGGACAGTAGCATTCCCTTCCTCAAAGAGACAAACAGGGCTGTGAAAGGCATTGCAATTCTTCCTACATGTTGAAATGTCCCGTTATTTCCAAATGTGCCTGCCTCTATGCAGCTAGAGCATGGCGGGGTCTCTTCTTTCTTTTCGCAGTCATTCACGTTGTGCTGTGCCGTGTTTAAAAATAGATGTAAATAGTTAACACTTCTTTGAAAAGGAATCAAATCCTTGCTTATAGCCTTTATCAAGCATCTGGTTCTTGTAAGCATCTTCCTGGTCTGTGTGCAAACATTACTTTTAAGTGATCAGCTGGCATAATTAGGTAAGATTGTATACTAGCAGCACAATTCAGTGTTCTCTTCATCTCGGCTGGAGGAAGAAACAAACATGAGGAAGGAGGACAGGACAGGAAATCCAGCAGGAGAGGCTTCCGCAGAGCCTGCAATACCTTGCTAATCAGCAGAAAGGCTTACTTATTTATTTGTTTTCCTTGTGTAGTTCAAAGGTGTGGCTCTGCGGAGTCTCAGTTAGAAAGGTAATTATGAAGACTGGGGAAGGCTTCATTTCTTGTGTGGATAGCAGCTCCCTGTGTTTAGGCTTCTAGGTTTGACTTTCTGTCTGATTGGTTTTATTTAATGCTTCTTTCTTTCTTTCTTTCTTTCTTTCTTTCTTTCTTTCTTTCTTTCTTTCTTTCTTTCTTTCTTTCTCTCTCTCTTTCTTCCCTTCCCTTCCCTTCCCTTCCCTTCCCTTCCCTTCCCTTCCCTTCCCTTCCCTTCCCTTCCCTTCCCTTCCCTTCCCTTCCCTTCCCTTCCCTTCCCTTCCCTTCCCTTCCCTTCCCTTCCCTTCCCTTCCCTTCCCT
Organism: Mus caroli; assembly: GCF_978045245.1. Lineage (NCBI taxonomy): Eukaryota > Metazoa > Chordata > Mammalia > Rodentia > Muridae > Mus > Mus caroli. The sequence goes on along the minus strand of NW_028227259.1, from coordinate 47,196,385 downwards.
TCCCTTCCCTTCCCTTCCCTTCCCTCTCTTTCTTTCTTTCTTTCTTTCTTTCTTTCTTTCTTTCTTTCTTTCTCTCTCTCTCTCTCTCTCTCTCTTTCTTCCCTTCCCTTCCCTTCCCTTCCCTTCCCTTCCCTTCCCTTCCCTTCCCTTCCCTTCCCTTCCCTTCCCTTCCCTTCCCTTTCCTTCCCTTCCCTTCCCTTCCCTTCCCTTCCCTTCCCTTCCCTCTCTTTCTTTCTTCTTTCTTTCTTTCTTTCTTTCTTTCTTTCTTTCTTTCTTTCTTTCTTTCTTTCTTTCTTTCTTTCTTTCTTTCTCTCTCTCTCTCTCTTTCTTCCCTTCCCTTCCCTTCCCTTCCCTTCCCTCCCTTCCCTTCCCTTCCCTTCCCTTCCCTTCCCTTCCCTTCCCTTCCCTTCCCTTCCCTTCCCTTCCCTTCCCTTCCCTTCCCTTCCCTTCCCTTCCCTTCCCTTCCCTTCCCTTCCCTTCCCTTCCCTTCCCTTCCCTTCCCTTCCCTTCCCTTCCCTTCCCTCTCTCTCTCTCTCTCTCTTTCTTTCTTTCTTTCTTTCTTTTCTTTCTTTCTTTCTTTCTCTCTCTCTCTCTTTCTTCCCTTCCCTTCCCTTCCCTTCCCTTCCCTTCCCTTCCCTTCCCTTCCCTTCCCTTCCCTTCCCTCTCTCTCTCTCTTTCTTTCTTTCTTTCTTTCTTTCTTTCTTTCTTTCTTTCTTTCTTTCTTCTCTCTCTCTCTTCCTTCCCTTCCCTTCCCTTCCCTTCCCTTCCCTTCCCTTCCCTTCCCTTCCCTTCCCTTCCCTTCCCTTCCCTTCCTTCCCTTCCTCTCTTTCTTTCTTTCTTTCTCTTTCTTTCTTTCTTTCTTTCTTTCTTTCTTTCTTTCTTCTTCTCTCTCTCTCTCTTCTTCCTTCCCCTTCCCTTCCCTTCCCTTCCCTCCTTCCCTTCCCTTCCCTTCCCTTCCCTTCCCTTCCCTTCCCTTCCTTCCCTTCCCTTCCCTTCCCTTCCCTTCCCTTCCCTTCCCTTCCCTTCCCTTCCCTTCCCTTCCCTTCCCTTCCCTTCCCTTCTCTTTCTTTCTTTCTTTCTTTCTTCTTTCCTTCCTTACACCCTTGTATTTCAAACTCTCCTCTTATGGAAGATTTAAATCATCTGAGGAATTGAAGACCTGGCTGTGGACAGGTGTAGGGGGTTATGATTTCAGGGAGGTATTAATGAAGGAGCAACATGATAAGTAATAAAACCAACACAGAGAAAAGTTTGTGGGTGCACAAAAAAGACACCTACATACTTATCAGTATTGACAACCGGGCTAGTCCGTAAACCTTGCCTCCAGTTTCTGATTTGTAAAATTAAGGTTTTGTAAAATGAAGTCCTTACCAAAAATATTGTTCACTTGCATTTATCAGACTCCGTGGTAATTGACAGAGACATCACCAAGATGGTGGCAATGGTACTGGAGTATGGTCCTTACCTAGTGGAGCTTAGTAGCTCCAGGAAGACTATCAAGGAGGGCTTGGGTTGGGTGTGTTGAGTCCTGGTAGGCAGTGCAGGACATGAGAATTCAGTGCAAATCCCTAGGGCTGTGTTTGCAAGGCCACTAGACTGTCTAGCTATGACCTTAGCTATCTCTGACACCATTGGCTGTGTGAATCAGAGGAAAATATCATCATCATCTGTATGATCGGGCAGCCAGGAGATGAATTAACATGTGACTTGTATTGGCTATTGCCTGTCATCCAGCATGTATTCAAAAAATTCTCATTATTAATATGTGAGCATAGACCAAACTGAACCAATATGATATAGAAGATACAGGAAGATCAGGCTCCTGGGAGGAATCATTTAGCCTGAGACCTAATAGAAAATACTGGAAGGTCTTGAAGATGTCTCTCACTTAAAGCTCTCTTCCAATAACCAGCTGGCATGAGTCCTTTCTCTGAATTTTCAGTTTGTTTGTTTGTTTGTGTTTTTGTATCCATGGATGTGCAAAGTTCACTGCCAGTAGACTGTTCTCCATGTAGTCTCACCAGTGTGAACCTGCTTACCTCAGCTCAGGGATATCTATTGTAAAACTAATCATTAGCATCAGAACTCAGAAGCTCGGCTCTGCATAGACAGATATACTCAAGCCAGTTTACCCTTCTTTATGGTATTGCTAAGTCTTCCTTTGATGGTCACTGTACAAGGAAGACCTCAAAGTCATCAGCTACTAAATAATAGAGATAAGCTTGGTATGGTCTCTCTGGGGCAATGCCAACTTTTCTGAAAGCTCCCTGGATGTTTCTCGGATGAAACAGGCAAGTGACATGCTGGGCAGAGAGACTGCATTCTCGCCTTGAAACTGAGAAGAGCTGTGGCTTCCGTCCTCCCAGCCTGTGTGAGAGAACATACCTCCCAGCTCCGTGTTCTATCCTTAGTCACAGAGGCCATGACTCTCACTGAGGAAACGGAGGCTCAGAGAACTTGAGCGCTTTGCTCACGGTTTTCCTTAGAAATACTGGTCAGTTTTTTGTTTTCTTTCTTGTTTTGGCACTGAGGATGAATGTACACTGCGTAAGTAATCTACACTGAGTGACTCTCTGTCCTGGTTGTATATAATTTAAATGTGGGGAAGCTTTCCAGTTTTAGCCACCAAGGGTAAGGTTTGAATGTTCCACATGAAAGGCCAGCGGCTTTAAAGACTGCAGTCTCTTTAGCCTTTTTTGAAAGAGGAAAACAGCCCTTGTTACATGGAATCATTTCCCCCATCTCCTCAGAGTACCTAAATCAAGCCCCTCTTTCGTAATTGACTCAAACATACAGTGTCTTCAGAATAAATGCCTCTAGTGGAGTGGAAAACCAAGGGAGGGGCAGGGAAGGTAAAATGCTTTCGACAGACTCTCCCATTTTTGCACATTCTTTATGTACAAAAGTGTGACTTTTTCTCTTACAGCTCTTGATTACCGTGCTCAATGAGAGTGAGCTTATAGCGAGAAGGGAAAACAAAGACCTGTATATATTTAGCCTGCGACAAGATCACTGCTGAGGGGCGTTTGCAATTGGAGAAATCAAGCTCAAGGGGAAATGAAGACGAAATCCCGTCAACTTCCAAATGTTAGCATTTTGATCTGTAACGTTAATAATTACATTTAAGGGTGGGGGAGATAGTTCAGTGAGTGAAGAGCCTGTTGGACAAGAATGAGAATCTGAGTTTATATCGCTAGCACTGAAGTAGTGAAAGTAGGGAGCAGTTGCACATTATAACTCTAGAATTTGGGGGTGACAGGAAGATCTGAGCGCTTGCTGACAAGCCAGTCTAACCAATAAGCGAGAGCTGCGAAGCCAGTCTAACCAATCAATCAGCGAGAGCTGCAAAGCCAGTCTAGCCAATCATTGAGAGCTGAGTTCATTCCAAAAAGATAAAGTGGAATCTCTGGGGAAAGATATTTTAAAGAGACCTGTGTCCTCCACATGCATGCACATCTGCACTGTACACACATCAGGAAAGAAAAAAAAAGAGCAGCAAGTATCCAGAAATTTGGGTTCATACCATTCAGAAATATGCGCATATATTTTGCTCCAATTCTCCTTTTCATTTTCCTTAAAATTTTAAACCCAATAGAATACGATCAGAAGGATGAGGACCAAGCTGTTAAATGTAGCATAATTTACAAGGAGGGGATGCCAGGGATGTGAAAGTCCACATTCCGTGTCTTCCCACAGCTGCTGTGGAATATACCAGGCTGTTTCCTCTGGAGGTCTCTGCCCTCCAGGTTCCCTGCAGAAAAGCTCAGCCTGCAGGTTTGCAAGGGCTGACTCCTTCCTGCCATTCAGATCTCAGCTCAAATGTCACTTCCTCAGAGGTTCCCTTGACCTGTGCCACCGAAGTCACCCCAGACTGTTTTTTCCCCTTCGTGGCACTTATCACAATGCACAGCGGGCTCGTTTCTTTGTTTGTTTTCTTGTCCTTCTTCCTCTCTAACTAAAGTGTAAACTCCAGGAAACCTCGACTAGTTCACCCCTGCCTCCATCAGTGTCCACCACATAAATAGTTTTAAATTAAAGAATTGTTAAAACTTTTTTTAGGGCTGGAGATTCAGCTCAGTGGTAGAGCATTTGCCTAGCATGTGAGGCCCTAAGTTCATCTCCTAGAAAACATACACCACAGGTACACACACACACACACACACACACACACACACACACACACAGAGGGAGAGGGAGGGAGAGGGGGAGGGGGGAAAGGGGGAGGAGAGAGGGAAGAGGGAGAGGTTTATTGTCGTCATTATTGTTTTAGTTTCAGAAATAGTGTCTTATGAGCAATAATTATGCCAGATACAATATGATAAGTAGTACTTTTCTTCAGGGTCTTTTTCTTCAGGTCTTGTATGACCCAGGCTAACTTTGAAGTCTGTCTGTGGCCAAAGGTGAATGGATGTGACCTCTTGAGCCAGTGCCTGCATCTCCACAGTACTGGGAGAGTAGCCTTCTGTCTTAAATCCTGGCCTTCAGAAAACATGGTTTTAAAATGATAAGGTGCCTCCATGGCTGTGCAAAATTGCAATGAGAAAAGCTTATTAAACAGAAGATAATGTATGCTTATTTCATTTGTAAGATTTTGAAAGAGTAATATACTTTCCCCAAAGCTTCATTTTTGAATTATATTCTTTATATGTTATTTATTTAAGTACCACTTTCTAAACATTTAGGCTTTTTACATAAGATACCTTTGCATTTAGAGTATACAGATATATATCTGCTTGGGGCTGAGGATGTAGCTTTCTTAATAAAGTACTTACTAGCATGCAGGAAACTCTGGCTTCTATCTCCAGCAACTGGGTATGATTCATAGCCTCTAATCTCAACATCTGGGAGGTGGAGTCAAGAAAACCAGAAGTTTAGACTCATTCTCAGCTATATATAGCCATATAGGGAGTTGAAATCAGCCTGAACTTAGGTGTTGTAGCTGGTATGGAGGAAGTGGGGAGAGATTCTTTTTCTGTTGCCTGAATGTATGTATGTATATGTATATGTATTCCTCACTATACATTCAGCCAACAAGAAAATGCATATGTGTGTGTGTGTGTGTGTGTGTGTGTGTGTGTGTGAGAGAGAGAGAGAGAGAGAGAGAGAGAGGTAGAGAAAGACAGAGAGACAGAGAGACAGATTACACACACACACACACACACACACACACACACACACACACACACACACCTACATGTCTCTCTTCCTGGAGCCACATCAGACTCTGGAGCACCAGTGAAGCAAGTCCATCCATAAGTCATGTGGACTCAGTACTTCTAAATGCTTAGTTTCCCCAATGCAAAAGAAACTCCAGATTCTCTCACCACATTTGACTAGTTCCCAAATTTGATACCGTGTTCCTAAATCATGCCGTTATTTTCTCAGGTATGTCCTCTGGATTCATTTCTCATTGATAGAATACTGTTCAGATTTAAGATATGCTCTTGACGATTAATTTCTAGACATCATTACATTTAATAAAGTATGAATTGTTCACATTACACACCAAATTGGATGAACAGTCATAATGCTTTTAAGACAGTCAAATTTCATTTAAAAAAAATAGTACTTGAAATGAATACAAAATGCCTGAACTAAGTTGTGGAGGCAGTTTTTGGTAGATTCTTTTCCCCTGAAGGCAGGAAGTTGAGGGCCAAGGAAGGTTTTCATTTAACCAAATTTATCTAAAAGTATCAAATGTTTCCCATGAGCAGATAATTATGCCTGATACAATGTAAGAAATAGTTTTTTTCTTCAGGGTCATGCTCAAAGCACTGTTTTATATAAATTTGATGCAGAAGCCACTCCCTCTTTGTCAGTCACATTTCTTTGGTTTGGGAAAAAATATAAAACCACCTCTCCCTTGACTTTCTTCTATAACACTGTGATGATATGCATCCTAAGATACTCTTAAAATGTATGTGTACATGCAAATGCACTAAGACCACCTCTGAGATGAAGGATTCACAGCAAGTGCTCCCCTTAGTCATAAGATGTACTCCACTGACTAGCTGTGTTACATAAATGCCAATCATGCCTTTGTAAAATGATTTTTTAGATAATAGAACACTAGTATGACCCCAGTTTCAAAGCAGGAATCAAAGGTACAGAGATAGGAAGTTTGGCCTGGGGCTGACTCCTTCCTGATAATCAGGTCTCGGTTCACAGCCCTCATCTTTAGACGGTTCTTTACCGCACCACTGTGGCCATTACGGTATGCCAAATTAACCATGAGCCATCACAGCTGATGACAAGGGAGTAACTGTCTTGATATCATGTGTGGTTCTTAGCTTAGTGTCACCTCAGCCCTGATCTGTGCTCTATAAAATCAGAAGCAGAAACTTGAGTTTAGTCAAATGAAGAAATAAAATTGTATTATCCAAACTTCCTCTAGGGATTGAGCTCAGCTCGTCCTATGGAAAAGTCCCCTCTCCTGGCCCAGCCTCGGTCCCTTCATTGTCTGTGTATCTTCCTCCCTTGCCACCGTGACCATGCCTCAGCCCTATGAACCCCTCCTTGAGACAAGGGTCAAAATGCCCCACAGAATTAGAGATGGTAGTTCTGCCTTACTTTCCCTTTACATTTTATTTTTAATTAATTTATTAATTTTTATGTCCATTCATGTTTCTTGTTTTTTGCCTATATGAGTTGATATGCATCCCGTGAATAAAAGGCAGCACTCTTAACTTCAGATCCCTTGGGACTGGAGTTACAGGTGTTGGGGTGCCATCATGTGATTGCTGGGAACCAATCCTAAATCCTCTGTGTGAGAGCAGTCGGGTGTTATTGACCACCAAGATGACTCTCTAGCCCATTGGTTCTCAAACTGTGGTTCGTGACTCCTTTGGGGGGGGGTCACATATCAAATATTCTGCATTGCAGATATTTACATTACGATTCTTAAGATTAGCAAAATTACTGTTGTGAAGAAGCAATGAAATAATATCATTGTTGGGGACCACCACAACATGAGGGTCCGTGTTAAAGGGTTGCAGCACTAGGAAGGCTGAGAGCCATTGCTTTAATCCTTCTACTTTAATTTCTCGGGTCTCTGGGACCCGTGTAGTGAAAGGAGATCAGAAAGTTCTGAAAATAGTCTGCCTGCCTCCTACATTAAATGTAGACTTCCGCGCACACACACATATGCACAGTCCCCCCGCCCCAAATAAATACATAAATGTATTATGAATAAGAAAAAAGAAAGACAGGACTCTGTGCTGTAGCCAGCTGCATTTCTGAAAGCTGCATTTCTCTGATGTGTCAGAGACAAAGATGCTCTCAGACTTGGGAGTACTTCTCTCACTTAGTCTGCTTCCGCTGTCTGTGTTTCACTGGCCCATCACTGAATGGATCGTGAAGGTTCTGAAAAAACGACAGTATCAGTGGCAGGCCTGACCTTGGTCCTCTGTTAAGATGACCTATGCAGTGGCCCCAGGACTCTGAAGACAGTCTCAGTGAGTCCCAGCCTTCTAGCTGTTCCCCACAAGCCATGATAAGTCTGGCAACCTCATGGTGGTCTGGTGGGCTAAACACTGCCATGCTTTGTGGAGCAGAAGCTCATTCAGCCAAGCCACTGACACATAGTCACAGAGCAAGCCTGTCGTTTATGGTGATGTATTTGGAGGTGGTTTTAAAATGCAAGGGCAGATAGTCAGAATGCCTTAATTGCTACACATAGCTCATGTAAGAAGATACCCAGAGGGAAAGTAGAAACTCCAGATGCAAACCACTTCAGCTGAATCCTTAGGCTAGTTGCTTAATCTCTTTGTGGTTCCTTGACTACAAGGTAAAGGGGATGATAATAACCATTACCAGCTAGTGTGGGTACTTCTAGGGTTTTAAACAGCCAGTATCAGTGCAGGCATATGAAGAGGATTTAGAGGAGGATTTTGTGTACAGACGGAGCTCTGGGGTGCAATTCATATGTATATATGTTTCCTGTCGTAAATTATAACTTCAAGGACTAGGACTGGGAGCAGAGCTTCATTTTTCATTTTCTGGTCTCCTCTAATCTGCCTTGCAAAAAGGTAACTTGAATTGGAATGTTGCCATGGGTCCTAAAAGACATAAAGAATTACAAACAAGGACAGAGAGACGTGGCATTTGCTGGGATGGCATTTAGTAGCAAGTCCACTCTCCTTTAACACCGTGATTAGTGATACAGGCAGGAGGTTGAGAAGCACATTAATCATTTCTGTGGCTTTAAATCATATAAAAGACAGGGGACAACAAGGATTACATCTCTCTATTAGGAGAGGGTGGGGAAGAGAACCGAGAAGGAAATGAGATAGTGAGATTGAACGCAGTCAAGTTTAAGATTTAGATCGGAGCGGCGAGCATGCCAACCCTCCCTCACTATAAACAATTGTTTTAAGCTTTTCATCTGGACCAATATTTACTGAGAGATTGTTACATTCCCCAAAATAGGAACTCACTAGACAAATATGCTTGTTTCTCCTTAAGTGGAACACACAGTCTTGTTGGCAATACTCACTGAAAACCATAGAACTCATATAGGCTCTGGGTACAAGAATTGACATAATTGCAAGGTATAGATTTTATACAACTAAAGTACTTTGGCTTTTTATAAAAATATACTAGGCATAGTGTGTAACAATAATGGTGTGAACAAAAGAATGTTGAGACTCCATATGAATAAGAAAATTCCACAATGTCTACTTATATTAGATATATATTTAAAGATTTGTTTTCTTTTTAGTGGATGTGAGGGCGAGAATGCATGTGCATGCATGTGTGTGAGTGTGAGTGTGTGTGTGTGTGTGTGTGTGTGTGTGTGTGTGTGTGTGTGTGTGTGTGATCAAGGCATCAGACCCATCAAGATGAAGTTATAGGTGATTGGTTTCACCTAACAGGGGCATTGGGAACCAAGCTGTTGTCCTTTTGAAGAGCAGTAAGTGTTTGTAATGTCTGACCCTTCTCTCTGGCTCCATATTTTATCCAATTGAAACCCATATTTGGTTGTGCTGTTGTGCTCTGAAAGTCAAAAGTGGAACCTCATAGTGAGTGAGAGCTATCATGCTATGACTGAAGAAAGGTGACCAGTGGTAAAGGCATCTTTGACCTTGGGGGGAAAAAAATGAGCTTATATTTGAAGTATATGTATGTGTGCAATATGTTAACACATAAAATGTATTAAAATTATTGTTATCTATACATGGTATAGACATTTGCACAACCATTGGAAGTGATAAGATTTTAATAGCATTAGCAATTAGAAATCGCTTTTATTAGAAATTTACCTTATTCTTTAATTTTTACTCAAGGTAGATAATACACAACAACTCCTGCCTGCTCATGGTTTTTCTAAGATTTTTTACCCAGGTGTGACAATAATCATGTATCAAATAATAATGCAAATCGATAATCACAGTATTATCATGATATAAGTGGAAAGTTAAGGGCCTAGGAGCTAGGTAACTGGGATTCGATGTTGAAGGCTTCTGAAATGGGTTCATTTCCACTCTGGTGATCCTGGTTTAATTCTTCAAGAATGAATTACACAGGCAAGAAGACAACAATGGGGAAAGGCAGAGACTTCCTATTGTATAAAGCGCAGTCATAAGAGAATCTTACAAAAAATATCATTGAAAAAAATGACCATTCCATTGGAAAAATCATTGGATTGCTTTAAAGGCCAGATAACCTTAGAAATGCTTTGAATGTATTCTATATGGGTTCTGTAAAACCTCATAGTACTCCATTGAGATTTTTGGAATTGTATGAGGCAGAGTAAGAAGTCAACAAATCTCCTGTGTCCTGCCCCTCTCCTCACTTCTCCATCCCATGTTAATGTCACTTGTCACAGAGGCAGTGCTGAAGAACGTTTGCATTCTCAAGTGAAGGACTAAGTAGCACCGCAGTACATCTCTTAGCTAGAATATCCTCTTCTAAACCCAGGAGGATTTCACGCAGCCATTGTGATAATAAACCTAATGACTACAGGAAAAATACTATTGTGTTCTGCAAAACCGCAAGTGCTTATTAAAGTTCATGCTCTCCTGCTCTGTGAATATTGTCAGGGTTGATATGAATGGAGGCTGAATAGCATATTTAAATATATAGGTGATATGCCTCCAAATTATCTTCCATTAATTGACTGCCACTTCTTCGAATTAGTTTGATTTTGCTTTTAGATAAATCCTTGGATTTTTATGCTAGCATTAGAGTCTGCCAGTCTGTGCAATGGGTGGCAATTGTGCTCACTGGTCAGGGCCTGGAGAGTGCCCATCTTTTCATCTGATGTTTTTCATACCACCTGGACTCTGGGTAGTAGCACGTCATCATAGCTTTAAAAAATTCTTTTACTGTTTTTGTTTTGTGTTTGGCATTGATTATAGAGGAAACTACGGAAGGAATGGCAGCAGCACTGCCTCAGATTGGGCTTCTGCACAGCAGAGAAGAATGCAATGAAAGCAAGCCAATGTGCTGTTGGGAGGACTCCAGGGGTTGCAAGGAGAGCAGGCAGGGAGGCTGATGACTCAGGCTGGAGGGAAGTGGGAGGGAAGGTAGGAGCTGCAGAAGTGACTCCCCTGTCTTATTTGAATGCAAACATGGCAGGGAAAATATTTCTTCCTTCGAAGTTGATTCTTGCTGGTTAAGATTCAAAGTGAATAGAGAAAGATTTCTACTATCTGAGTCTTGGTGTCCAGGTTGTGAACCAATGTAGGCCACAAAACATAGAACAATATGGACAATGTAGAACAATAAAAGAGCAAGAAGAATAGCCTACAGGTTTCCATCTTCCACAGGTGGCTTCATGGACTCTCCCACTCACCTGGCATGGTCTATAGAGCAGGTAATATTTCCAAAGGGAAATCAAGGTGTTATTGGGAAGATAGAATTCATGTGAGTATTCAGTAGAATAGAATAGCCCAAGCTCCATCCCCCAAAATGAATTCAAAAATCCATTGTGAATAGAAAGAAATTGAATTTTTCTTGGTCTCTAACTTGCTGGTGGCAAGGTATATCATTATTCTCTCTGCTTTCCACTCTCTCAATTACTCAACTTGATAACCTCATGTTTTCACATGTATGTAAGTATTTATGTATTTAGCATGTGCATGCATGTGTGTGTGTGTCCTTTACAGGATATTTGTCAGGTTCAGAATACAAATTGTGGAGTCTGTAGTCTCCTGCAGTGTGGGATCCAGGTATTAAACTCAGGTCACCAGGCTTGGCAATAAGTGCCTATACCTGCTGAGTCATCTCAATGGCTCTGCTACTTTAAGTTCTAAGCTTCTCTAGGATGTTGGAGACCTTATAGACAATAACATACACAATTATCCTTTGGAAAGGTTCTGGATAAATATAGAGTAGTCTGTGCTGATGGGTTCGGAGTAGTCTTTTGTAGGTAGAGTGCCTCTGTGTAGGTACTTCACACTTGCGAGGCCCCACTTCCTTTTGAATTTGGATGCTAGAGTAAGTTGGAAGGAAGCTTCCTCTTACCACTATGTATCTTGATGGAAACCATCAGCATCCTGAGAGTTGGATCATTCTATATTTACTGAGTGTTCTCTGGGCACTTGTCTCTCATCTAAAGTTGTTTCTAACTCTAACTGATTGAATCCTTACAGTAGTCCTTCACCTTAATTACTATGTATTTTTCTATCAGACGAATAAGAAAACTGAGACACAAAATGCATCAGCTATACCTGTCATTAACAGCATTCTCCTTGTTCTATACCTCACTGACAGTGTGTTTTCTTTTGTACGTGAGATTTTGTTGATTGAGAATCAGAGCACAAACATTTCTGATCATACAAAGTTCTTAACACATATATTAAATCTTAAGACCATGCATTCATTGTATTTCGTTTTAAAACAATGAAGTTTACCAGTTTACCATTGGAGTGCACCTTGAACCCTGGAGGCAGATTTTTTTCCTTAAGAAGAGCCATGGATGATATTTAAACACTCTTTATTATTATTTTTTTTACTCCTTTGCTTTCTTGCAAAATTATTAAGATTAATGAAGAAATGTTGGCACAATATTTGAAAGAAAGCTTCTGGTAAATACAATTATAGTACAACATTTTCATAATAATGGGATATACTATTTTTATCCTCTTGTTCTCTTTAATTACTCTTCCAAGCCTAGCTTGTATAAACTTATTTTCCTAAGCTAGTCTTCAGAACAATTGTTCCTTCTTTAATTGAAATGGCAATCTATTTATCCAGTATTTGTACTTACTTTTATCTAATTATCTATCACATTCATTGATTCCAAAGTCAAATGTAAACTCTGGCCTTCCCTGTGAAGGTTAGTGAATTAGATCTGCAAGGGATTCAATGCTTGATCTGGAGAGATAGCTCAGTTGGTGCCTGCTATACAAGCATGAGGCCCTGATTTCGAACCCCAGCACCAATACAGAGGTTAGATCTGGCGGCATATGCTTGTAAGCTCAGTACTAAGGAGGTAGAAGCAATAGGATCTGTTGAGCTTACTAGTCAGTAAGCCTACTTAAATCAGTGAGTACCCAGTCTTAGTAATAGATTACATTTAAAAACAAAAATGAAGCTGGTCAGGTAACTCCTGAAAACCACACAAGATGCACTTCCAGCCTCCATACACAGGTACACACATGAGTATACATCACCACCTACAAAGTGATTAAACACTGTATCAAAGAAGAGAGGAGAACCTTGAGAAGGAAGAAGCTTTGATGGGCTTTAGGGGAACAAACCAAGCAATCCTGTGATAAAATGTTAGCTACTTCCATGGTAGAGATAATGCAGTCTTCCCTATGTTAAGAGAGAAAGGAAAGGGGAGGAAAGAAAGTGATCTGGGAAGAATTTCCCCTTGATATCTTGTCACTCACCTAAATGCCTGGTGATAATTGAACATTGGAGGCATTTGTAAGATCAGACAGAATGTCACTTCCGAGAGAAACCACATCTCTGAGAAACCACATCTCTGACGATGGAGTGTCAGTCACAGTATCCAGACACCCAGGCTAGGTGCTTTACTAATGTCAATGTGCTAAACCTCAATTATCAGAAAAGATGGTGAGAACTTATAAGAGGTGGGACTGGAAGCCTTCATAGAGAAGACAGAGTGTAAGACAACGTGTGATACTTCCAGAGTTCCCTGTCAGCAAGATAAGGATGAAATGTCGTCCTAGAGCCTTGGGAGAAAAGTAACTCCTAAAAATATTTAGAGTTGTGTTCAGGAGTCTATGAAGCACCTCTCCTAATTGTATTAACTAAGAGAGTGAGACTGTCTCTGAGTCTCTTCAGTGGGCTTCCAAGTTTAAGATGTTTTCAAGGATAAGTGAACACATGCATTTTCTGCCTTTATTCCTCCTAGTGACACTTTAAAATTGATCCTTATAGTTCTCCTCCCCAGCTGAGAACAGAAGGTTTTATGGAGACATTAGACACAGGTAACAGGTTGATGTGTCCATACTGTGATAAGAACTCACAGTTGGTCTGCTAAATCCAACTACAATGCTTAGGAGGAGAGACAGTATACATTTTTTTCCAAGAATAGAGGCTAGCAAATGTAACACAATTTCAGATGATAACAGAGTTTGAATGACCACTCTAAAACGCCTGCTCTGGCACGTGCCCTTTATCTAAAGATGTATTTCAGATATAATGAGTACTTCATTGGTACTAATAGAATAGCCAATAACATTATTTGGATGCTCTATTAAAGCAATATAGTAGATTGATCTAAAGGGTGTTCCATTGGGCAGAGAGAACCTCAATCAATCTTTTCAAGAACATTAGTGGGACAGCTGTGGTGGGCACACTTTGCTTCGTGGTTGGATATGGATCAACCATGAAACATAATCATGGACTACCCCGACTTCTGCTTAGTGCTCAGTTAATGTTTGCAGACTGAAGGGGGAAGATGAACCCACAATTTCTGCATGATTGTGCCTTTCTTATAATAGATGCAAGTACCATGGCGAATTCGCTAAATCTCTTCCTAATCTTGCAGTAACTGGTTACTTTTATACTAAGGGTGAATTGATAGGGAGGGTTAACGTGGGCTCTCATGGCTGCAAGTGATGGGACAAGGACTTGAGTATGCATTCAATTCTTGGTCAGCCAGGGTAGTATTCATGGACTGCTTGGACATTCTCTTGTAGCGTTCTTAAAAGTCATGCAAAGCTTTTATTATTTCTGTATCTTCCCCTCTGCTTTCTCTTCTCCTTCTTCCTCCTTTCCTTTCCTTTCCTGATTCCTAGGATCAAGCCTAGGACCTCTTTCATGCTAGGCAAACCATCCACCTCTACACCAAGTGTTTTTCATCTTGTCAAATACAATATATAACCAGTCATCTTAGAGTCTCCCGAACTTTAAATATCGCATGTACAGTTGAGTAGAGCCTAGGTTGCAGCAATCAACCTAGTATGCCATGACTTGGGAGGTCTCTTTTGGACATTTGTGATCAGCATCACTGGAGGAGACTGTTGTGAGTGTGTCATGGAACTGGTTGCTGGGCTTGCACAGTGCCCTCTCCTTTTACTGTAACAACACTAGACAGCAAGGAAGAATTAATTACTCCAGGGTCCTCTCTGCATCTTTCCTACTAGGCTGTCCCATAAGCTGCAGACTGAGAACAGCATGCTGAATGCCCTCTGCCAATGCTCCATGCTGAGTGGATGTCCAGCAGCTCATTTAGATCATGAACTGTTTGTCAATACTGACAATTAGTGGGCTAAAGATTGCATTGACCACATGACAAGAATCAATATGGGCAGTACTTGTTAGTTATTTACCGCCAAGTGTATTAAAGCCTGTAGATTTCTTATAAATCCTTCAAGGCATCACGCTATGATCCTCTCCACAACATGCATTGACACATCAGTAAATCCTTTTGACAAGGCTGATCTGTGAAAATCAATACCAGTTTATCAGTCTTTTCCATGTAGTCTTTTATTTATTTATTTGTTGGGTGTACAGGCCATCAGGGGTTTAAGATCATTTCACAAAGCCAAGAACCAACATGGCTTAGGTACAGGACATGCAGCCACTGAGCCTGATGTCTGTGACCCTGATTAAAGTGATTTGTTCAAAGAATCTGTGCAAATCCTGGAGGAGGGAAGAGATCCACTCACTGACTTGGAGGACAACTGCCAACACGAAAGGGGAATGAAATACTGAAGCCAGGTGTCACTGTGCCCACCAGTGCCTGCTTTGTGTTCTATTATCTTTGCCTCTGAGAAAATTTCCTACCTCTTTCTAGGCTAGCATTCCCTCTATTGCTGTACCTGTGGAGTAGTGGAGCTCCTGTGTGTGTGTGTGTGTGTGTGTGTGTGTGTTAGTGAGATGTCCTGGGCTTATTATTTTTGTTTGGTTTAAGTTATGTTCATCTATGAAAGTCATGTGTTAGAATGAGTTGTAATACCATGATCTTTGAGTGGCTACATCTGCCTTGTGAGGTCAGGTTAGTCCATTTGTTCCTGAACATTGGATGTCTTTCTTCCATGGGATGAAGTTGGTTCCTCCTATTTGTAGTTATGCTGTGGTCTAGGGTCTCAGTGATCCTAGACTTTCAGCCTGAGGAATAATCAAGGCAATGGAGAAGAGAAGGAGGGAGACTATTTGTGTGAATATTTCACTTGGAAACACATAATCACATATCTTGTAGGCTTGTGTTCCTTTGGTGACAACTTGGTCCAGGACCTTCAAAGTCAAGACCGTCTTCAACACCATTTCTTTAGGTGGACAGTTGTATGCACGTGGCAATCTCTTTTGCTATGAAAAGCAGTTTTCCGCCTGAGAGAGCAGACAGCTGGCCATTAGGACTTGCTGCAGACAGCAGCACCAGGTCCCTGGGGTGCAAGTATAAAAGCCCATGTAGCTGTGGAGCATCGAGGAGCTAGTGACTGGGTTGACAGTCCCTGTGCCCCAGACTACAGAATGCTCCCGTGCTGCAGAATGTTTCCAGGTTTTCTTCTTGTCCCTAGCCTCCAGGGGATGCCAGGCTATGTTGAAAAACCTTTGTTTCTCTGGACTTCTCAAACCTCCACTTTAGCATAAGTGTTGCTCAATCTGTGTCTTGCATCCCTCCCACAACACCCGATTTCCATAACAGTGAAGGAGTCTTAAGGGATGGTGGAAGGGGTGTCATCATCTCCTGTTGATTCTCTTAGAATTAAAGTAGGTGCCTAGAAGAAGATGGCAACTCTCCACTGTGGCTCCCGGCTTCATGGGTCCTTAATAAAATCTGCTCGTGGCTTCATTCATGTCCAGGGTTCTTTGTCAGCTTCTTTTCCTCAAACTCTAACAGAGCTCTTTGCTCAACAGCCACCCTTGTGTTCCGCAGAAACCAATAAAATTGTATCTATCACTCTCTTGGGGAGTGCAGTCTAGAGTCACATTTGAAATGCAGAGAGACAAGAGGAATTGTGGCTGGCATTTTCCTGTAATTAAAGATTCTAGAGTTTTCTTAACTTAAATAAGGAATGCCTCCGACTGTAGCTTGTTGAGTTTCCCAATTTTTTTCTTTTTCTTTTTCTATTTTCTTCCTTCCTTTTTGGGTAATTTTGATGTCATTTTTATGATTTAGTGCAGGACATTGGTTGTTTAAAAGTACATTTTTCCTCTGTGTGTGTGTGTGTGTGTGTGTGTGTGAAGGAATGGGCATGTGTGTGCTTACCCTCAGTCAGACTCCTGACACAGAATGAGACAGCAAAGTACTTTGTAAGCGGACTAACTTCATCTTTTGTATGTGAATTCAAATATTTAAATTCAGAGAGAAAAGATCCTTCTTTGCAGGAGGTGCATTTTCCATGCAGTCTCTAGGCCAGTGGGTCTCAGCCTTCCTAATGCTGCGACTCTTTAATATAGTTCTTCATGTTGTGTGACCTCCAATCATAAAACTATTTTTGTTGCTACTTCATAACTGTAATTTTGTTACTCTTATGAATTGTAATATAAATACCTGATATACAGATGGTCTTATATATGGAAAAAAAAATAGACTTCAAAGGAACTGTCCCTGCTACTCTTAGGATTTAGCTTTTAGGAGCATCCAGCTTTTCTTCTGCATGATGCATGACAGATAGGTGGGTATCAGGGAGAAAACACGCAAATCAAAGCAGAGCACAGGGAAGAGAAGGCCAATGGGAATGGCAGATCCCTTAGCCACCTCAGTCCTCCATGCACAAGATTTACAGACTATTCAGTGTTGGGGGATGGGAGCAGCTTGTGTATTTCTCCAGCTCACTTGGCCCTGAGAAGCACAACAAAGCCCGGTCAGAGTTTTCTGTGGTGGAGCAAATGAAGTAGTTCATTAGCTGTAAGCAGCCCATAATCATTCCTGAATTGCCAATAGCTACTATTCCTCCGGGAGACGTATGCTGGCGAGGCTGCCACTGAAGTAAGAAGAAGGGGAGGTGCAGAGCAAAGAAAGTGAGTGGAGGCTGGCCTCCTGGGCCCTAGGAAAGGGTGGCTCTGCAGGATACACAGAGCCAAGGTTTTCTCATGGTGCTCTATCCTGGTCTTTCAGCTCTTTTTAGAGTAACATTATTCCTGGCTAGAAAGATGACTTCAGTTATTATCCATGATTAATTAAAGCCATATGGCTCTTAAACTATTCTATGTGTGGCTATAATAATGATAATTATAACACCATAACTGTTTACATTTTTCAGTGAGAGATCACATTTGCTTTAACCTTGCAAAATACACAAGGCAGGGATTTACAGCCCATTCTTTTGATGGGGTAAGGAAATTATACACATATGTTAAGCTTATATTTTAGGAGTAGGGACTTTTTAAAAAAATGGAGCTACAACTGCAAGTTAGAAGGGCTTGTCAATCTTGTCCCAGAATGGATTGGATCCTGCGCCTAAAATAATATTGTAAATGTTCTCTCCATGGCTTTTGAGTAGCAAGGATATCGGAAATACAAAAATACTAATAAATTTCAATCTTCAGTAATGGAAAAAGAAAAGTACAAATAGCTGCCTTCTCCACAGTATTTTACTAAACACTTTTTATTCCTTCAGTGAACATGCACAGAAATGCCACAAGGAAGGTCCTGTGATTGACACAATTTTACAGATGAGAATATGACCGGGAGGGAAGGAGAGGTAGTCTTCGCTTAGTAGCACAGTTGAAAACACCAGGAGACAGTGGGAAGGCAGCCCAGTCTCTCTGTCTGCAGAGCCCAGGCTCCCAAGCACAGGGCAATACTCTTGCCATACCAAACACTTCCAAAGTTTAGGCAAGAGTTTTTGAGGTGTTTGTAGCCTTGAGGGTTGAAGGTAAAGATTCAAGATTGCAGGGTTTTTCTTCAGGGTCGTAATGACCTCCCACAGAAGGAGTTTTCTCTACATGTGATTGGTTCCGTGCCCTTCCCATAGGTGCCAGATGAGAATGCTAGCATCCTTTGTCTATACCATTTCACAGTGTTTGTATATAACCTACTCAAATCTTCCACATACACCTCTAGATTACCAACAATACTTAAAAGAGTGTGTATACTGTGAAGATTGTTTCTATGCAGTATTGATTATGCAAAGGCTCCATAAAATATAAACTTGCACATGTTGGATACAGATGTACTTATTCCCTTGAACCAAGAATGATAGAATTCCAGCATAAAGAACTCACAGATATGGAGGACTGACAATATGTAGAGACAAGATCACCAGGTCAGTGTATCTGCCACTGGCTGCTCACTAAAGAGCAGGGCTACCTCTCTGTCCAGGTCCAGCGACCTGCTCATGCTGTACAGAACTCAGTGCAGCCCAATGGACATTTATTTGTGTCTTTATCTGCCTTTTATTTGGGCAAATGAAGAGGATAGGGATGAAGGCACCCTGATCATTTTCCTCAAGGAGAGGAAGGGACAAATGAACAGGTCATTGCAAGGCTCTCAGAGGGTGCCTTAGTGCACTGCTCTGATGAGACTAGGGAAGTGAGGGACAGTAGAGATCCAAATGTAGAGGAATCAGGAGCCAACACAAACCAGATATGTGTTAAAGTCACCTTTGTGTCAACTGGCTCCTCAGAGATGCTGGGGAAGTTATGTTTCTTCCCTGTGGCGTCGTCTTGGGTCCTGTAAAATGAAGAGGAGAGTACCGCTTTCACTGCACTTGGCAATTTCATGAGGCATCTCCCTATGAAACCTATCACAGAGTATGGGTTTGGTAAGTGTAATGATAGCAATAATAACCATGCTGACAGCTTCCTGGGGGTCGTGAGACTTCATGACAGCATCATGGCGGACTGTCAGACAAAGAAGAGTGGCTGAGTGCCTGAGAAGTGAGGGCCAAAAACTCTCACATCACAAACCAGCCAATGCAAAGTCATAGAACAATTCCCTCCCTGGCACAGTCCCCAGAAAACGGGCTGGCAACTGACGACCTTCCCTGTTCCCTATGATGGCTTTTCCCACTGTGTGTTTCCACAAACAGCCAGAGGAATCATTTTTCTGTGCAGCAATTGCTACCCTGGCATCCTTCATCCCGAGAGTGGCTCCCAATTGCCTCTTGAATCAGTTTGAATCAAATTGATCACAAGTTTCAAACCTCCATGTCCCAAACAGACTATCTCCTATCTCAGTTTTCTCTCCGTGACCTGAAACTTCAGTTCACTCAAATCAAGGTCAGGAGTCTGAGCATTGTTCTTTCCCCGCCCCTCCCCCACCCGGGAGAAGCTGGACTGTGAGTAAACATTTGATAAAGTTTTCAGTGTGTGTGTGTGTGTGTGTGTGTGTGTGTAAGTGACAAGGTTTAATAAAGCTGGTGGGCAAAATTTATATGACTCCAAGCCAAGGACCCATGTACATGATTGCTGACATATAGATGAATGTTGCTATCTTACTTGTATTTGAAAATATTAGAATCGAATCCAGTGTTGATGGGCTGGATCCCATCAATACAGTGAGACCCTAGCCTGAATGGTAAGAGTAATTACCCTTTATGAAATAATTAGGGTTGGATGAAATGAAGACCCTATGTAGCTCTCTCAGTCTCTGTGTCTCTCTTTCACTCTCTCACCCTTCTCTCTTCTCCCCTCCTCCCTGTCAACTGAATACACAGAGAAAAGGTGACATTGCAGGTAAACCAGGAAGAGAGCCCACAGGAAAATCAACTGTGCTGGTGCCCTGCTTGGACTTCAGCCTCCAGTGCTGAGAGTATACACTGGGTTGCTTAAGCCATACATAGTACTACCCAGTCTGTTGTACCGTGTTTTTGTTTTTTGTTTTTGTTGATTTTTTAAAATGTGGACTTAGCTGACATGTTTACTTTTATAGTTTCTAATTAATATAAAAAGGAAACAAACAATAAATGTGCAAATCCAGAAAACTCTAGACTCTCTTCTCCAACAGTTTCCTGGAAGTAAGTGGAAAATGCCTCCCCCACCCCCACACACACCCCAGAAGCACCTCAGGCCTCCATAATTCCTAGTGCAGGGCTGTAGGTGGCAAGCTCTCCTCACCCCTGCCTCACGCATGTGTGTCTTCAGCAAGGCCAGCATGGGCGTGGGCTTTTTAGTTTGGGTGTACAGCCATCCTTTCTGTGTAGAGAATGTACTTCCATTGACGACAGACCACTCTCGTAGTGTGTGACCCAAACACAATAACAACAGCATGTTAGTAATCACTCTTAACTCTGTCAGCAGCACTGTGTATAGGGCAGCTTAAGAGACTTAATTCCACTTAACTTGTCATTTTCCATTCTGTCTACCTCTGCGAAAGGTACTTTACAAATGTCTGTTCTTATTGTTTGTCTTCATTCCATCCTTTCTCTCTCTATATGTGTATGCTTACACACACACACACACACACACACACACACCATAAAATATCCTTGTGTACAATTTATATCTCTGAAATTCTTCTTTTTACACATTTGAATGGGTCAGTTAACAAAACATCTTAAAATCAGTAATCATTTTCTAAAAATATTCAATTGAATGATAAAATCATTTCAGTGTGCAGAAATCTGACTTTTGAAATATCAACAGTAATTCTTAGAGAATCCTCATGGACTCCTTTTTTTTTTTTCCTTGCTTTCTTAAAATCCAGCTTATGTGGAAGGGAGCTCAGAATATACATACATCCTAATATATATATATATATATATATATATATATATATATATATATATATGTGTGTGTGTGTGTGTGTGTGTGTGTGTGTGTGTGTGTGTGTTTAGTTGCAAGAAGTATAATGCCAAGCAGCAACTGTAATAGCCCTTTCTCTGTAACTACACTAACTAACCAAAGGTGAGGAACATAAGAAAACAGCTTTTTTCAGTTTGTAGTTTTGAATGTTAAAAGTCCACACAGTATGATGCAGGCTCCAGTGAAGACACCCTGCTGTACCCTGGAAGATGGCAGAAATGAGAGAGAGAGAGAGAGAGAGAGAGAGAGAGAGAGAGAGAGAGAGAGAGAGAGAGAGAATCATATCATGACAGCAAAAGCAAGAATAGTTTCGTGATAGTACTACAGAAACCATCCAAACCACAGCTACTGATGATGTAAGGGCCACGCCATGCCACGCCCCTTTCAGGAGTTCACAGCACTTATCACACACAGAGGATCAGATTTCTAACACTCTTGAGAGACATCCTATCCGAAACATAGCAACAATCAAAGAACCACACTCGATGTTTCCTGGGTTTTATATTGTGTCAAACTCAGTTTCTATTGGGCTGTGTTATTATCACAATTTCACAGAGAAGAAAACGGAGACGAGCAAGGCCAAGCAGAGGTAAGAGTAGCACAGAACAGTAGCCCAGCTTCTCTTCCTCCAGCCCAGACCTTGGACATTTATTTTTCTTGTTCTTGCTGTACTCTGTTGAGGAATTATTTTACTTGTGAGATTAAAGAACATACATTTTTTTCAGCACTGATGCCAGTGCCTAATTTTTACTTTTTCTCCTGTGAATATGCACTGTGTGTGTGTTCACATTCCTCTGTGTAAGTGAGTGTGCATGCTTATTTGGAAATCAGAAGACAACCTTTCAGAGAGAGGGCCTAGCCTTCCATCTTCTTTGAGACAGGCTTTACTTATTGTTTTTCTACTGTATATGCCAGGCCAATGAGCCTGTGGGCATCAGGAGCCTTTTCTGTCTCTACTTCCCATCTTACCACAGAATCCTGGGACAGGTATTTGCTTTGGGCTTTTCTGGAAAATGTAGAGATTCAAACTCAAGTCCTCACAATTGTATGGCAAGTGCTTTTCCACATGGAGCCATCTTACTGGCTGCCCATCTAATTTAAATTGAAAGTGAACTCTGTTCTGAGGTTAAATTCCCTTTGAGAAGTTGAACTCTACCTCCTTTGTATTTTGGTTTCTTGTTTAGTTTCATTCTCTGATTCAAAATAATTATTTCTTTCATAATTTCAAGAAATGGATTTTTATCACAGTCTTCCTTCCCTCAGTTCCTCTCAGACCCACACCTTCTTTCCTATCCATCCAATTTTGTGTCTTCTTTTTAATTGTATTTTTCTAAAACCCATCAGTTTCGATCCGTGCTATGTGCATATCCATATATTCCTGAGTAAAGAAAACTGACTTTCTCTCCTCCAGTAGCTATCACTTGCAACAGCATCTCATTTCTCTAAAATAGTATACATTTACACTTGTTCTATCGCATTCTCAAAGAAGCACTATTTAAAAGATTTTAACAAAATTGCAACTACCCTAGAAAGTCAGTACCTCCCCTCCCAAGATTAACAACTGGCATATTAACTAGCTGATGAATTGGGTAATTTGAGTCAAAAGCTTTGTATATAGGTCTTGGGGATTTCAAGCTGAAAAGGGCCATAAGCAAATGGTGGCTGAACACAACCAGCTAGGGTTAGTGATTACTGAGTCAATAAGAAATAATAACGTGTGTCCAACCCAAGCTCTGGCTGATAAAAATCCAACAAAGCCCTTAGTGTGGGGCTTCAGAGAATGTCTCCAAGATGACAGCGTTCTGAAGTCTTTGCTCTAATCAATGGTTTGTTTCCAGAAACAGAGGTGAGGACTTTAAGACTGGATGAAGACACCCACTTTGCTTCAACTAAGACTCAGCAAGACTCTTCATAGAGAGACTGGTACTCAGTGGGTCAAGCGCTAGCACCAGCAACTGGAGCAGAAACCCAGTGCTGATGTTAGGCACTCCTGCCTTACAGGCAGAGGGTCCCAGGTTCAGTTTTCAAACCTGCTTATCACTTCCTGGCTGCGTGGCTTGGAGAAACTTTCTTGGGTTGGTGAGCTAAGTAGTTACTTTAGAGCATCAGCGGGAGAGAAGATCATAGAAACACAAGCCTGTGCAACTGATTTCCAAACAAATGCATCCAGTTTGCAAAGAGTTTGGGCTCTGACATTTGATCTGGACTTTACCCTTCCCCTGCCACTGTATTGTCATAAGACCTTGAAAAAGTCAGATGACATGTCTCAAATGGAAAGGAGACCTACACTGCCACCTCCAGTTCTTTGTGGGGAAAAGAGGGATGGGCGGGGTCGGTGGTAGTGAATATTTAACATCCGGGTCAGTGTATACCTCTTTGTAAGCCTGGAATATATTTTAGTGCCTGGATTTTTGTTTTTGGCACCCTTAGAGTACCTGAGCATATCTCTTTAAACAGATCTGACTTGTTTCCTGAAAAGTGAACATTTTACGGCAACAGGAAACAGCTCTTCACCGATCTGTACCCCAGCTTTATCTGTGGCACCTCTTCAGGCC